>NC_091283.1:168626271-169226271 GCF_032444005.1 Ranitomeya imitator
AGACTCCTCCATCAGACGTCAGATAAAGTGCGATCCATCATTGCACAGAACACGTCTCATCCAGAGTCCAGTGGTGGCGGCTTTACACCACTCCATCCGACGCTCAGCATTGTGCTTGGTGATGTAAGGCTGAATGAAGCTTCTCGGCCACGAAGCTAATGGCGGAGGTGCAGCGTTTGTACCAGAGGAGGTCTGGACTCTGTAGTTATGGAGTCAGCAGAGCATTGGTGACTTTTCTGCCGTTGGCTCCTCAGCACTCAGTTCCCCGCTCTGTAACATTACGGGGTCTCCACTTTGTGGCGTCCACTAATGGGGGAACATTTAGGAGGAAAAAATGCCATGAACTGACTCGTTACATGGGTGGCTCCTATTACAGGACCGCGCTGGTATCAGACCTCTTTACCGTTTTTTCATAAGTTAGTACATCCAGACAGCCTGGCGGGGGCCAGAGGTTATACATGGGGGGCAGGAGGATGGGTTAGGGGGGACGGATGTTACACACTGACGGTAACTCAAATTCAGTGCCTAATCATACAGTATGCGAATATGTTCATCCATACAGTACAGATATATTTACTTACCCATCTTGGTGCTGGTGCCAGGTCTCCAGATTTCCTGGAATGATCCTATAGACACCAATAAACATAAAACGCTCCTTCCTTTGGTCTACAGTAATAACACACAGTCATAAAACCTAGCAATGGAGACTGTAGTAAACAGGGTCATGCAGAAGTCAGGCCATTCCAGGAGCCCGGCCTTAAACATGCATGTTCTGGGGTTACTTATTGACTCGTATGATCATATATATTAATCCCAATATTTCCAAAATTTCAGTGGTCCAATGTATGGGTGGAAGGACCTTGAACAGTGATAGTAGACATTTCACATTGCCCTTTTATTTGGGGACGCTCCGTGCCCAGGGCCAGGGGTGTGACTGTGACCGCATTTCAATAAGCTTTATTTATCTCTAGAGAACACTTACCGCTTTCCGCTACTGTAGAAATCATTGGACCTGCCAAATTCAAGGTAAATGGCTTTTGTAAGGGGCATCCGAGTATCATGACCTCGATTAGGAAGTCTGCATTTCAGGGTCACATGACAGTCTTTGATAATGCAGCACTATAATGATAATCAATGGAAAGGTGGGTGTGAATGACGCCGTATCCAGGTAGATGTCACCTGTGGACTTCAGTCAGTTACCTGGACGCCCGCACCAGCCCCTATTAATGATTAATGCAGAGGTTGGGAGCATCCTCAAGAGTGGAGGGAGATCGCTGGATCCGGGAAGGAGGCGGATGTCTCAGGAAATGGGGAGAGGCCGCCCAGAAAAGATGGATGGCTCAGAAGAATAACAGGAACGACGGGAGCACACCATGGTGAAGGGGGCTAACTGTTCCATGGACGGGGGGAGCTTCCCCCTATCATCTGAGTTTTTCCAAGGTAGTATGGTGCTCAGACATAAGCTACAGTACACAGGCTGATGCTGAACAGCTCACACCCCTCCTATAAGCTGCACTAGGCCTATACATTGGGCGAGCATGGTCATAGTCTGACACGTCTTGGGTAGCGATGGTTGAACATGTGGTCATTGCTGAGTGGGCAGACTTTCCTCTATTGTCATCGTCTAGCTTTAATGTGTCATCTGGTGGGACCCCTTTCCCACACTCTCAGGAGAGTGCCCCCTGTTTATTCGCCATCTACCCTTCTGTGCTTTCACCTTTATAGTGATAAAGAAGGACCTGTGGATATTCATCATTCCCGTGCTGGTCGGGTGTGTGCAGCTGGCGTTATTTCTGGAGGAGATGGGGTTCTTCCTGCGGAACGTTCGGAGCACGCGCAGAACCTGCCTATACCTATGGATTCTGGGGGTGTATCCGGTGAGAATCAAGGGCTGTGCAAAGAGTTAACATGCATATAGATATATACAGTAGGGAAAAAAGTATTTAGTCAGCCACCAATTGTGCAAGTTCTCCCACTTGCAAAGATGAGAGAGGCCTGTAATTGACATCATACACTGTGTGCAGAATTATTAGGCAAGTTGTATTTTAGAGGATTATTTTTATTATTGATCAACATCTATGTTCTAAATCAACCCAAAAGACTCATAAATATCAAAGCTTAATATTTTTGGAAGTTGGAGTGGTTTTTTTTTTTAGATTTGGCTATTTTAGGAGGATATCTGTTTGTGCAGGTAACTATTACTGTGCAGAATTATTAGGCAACTTAATAAAAACTAAATATATTCCCATCTCACTTGTTTATTTTCACCAGGTAAACCAATATCACTGCACAAAATTTAGAAAAAAACATTTCTGACATGCAAAAACAAAGCCCCAAAAAATGAGTGACCAATATAGCCACCTTTCTTTATGATGACACTGAACAGCCTTCCATCCATAGATTCTGTCAGTAGCTTGATCTGTTTACGATCAACATTGCGTGCAGCAGCCACCACAGCCTCCCAGACATTGTACCGAGAGGTGGACTGTTTTCCCTCCCTGTAGATCTCACATTTTATGAGGGACCACAGGTTCTCTATGGGGTTCAGATCAGGTGAACAAGGGGGCCATGTCATTATTTTTTCTTCTTTGAGACCTTTACTGGCCAGCCACGCTATGGAGTAGTTGGAGGCATGTGATGGAGCATTGTCCTGCATGAAAATCATGTTTTTCTTGAACGATACGGACTTCTTCCTGTATCACTGCTTGAAGAAGTCTTCCAGAAACTGGCAGTAGGTCTGGGAGTTGAGCTTCACTCCATCCTCAAACCGAAAAGTTCCCATAAGTTCATCTTTGATGATGCCAGCCCATACCAGTACCCCACCTCCACCTTACTGGCGTCTCAGTCGGAGTGGAGCTCTCTGCCCTTTACTGATCCAGCCTCTGGCCCATCCATCTGGCCCATCAAGAGTCACTCTCATTTCATCAGTCCATAAAACCTTTGAAAAGTCAGTCTTAAGATATTTCTTGGTCCAGTCTTGACATTTTATTTTACGTTTCTTGTTCAAAGGTGGTCGTTTTTCAGCCTTCCTTACCTTGGCCATGTCCCTGAGTATCGCACACCTTGTGCTTTTTGTTACTCCAGTAACGTTGCAGCTCTGAAATATGGCAAAACTGGTGGCAAAAGGCATCTTGGCAGCTTCACGCTTGATTTTCCTCAATTCATATTTTGCGCCTTTTTTGCCCAACACGCTTCTTGCGACCCTGTTGGCTATTTGCCATGAAACGCTTGATTGTTCGGTGATTGCGCTTCAATTTCAAGACTGCTGCATCCCTCTGCAAAACCTCTCACAATTTTGGCCTTTTCAGAGCCCGTCAAATCTCTCTTCTGACCCATTTTGCCAAAGGAAAAGTTGCCTAATAATTAAGCACACCTTATATGATGTCATTAGACAACACCCCTCCTCATTACAGAGATGCACATCACCTGATTTACTTAATTGGTAGTTGGCTCTCAAGCCTGAACAGCTTGGAGTAGGACAACATGTATAAAAAGTATCATGTGATCAAAATACAAATTGCCTAATAATTCTGCACACAGTGTAGGTAGACCACAACTATGAGAGTCAAAATGAGAAAACAAATCCAGAAAATCACTGTGTCTGATTTGGCAAGATTTATTCTGCAAATTATGGTGGAAAAGAAGTATTTGGTCATTAACAAAAGTCCAATATTTTGTTATATATCCTTTGTTGGCAATGATAGATGTCAAACGTTTTCTGTAAGTCTTCGCAAGGTTGGCACACACTGCTGGTGGTACGTTGGCCCATTCCTCCATGCAGATCTCCTCTAGAGCACTGATGTTTTGGGCCTGTCGTTGGGCAACATGAACTTTCAACTCCCTCCAAAGGTTTTCTATAGTTTGAGATCTGGTGACTGGCTAGGCCACTCCAGGACCTTCATATGCTTCTTACAAAGCCACTCCTTTGTTGCCCTGGTGGTGCGCTTGGGATTATTATCATGCTGAAAGACCCAACCACGTTTCATCTTCAATGCCCTTGCTGATGGAAGGAGGTTTGCATGCAAGATCTCACGATACATGGCCCCATTCATTCTTTCATGTACACGGATCAGTCGTCCTGGTCCCTTTACAGAGAAACAGCCCCAAAGCATGATGTTGCCACCCTCATGCTTCACAGTAGGTATGGTGTTCTTTGGATGCAACTCAGCATTGTCTCCTTCAAATACAAGTTTTGTTTCTACCAAACAGTTCTACTTTGGTTTCCTCAGACCATATGACATTCTCCCAATACTCTTCTGGATAATCCAAATGCTCTCTAGCACACTTCAGACGGGTCCGGACATGTACTGCCTTAAGCAGCGGTACCCGTCTGGCACTGCAGGATCTGAGTCCCTGGTAGCGTATTGTGTTACTGATGATAGCATTTGTTACGGTGGTCCCATCTCTATACAGGTCATTCGCTAGGTCCCCCCGTGTGGTTCTAGGATTTTTGCTCACCGTTCCTGTGATCATTTTGACCCCACGGGGTGAGATCTTGCTTGGAGCCCCAGATCGAGGGAGATTATCAGTGGTCTTGTATGTCTTCCATTTTCTTATTATTGCTCCCACCGTTGATTTCATCACACCAAGCTGTTTGCCTATTGCAGATTCAGTCTTCCCAGCCTGGGGCAGGGCTACAATTTTGTTTCTGGTGTCCTCCGACAGCTCTTTGGTCTTCACCACAGTGGAGTTTGGAGTGTGATTGTTTGACGTTGTGGACAGTTGTCTTTTTACTGGTAAGTTCAAACAGGTGTCATTACCACAGGTAATGAGTGGAGGACAGAGGAGCCTCTTAAAGAAGTTACAGGTCTGTGAGAGACAGAAATCTTGCATGTTTTTAGGTGACCAAATACTTATTTTCCTCCATAATTTGCAAAATAAATCTTGCCAAGTCAGACAAGGTGATTTTCTGGATTTTAATTTTAAGTGTGAGAACTTGCACACTTGGTGGCTGAATAAATACTTTTCTCCCCACTGTAGATGTGTATGCTCTGGGAGAAGAGGGGTTAATGTATCCTCATCACAACAAAATATAATCAGGCGATGCTCCCTGTAGACAATTTGCAAGACGACATTCGAAATGTCAAGTCAATTGGAGACGCTGGGGCCGTTTTGGTAAATTATGAGTTAACAGCTCCTTTATTTCTCCTTGGCCAGGTAATCTGTATCGCCTCCATTATAGGAATGTACATTCCTCGCTCATCCTCCATCTGTAACTTCGTGGCTTCCATGTAAGTTGTGATTTACTCTGAACACATCTGTCTACATTCCACAGGAGCAGCGCCCCCCAGAGGTGTCTTACAGTGGAACTAGGCTGGGTGCATATTTGGGGGCTTTGTATAATTTCCCCAGTGCCAAAGACACAGATAAATCCCACTCACACACAATGCCATTGCTCCGGCTATGGATGATCACTGCTGCGACCATCACACCCCTGCTGCCAGTCTGACTTATGGACGTGGCGTCATCACTGCTCCTGTCTGTTTGCAGATATCACTCCATAACACTCTGGAAATTCTTGGACCTGATAACAGATTTCTTTGGTGGCAAAGCAAGAATGTTAGAAGAACTAGGGGGTCAGACTGTCGCCCCCAACCCGCCCCCGTGCTGCTGTTGCTGCTGTTTCCCCAACATTGTGGTGAACAGGTGGGTACATTAGAATGATGCCCTGCGTGTGGTGTGGGCATCGGGAGAAAAAAAAACGCACGTTCATATTGTTTTGCAGCAAAACATAAATGGAGGAGGTGGGCTATAGCATCCGCAGGGAGTCAGATTAAAGGGCAAAACACAGGGTGATGTCGAGAGTCTGGTTTTGTAAAAACCATGAAAAAGCTTTTTTAGAAAAGCTTATGAAAAAAAAAAAAAATGATATAACACGTACCCATTATAGTCTATAGTTCTTTTCACACACCTGGAACATCGGTCTACAAAAAAAGAAGGCGACATGTCAGAGTTAACGCCGATTCGCCACCCATGAATGGGTCCATGACATAATTGACAGCACATAGCTCCCATCATTATAAACAAGGATGTGTGAATTAGGCCTAACTAAGGTTGATACTTCCCATGATATTAGTACACAACAGTCCAGCATGTCTTGCTCCCTGTCTCAGGAGTAACCTGCGGTGGATGAATATTGCCGTGTACCAGCTGTCAGTGGTGCGGACCCTTCTGTTCTTCATGGGCCTCATTCTCTGGACCGATGAGAAGTATGACTATGGGGATGTGAGTATGAACACATGGACGGCTTTGCTCTATTATCATTAACATAGCGCCTCTAGTGGCCACATGACTAACTGACACACACAGAACCAGTCTTATGCTCCGTCCCTCCATTCTTACACTCCGAAAAAAGGATTTCACATCTGCTTTTTATACAAAATCTATTTTATACTTACTGATTCATTCAATACGGATGACACAAGCCCTAGATCTGCATGCGACGGCTGTACTTCTAGATGGCAAAAGGCATTTCTTTAGGTCTATTCTATGACTTCCAGGTGGACTACACCAACCCCAACTCCTACATCAACATCATCATCAGCCTGTCTACGTTCCTCTCTTTCTACGGCTACCTGCTGTTCTACAAAGCCACAAAGAAAGCATTGGAGGGTTACAGTCCGAGATCCAAGTTCATCTGCATCACCCTGGTGCTGGTCTTGTGTGGGCTGCAGAACGGCATCCTAGAGACCATGTCAGCCCTGGGAGCCATTCCTTGTGTCCCGCCCTTCACGGTGGAGACGCGCTCTCAGAGTAAGTGACTTCACATGATCCATTGCCTACATAGAAGGGTACATGTTATAGCCGGACATTATGCCGTCATCAGAGATTTAATATCTACACAGAGCCATGATGTGGCCATATGGTGACATCACAGCTTGGAGAACTTTCAAAGTTAGATTGAGCAAAAGCTGCCACCAGATTTCACAATACATACATTATTAGATATCGTAGACCTGATGAGGCCAGTGTACTCATTGTGAAAATCTGTATCCGAAATGCGATATAATTCCAATATTAAAATGAGTCCAGAGTGAGAGGGTAGCCATGGTGTATTCCGCATTTGTCGATTCAACCTGACAGCTGCAGCTTGTACTGAGCAGTGTGCGATCTCAGCTACAGCAGGGAGGAGGAACACTGATGAGCTGTCAATTAAACTAAGTGGGAGTTAGATGAGTTGTAACGATCATAAAGTGTTATACAGCCATTCTGGCATGGAATATCAAAGTAAGCACACCAGCCTCATCAGATCTACAGCTTGTATTGTGAGGTCTGATTGCAGATCCCCTTGAAAGGGTGTTTCATTATTACCATTTATCACCCTTCTGGTGTTCGATAAAATCTCTCCAGATTAGGTGGTGGTGAGATAACTATCCAGTTGGAAAAATGTCTACTTGTAGGTGGAAAATCTTAAAGGGACAGTTGAAAGTGCAGACAGCGTGTTATGGAGCAGAAGGTCTGAGCAGGTGATGTAGACGTTTGTGGAAAAGGTCCACTATAGCTTGTATTTTATCCACCTAGATATCTGTTTCTACGCTCAGGGGTCCAATTTGCATCCGAATTCTGCAGCATAGTAAATCTTCCCAATTTTTCCCCTCCGCAGCAATCTACAATTATTCCGTAACAATGGAGATGTTTTTCATCAGCCTCTTTGCCCGTTATTGTTTCCGGAGGGTGGAGCCATGCTCGGACGACGACTCTATCAGCCGGCAGGAGATGCATAATAAATCCTCTCAGACCACCCTGACGGATCTGTACAGCCTCTCAGAGGAGGATTTGAGGGGCACCAACGCTGGTTACATGAGTGAGGGAGACGAGACCCTCTGCCACATCGAGCATGCGCCACTTGACAAGTACGACTTCCTGCAGAACAACGTGGTCCTACCCAGACAAACTATGGCCAAACCTCAGTCCCGAGGCATAGAAATGGGAAACATGACTCCTACAGATGCCTATGAAGCAGCAAAACCACAAGCACCAGCCAAGGGGGGACTACAAGTACAAGCACAGATAAACTATATTGGCATCAATGATGCAACAGTAGTCTGAAAGCTAATCCCATGGAAATAGATGGCACTCCAGAGAGACAAAGTTGGTTGGTGGCCAAAGCTTTAAATACGTTTGTGAAACATCCCGGAGAAGATATCTGGCTGTCACATATTGCACTCCCCTCTCCGCCCTTTATACCCACACTCCATGCAGATGGATAAAACCTTGTTTATTTGTTGCAATAAAATTGTAATAAATAAAAGTTTTTCATTAAAAAAAAAAAAAAAAAAAAAAAAAGTTTAACAAATCATCAACTTAAAACATAAGATTTTTAAATATTAGAGGGCTGCTCCGCCACGCTCAATTCTGCATCTGTAGGAGAGCGGCGCTGGTAACTGTCGACAGGTGCCTGCCAGGACATGTGCAACAGTCCTGTCCATTAAAGTCGTGTGCACCTACCCAGCAGCCCTGTACATGTCCTACCAGGCACCTGTGGACCGGATGTCATCAGAGCCATTCGCCTCCTGACACAGAAGTGGACGAGTCGCAGGCAGCAGCCGCTAAATAACCAATCAAGAGGAAATGGATAGTTTCTGGATAGCGGCCCCCTCACTAACACCTGACGCATCATCTTCACTGTTTGTCGTGGTTGAAGGGGTGGTCACGGGTGAAAGTGGCCTTTCTTTTGCTAGGAGATTGTTCTTCTTTAAAAAGCAGGCCTCCTGATAGGGCGGACGAATAGGGGGCTGGTTTGGAGGCACATAGCTGTACTCTTTACCATTTTCCAACTGTAGGAGAAAAGACCAGAAGTATTTATTTCTGAAGCCTCCATGCACAGCAAGGCCTCCTGGGGTTGAGTCACCTTACCCTGATGCCTCCACGCACAGCAAGGCCTCCTGGGGTGGAGTCACCTTACCCTGATGCCTCCACGCACAGCAAGGCCTCCTGGGGTTGAGTCACCTTACCCTGATGCCTCCATGCACAGCAAGGCCTCCTGGGGTTGAGTCACCTTACCCTGATGCCTCCACGCACAGCAAGGCCTCCTGGGGTGGAGTCACCTTACCCTGATGCCTCCACGCACAGCAAGGCCTCCTGGGGTGGAGTCACCTTACCCTGATGCCTCCACGCACAGCAAGGCCTCCTGGGGTTGAGTGGCCTTACCTGTAGAGGGTATGTCTTGTCGGAGTCGTATGCACTTAAGTCTCCACAGGCCAGAAATGGAACTATCACGCGGTTTGGACCCTCAAGCTGGTTAAAGTCCACATCTAAAAAGAGGTAAAAAGTATTAATTATTCAGTCTCATGTTCCTATATAAAGGTCCCAAAATCCAGACATCTGTGTATTTGGCACTCACTATAGCAGTGGTCCAGCAGGGGATTTGACATGTTGGGTACATATCCCACTGGCGGGCTGTATCCCTGACATACAACGAACGCCTCTGTACAGGAGAAAAATGAATTACTAACATGCAGTGAAATAACCATTCTGTCTGCTCCGTACATCTCGTAGGATATAGGTGTGTAAAGAAAAGGTGTGTAGAGAAAAGGCCTGGCACGAGGTCACCCAATATTAACTCCAGATTGCCTCTTCTATATAAAATAGGATTATCTATATTTAAAAGGGTTGTCCACTACTTCTCTATCTGAATGTTTGCCCCCGTAAAACTAAAAACACATACTCACGTCCCACACAATTCCAACGGTGTCAGCACTCGCGTTCCCGGGGTTCGTGTGCGGTTGTGATGACACATGAGCCCGGCGCCCAGTCAGCGCTGGCGTTGCTGTCCCTTCTTTTGGACGTGTTAGTTATCAAGAGGAGGTCCGGGCTGTGGCTGGCTCTCACTTACTCTATTACTTATACGCTAGAAGGCAGGGACAGTGACGCTAGTTCTGATTAGCTGCAAAGCTCACGTATCATCACAACAGCACATAAGCCCTGGGAGCGCGAGTGCCGACACCACTGGAACAGCGCAAACATGGGAGGCAAGTATAAAGGTACCGTCACATTAAGCGACGCTGCAGCAATATAGACAACGATGCCGATCACTGCAGCGTCACTGTTTGGTCGCTGGAGAGCTGTCACACCAGACAGCTCTCCAGCGACCAACGATGCCGAAGTCCCCGGGTAACCAGAGTAAATATCGGGTTACTAAGCGCAGGGCCGCGCTTAGTAACCCGATGTTTACCTGGATTACCATTGTAAATGTAAAAAAAAAAACAAAAAAAAACACTACATACTTACATTCCGGTGTCTGGTCACGTCTCTCGCCTTCAGCTTCCCGCACTGACTGTGAGCGGCGCGCCGGCCGGCCGTAAAGCAGAGCGTTGACGTCACCGCTGTGCTCTGCTTTACGGCAGGCCGGCGCTCACAGTCAGTGCAGGAAGCTGACGGCGAGGGACGTGACCAGACAACGGAATGTAAGTATGTAGTGTTTTTTTTTTTTTACATTTACAATGGTAACCAGGGTAAACATCGGGTTACTAAGCGTGGCCCTGCGCATAGTAACCCGATATTTACCCTGGTTACCAGTGAAGACATCGCTGAATCGGTGTCACACACACCGATTCAGCGATGTCAGCGGGAGATCAGCGACCAAAATAAAGTTCTGATCATTCCCCAGCGACCAACGATCTCCCAGCAGGGGCCTGATCGTTGGTCGCTGTCACGCATAACAATTTCGGTAACGATATCGTTGCTACGTCACAAAAAGCAACGATATCGTTAACGATATCGTTATGTGTGACGGTACCTTAAGTGGTTTTATTTTCATGGGGCACGCATTCAGATCGAGGAGGGGTTATCCTAGTAGCAGACAATCCCTTTAATGCTGCCATATTATGCACTGTACCCGATACAATTGATTTAGGGCAGGGATCAGCATCCTACAGCTGCTGTGAAACTGGGCTCACAAAATGTAATGACAGCGGTCTGCTAGTCTGTGTCTGGCAGAAAATGCTGGGATTTGTAGTTTGATGCCGCTGGGGTGCTGATCCTGATATTGGGAATGATATCATTGGTCAGCTCTGAGCTTCCCTGTACAGATATATTATGAAGGAGGAATTATGGCATTTGGGGGTGATCCCATTCTGAGATTCTAGGATTTCAGTACACTTGCTTCACCTATACTGGAGTTCCGGCTGCTCCGAGGCTTGGCACATGTGACTTCTCGGAAAAAGATCTTGAGCTGGGAATACAGGAGTGTGACATCTTTTCCACGAAAAATCTAAAAATAGATAATTTAAAAAAATCAGAAATGTTCTCATCTTCAGAACATATGGCCAGGAAAGGAAGAGAGGTGGCAATCAGCAGCTCACCCACCTTAGCCACAAATGTGCCCCCTGCTCTCAGCACATGAGTTGTGATGTTCAAAGCCTGCAAGGAAATTGGATACAGCATTACTACAGCTTGTGAACAGAAACCATAATCCGCCCATTATTCTGTACACCAGACGTGCCACTCAGGATTCTGGAAGAGCTGGGTGACCGTCCTTGTGGAAATTGTAATGGGACAGATGCACCATAGAATCCTTCTATCACGGTTTCTATTGCTATCGGTTTCTCCATAGGTGCAGTCCTAATATTTTTCCTACATCCATCACAGATTTTTTGCTGTTGTAGCGGTGTAGAAATGCTAGTACCCATCTTCTCTCACGAGGTATGGGGTCCAGCTTCTGGAAGGACACTCACCGCCAGGAGAAGCTGAGCCTGAATGTACTCATCAATATCGTGCAGTCCAGTAACTACAAGCCAGAGAAAAAGGCATTGCATGAAATGGCATCCTAACAAACCCAGAGAACATATGGTGCAAAGCTGGGAGAGATATCCGATATTACCATCTGGAGCCCCGTCACACACCACAAGATCCGCAGGCTGACCCTCAAAGTGTTGGATGATCTCATGAGCGGTGGAGACCTGAAAATAGGAAACCAGAACAAGTTACAATTCCTGTCCAGACGATGGTGACGATTTCTTCCAAGCACAAATCACCTTGGTAATATCTCCTTGTATCTGGATGACTCCGGGTAGAGGCGCCATCGCCTGAAGATCCACTGCTACAATCTTCACCTCTGTAGTCTCATTGCTGGACCTGAGGAGACAGGAGGGGAGACACTGATTATGTGCTGCAGCTCCCGCACCCCTCATGGGGCTTCAGATTTGGCATAGAAAACACCATTCACCTGAGCTTCCTGCTAAGAACCTGGCTCCAGCTCCCGGGGGCCGCACACAGGTCCACCGCTCTCTGTACTCCTGGGGGAGGAACACAAGAGCTGCTGTTTTATCTGTTACAGGATCTGTGCACACACTAAGTATTTGGTGCAGACATTTCTGCATCTCTTAACATGCAGAGGAAAAAATGCATGTTTTTGGTGCAGACTTTTCCCCGCTCATTGGTACAAGGGAAATCTGAAGCAAAAAAGCTGAAAGAATGGACATCCAGAAAATGTATATCTTCACCAAATCTGCAGGTCACAAATAAGCACCGTGTGCATGAGACTTCAGGATTCTCATTCACTTTGCTGGAACCAGGAAACCCTTCAGGTTTTGTGACACGCGTTTCGCGTGTGCTTCTTCCTGGGGGTCACGCGCGTCGGGGCTGTAAGGTTCAGCGTGCCATTTGGCCGAGCACTTTGGAAGTGACATGGAGCAGGTAATATGTACAGGGCTTGGGGCGTTTTGCAATTTACTCGCTTTGTGATTATAGCAACAATGTGAAGCACGGAGTGTGTGGGTTCTGATAGATCCATAGTTTAGGGGCTTGGTCAAGTCTTAACATTGCATTTATAGGATTGCATTAAATTAGATGTATCCTTCAACACCCTGACACATGCTTTTCTAATTCCTGCCTTAAAATATAGCATGTCCTGCTCTTGCTGACCTTAGTTATACTTGTTTGGATTTGAGGCACCTTTTTAAATATTATGTTTATATGTATTTTTAATATTGGTAATAAAGATACTGAGTTTTAATATTTTTTTCTGTGACACTCCTTTAATTCTTTGTAGATCGGTCCTTAGACACTCACAGAATTCTCAGAAGTGACAAGCATCTGTCCGAGAACACCGGAGTATGGATTTAGGAGTAAGACTATAGCTTTTTATTTACTCTGTACTCCACGCCTGACTCCAGCACTATGAAGACTTTTGAGTAGAGAAGACCGACATCCCCGGCTCCTCTTCTGATTAGCCAGCCTTGCCTTTCGTGCGCTACATCGCAACGCTGACGTCACTCCAGGCCGACAAATCAAAAGAGTGGGGTGTGGGGAAGGGAAGAGAGGCGTGGGGAAGGGAAGAGAGGCGTGGGGGGAGGAGGAAGGCGTCAAGGGGGGGGGGGGAAGGCATGAAGAAGGCGTGAAGGGGGGGAGGAAGGGGGGGAGGAAGGCGTCAAGGGGGGGGAGGAAGGCGTCAAGGGGGGGGAGGAAGGCGTCAAGGGGGGGGAGGAAGGCGTCAAGGGGGGAGGAAGGCGTCAAGGGGGGGAGGAAGGCGTCAAGGGGGGAGGAAGGCGTCAAGGGGGGGAGGAAGGCGTGAGGGAGGGAGGAAGGCGTGAGGGGGGGGAGGAAGGCGTGAGGGGGGGGAGGAAGGCGTGAGGGGGGGGAGGAAGGCGTCAAGGGGGGGAGGAAGGCGTCAAGGGGGGGAGGAAGGCGTCAAGGGGGGAGGAAGGCGTCAAGGGGGGGAGGAAGGCGTCAAGGGGGGGAGGAAGGCGTGAGGGGGGGATGAAGGTGTGAGGGGGGGGAGGAAGGCGTGAGGGGGGGGAGGAAGGTGTGAGGGGGGGATGAAGGTGTGGGGAGGGGGGGGATGAAGGTGTGGGGAGGGGGGAGGAAGGTGTGTGGGGGGGGGCGCTGGATACCTTGGAAGAGCCGATACTCCTCGTCCAGCTGCAGCAGCTTGAATGCACTGCGCGCTCTCCAGCCTTCCTCCTTGGCCAACCGGTAGTAGATGTCCCTCTTGTCCTTTGAGGAGCGCCCCATGATGTTCCTCCTAAAAGGGAAAACCCACTGTAAATCCCTGCACCCGGCGCCGGCCCTGCTATAGGGGCAGCTCACAGGACTCGGGGGTTGTGGGGGGAAACTACTAAACGAATGATCCGACTTCCCCCGTGATGGCACCAGACGGACGTATAATAAAGGCTCTCCTCCAGGTCAGGGGGCTCTGGGTTTACAGAGAAAGGACAATCGGACCATGAAGTTCTTCATCCTCCGAATAACGCTGAGGGGACACTTCCTCTACATCTCTGCTTGCTGTCTATGAATGGAGGAGACGAGGCCATGCCCTGTGCACACTGACGGCGGCCGCTCCGGCTCATCCCGTGCGGTACCGCACACTCACCGTTACCGGCGCCGCTCAGGGCGATCTCAGTCTCCGCAAAAATGTCCGCTCGCCAGTAAGGATTGGAAGCGGTCACATAAAAAAAGTTCTCCCAAGCTTTATTAAACTGACAGAGGCGGAACCGCTGTGTCGCAGGCCATCGAGGTGACGAAGGCGGAAGTTCAGTTGCCATGGAGACGTTCATCTAGCTTTATTTACACGGACAGAGGCGGACGTCGTCACCATGGCGGACCTAGGCCGGCAGTTACAGGAGTACGTAGCGCAGAATAAGGCCGGGAGCAGCGGCGGTTCTGCGGCCTCCTCCCCCGCGGAGCGCCAGAGCTCGGAGCCGGGATGGCGGGCCTGGTTCTCTCCTCCCAGCAGCGGCCTCTCGTGGTCATGGAGTCCTATGGACCCGGATCCTTTCCTGCCCGGGATGTCCGGGACGCAGAGGCTGATGGCGGCCGGTGTGTGCGCGGGCATGGCCGCTCTGTGCTTCGGCCTGGCCGGACTCTATGTGCCGCTGTTGCTGCTCCGGGCTCGGAAGTTCGCGATGCTCTGGTCTATGGGCTCGCTGCTGGGCCTGTGTGCCGCCGGCCTCCTGCGGGGCCCCAGCCGCATGCTCCGGGAGCCCGACCCGTGGGCCTTCTTCTACCTGGCCGCCCTGGGGGGCACGCTGTACGCCGCGCTAGGCTTCCGGAGCACCCCGCTCACATTACTGGGGGCCGCCGCGCAGATCGTCACTGGCGCCGCGCTGCTGCTGGGCATGTTACCGGGCGGCGCCGCGGGGAGGCGCTACATCAGCGGGCTGTGCGGGAGTCTGATGCGGAGAGGGGTCTCCAAAGCCCTGCCCGTGTAATGACTGTGGCCCCCGCTGTGGAGCTGAAGACCAGGGACACACAAGGCCTAATGGGAGTTGTAGTATTGGAATAACTTGAGACACCGCTTGGGAAACTACTCAGAGCTCGGTCCCGTTAGTCTGAGTGATCGGGACTGTGGCCCCTGTGATGCTGAAGGCTCCTCTATGGGTTTCTGACTGTGGCCCCTGTGATGCTGAGGGCTCCTATCAGGGCCCTGGACTGTGGCCCCTCTGAAAATGAGGGCTCCTATCTGGGTTTCTAACTGTGGCCTGTGATGCTGAGGGCTCTTATCAGGGCCCTGGATTGTGGCCCCTGTGATGCTGAGGGCTCCTATCAGGGCCCTGGACTGTGGCTTCTCCCTACAGCTTTATATGGAACAATCAGACACTTGGTGCCTGGCTGTGGCCGCTGTGACTCTGCTGCTTATATTAAGCATACCATACACTATAGGGAGGCGGACACCAGACTCTTATCTCCCCTGAGAACAAAGGATCAGACCTGATGAAATCCAACATGTCTGACCCTTTTCCTCCAGCTGCTGGCAGGACACCCATGTACATGTTAGATGGTCGGCCAATCGTACTGACATCGGTGGTTGTGTTGAACATTTATTTAAGGTGTTAGGCCTCAAGGACCAATCACAGCTTTGAGAAGGGGTGACCTTTACAGGGTTAATGCTGCTCTCCTGGAGAGATGAGGGGGCCGGTGACATCCCGTCACTCACACCTGCAGGGACACATGTGACGCACTGTACGTCCCACACAGGTGTACAGCAGATGTGATGATGCTGGCCCCTATCAGAACTGGATACAGAAGTGAGGGACCAGCACTAACCCTTTATGAGCCACGTTTTCAGGTCTGTTATCAATACTGGGGGCCGTGCCAAAAGGAAAATACGCTATATGTGCAGCTGATCTAACTTATTCAGGCATTTCCAAGTATAACGGTCTGTTGAGGATATTCACATTCCCCCTTCTTATCTTTACCAGGATTCAGATATTGCAAAACTGCACCCTCTGAATCAGCCGGAAAATAGAATATGAAGGGAACCTGGCAGCCTGTTCATGCTGCCCCATCAATGTGTAGACAAGCTCACTCATTGCAGGAAGTGACCTGGCACGGGGGGAAGAGGCGCCAGGCAGCTGCCCCAACTTCTCACCTGACTGACATTTCTCCCCTATACATACTGAGAACCCTGTTAAAGAGAAGCTATCAGCAGGATTGAGCCCTATAAAGACATGGCTATAATGGCACTGCGATGGTGATTAATCTGATACCTGATGTGAAGCGATCCACTCGGTGGCTGATGAATACTCGCCTTATGACGTTTGCAGGGAATGACGTGTGCTCTGAACTGAGACGAAATCTCGATCTGCGCCGCCTCTGGCGCTATTTCATTGCGGGACGCGAGCTCACGCTGTGTATGCACACAATGATAGCAGCGGCACGGAATTTTAAAAAGGAAGCAGGTCACTGAATCAGAAGACCCTGCATCGAAGCACACAAGACATCACTTTCTGAGAACTTCATAAGGTGAGTATTCATCAGGCGCTCAGCAGATCCCTAACACGCACCAGGTATCATATTAATCAGTATCAGTGCCATTATGGCTGTGCCTTTAGTTTATAGGCCTAAATCCTGCCGACACGTTCAAACTGAGGTGGGGAGAAGCCAGAAGGGATCTGCTCAGGACACCTCCCCGTGCCCAGGCTTCTCTCTCACCAGAGGATACATGACTTTGTGAAATGAAGGAGTCTACTAGATTTCATGTTGCCCATGTCTTGGGCAGAAGGAAACCGCTAATGGTCTTTTTGAAGGGGGTTGGTCACCTTTAGCACTTTATTTTTTTTTTTAAGCAGATTCCTGGGGGACTGGGATGGGCAGATGTTGACCCCACACTGTGATGATCCTACACCATATTGGTACTGGAGAATACAAGAAGTGGTGCTGCACCTTTATTAGTAAAACATGGAAATGAGATTGGCGAGACTGGTGGACTTTCATACGCTGGTCCTGACCAACATGTTGGAGAACTGTTCAAGGAACGTCTACTTGTGATGTTGGATCTCGCTCTTAACCCACTGCCTGCCAGTATCGTCTGTTCCTAAGGACGGAGCTTGTTCTTAATACACAACTTGCAATGCACGCGCTGGCTCTGCGGCCTTTCCTGTGCAGCTCGGCCCCATGTTGAACCTCCTTTATCTTCTCTCCGTTGTAGGGAGACATATTATTATACATAGGGGATATGTTTTCTGACACGAGGGTTTCCTAGATTAACTGATTTTTCTAATTAACTGCCGTTTTATAATTCCAGAATGTTGAGATTTTCCTACAAGATGAAATAAATGTTACACCCTGGTATCTTGTGCTTTGTGCTTAAGTTTATAATGGCGTCACAGTTTTTAGGAGCGCAATTCTGATAAATCTAGGAAATCTGTAGCCGAATAAATGGAGCAATGTGTTGCAGAACTACAGCAGAAAGATTTCCGCAAGAAACGAAAGTTGCACTGCTGGGAATATGCTGGTGCCATGGCGGCACGGAGGTCTTCACACACAGATTTTCTCTGACCACAGGGTTTCCTATTCTGACGTAACTGTACAATCGGCGGATGCATGTGTATGGAGCAGGCTCATACAGCCGCATCTGACTGTCGGCAGCAACCAAGGCTTGCTTCGCTCCTGCTGTTTTAACCCTTTAGATGCCGCTGCCAGTCTGTGGCCGCAGCATTTAGGCTATGTGCACACTTTGCAGATTCCACTGCGGATTTTTCCGCAGCGGAATTGCAAAATCCGCAGTGAAAACCCATCGCGGTTTTTACTGCGTTTTCTTCTGCGGATTTTCAACTGCAGTTTTCTATTGGAGCAGCTGAAAATCCGCAGAAAAGAAGTGACATGCTGCGGAATGTAATCCGCAGCGTTTCCGCGCGGATTTTTCTGCAGCATGTGCACAGCGTTTTTTGTTTCCCATAGGTTTACATTGAAATGTAAACTCATGGGAAACTGCTGCGGATCCGCAGCAAAATCCGCAAAGTGTGAATATAGCCTTAAAGAGCTAGATTGCTGCTGAGCGCGTACACCGACTCGCACTCGCTACCCCAACACACAAGTGGTGGGAGCCAGGGAGCTGCTGAGGGCCCCCTCACTGCCATTTGGGGCCTTATATTGGAGATGATCAATTTCTAAGAAGACTAAAAAATAATAAAAACAGAAATGTTCCCATAGATAAAAACCATAAATGTTAAAATCGCCCTCTTCCCAGTTCAGAAGTAAAAGTAAACCTATTTGGTTTTGTCCATAGAAGTCCTGAGTTATTAAAGTATACAAATTTAATTTGTACATTAAATGCCAAAAAGAAAAACTTGAGCTCCAGAATTGTTCTTTTGGGTCATTGCACCTCACCCTCTTTACCCCCTAAAAAAAAGAGGAAATGCAATTAAGAAATTATCAAAACGGTACCAATAAAAATGAGCGCTTCCCCCGCATCAAACAGGTCCTCACCAGCGCCATCCGCCTGTGAAGAAGAGTCACAGATCCTGGCGACACAAAACACATTTTTGTTATTTATTTTCAGCTCCCAATTTTTAACTGAAAGCCGTGACCTGCTGGGTTGCTATGGTAACAGCCCCCTCTTCATGTCTACCATTTGTGATACATGGCGGTGAGTCTCATCAGCGTCTGGTCATTACTCAGCCAGGACGGCTAACATGGCTGCCACTGACCATGGATACTGTCCGGGATTACAACTCAGCCCCATTTATGGGATGGGAGCTGCAATACCGGACACAACACCTGGTCAGGGGTGGCGCTATTGCTGTAAGAAAGCCACCATGTTTTTCTTAGCCTCTTTCATATCATCTTGGCTGCTACTGGGGTGGAGTTTAGGTGCAGATGTCTGTGGTTGGAGTCACCTGCGCTGCTCACTGTGAGGACTCTGCGCTACATGGACACTGGGGCAGAAAATACCTCATGAGGCGATTGCTGAGGTAAATTCAGGACAGCCTATCATGTGCCTGCTTTTATCTCCATCCTGTGCTGTATGGATGAAAGACAGCTGCTGGTTGGTTGGAGTGATCTGGTCTCCGGGCGTGTCCTCCGCATCAGCCGTTGCCGGAGATCGCAGTGCAGGAGCAGGTAGACATGTCTGACACAGGCCGAGGTCTAGAGGGCCCGATACTACACAGTGCACAGCCCAGGGTGACCAGGCAGGGCGGTCAGACGGTGTCACACAGGGTAGGATTAGGTACACGGCTCAGCACACAGGATAGGATTAGGTACACGGCTCAGCAGACAGTATCACACAGGATAGAATTAGATACACGGCTCAGCAGACAGTATCACATAGGATTAGATACACGGCTGAGCAGACAGTATCACACAGGATAGAATTAGATACACCGCTCAGCAGTCAGTATCACACAGGATAGAATTAGATACACAGCTCAGCAGTCAGTATCACACAGGATAGGATTAGATACACGGCTGAGCAGACAGTATCACACAGGATAGAATTAGATACACGGCTCAGCAGACAGTATCACACAGGATAGGATTAGATACATGGCTCAGCAGTCAGTATCACACAGGATAGGATTAGATACACGGCTCAGCAGACAGTATCACACAGGATAGGATTAGATACATGGCTCAGCAGACAGCATCACAGGATTGGATACACATCTCAGCAGACAGTATCACACAGGATAAGATTGGATACACATCTCAGCAGACAGTATCACACAGGATAGGAATTAGATACACAGCACAGCAGACAGTATCACACAGGATAAGATTGGATACACATCTCAGCAGACAGTATCACAGGATAGGATTAGATACACGGCACAGCACACAGTATCATACAGGATAGGATTAGGTACATGGCTCAGCACACAGTATCACACAGGATAAGATTAGATACACGGCTCAGCAGACAGCATCACATAGGATTGGATACACATCTCAGCAGACAGTATCACAGGATAGGATTAGATACACGGCACAGCACACAGTATCATACAGGATAGGATTAGGTACATGGCTCAGCACACAGTATACAGGATAGGATTAGGTACATGGCTCAGCAGACAGTATCACACAGGATAGGATTAGGTACACATCTCAGCAGACAGTATCACACAGGATAGGATTAGATACACGGCTCAGCACACAGTATCATACAGGATAGGATTAGATACACGGCTCAGCAGACAGTATCACACAGGATAGGATTAGATACATGGCTCAGCAGACAGTATCACACAGGATAAGATTGGATACACATCTAAGCAGACAGTATCACAGGATAGGATTAGGTACACGGCTCAGCAGACAGTATCACACAGGATAGGAATTAGATACACAGCTCAGCAGACAGTATCACACAGGATAAGATTGGATACACATCTCAGCACACAGTATCACACAGGAGAGGATTAGATACACGGCTCAGCAGACAATATCACACAGGATAGGATTAGATACATGGCTCAGCAGTCAGTATCACACAGGATAGGATTAGATACACATCTCAGCAGACAGCATCACACAGGATAGGATTAGATACATGGCTCAGTAGATCGTATCAAACAGGATACATCTTGTATTTTTAATAATAATTTTATTGCTATAGCGCCAACATCTTCAGCAGCACTTTACAATAATCGGGGTCATCACACACAATATCAGACATTACAGAGTAACACATAGCTCACCAGTTACAGAAGGAGTGAGGACCTGGAGACAGATGAGGAAGAGGAGCAGAGTCTGAGGAAAGTTTAGAAAGAGGGAACAGGTAGTGTTAGATTAGTGAGGTGATAGGCCTGTCCAAAGAGATGTGTTTTTACAGCACGCTTAAAAATGCGGGCTCTAGGTATAAGTTGGATCATCCGGGGTAGTGCATTGCAGAACACTGGGGCAGCAAGGGTGAAGTCTTAGAGACCGAGGTGCGAGGTTTGGATTATGGAGGTTGTTAGTCTTAGATCAGTTGCAAACCAGAGAGCACGGTACGATCATAGACTGAGGTGAGGGAGGAGAAGTAGGGCCGTGCGGAACTGTGGAGCACTTTGTGGATGAGAGATGTTTGTATTGTATTCTGTAGGGGATGGGTAACCAGTGTAATGACTGGCACAGGGTGGAGGCATTGGTGTAGCAGCTGGATATAAATATGACCCTGGCTGCCGCATTCAGGACAGAGTCGAAAGGAGAAAGTTTGGTTAGAAGGAGACTGATCAGTAGAGAGTTGCAGTAATCCAGACGAGAATGAATAAGAGCGACAGTAACATTGAAAACTTGATAAATTGTTGGATTCTGGAGATGGTTTTAAGATGCAGGTGACATGAGTGAGTGACTGGAAGTAGGGAATAAAGGAGAGTTATGTGTCACATATGACCCCAAGACAGCGAGCTTGATGCTGGAGAGTTATGGTAAGACCAAACAAGGCAACTACAATATTGGGCATAGGTAAGTTAGTGGCGGGAGGAAACACAAGGAGTTCAGTTTTTGACAGATTCAGGTTTAGAGGGACGACATGATGTTAGAGACAGCGGACAGACAATCCCTGGTATCTTGTAGTAATGCATGGACATTAGTGATCAGTGAATATACTCGTTACTCGAGATTTCTCGAGCACGCTCGGGGATCCTCCGAGTATTTTTTAGTTCTCGGAGATTTAGTTTTTCTTGCCGCAGCTGAATGAATCTCGAGTAACGAGTATATTCGCTCATCACTATTGGAGATGTCAGTAGACGATGTGTATAATTGGGTGTCATCGGCAGATGGTCGTGAAGACTGAATCTGTTGAGCTGTGTATTCCTGAGCTGTTCTGTTTCTCATGTAGTGACATGGAAACGCTGTTGAGCCAGACTGCAGACATGTTGGGAGAAGGTATGTACAGTATACACTGGATCTGTAGGAGGTGAGGAGCCCTTGTATATCACCTTCTTATTACACCACAGGACGGATGGACCCAAAGATGGACGAAGTCCTGAAGAAGATCACCATGGTCCAGAAAGGTAACAAGGATGATGGAGATGTCGCCCCTTCAGGGAAATGTAGTATTACAGGGCGTCCATTCTCCATGCTATTGTATTATAGTCACTAATAACAGCATTTCCAATGTGTAGTAGAGGTTGTTGTTTAGGTGATTCTCATATATCTGTAAAGTGGTCATGAAGGTGGAGTATCACATTAACATTAATTACATTACAGCAGATGACTTCTATCCATTGCCAGCTGATATGAGCTGGGACCCTTATTCTGACATTGAAATAATAATAATAATCTTTATTTTTATATAGCGCTAACATATTCTGCAGCGCTTTACATTTTGTACACATTTTCATCACTGTCCCCGATGGGGCTCACAATCTAAATTCCCTATCAGTATGTCTTTGGAATGTGGGAGGAAACCAGAGTACCCAGAGGAAACCCACACAAACACGGAGAGAACATACAAACTCTTTGCAGATGTTGTCCTTGGTGGGGTTTGAACCCAGGACTCCAGCGCTGCAAGGCTGCAGTGCTAACCACTGCGCCACCGTGCTGCCCACGAAATCACTTTTGTAAGATTTGGTTTGGACTTGTACGAACGTTTCCCTACAATTGAGTAATTCTCAATCTGTCACATCCTGAAATGTAAGACGGCATTAAAAACTGGCAGCTGATGGCGGCTCTATACCTGTGCAGATCGGGAACAAAGCGAGGCCGAGAAGCAGGAATTAGACAAGGAGATAGAAGCAGAAGAGCGGGAACTACAGAAACGTGAGCAGCTATCATTCACTGCGCTAGTCCTGTCCAGTGTATATGGCGATGTGCAATATACGGTCGTGTTTATGTTTCAGTACATGCAGAAAAAATGGCCCTGAAAGAAACACTCGTGAAAAAGCAAGGTGAGCAGGAGGTTACAAAACATTAGACTGCACTTCTAATGCAGATGTAAAGCAACAAATGTTCAGAAAAGAAACACTATGTGCGAATTATGGAATTATGTGGGCACCCTGTTAGGGTATTATCAAGCACTCAATAGTGTGATATCATTTGGGTAAATTATGGTCATAAAGTTAGGGATGCTATAGGTTGTTATTATTTGTGCACTCTTAGGTAGGAAAATTGGCCACCATATACAGTAGGTGTATAATATTTTGCCACTGTATGGTTGTATAATTGGCCATGCTGTAGGAAGATATTTTTGGGGTACCGATGGATGATATTACTTGGTACACTATGGTAGTATAATTGGGCACACTATAAGTTGATATTACTTGGTACACTATGGTAGTATAATTGGGCACATGACAGGATGATATTATGTGGTACACTATAGTAGCATAATTGGGCACACTATAGGATGATATTATTTGGTACACTATAGTAGCATAATTGGGCACACTATAGGATGATATTACTTGGTACACTATGGTGGTATAATTGGGCACTCTAGGATATTACTTGGTACACTATAGTAGCATAATTGGGCACTCTATAGGATGATATTACTTGGTACACTATGGTAGCATAATTGGACACTCTATAGGATGATATTACTTGGTACACTATGGTAGTATAATTGGGCACACTATAGGTTGGTATTATTTTGGCACGGTATGGTGGTATACTTGGGCACTCTATAGGTTGGATTATTTGGGCATGGTATTGTGGTATATAGTATGACTAGCTATTGAACCCGTTCTACGCCCGGGTGGCGAGCATTTATATTGGTATATGGTCTCCATCATGTGCTGCTGCCATCCTGCGCCCGTTCTGTCATGCGCTGCTGCCATCCTGCGCCAGTTCTGTCATGTGCTGCTGCCATCCTGCGCCCGTTCTGTCATGTGCTGCTCCCATCCTGCGCCCCCGTTCTGTCATGCGCTGCTGCCATCCTGCGCCCGTTCTGTCATGTGCTGCTCCCATCCTGCGCCCGTTATGTCATGCGCTGCTGCCATCCTGCGCCCGTTCTGTCATGCGCTGCTGCCATCCTGCGCCCGTTCTGTCATGTGCTGCTGCCATCCTGCGCCCGTTCTGTCATGCGCTGCTGCCATCCTGCGCCCGTTCTGTCATGCGCTGCTGCCATCCTGCGCCCGTTCTGTCATGCGCTGCTGCCATCCTGCGCCCGTTCTGTCATGTGCTGCTCCCATCCTGCGCCCGTTCTGTCATGTGCTGCTCCCATCCTGCGCCCCCGTTCTGTCATGCGCTGCTGCCATCCTGCGCCCGTTCTGTCATGTGCTGCTGCCATCCTGCGCCCGTTCTGTCATGCGCTGCTGCCATCCTGCGCCCGTTCTGTCATGTGCTGCTCCCATCCTGCGCCCCCGTTCTGTCATGCGCTGCTGCCATCCTGCGCCCGTTCTGTCATGTGCTGCTGCCATCCTGCGCCCGTTCTGTCATGTGCTGCTCCCATCCTGCGCCCGTTCTGTCATGTGCTGCTGCCATCCTGCGCCCGTTCTGTCATGCGCTGCTGCCATCCTGCGCCCGTTCTGTCATGTGCTGCTGCCATCCTGCGCCCGTTCTGTCATGTGCTGCTCCCATCCTGCGCCACTATTGTATTATATGCCCCCGTATGCTGCTGCCATATAAAAAAAAAAAAATACCATACTCACCTATCGTCCGGCTCCACTGCAGGTGTGTCTTCAAGAAAATGGCACCGGAAAGCGCGGACTGCGCAGGCGCCGATTCCGGCACCAGGAGGAGAAAGAGAATGGCGGCGGAAATGCCGTAAGTAACAAATGGCTGTGGCATGAAGTGCCACAGCCTCATGGCACAGCAATTTGTTACTTACGCCAGTTCCGGCGCCATTGTCTTGCTTTTCCTGGTGCCGGAATCGGCGCCTGCGCAGTACGCGCTTTCCGGCGCCATTTTATTGAAGACACTGCAGTGTGTCTTCAATAAAATGGCGCCGGAAAGCGCGTACTGCGCAGGCGCCGATTCCGGCACCAGGAGGAGAAAGAGAATGGCGGCGGAAATGCCGTGAGTAACAAATGGCTGTGGCATGAAGTGCCACAGCCTCATGGCACAGCAATTTGTTACTAACGCCAGTTCCGGCGCCATTGTCTTGCTTTTCCTGGTGCCGGAATCGGCGCCTGCGCAGTACGCGCTTTCCGGCGCCATTTTATTGAAGACACTGCAGTGTGTCTTCAATAAAATGGCGCCGGAAAGCGCGTACTGCGCAGGCGCCGAGTGTCTTCAATAAAATGGCGCCGGAAAGCGCGTACTGCGCAGGCGCCGATTCCGGCACCAGGAGGAGAAAGACAATGGCGCCGGAACTGGCGTAAGTAAAAACTTTCTGTGCCGGGCGCACATACGGCGCCCCCGTGCTCCCGACCCCCTGCTCTCGGCGGCATCTCCCCGTACTCCCGACCCCCTGCTCTCGGCGGCATCTCCCCGTGCTCTCGACCCCCTGCTCTCGGCGGCATCTATAATGTAACGCTGGGAGCGTCGCGCCTGCGCAGTCTATTAAGGCTTCGGACAGAGTGACGCTCCCAGCGTTATATTATAGATATTAGTTGGTACACTATGGTGATATAAATCGGTACACTATAGGTTGGTATTATTTGGGCATGGTAACCCTGCATGTAACCCCTTTTCTCATGTACAGCACCGTGGAATTAATGGTGCTAAATATGATAGTATAATAGGGCACACTATAGGTTGGTATTATTTGGGCACAGTATGATGGTATAATTGGGCACTCTACACTGGTATTATTTGGGTACTATATGGCGATAAGGCTGACCTTCACACTACTTTTCTTGGGGCTTCTACAAATATTATTTAGTCTTAGCTTACATTATGATCCTTTATCTCATAAAATGTAACAAAATGTCTGTATTTTCTGTTAGAAACCATCCAACTTCTAAAGCTAAAACGTGACAATCAGTTAAAGAAAGAAAAGAAGTAAGTGGACGCCATGTTAGTGTGCTCAGCAATACCTTCCAATTCACTGACAGGAAGCAGAGTGAACACTGATTATACAGTTAGGGCCAGAAATATTTGGACAGTGACACAAGTTTTGTTATTTTAGCTGTTTACAAAAACATGTTCAGAAATACAATTATATATATAATATGGGCTGAAAGTGCACACTCCCAGCTGCAATATGATAGTTTCCACATCCAAATCGGAGAAAGGGTTTAGGAATCATAGCTCTGTAATGCATAGCGTCCTCTTTTTCAAGGGACCAAAAGTAATTGGACAATGGACTCTAAGGGCTGCAATTAACTCTGAAGGCGTCTCCCTCGTTAACCTGTAATCAATGAAGTAGTTAAAAGGTCAGGGATGGATTCCAGGTGTGTGGTTTTGCATTTGGAAGCTGTTGCTGTGAGCAGACAACATGCGGTCAAAGGAACTCTCAATTGAGGTGAAGCAGAACATCCTGAGGCTGAAAAAAAAGAAAAAATCCATCAGAGAGATAGCAGACATGCTTGGAGTAGCAAAATCAACAGTTGGGTACATTCTGAGAAAAAAGGAATTGACTGGTGAGCTTGGGAACTCAAAAAGGCCTGGGCGTCCACGGATGACAACAGTGGTGGATGATCGCCGCATACTTAATTTGGTGAAGAAGAACCCGTTCACAACATCAACTGAAGTCCAGAACACTCTCAGTGAAGTAGGTGTATCTGTCTCTAAGTCAACAGTAAAGAGAAGACTCCATGACAGTAAATACAAAGGGTTCACATCTAGATGCAAACCATTCATCAATAACAAAAATAGACAGGCCAGAGTTAAATTTGCAGAAAAACACCTCAAGAAGCCAGCTCAGTTCTGGAAAAGTATTCTATGGACAGATGAGACAAAGATCAACCTGTACCAGAATGATGGGAAGAAAAAAGTTTGGAGAAGAAAGGGAACGGCACATGATCCAAGGCACACCACATCCTCTGTAAAACATGGTGGAGGCAACGTGATGGCATGGGCATGCATGGCTTTCAATGGCACTGGGTCACTTGTGTTTATTGATGACATAAGAGCACACAAGAGTAGCCGGATGAATTCTGAAGTGTACCGGGATATACTTTCAGCCCAGATTCAGCCAAATGCTGCAAAGTTGATTGGACGGCGCTTCATAGTACAGATGGACAATGACCCCAAGCATACAGCCAAAGCTACCCAGGAGTTCGAGTGCCAAAAAGTGGAACATTCTGCAATGGCCAAGTCAATCTCCAGATCTAAACCCAATTGAGCATGCATTTCACTTGCTCAAATCCAGACTTAAGACGGAAAGACCCACAAACAAGCAAGACCTGAAGGCTGCGGCTGTAAAGGCCTGGCAAAGCATTAAGAAGGAGGAAACCCAGCGTTTGGTGATGTCCATGGGTTCCAGACTTAAGGCAGTGATTGCCTCCAAAGGATTTGCAACAAAATATTGAAAATAAAAATATTTTGTTTGGGTTATGTTTATTTGTCCAATTACTTTTGACCTCCTAAAATGTGGAGTGTTTGTAAAGAAATGTGTACAATTCCTACATTTTCTATCAGATATTTTTGTTCAACCCTTCAAATTAAACGTTACAATCTGCACTTGAATTCTGTTGTAGAGGTTTCATTTCAAATCCAATGTGGTGGCATGCAGAGCCCAACTCGCGAAAATTGTGTCACTGTCCAAATATTTCTGGCCCTAACTGTATGATTGATCGTGTGATACATAGGAAGGATTGAACAGACCCTTTTAGATTTCTAACTTGTTCTGCAAAGTTGAACCTAAATTTTAAATACTTAAATTGCAATCTCCCACCTCTCTCGTGCACTCACAGGGTCCCGAGAAGCTGAGATATGAGGGGCTGTTTGTTGGGATTCTTATATTTGCCTGTGACACAGAAGTAGCATTGTGATCACAGGGGGACTTATTGACACAAAATATCAGACCTACAGTATAATACATAATGAAAGCAATCCAGCACACCTTACATTACCAGGAATATCACCATCTGGGATTATACCGGTCATGGATATGGACCACCTCCTGCAGAGAGAAGACTGAGTATGTGTCAGCACTGAAGGACTTGAGGGGGGTTACAAAAACGATACCCCATAGTTTAAACCTGGGCTAAAATATAGCACCTGTAGTGACATAAAGACTGAACTACTACTCACGGTGCTGGCACTAAACAATCCACTCCCCAGTAGAGAAGAACAGGCCTGAAGTGTGCCAGCTCCATCATCTTACTATTTGCCTTACATTGGTGCAGAATGCAAGAGCAAGCAGAGGAGAGCAAAAAGAGGATTGATGATCTGACCACCAAAATTAAAGAAGAGAAACAAAAGCAGAGAAAACAGAGGTGAGGGAATAAAGTGCTGGATTCAGCCGATGAATCACCATAGTTTTAGGATTCACATTTATACTGCTTTCCACATGGACCTCAGATCTGCATGTAAAAAAATCTTAGTATTGACTAGTCTGGCCAAATTCATGGACCAAACTGGTGCATGTAAATAGTAGGCAGCTCCTGCACCCATTCACTATGTGGACAGCCACAAGGAACTGCACACGGATGTGATCAGGCCACAAAGTTCCGCGCACTTCTGAACTTAGCCTTCTAATGATTCTTTTTCTATACTGATATAGGATTGAATTTCAGGAGCAAATGGAAGATCTAATGAAACAGCACAAGGCGCTGGCAAAGTTTTATGTAAGTAGATGACGGGGCCAAGGGAATCATGTGGCTAAAACTATGGTGCCACATTCTAATGTTATATTACAGGTCCGATAGTTTCCGAATGAAGTCCAGTATATATACATTTGCATAGTGAAATAGTGTATCGCTATATAATAATAATAATCTCTTTATTTATATAACGCCAACATATTCCACAGTGCTTTACAGTTTTTGCACACATTATCATCATAGTAGTCATAGCCATGAGAAGTCATTGTGTCTCCACACATTGGTATTCTGGATCTTAGAGAGGGATTTGTTTCTAAATATTGGCTCTTCCTACAGTCACCGATGACATACACCACCTTGTGAATCCACGACCTGCCCATTCACTGAATTATATGCGTTGTTTGTAGGATGCAAAAAGACTCGGAGCAGAGACCGATGAAATGAAACAGCAGAAAAATCAGCTTCTGCTAGAAGGTAAGAGATCGCCGACTTACCAGGGAAAAATAGAGCCCCTTATCTCAACCGGCCTCACTTCTGTACTGCTGGATATATAAGCTTTCATTTGTTATCATAGAAAAGGAGAAGTCAGCCGAGCTCAAGAAACTCGAAGAAACTGAGGTCAAACTGAGAGAGGAAGGTGTCCTGACTGCAGAAAATCTCTTCCTGCGCAGCGAGCCAGCGACGTGCGCAGTGTGAGACATGTAGCGCACCCTCAGGGGACTTCTTGCTCTAAATAACTCTATACAGTATATAAGTGTGTATTAGAGTTAGAGACAATCCGGGAGAATCAAATCTAATGTTTTGCATATTTAAAAGGACTCTGTCACCTGAATTTGGAGGGAACAATTTTCAGCCATAGGGGCGGGGTTTTCGGGTGTTTGATTCACCCTTTCCTTACCCGCTGGCTGCATGCTGGTTGCAATATTGGATTGAAGTTCATTCTCTGTCCTCCATAGTACACGGCCAGCGGGTAAGGAAAGGGTGAATCAAACACCCGAAAACCCTGCCTCTATGGCTGAAAATTGTTCCCTCCAAATTCAGATGACAGAGTCCCTTTAAATTATGGCAGAGGCCATAGCAGTGTCACTGCACATGGTGGGTTCCTAGAACTCTGAAAGCCTAAAAGAATGGCATAACTTAGCGAGCTTGTAATATCCAGCACTGTCTCTTCTTGCATCTCTTATGGCCTTACAGAAAGCTATTTGAAGAGGAAAACAACCGTGCCAAGGTCATGATAGAAGAGGAAACTGGCCGACAAACAGAAGTACTGAACAAATATAACAGGTCAGTATGAAACTCACAGAATGAGGCGATAACACATTTTTTCCAAGACAAATCTGCAAAAACAAATGTGTTATATCCTCATTGTCTCTCCTGAGCTGTTAGGTCATATTCGCACCCCCATGATTAAAAGTTGTTGAATACAGTACATCTATATTGCTATTCGACAGTCTCTTTGTGTAAATGGACTTTAATTTGTCACCAGATTATCACCAGAGGACTAGTTAACATGCTTTTAGGTAGTCTACCCATGACCCCACTGCTGATTGTCAGCTTTCTTCCTAAGCATAGAGTACACAGAACGCTGTCAATCAGTGCTATGGGCAGGGTTATACAGAGCTCAGCAGCAGGGAAAGCTGTTTTTAATCAAAACTGCAAGAAGCAGTGCAGTAAGGTAAGTGATATATTGCTGGAATCAAGGTCTCTGCCGCTACATCATGCTGCTCTTAAATGGTGTGGAAAATACCTGGAGACAGATTTCCTTTAATGCCAAATACATCTGTTAATCTTTTTTTTGCTCCAGTCACATCCAGAGCTGCATTCACAAGTTAGGGGAAGCTAATTGCAGACAGTCCATCTAATGTATTCAGTATATAATATACAGGTGCTTCTCACAAAATTAGAATATCATCAAAAACTTAATTTTTTTCAGTTCTTCAGTACAAAAAGTGAAACTCATATATTATATAGAGTTATTACAAACAGGGTGATCTATTTCAGGTGTTTATTTCTGTTAATGTTGATGATTATGGCTTACAGCCAATGAAAACCCAAAAGTCATTATCTCAGTAAATTAGAATACTGTATACCACCAGCTTGAAAAATGACTTTAACCCCTCTGTGACCTTAGACGTACTATCCCGTCGAGGTGCCCTGGGCTTATCTGACCCTGGACGGGATAGTACGTCATAGCGATCGGCAGCGCTCATGGGGGGAGCGCCGCCGATCGCGGCCGGGTGTCAGCTGCTTATCGCAGCTGACATCCGGCACTATGTGCCAGGAGCGGTCACGGACCGCCCCCGGCACATTAACCCCTGGCACACCGCGATCAAACATGATCGCGATGTGCCGGCGGTGCAGGGAAGCACCGCGCAGGGAGGGGGCTCCCTGCAGGCTTCCCTGAGCCCCCCGCAGCAACGCGGTCTTACCTCCCTCCCTGCCTGCTCGAGCCCGGATCCAAGATGGCCGCGGATCCGGGTCCTGCAGGGAGGGAGGTGGCTTCACAGAGCCTGCTCAGAGCAGGCACTGTGAAGCAGCCTGCACTGCTCTCAGATCGGTGATCTGACAGAGTGCTGTGCAAACTGTTAGATCGCCGATCTGTGATGTCCCCCCCTGGGACAAAGTAAAAAAGTTAAAAAAAATATTCCAAAATGATGAAAAAAAAAAATATATTATTCCCATAAATACATTTCTTCAGCTAAATAAAAAAAAAACCCAATAAAAGTACACATATTTAGTATCGCCGCGTCCGTAACGACCCGACCTATAAAACTGGCCCATTAGTTAACCCCTTCAGTAAACACCGTAAGAAAAAAAAAAAAAAAAAACGAGGCAAAAAACAACGCTTTATTATCATACCACCGAACAAAAAGTGGAATAACACGCGATCAAAAGGACAGATATAAATAACCATGGTACCGCTGAATACGTCATATTGTCCCGCAAAAAACGAGCCGCCATACAGCATCATCAGCAAAAAAATAAAAAAGTTATAGTCCTGAGAATAAAGCGATGCAAAAATAATTATTTTTTCTGTAAAATAGTTTTTATCGTATAAAAGCGCCAAACCATAAAAAAATGATATAAATGAGGTATCGCTGTAATCGTACTGACCCGAAGAATAAAACTGATTTATCAATTTTACCAAACGCGGAACGGTATAAACGCCTCCCCCAATAGAAATTCATGAATAGCTGGTTTTTGTTCATTCTTCCTCACAAAAATCGAAATAAAAAGCGATCAAAAAATGTCACGTGCCCGAAAATGTTTTCAATAAAAACGTCAACTCATCCCGCAAAAAACAAGACCTCACATGACTCTGTGAACCAAAATATGGAAAAATTATAGCTCTCAAAATGTGGTAATGCAAAAAATATTTTTTGCAATAAAAAGCGTCTTTCAGTGTGTGACGGCTGCCAATCATAAAAATCCGCTAAAAAACTCGCTATAAAAGTAAATCAAACCCCCCTTCATCACCCCCTTAGTTAGGGAAAAATAAAAAAAAATGTATTTATTTCCATTTTCCCATTAGGGCTAGGGTTAGGGCCAGGGTTAGGATTAGGGCTAGGGTTAGGGCTAGGGTTAGGGTTAGGGCTAGGGTTAGGGTTAGAGTTAGGGCTAGGATTAGGGTTAGGGCTAGGGTTAGGGCTAGGGTTGGGGCTACAGTTAGGGTTAGGGCTAGGGTTAGGGCTAGAGTTAGGGCTAGGATTAGGGCTAGGGTTAGGGCTAGGGTTAGGGTTAGGGTTGGGGCTACAGTTAGGGTTGGGGCTAAAGTTAGGGTTAGGGTTTAGATTACATTTACAGTTGGGAATAGGGTTGGGATTAGGGTTAGGGGTGTGTCAGGGTTAGAGGTGTGGTTAGGGTTACCGTTGGAATTAGGGTTAGGGGTGTGTTTGGATTAGGGTTTCAGTTATAATTGGGGGGTTTCCACTGTTTCGGCACATCAGGGGCTCTCCAAACACGACATGGCGTCCGATCTCAATTCCAGCCAATTCTGCGTTGAAAAAGTAAAACAGTGCTCCTTCCCTTCCGAGCTCTCCTGTGTGCCCAAACGGGTTTACCCTCACATATGGGGTATCAGCGTACTCAGGACAAATTGGACAACAACTTTTGTGGACCAATTTCTCCTGTTACCCTTGGGAAAATACAAAACTGGGGGCTAAAAAATAATTTTTGTGGGAAAACAAAAAGATTTTTTATTTTCACGGCTCTGCGTTATAAACTGTAGTGAAACACTTGGGGGTTCAAAGTTCTCACAACACATCTAGATAAGTTCATTGAGGGGTCTAGTTTCCAATATGGGGTCACTTGTGGGGGGTTTCTACTGTTTAGGTACATTAGGGGCTCTGCAAACGCAATGTGACGCCAGCAGACCAATCCATCTAAGTCTGCATTCCAAATGATGCTCCTTCCCTTCCGAGCCCTCCCATGCGCCCAAACGGTGGTTCCCCCCCACATATCGGGTATCAGCGTACTCAGGACAAATTGGACAACAACATTTAGGGTCCAATTTCTCCTGCTAACCTTGGAAAAATACAAAACTGGGGGCTAAAATATAATTTTTGTGGAAAAAAAAATATTTTTTATTTGCACGGCTCTGCGTTATAAACTGTAGTGAAATACTTGGGGGTTCAAAGCTCTCACAACACATCAAGATGAGTTCCTTAGGGGGTCTACTTTCCAAAATGGTGTCACTTGTGGGGGGTTTCTACTGTTTAGGTACATTAGGGGCTCTGCAAACGCAATGTGACGCCTGCAGACCATTCCATCTAAGTCTGCATTCCAAATGGCGCTCCTTCCCTTCCGAGCCCTCCCATGCGCCCAAACGGTGGTTCCCCCCCCCACATATGGGGTATCAGCGTACTCAGGAAAAATTGGACAACAACTTTTGGGGTCCAATTTCTCCTGTTACCCTAGGGAAAATACAAAACTGGGGGCTAAAAAATAATTTTTGTGGGAAAAAAATTTTGTTTTATTTTTACGGCTCTGCATTATAAACTTCTGTGAAGCCCTTGGTGGGTCAAAGTGCTCACCACACATCCAGATAAGTTCCTTAGGGGGTCTACTTTCCAACATGGTGTCACTTGTGGGGGGTTTCAATGTTTAGGCACATCAGTGGCTCTCCAAACGCAACATGGCGTCCCATCTCAATTCCTGTCAATTTTGCATTGAAAAGTCAAACGGCGCTCCTTCCCTTCCGAGCTCTCCCATGCGCCCAAACAGTGGTTTACTGCCACATATGGGGTATCAGCATACTCAGGACAACTTGGACAACAACTTTTGAGGTCCAATTTCTTCTCTTACCCTTGGAAAAATAAAAAATTGGGGGCAAAAATATAATTTTTGTGAAAAAATATGATTTTTTATTTTTACGGTTCTGCATTATAAACTTCTGTGAAGCACTTGGTGGGTCAAAGTGCTCACCACACCTCTAGATAAGTTCCTTAGGGGGTCTACTTTCCAAAATGGTGTCACTTGTGGGGGGCACATCAGTGGCTCTCCAAACGCAACATGGCGTCCCATCTCAATTCCTGTCAATTTTGCATTGAAAAGTCAAACGGCGCTCCTTCCCTTCCGAGCTCTCCCATGCACCCAAACAGTGGTTTACTGCCACATATGGGGTATCAGCGTACTTTTGGGGTCCATTTTCTCCTGTTACCCTTGGTAAAATAAAACAAATTGGAGCTGAAGTAAATTTTTTGTGTAAAAAAAGTTAAATGTTCATTTTTATTTAAACATTCCAAAAATTCCTATTAAACACCTGAAGGGTTAATAAACTTCTTGAATATGGTTTTGAGCACCTTGAGGGGTGCAGTTTTTAGAATGGTATCACACTTGGGTATTTTCTATCATATAGACCCCTCAAAATGACTTCAAATGAGATGTGGTCCCTAAAAAAAAATGGTGTTGTAAAAATGAGAAATTGCTGGTCAACTTTTAACTCTTATAACTCCATAACAAAAAAAAAATTTGGTTCCAAAATTATGCTGATGTAAAGGAGACATGTGGGAAATGTTACTTATTAAGTATTTTGTGTGACATATCTCTGTGATTTAATTGCATAAAAATTCAAAGTTTGAAAATTGCGAAATTTTCAAAATTTTCGCCAAATTTCCGTTTTTTTCACAAATAAACGCAGGTACTATCAAAGAAATTTTACCACTATCATGAAGTACAATATGTCACGAGAAAACAATGTCAGAATCACCAGGATCCGTTGAAGCGTTCCAGAGTTATAACCTCATAAAGGGACAGTGGTCAGAATTGTAAAAATTGGCCTGGTCATTGACGTGCAAACCACCCTTGGGGGTAAAGGGGTTAAAATCCGAAATGTTGGCCTACTGAAATGTATATTCAGTAAATGCACTCAATACTTGGTCGGGGCTCTTTTTGCATCAATTACTGCATCAACGTGGCGTGGCATGGAGGCGATCAGCCTGTGGCACTGCTGAGGTGTTATGGAAGCCCAGGTTGCTTTGATAGCAGCCTTCACCTCGTCTGCATTGTTGGGTCTGGTGTCTCATCTTCCTCTTGACAATACTCCATAGATTCTCTATGGGGTTAAGGTCAGGCGAGTTTGCTGCCAATCAAGCACAGTAATACTGTTGTTTGTAAACCAGATATTGGTACTTTTGGCAGTGTGGACAGGTGCCAAGTCCTGCTGGAGAATTACATTTCCATCTCCAAACAGCTTGTCAGCAGAGGGAAGCATGAAGTGCTCTAAAATTTCCTGGTAAACGGCTGCGCTGACTTTGGTTCTGATAAAACACAGTGGACCTACACCAGCAGATGACATGGCTCCCAAACCATCACTGATTGTGGAAACTTCACACTAGACCTCAAGCAGCTTGGATTGTGGCCTCTCCACTCTTCCTCCAGACTCTGGGACCTTGATTTCCAAATGAAATTTCAAAATTTACTTTCATCTGACAACACCTTGGACCACTGAGCAACAGTCCAGTTCTTTTTCTCCTTGGCTCAGGTAAGACGCTTCTGGCGTTGTCTATTGGTCATGAGTGGCTTGACACAAGGAATGTGACACTTGTAGACCATTGAGTGGTGGATCTTGAAGCAATGACTCCAGCAGCAGTCCACTCCTTGTGAATCTCCCCTAAATTTTTGAATGGCCTTTTCTTTACAATCCTTTCAAGGCTGCGGTTATCCCAGTGCTTGTGCACTTTTTTCTACCACACTTTTTCCTTCCACTCAACTTCCCATTAATATGCTTGGATACAGCACTCTGTGACCAACCAGCTTCTTTAGCAATGACCTTTAGTAGCTTACCCTCCTTGTGGATTGTGTCAGTGACTGCGTTCTGGACATCTGTCAAGTCAGCAGTCTTCCCCATGATTGTGGAGCTACTGAAACAGACTACAGGACCTTTTTTAAACGCTTAAAAAGCCTTTGCGGGTGTTTTTTGTTAATTATTCTAATTTACTGAGATAATGTCTTTTGGGTTTTCATTGGCTGTAAGCCATAATCATCAACATTAACGGAAATAGACACTTGAAATAGATCACTCTGTGTGTAATGACTCTATATAATATGAGTTTCACTTTTTGTATTGAAGAACTGAAATAAACTTTTTGATGATATTTTAATTTTGTGAGAAGCATCTGTATGAGAAAAAAAATGAAGTTTCTCTTTGCTTGTCTTAATCTTGTCCTGTCTGTTTTGGGGAGACAGGCTGAAATCATGGCTGGAAGATGCAGAGAGGAAGCTGCCTAAGGTGTCGCAGGCCCTGGCGGAGAAGCCCCAACCCGAGCTCAGCCATTCGGCCCCCCAGCCCAGCAGTATCCTGTTCTCATTTACCAGATAGGCTCCAGAGCACAACACGCAGGTCTCCTCTTCTTCCCAGGGGTTATTTCTGCTTTGCATAGTAATTATTCTGTAGTCTGTCCAAAGTATTATTAAATAAAGTTTTCTCCATTGTATTAATTGCCTGTATTTATTACAATCTGTGCTCACAGAGCAGTGAAATTAGTCAGATGCCAAAAGAGATACCAGGCTGTCACCTGTTTTTTTTTTTTTACCAATCGATGCCACACTTGGATCTGGTTTTTCGCACAATAATGAGGCTTTGCCACGTCCCCATCTGAAGTTGACAGTAGATCAGATGAAGCAGCCAGGGGGGATAAATAAGGGAATTTTGCTTAGTTGTCACAATTCAGGTGTACAGGGAAGTGTGTCATCTGACCCCTGTGACCAGCCTATAAAAAGAGGAAAGACGTACTGTACGTGGGATGGGTTTTCCTGCCCCAGACTGGCACTTTGGCCGCACTAGGATACAGCTGAACGCAGGAGGTCCAGTATTATAGGAGCTATTCTGAAATATTAGTCTGCATGATCACCCATAGGGAAACTATTTGGTGACAGTTCTCTTTACATTCATGCTGAAGTCGAAGCGGATGAGCAAATGACAGGCTTTTAGTAGGACACACACCCACCAACAACTCGTAAGAGGAACACGGACAAAGCATTTCCTTTCATTTTTGCTGCTGAGTTGGTTTCACTTTTATACAAAGAAGATTTCCAGGAGACCTGACGGACATGGATTACCACAAGCCAGGTAATCCTGCACATGGCTCTGTTTTCTGGGTACATCACTCATAGGACTCTGCTGGAAATTCATTGTCGACAAGGATCCAACCGCACGCATCAATGTCCACATCATGACTCCTATGTGGACGCATTGACATCATCTATAAGGCTGCTTTCACACATCAGGTTTTTTGCCGTCAGGTACAATCCGGTGAATTTAGAAAAAAAACGGATTGGGCAAAAGTTGCCGCTGGATCCCTTTTTTTTTCATAGACTTGTATTAACGACGGATGGCCGCACGTTTCATCCGTTTTTCGCCAGATCCGTCAAAAATTGGTTTTCCGGCGGACGTAGAAGAGTAGAAAACGGACATTTTTGTGTCTGTCGAAAAAAAACGGACAGCGACGGATCCGTCGTTTGCTAAAATGGAACCCTATGGCACCGGAATAGTCAAATAACGGAATCCAGCAACGGATTCCGTTTTTTTTTAACTGAGCATGCTCCGATTTTTTTGGGATCCAAATAGCTGGATCAGCTAGTCGGATCCGTCCAAGAAACGGATCCGTTGCATCAGTTTTTCACAATCTGCGACGGATACGTTTTTTTCAACATTCGACGAATTGTGACTGATGCCAAAAACTGATGTGTGAAAGCAGCCTATGACTGATGTGCCTAAGAGCAGTCCGGGCAATGGCGTCATTGGGACATTGCAGCTGGGGATTAGTTGTAAAGGCTTTCCACCTAGCGACTATGGCGCACGTACACTATTCGGGCATCATGTGGGCAAGCTGCGACTCCACTGACCATATTCTTTATTATATCCTTCCTCCTGCAGTGAGATGTGGCCCGGTGGAGGATGATGAGATGGAAGATCACAGAGAGGTCAGGAATATAGCAGAGGAACACGATGACCCCACGGAGAATATTCCCTCTATTGGGCCATTACTTTCTTGTGAACCCTTTTCCACTAAAAGTCTGCAGATTTCTATTGATCGTAATTCTACCGCAAGTCTGCAGATTTCTTGCTCTGTCCCTCCCACAGCAACGGCAGGTAAGAATAATAGTGTCCCAAAAGGGGCAATTTACAGGGATGACCCACCCTGAATATTCACCGATTTATAAATTGGGGGTGGGGTGTTAATAAAAAGTTTTTGTTATTGTCAGTTTTAATAATTCTACTTACCTCCCATTGCTATGGAATTGAATGCAATCTGTTGCTCCCTTTTATCCACCATTTCAGATTGGGCTCAACAACGTGCCCCTTGGCTGAGCGTCATCTTATAGACACATTCACAAGTTCATTTTCTTCTCAGATTGTCGCTGGTCTCCGGACGTAATTTCTACCTTTCACAAGCTTCCCGCTTTGAATGAAGACATAGTTGCCACACTTAACTCTTTGCTCAGTTTATCAATGGTAGGTGCCCCCTGTATCCTCCCGTCAGTGGCACAATGCATGCTTATATATGGCAATCAGGACAGCTTTTTTGATACTGTGTTCTTTGTAATTAATGGCATCCATCTTTTCCCAGCCATGAACATTACATACTCCCAATCCCCTAGTGTCGTCCTGCAGCTCATATTGGGGCTGTAGCCTTATGGGCTGGCAAGTAGCAGTCTGTGCTCATGGGCGCTCCCGGTCTTCTTGCATTACATACATGACATGGTGTCTCAGTGGTAAGCATTCCTTTGCTCGGCCCTGACCAGCTTGTCTTTTTACTTTTGTACACTTTCCATGTGTGCACTATGGCTGTGACTTGCTGTAGCACAACGGTTTAGTGCCGTCACTTTGAAGTCTATGGTATCTTGCAACTAAGGACAGAAAATCCAGCACATTTAGAAACATTAGCAGTATGGCACAGGGCAACAGCACAGATCATTAGATACGATATCGTGATACAGTACCAGAATCTCACGTCACCGTGTATCATCTGGCCGCTAAACTAGAAGGGCTGCTAGTACTACAGAACTTTGTGTGCCGCCACACAGTCCTGGAGCACACGCTTTAGGCCGGGGTCACACTAGTGTATGGCATCAGATGTGATATGCTAGCGACCCTCGGCTCATGTGAAAGTGATCTGATTGTCAGTGCTCCGATTGTCTCACATGAAACAATCGCAGCACAGGTGTGGAGGAGACAAAGTCATTTCCCCATCTCCACTGCTGCTGGTGTCTGCTGTAATCACACTGCACTCATATGACATCCGAGTGCAGTGTATTGATGAGTGTGATCTGATTCTTGGATGCAATCCCAGTAAGCTGAATTAGCATGAGAAAATAATCGCAGATCTGAGCTCCCACATAGTATAACACTGGGCCGAGTTCTAGGTGCTGTTTTAGCATTCGGCCGTATTATACACTTGTGTGACTCCGGCTAGGTTCACATTGCGTTAGGGCAATCCGTTAAGCGCATAGCACTAGCGGATTGCGCTAACGCAAGGTTTATTTTGGTGCCGCGTTCGCCGTCCCCGCTAGCGCAGATCCCCGATCTGCGCTAGCGAGGGACGCACCTCGGACGCTGCAAGCAGCGTCCGAGGTCCGTCACAAAAGAACGGCACATCGCTAGCGCGTGCTGAAAATGGCATGCGCTAGCGATGCGCTACAGGCAGAAATCACATTGCTGTCAATGGGTGCGCTAACGGACCCGTTGCACGGCGTTAATTGCGACATTTTCGCCGTGCACCGCAGTTAGCGTTAACCCATTAACGCAATGTGAACCTAGCCTTAGTGTTTGCATCACGCCTATAAATGCGACTCCGGGGACATAGCTCACTTTACAGAACATATTGCTGCAGTTTTCATGGCGCAGAATCAGTATCTGAGCTTATCACATTTGCCCACAGCCAAGACAACCTCTAAACGTGAAGGATTTCTTAATGGATTTTCAGGATCATCCAGATAATTACAAACAACTGCGGACACTGGCGCAAAAGCTGAAGTCTCTGGGACGAGAAGACGTGGTCAAGGCCATGCACAACGAGGGAGCCGTTCTGCGCTGGCTGGGTGAGATCTGCCACAAACAGCCCATTCTCTACAGGGGTCAATATAGCAATGTACCATTCACTGACATGTAACAATATGGCAGCCATGTCTCATTTGTAACATTGACATCCAGCTCTCATGATAAAATATCCATAGTATTGTAAGTCCACAGGGGTGCATGAGATAGGAGCTGTTTGTAGGCTCTCACACTGTAGGGAGCATTTAGCTGTCCTTGTGATGGGACCATTGTGAAAGAAAACCAGTCATACCTGAATGGTGAGATTTTCCCTGGACGCTAGATACAAATCAGCTTGATAATTGGCAGGTTGGCAAATTGTGTATGTGAAAAAAATAATGGACTATAATGTAGGCAGATCAGAAGGAATGTCATGGTCAGGTGAAGCTTATGGCACCAATTAGGCATTTTGCTCCCATTACCCTACGGTGAGCCTGGGCAGTAACAGTCCAGGAACAGCGGTGGGCTCAGCCATGTACAAATGTCTGTGCAAAGGTAATGAAAAGTGGCATGCAATTTACGTATATAAAATCCTTTATTCCAAATCATGGATTATAATGGAGGCAGATCAGGAGGAATGCGTCTGGCCACTACGTGTGCATCGGTGTACAGCTCATGTATTGTCAGTCTGCAGGTCCGCTGTTACCAGAGGAGCATCTTGTGAGAGACATCGTCCCTTCCTTGTGGGTGCCACTTACAGTAAAGCTCAGCCTCTCTCATCCGAAAGGTAAGGCTCCGACACCAGCTTCTATTCATGTGTCCTCAGGCCTCTCACATGTGGAGAGAACCGAGATCCTAGAACCTACGAGTTATCTCACAGGGCAGTCTCTTTCATGGAGACATCTTTTCATGCCTGTTTGTAACGATCAGCGCCAATCTGGAGGTATTGCTGTTCCTGTCTTTCTACACCGGTGTATGTATGTATATATATATATATATATATGTATGTAGATGGCTGGTAGAGGTGACTATAAGTTGTCAAAACACAACTGCATATCCTCCAGTAAGCTACTGCCCCACCACCAGGGAAGCCCAGGTGACACATTCCTACCCCATGTTCCCTTCAGCTCCAACCTACATCTCGGATATGGAGTCTGCAGAATACACTATCCCCACGTAATCATATGTTCCTACCACAGGATATGACTGGAAATGGCTCGCAAATCAACTGTCTATCCCTTCTCATTTTATTGACCTATGGGAGCAACAAGGTGGACTGCCAGCTGAAAACGTCCTGAAGACCTGGCAGGTACAAGATGTACATATGGTGACCATGTCTTATCCCCTCCTCAAGCTGAATAATCTGAGACTTGGGGTCCTGGAGGCGACAACTCCGATCACCCCATCAGAGGATATGGGGTCATGTGATGATGTGACCACCATCAATAAGTCTGTATTCAGATAATTTCGTGCGGGATGGGGTTGCAGTTTTTAAGCCAAAACCAAATGTGGATCCAGCAGGAAGACGTTTACATCCTTTCTTCATATTCCTATTGAATCCACTTCTGTCTCTGCCATAAAAACTGCAATACTTTCCAAAAATCAGTGTGTGAAACCACCGTAATCAGCTACGAGCTGCAGCAATACAGGGTCCTGGGCATGATACACCAGCTAATGAATCCTTAGCCTGCCCCATGGACCGCCATCACCTCCTTAATAGCACTGGTGAAACTACTACTCCCATCATCATATTGGGAGTTGGTGTCTTGTAGATCACTGGAGCGGTGCAGAATCAGCACCTTTGTGTAATGGCAGCCTTTCTTCCACAGGTGACGGTGAGTGAGGCCACGGTGGGACGACTCTTTGATCTGCTGATTGAGCACCGGGAGGATCTGGCAGCGATGCTATGATGTGCGGGGCATTGCCCTCTGTGCAGCAGAATGTCCTCTAATTATAATAAAAGAAATTATGTTAAAGTTATGGAGGAGCAGCTTTATTGAGGAACACATTGATGAGAAAAGTAGCAGAATGTGGCACACGCAGGTCCGTGGTCGGCCATCTTAGCCCTGACGAGTTTCTGTGCTTGGTTAGGTTCTACAGTCCATACTGGAGCGGGATCCTCTGGATGGTGAGGGCAGGCCGTGTGTACAGATTACACACAGATCCTCTCCAACACTACAGGCCAGTGAAGAAGCCATTCTGAGAAGGGTCAGTCCTATCTGTCCGACTTGATTTAACCCCTTTCCCAGGGACAGGGGTTGTGGAGTATTTTGGAGGGTAACGTATGAACAGACGATCTTCCTCCCTTTTGATCCAGCGGAGCAGCTTGGTTATGACATTTATTGCACCCACCTTAGTCACTAAAGAGCTGAACGCCGTGTAGAGCTCAAACTTACTGGTGACCTGCGGAGGGGACGACAAAAGGAACCCAATTATGTCCTGCATTGCATCTGGAGCACACGCATCGCCCCTGAGCACACGCATCGCCCCTGAGCACAGATACCTAGTCAGACATGGAATAAAGGCCACTGCCATACTATATAATGATGGGACATTCTTGCTGTTGATGTTTTTGGTTTTCTATCTCGAACACAGTCCAATACCTTATGGCCATAAACAGTTTTTTATCCACAGAGTTAGTCAATTTTCAGATTCTTAACCCCTTAACCACCGGGCCATTTTTCGCTCCCCTTCTTCCCAGAGCCATAACTTTTTTTATTTTTCCGTCAATATGGCCATATGAGTCCTTGTTTTTTGGGGGGACGAGTTGTACTTTTGAACGACACCATTGATTTTATCATATAGTGTACTGGAAACGGAAAAAAATTCCATGTGCGGTTAAATTACAAAAAAAAAGTACAATTCCACAATTGCTTTTTTTTTTTTTTTTACCATGTTCACTAAATGCTAAAACTAACCGTCCATTATGATTCTCCGAGTCATTACGAGTTCACAGACATGTTTGCTAATTTTTTTCTCGGTACGCCATTTACTGTTCGGATTATTTTTATATTTTGATAGATTTGGTATCTTTGCATTCAGAACCGTCCAATTTGTATTTTTTATATATTTTTTAATGTTTTATTTTGAATGGGCAAATGGAGGGCGATTTGAACTTTTATATTCTTTCATACTTTTTTTTTTTTTTACCTGCTTCAATAGTCTTCTTAGGAGACTTGAAGCTGCGATCTTCTGATGGCTAGTGCTACGCAGAGCAGAGCTTCAGCCCTGCTATGTGTAGCAAATATCATCATCCGCTATGAAGGCCGGCCACTGGAGAAGCGCTCGTAGCAGATTGGCAGTGACAACCGCAGGGGTCTCCTGCAGACCTCCTGTTGTCATGTCGACCCATCAACGCACTGCGATCATGTGACAGGGGCGCCGATGGGCGGGGTTAGTGACGCGCTTCCAGTGCGATCATGTTAAATGTCAAACTCTGACAGTGGCATTTAACAAGTTAACATCCGCGGATGAATGACAATTCCACCCACGGCTATTAGGGGCACATATCAGTTGATCAGATCAGCCGTCATGTGCTGGAAAAGATGTGGGTTCAGCGCAGGAGTGCTGAATTTCAGTAGCCAATCCATTTATTCCCAGGAAAAATAAGCCACCGCCCAAACTTTGGTCATCAGCTAGCGTATGTCCGGCTTCCGTGTGCTACTGTCATATAAGAATGCAATCAGTATGGTCTATATTACAGGAGACAGAAGAGCTACATGCCACTCAGGACAACTGTCCAATGCTTTACACAGCCTCAGGGTTGGGACAGATTATACTGTGACATCTCCAGTAACGTCTAGGAATCCCGCAGGTGCACAACCCTACATCCTAAGCACAGACATATAGTATCACCCAGGCTAGCAGCGTCTCCTTCTCTGCCACATGGTAAATGAGCCGTAAGGGTCTGGCTGAGCTGTGGATGCGGCAGTGCAGGTACCGGTACAGATCAAAGAGCCGCTGTCTTTCCTCCTCACTGGTGTACGGGCCGTCGGGTTCAGGGCTGCAGAGTGACAGATGACAGATGTTACATCATAACATGGAGTTATTCCAGTGATGATATTAAAATCAATGCTAAATCTTAGGTAAATATGAGCACATGGGTGTACATCTATGATTTCATGGCCTGCAGGGCAAAATTATGCATCTGAGCTCTGATGCGCTGTGTGCAACTTTCTATTACAGTGCGACCCTTTCCAATTGTCAGAAAGCTGCAGGACGGCAACATTTCCAAATTTTGGTTTGTCACCTTCTGATAATGCTAATCTGTATGTTGCACATAATGTTATTTTACAAATTTACATCTATATCCTTACAAAAAGTACCTGGTAAATTGTGGAAGCTGTTGGTAGGTTTCAGGGATGTCAAGGGGCTTGTACACAAAATGTAAGAGCTCTGGGACCCCTACAAGAGAGGCACTATATGAGCGGCAGCGGAGGGCCCCAGCCAATGTCTGCAGAGAGTTCTGTGCTTCCATGGCCTCCTGGATCTTTCTCTTACAGCCAGACACTGCGTAGAAAGACTCTTTATCCGTGGATAGGAGCACCAAACACACTGTGCAGTTGGGGTCCAAATATGAGATGTAAGCATAAAAATAGCCATCGGGGTTAAAGCGTGGAAGGCAAATAGGAGTCCAGATCTCACCTGCCTGAAAGGCAGAAGAGGCTCCGATAAGGTTCAGCAGCAGCTGGAGGTCTGCAGGGTCCAGACGGCAATCCTCAATCACTGCCCGCTCCTGCACCACAGTCACAAGCTGCTGCTCTGCCACTAAGATGGAGAACACTAAATTGGGAGTGATGGCTTTAGTTAGAATGGAGCTCAGGGAGTCCCGCAGCGGGCTTGGCAAGGCCACGCACCGTACTGCCCCAAGGAGGAAGCCAGGGTCAGTATCCAGCAAGTCCAATAGGCTATCCAGGATCTTTTCAGAGCCGGTGAGAAGACGCCGCAAATCGTAATTCTTCTTGCGCTCAAATATTCGAGCCACACTTGCCTGTGTGAGCATGCTGATTATCTGGTAGTAAACGTACTGCAGCTCCTTTCTCAGCTGCTCCTCTGACTGAGGGGCCCGCGACACAGACACTAACACCAAGGGGCCCTGCTGCAGGAACACCACTTTCTGCTTGTCTGTGAAAAAAAACAGAGCAACAATCAGCATTGCAGCTTCACAAATACCCTCCCAATAGCCACCATTACATAACAATAGCCATCAGACCCCAAAACCAGACATTACTTTACCAAACAAGGCAAGTCTTTGTTGTCCGACCACCACAACCCCTTTGTATACCAGACCAATGCCCAAACACCATAACCTCCCTATCCAACATCACTGAAGGAGAACTTGCTCATCTTCTCTCCAAATCACACCTCACCACTTGTGCACGTGACCCCATCCCATCCCACCTCCTTCCCAACCTCACCACCACACTAATCCCATCCCTAACCCATCTCTTCAACCTATCACTAACTTAAGATACCGTCCCCTCTGCATTCAAACATGCAACAGTCACACCTATCCTCAAAAAGCGCTCTCTTGACCCGAGCGCTATGTCTAGCTATCGCCCTATATCTTTGCTCCCAAACTCCTTGAGCAGCACGTCCATGCTGAACTTTCCTCTCACTCTGCATCTAATTCACTCAACAACCTACAATCTGGCTTCTGTCCCCACCATTCCACTGAGACTGCCCTGACCAAACTTTCTAACGACTCACAGCCAAAGCTAACTAACAATTCTCTATACTCCTCCTTCTTGACCTGTCCTCTGCCTTCGACACAGTTGACCACTGCCTCCTACTACAGATCCTCTCTTCCTTTGGTGTAAAAAATCTCACCCTATCCTGGATCTCTTCATACCTTTCCAACCGCACATTTAGCGTTTTCTACTCCCATACTACCTCTTCATCTCGCCCTCTCTCTGTTGGTGTCCCTCAAGGCTCTGTCCTTGGACCCTTACTCTTCTCAATCTATACATTTAGCCTGGGACAACTCAAAGTCCAATGGCTTCCAGTACCATCTATATGCTGATGACACTCAGATCTACCTCTCTGGTCCAAACGTCACCTCTCTCCTGTCCAGAATCCCGGAGTGTCTATCAGCCATATCCTCGTTCATCTCCTCTCGCTTCCTCAAGCTCAATGTGGGCAAATCTGAAATAATTATCTTTCCTTCATCTCACATATCTTCCCTACCTGATCTATCACAATCTATCCACCACATTTGGATCCTTCAGACGGAACCTGAAAACCCATCTCTTCAAAAAAGCTTACAACCTGTAATGACCACGCGGCCACCTCAACACCTACTGCAACCCCGACCTACTGTCTCCTTCCCCATAATCCTGTAGAATTTAAGCCCACAAGGGCAGGGTCCTCTCCCCTCTGTACCAGTCTGCCACTGTTAGTTTTGTTTACTGTGATATTTGTATTTTGATTTAACCCCATCTAGTGTACCATGGAATTAATGTGCTATATAAATAATAATAATAACAACTTTACATCATAGATCACATAAAACTGTCACGTACCAGAATGGATGGAGCGGATGGCGTTATTTCCACTCTGAACAAAACTGACCAGCGCCATCATTACTCCCATGGTGGAGGACAGGGCCTCCTCATTGCCATAGCGGGAGTAAATCGGCTTTCCTGCCTCGCTCAGGACAAACACGTGCTTCCGTTTTGTGCGCCAACTCTCTGCGGTCACGTCCTCCTCTCGCTGAACAGGGGTAGTAGGTGGAGACGCATCTGACGTCACTCCTGCCACCACTGAGGAGACACCAGGAAAATCCCCAGAGTCATCCAACACATTATCTGTTAGTCCCTTGTGCTCATCATCATGGTCACCAGCATCTGTAGATTGTCCAGGGTCGGCAACCACAAGATCACTTAGTTTGGTCTCATCCGCAGAAGCCTCTGTATTGTTATACTTGAGGCTCTTTTTGTGTGTCTGCCCAGTGTCATTGCATTCTGTTGATTCTTTGCATGACGGTTCTTCACCAATAGTTTGCAGGGCCTGTGGTGGCTGGCTGCCGTCATATACCATGCCACCATTCTCGCCTTCTACATCTTCTGCAGCCGACATACAGCCTTGCTGTAAACAGTCACGTATATCTAATCCCCCCACCTCATTTACAGTAGCAGTGTCATGGTCCACCACATTCAAGGTTTCTGGTACTTCCATTAAGCCCATGGAAACTTGTCCTGTCTCTTCTGCAGTTCCCCTGGTGCTGTCCTCCAGAGAACCCTCAGAGCATTGTGTATCGGTGACATCCATGCCCTCCTGTAAGGGACCACGGTGGGGATCGTCTCTGGGAAAATGTGACAGAACAGATGCATCATGAGGACATCCCTCATCTGAGCTCTTTGGCCGTGTGTCCAAGGGCTGGACATCGAGTGGTGACGGTAAAGTTTGAGGGTCATCGCTGGTCTCATTTTCTGTTTGATCCAGGAGATCTGTGGGAGAAAAAAAAAACTTGGTTAATTACAATTGGCCCAGACCAAACTATATGAAACCAGAAGAATACAGGCCCTTAGTAGCAGGGAGCCAGGATCTAGAGGGAAGAAGTGGGACATACATATCTGCATGCGATTTCCCATCCAGAGGAGGTTAAGACTCTGGTCATATCAGCGTAAGAGGCTCTGACCGGTAGGGTCACGTGACTTTTTCTTAGCCGAATTTAGCACAAGTCCGCTTCAAAACTGCCTGTAAAAAGCACTCAGAAACTGTTCCAAAAAATCCTATTCATTTATATGTAAAGACATCTTGCTGTTCACACGTTTCTTAGCATCCTTTAACCGGCACAGGTTTCCAAAAACGCCAAGCGGTTAAAATGATTCATCTGACCATTCTTCAGGCATCTTCCACTTGGAAGAAGCTTTATACTTTACAATTGAAAGGAATGGGAAGGCAAAAAAGAACACCCAGAAGACTCCAGGACGACTTTTGAAGTGAACTTTGAGCGTCTCCGAGAACAAAATGCTTGTGGTTTACTCACTGCCTAACAGACTACAATAATCACCTACAATCTGCCCCACAAAAAAACACTTACAAAGCTCAACAGGTAACGAAGAGAAAAAAAAATGCACAAAAAGATGCTTCAAGAAAGAAAAGAATTGTGAAAATGCCGGCGTTTCTGTATCAGCTTCCGTCTGAAAACCTTGTCTGCTTTGCTTGCCTGAAAAGAATGTCATGTGAACACAGCCTTAGAAAGCTCAGCTGCGGACTCTGATGCTTTCCATAGAGAAGATATCACTGCATGCAGCAGTACGTTCCTGTCAAGTGAAACCGAATACAATCAGGTCAACGGGGTCCTCCGTATACCGCGGGTCCGTATACCGTGGGTCCGAGATGGATCAGTTACAGTATTTCGGCTTCAGGAAACCACTATGCAGACATGAACAGCGCATAGGACAAAGTATTAGAAAGCTGCAGTCCGTCTACAGCCCAGTGGTCAGCACCAATGTCTAAACCTTCCGTCTACTAAGGAAATATTGGGAAATATTCTGTTTTAGAGAAGTTCCTCCACAGCAGTGCAAATGTGTTTGGCCTTGGAATCCTGTCCCTGCACAGAGGGTGGTGTGACCTCTGATGAGCCCTGGCCTCCAGTCCAGGCGGTGCTCTGTGTTCCCACCCTCTCCTACTTATTGGGGGTCTGCTCTGTACTCTTGGTGCCAGGCCTGCTCTCGGCGTTTTCAGTACTTTATCTATTTTCAGCCTCAAAAAAATTAAAGACTATGAAGAGTCTAACAGAATAAGGGTCTCATTCAGATGTCAGTGACATCCGCAATGCCCGGACTGGCTGTGGCTCTCCTGGACGCAGTATGACGGCTTCGTGTCTTGCTATGAGGTGGTCATGCTCAGGTTGGGAGATCGTGCAATAGTGATCCGAGCTCAGACAGATTTGCATGAATGATATTCATGAGTCTTACTCGGACGCTGCAGAGTCACAGGACTTATGTCATAATGAGGTGGCAGATGAATGGAAGCAGGGCCCCTATTATGGTTGGCAGATGCCCCTCGCCATGCGATCTTGGGGAACTGATGGGTTGTCATGGCTGTGCCTAATGAAGGCCCCTGTAAATGCCATCTTTGGCAATCAATGAAACAATGGCAGGTTCAAGTCCCTTTAAGGAGTCTAAAGAATAAAGCAAATACACTGAATACGATTTGTTAAAAATATGAGAAAATATTAAAAAAAAAAAAAATTAAATCACCCTTCCAAACATATTTGGAATTGCCATGACTGTAAAATTTTGATCAATCAAGATATAAAATTATTTTAACCATATGTTAAATGCAGAGAAATAGTTGAAACGCAAGAATGGATTTTATTCGATCACTGCACTCCCCACAAAAAAACAGCTTTAAAAAGATCAAAACGGCGCATTTACGCCAAAATGGTATTAATAAAAGTGTAAGCTCAGGTAGTAAGAAACAATTTCACACAGCTCCATTGGTGGAAAAATACAAGCCATTATGGGTTATAATTAGGGGCACCTGGATGGCTGTGACTAGCACCAGGCCACATGTTAACTGGTCAGTCAGCTGGGGGAGCTGAGCAGAGCGGATTTGTGTTGGAGCTGACGAGACAAGCCAGAATCTCGATGAGAAGAGTCTCCGCAGGCCGTGTACACCAAGCTTTGAGTATCACTGCTCACGATGGACGACAGCTGTTTTGTGTGACCAGATTGGAATTATCTCAGCCGTGTGTGAGAAGCCAGGGTCTGTAGGTTTATTTATTGTTTGGACAAGGCTAGAGTTTTTATGCTGCCAGGTCATTTTTACTGCATAATGAATGCAACAAAACCCACAAACCAATGCCAGAATTGTGCGTGTGTGAGGGGTTTGCATCATTTTACTGAACTTGGGAATTTTTGTCCTCCCTCTCATAGTACATTACTTAAGAAAGTGAAACTTCAACTTGTTCCACAAAAAAGAAGCCCTCCTACGGCTATCTTGGGGGACAGATTAAAAAAAAAGACAACTTCTGGCTTGAGAAAAAAGTTAAGAAAAAAAGTGAAAGCAGGGGGCTAATATTCTGCTGCAGGAGGTGAATCTGGTGACCCCTACAGACCTAAGACACCACTGGTTTCTGTCTATTTGGGGGGGTTCTCCTTACATTCACTCCAGTAATGTCCTACAATCCGCCCCTGAACACGGGGACACGTCCTACAATCCGCCCCTGAACACGGGGACACGTCCTACAATCCGCCCCTGAACACGGGGACACGTCCTACAATCCGCCCCTGAACACGGGGACACGTCCTACAATCCGCCCCTGAACACGGGGACACGTCCTACAATCCGCCCCTGAACACGGGGACATGTACGACATAAACACAGGATGACCTGACGAACAGTACTGTGGCAAGAAGGAGCCGACTAGATCCCGGCGGCAGCTCTGCTTAGAACGTGCACAGTTTTTACTACATTTCACCCCATCCCTCCCTGTGAGCCCAATGATGTGACCCTCTCATTACTCACCAGTCTCCAGATCCCCTTTTTCTCGTTGGGCCGTATTAGGTGCTTCTTCGGCCATCACCCCCACATCCCTGCCGGCACCTTACAATGGAGACATACAGACATAGGCTCAGTCACTGTAGAGGAACGATGCACGCACGCTTTACCACTGTCTACTACACTTCTGCTTGCCGTAGTCAGGTAAAACCACAATTGTATGCAACACAGCAGCCGTCTCCTTGTTCTGTGCAAACTGGATCAGGAAACATGGACCCCCCATTATCAGCCGATGGTCAGCCCCTGGAGTCTGGGGAATACCTCCCAATACTGGCTGCTGATGGTGGAGTTGTCTGGCCTGCAATCAGCTAGAAAGAAGGAGTAGATATAGTGGCTAGATTGTGAAAATGCACTAACATCTGCACTTTACGGCAACTGGTACAAACTGCTGTAAAATCAGCAGAGCCTGCAGTCACAGAGGGAGAGCCCTGCAGAAAAAACGGAATTCAGAAAGTTTATGACCCAAAACAAATCACTTCTCCCAATCTACTATATAATTGTCTAAGGGTCACTTTCGTCCTTCTGTCTGTCCTTCTGTCTGTCGCGGATATTCATTGGTCGCTGCCTCTGTCTGTCATGGAATCCAAGTCGCTGATTGGTCTCGCCAGCTGCCTGTCATGGCTGCCGCGACCAATCAGCGACGGCCACAGTCCGATTAGTCCCTCCCCTGCAGTCAGAGCCCGGCGCCCGCCCTATACTCCCCGCAGTCATCGCTCACACAGGGTTAATGCCAGCGATAACGGACCGCGTTATGCCGCGGGTAACTCACTCCGTTACCGCCGCTATTAACCCTGCGTGACCAAGTTTTTACTATTGATGCTGCCTATGCAGGGTCAATAGTAAAAACATCTAATGTTAAAAAAAAATAAAAAATCATTATGTACTCCCCTTTCGCGATGCTCCGGTGACCGCTCCATGCAAGCGGCAGGTTCCGGTGGCATGGACGGTATGGGAGAAGGACCTGCCATGACGTCACGGTCATGTGACCGCGACATCATCACAGGCCCTGCGCGCCAACGACCTGAGAGGACGTCACGGTCATGTGACTGCGACGTCATCACAGGTCCTGTGACCGAACTACAAGGGGCCCTCGGAAGGTGAGTATATGTTTATTTTTTAACCTGTGACATATGTGGCTGGGCAATATACTACGTGGCTGGGCAATATACTACGTGGACATGCATATTCTAGAATACCTGCTGCGTTAGAATCGGGCCACCATCTAGTACAAATATATTAGGAAAAAGACAAAGAGGTTTGTTCTTGAGTGCTGTGAAGGAAACCCGGTTCCTCCCACGTCACCAATCCGTGACGTAACTACAGAGGCACAGCTCTCCGGTGCCCCCTTTGTCTCTCAGGTCGATAAGGGAACTGCACCTAGAGCAAATGGCCGCAGGGGAGACTGCCCTGTTACCCAAGCTGGGTACTCTAAGATTCGCAATCAGAGTAAAAGGATCAGCCCAAAATTAATTTATGATTTAATTGCCTTAAGGGTGCACTAGGTAATTACAAGTAATATACAGACAAAATATATCAAGAATTACAGTCAGAGTAAAATATAACAATCATAAGACAAGGCTTAAAGGTATACAGCTGGAGGTCAATTTACCAGGTTGAAGGTCGCTTGTGGAAGCCGGGGGGCTCAGCGTTACGCAGGTCCAAGACTTAGTTGCCGGGCAGCCCCCAGAAAGCGTGTGCTTGCTCCCCTCTGGCTGGCATACCCTGTTCCTTAGTTTATCATCTTCTGTGGAGTGAGTCCTACTCTCCAAGTGTCCTCAGCTCTTAAACCTTCCATGCCCCCCTCCCCCTCCCTGTAACTGGGTGGGCTAGCAATCTCCACCCCTCAGCTTAACTGCAAAATCTGTGCCCAATATCTAATATCTATATATATAATTGTCTAAGGGTTTTTCCGTCTGTCTGTCTTTCTGTCTGTCTGTCTGTCCTGGAAATCCCGCGTCTCTGATTGGTCGAGGCCGCGAATTCTGGAATCATCATTGTCCATATACTACGGGGACATGCATAGTCTAGAATACCCGATGCGTTAGAATCGGGCCACAATCTAGTATGGAATAACTGCTCTGAGGGTGGTCGGATCAGCACACGGGCGGTACCAGTGCACAAGGTTGGTTCTGTCGGTCGCCCAGGGACCAAACCCGGACCCATTCGGTCGCTGTGGGAGGCTGATCTCCATATCTCAGGTTTGAGAACTCCCACGGACTCGGGAATTGCACTGACAGATGCACAATCTCTTTAGGGTGAGGGGGATATTTTTAATGAGCCTGTACCTCGGATGATGTGTCCATAATTCACGATTCCATGTTGGAGACGGTTCGACTGGGAGGCCACAATAGACGTATATCCTGTGGCCACTTGACATGAGTGCTTTAATTAAGCCCCCAAGCACCTCCTAGTCCGTCCCCTGCTGGTGTGGCTTCCTCATTGGCTTTGAAGTACCTTCTGCCTGCTACACTGAGCTGGACTTAATTACCATGCTAAAAGGAACTTTATTCATGAGAATAGGTGGGGGCCAGGAGCACTCATCTCTGCAGAGACAAAATGGAGTCACGCCAATCTCTGTTAGTATGCCCGTCCAAGATGGTGGCGGCTCCCTCATCACAAGCGCATCCGCTCCTCTGCTTCCATGGGCAGTGCGATTTTGATGTCTGACAGCTTGGAGCTGCCACTGCCTGATCCGTGCTCTCTCCCATGCTGTGCGCACAGACAGCTTTGCCTTGGCAGCATTGGGTTTATGACCTATAGCAAAAAGATTGCCTAAAACGGCCACCTCTGACTGACAGCCTGCAAAGGCCGACGATCAACAAGGCAGCGAGCAGTACACTATACAATTACAAATCACTCCTTTCTTGACATCGGAGAGGATTTTTCATAAGGGATATGTTGCTTGTTTTCTTTTTTGCAATTTTACCCCTTTAAAAAGATGACACTCCCTTTAATACAAACTGTAGCTGCCCTAGTGCCAACTTGTTCAGCACAGATACAGAACCATGCAGTGCCTTAGTCCTGTGACTGGGTACTTGTAACACAGAACACATGACAGCACGCACTTCTGATTTATGACGGCCGCATACAAGGGTCACATGAACCCTGGCACTTGCTCCAAGGCACAAAATCCCATCCCTGTGAGGCACCGCAGACATTTCACAGCAAACAGTCCCCAGGTTGGACCAGCTCATGACTCATGGCGGCAAATAATTATATCAGCAGCACAAACACCCAGCAAATCCCGCAAAACACAAAGATCTCAATGTCTGCACCCCGGGCCCCGGCCACCTCCTCCATGATAGTCCTGGGTGTCCTCAGCAGCTGATGCACAGCTTTCTGTACCCCGGCTATCACCGAGACCCTCAGCACTTAGGGCAGGAGGTCCCCATGTTATGCCGCGCCGGCCATTCCCCTGTGGCCGCTCTGATCAGGCAGCATGGGGGAGTCCTACTATACCAAGCCTCAGGATGGGCCCCGCACCTGGGTCTGAGTCTCCTGCAGTTCACACACGACGGCAGAATGCGTCTCTTATAACTGAATAGGATTATTTCTGCAAGCCCCAATAAAATGAAGATCACTATCAGGGGAACGTCTCAGTAAAATCTGCCGTATGTGAACAAGTCTTTAGGCTGCAGCTTTCCCCATGATGTACACTGCAGCTCTGCTAGACTGCCCTTTACTGCCACAATCCAGGAAGTCAGTGCAGATAGCTACTGATCACTACACACTGACACCAGTCTACCTCCCAAATGGCTGATAACAGAGAACAATAGATTACAGTCAAAAGCACAGTGCTCAGGCTTAAGGTACCGTCACATTTAGCGACGCTGCAGCGATATAGACAACGATCCGATCGCTGCAGCGTTGCTGTTTAGATCACTAGGTTCAGATTGCGTTAGTGCAATCCGTTTAGCGCCTAGCGCTAGTGGATTGCGCTAAGGCAATGTGTTGTAAAGGGGTCGCGTTAAACGTCCCCGCTCTCGCAGTTCTCTGATCTGCGAGAGTGGGGAACGGACCGCGGGCGCGCCTCAGACGCTGCAAGCAGCGTGCGCGGCGCGCCACAAGACAACGGCACATAGCTAGCGCGTGCCGAAAATGGCACGCGCTAGTGATGCGCGTCCCCATTGCTGTTAATGGGCGCGCTAACGGACGCGTTGCACTGCGTTAGTTTCGCCGTACAACGCTGTCCGTTAGCGCGATCCCACCCATTAACGCAATGGGAACCTAGCCAGAGACGTCAAACACGGCAACAGCTGAACGATGCAGGAGCGATCCAGTGACGTAACGGCGACTCACTTATTGTTCTCGCTGGTTGTTCGCTCCATGAAAAACCATTGCAGGCATCGTTGCTTTTGCTGTCAAACATGACGAATCACGCCGACCTGACGACCAAATAAAGTTCCGGACTTTCAGCGACGACCAGCGATGTCACAGCAGGATCCTGATCGCTGCTGCGTGTCAAACACAACGAGATCGCTATCCAGGACGCTGCAACGTCACGGATCGTTGTCGTTCTCGTTGCAAAGTTGCTTAATGTGAAGGTACCTTTAGACTAGGGCTACATGGCAGCCTGTGGCCACTGACATGCAATCACAAGGACACATTTATACAAAGATGATACTTTAGGGATTTGCATTTTGAGACCTTTTTTGGTCTTTATACAGTACAGACCAAAAGTTTGGACACGCTTTCTCATTTAAAGATTTTTCTGTATTTTCATGACTATGAAAATTGTAAATTCCCACTGAAGGCATCAAAACTATGAATGAACACATGTCGAATTATATACTTAACAAAAAAGTGTGAAACAACTGAAATTATGTCTTATATTGTAGGTTCTTTAAAGTATGTAAGTAAGGTGTGAATGTACAATTTTCATAGTCATGAAAATACAGAAAAATCTTTAAAATGAGAAGGTGTGTCCAAACTTTTGGTCTGTACTGTACATCCTGCAGATCGGTGGGGTACTGAGACCCCCCAACCTCCAGAGAAGTGAAGGAGAGTCTAGGTGACCGGGGACCACTGATCGGCAGGACATCTCATGGCCCACATTACAAGGCAGTTTTCTGTAACTTCCCATTACGATTTGTTTTGATTACATCTGTTTGCTGTCAGTGACCAGGAACATTTGTGTTTCCATCAAACACCAGATATGTTCAGAGCTGAGCATTTACTACACTGGTAATTTGTTACAATGTATCAGTGCAGGGGTGACACGTATCAGGAGAGCGAGGACTTGTGCAGCAGCTGAAGTGTCCAGAAATAAGGGTATGTTCCCATGGTCAGTAAACGCTGCTGGTTGGACGCCGAGTACATCCGCACCATCCAACCCACAGCAGACAGATGTTACAGCACAGTGGAGGGGATTTCAAGAAACCCCACCTCCACTATGAGTGTATGTGCACCAGCGGCTTCCCTGCGGAGACGGACATGCGGCGTGCCTTGCCAGACGGCAGCATGTCTATTTATCTCATGGAGAAGCTCAGTCTCCACAAGATAAATGTCCCCGTACAATGTATTGGGTGCGGTGATTCCGTACGGATCAATGAACACATATGGGATCACCTGCAATCAAAAGCCGGCAGCAGTTTGGACGGAGCGGACGTGCTCCCGATCACTGACCGTGGGAACATAGCCTAAGGGTATGTGCACATGTTGCGGATTAGCCTTAGGAATTTCTGGTGCGGACTCTGCCTCTCCTGGCAGAAAACGCACCTGCGGTTCCGCAACGTTTTTTGTGCGGTTGCGCAGAGTTTTTTGTGCGTTTTTGCTGCAGTTTTTACCACTGCGGTTTTCTATAATTTAATGGGTACAAAAACGCTGCAGATTCACAAAAAAGAAGTGACATGCTACTTCTTTTAAACCGCAGCGTTTCCGCAGCGGATCTTCCGCAAAGTGTGCACAGCATTTTTTTTTCTCATTGATTTACATTGTACTGTGAATCAATTGCGGATCTGCAGCATTTCTGCACCTCAAAAACCGCTGCGGATCCGCAGAGAATCCGTAACGTGTGCACATACCCTCAGAGCTCTGCATGTAAACATGTTACCGCTCACTGACAGCAAGCAGAATACAAAACCAATAAGGACACAAATCAGCTTCATCTCCATGGCCTGAGAGCTGTGACTGTCTATGACCTGCACACACTGCAGTGTTACACTAAATACCATCCCCCTGCACGTACACTACATGTACTGACACTATACAGGGGCTCTCCGCTCCACACTCCCCAATATACCGGCCATGGGGCTCCGCACTCCACTGTATCCCCCAATATACCGACCATGGGGGCTCCACACACTCCTGTATCTCATCAATAAACTGGCCATGGGGCTCCGTGCTCCCCTGTATCCCCCCAATATACCGACCATGGAGGCTCCGCACACCCCTGTATCTCCCCAATAAACCGGCCATGGGGCTCTGTGCTCCCCTGTATCCCCCCAATATACCGACCATTGGGCTCCGTGCTCCCCTGTATCCCCCCCCCCCAATATACCAACCATGGGGCTCCATGCTCCCCTGTATCCCCCAATATACCGGCCATGGGGCTCCATGCTCCCCTGTATCCCCCCCAATATACCAACCATGGGGCTCCATGCTCCCCTGTATCCCCCCCAATATACCAACAATGGGGCTCCGTGCTCCCCTGTATCCCCCCCCCAATATACCGGCCATGGGGCTCCGTACTCCCCTGTATCCCCCCAATATACCGGCCATGGGGCTCTGTGCTCCCCTGTATCCCCCCCAATATACCGGCCATGGGGCTCCGTGCTCCCCTGTATCCCCCAATATACCGGCCATGGGGCTCCGTGCTCCCCTGTATCCCCCCAATATACCGGCCATGGGGCTCCGTGCTCCCCTGTATCCCCCCAATATACCGGCCATGGGGCTCCGTGCTCCCCTGTATCCCCCCCCCCCAATATACCAACCATGGGGGCTCCGTGCTCCCCTGTATCCCCCCAATATACCGGCCATGGGGCTCCGTGCTCCCCTGTATCCCCCCAATATACCGGCCATGGGGCTCCGTGCTCCCCTGTATCCCCCAATATACCGGCCATGGGGCTCCGTGCTCCCCTGTATCCCCCAATATACCTACCATGGGGCTCCGTGCTCCCCTGTATCCCCCCCCAATATACCAGCCACGGGGCTCCACACACCCCTGTATCCCCCCAAATATACCAACCATGGGGCTCTGTGCTCCCCTGTATCCCCCTATATACCGGCCATGGGGGCTCCGTGCTCCCCTGTATCCCCCCCCAATATACCAGCCACGGGGCTCCACACACCCCTGTATCCCCCCAATATATCAGCCATGGGGCTCCGTGCTCCCCTTTATCCCCCTATATACCGGCCATGGGGGCTCCGTGCTCCCCTGTATCCCCCAACATACCGGCCATGGGAGCTCCGTGCTCTGCAGCTTAGGTCGAGGAAGATGTAGATCGCAGCGGAGCTGCAGGACCTTCGGTGATGTCACCACCATGTGACCAGTGACGCGTGTGGGCGGAGTCAGCCCTCCTGTGTGTTGGGCTGCAGGATGGGAGGGTAGGCTGTATCCATAGTCGCAGCCGCACTCAGGCATGAAGTACAGCTGCACTCAGTATAGTTGCACTCAGTACAGTCGCACTCGGTACATTCGCACTCAGGCAGTACAGACGCACTCAGTATAGTCGCACTCAGTATAGTCGCACTCAGTACAGCCGCACTCAGTACAGCCGCACTCAGTATAGTCGCACTCAGTACAGCCGCATTCAGTATAGTCGCACTCAGTACAGCCACACTCAGTATAGTCGCACTCAGTACAGCCACACTCAGTATAGTCGCACTCAGTACAGCCGCAGTCAGTATAGTGGCACTCAGTACAGCCGCACTTAGTATAGTCGCACTCAGGCAGTACAGCCGCACTCAGTATAGTCGCACTCAGTATAGCCGCACTCAGTATAGTCGCACTCAGTACAGCCGCAGTCAGTATAGTCGCACTCAGTACAGCCGCACTTAGTATAGTCGCACTCAGGCAGTACAGCCGCACTCAGTATAGTCGCACTCAGTACAGCCGCACTCAGTATAGTCGCACTCAGTACAGCCGCAGTCAGTATAGTCGCACTCAGTACAGCCGCAGTCAGTATAGTCGCACTCAGTACAGCCACACTCAGTATAGTCGCACTCAGTACAGCCGCACTTAGTATAGTCGCACTCAGGCAGTACAGCCGCACTCAGTACCGCCGCACTTAGTATAGTCGCACTCAGGCAGTACAGATGCACTCAGTATAGTCACACTCAATACAGTCGCACTCAGGCAGTACAGACGCACTCAGTATAGTCGCACTCAGGCAATACAGACGCACTCAGTAGAGTCGCACTCAGTACAGTCGCACTCGGTACATTCGCACTCAGGCAGTACAGACGCACTCAGTATAGTCGCACTCAGTACAGCCGCACTCAGTATAGTCGCACTCAGTACAGCCACACTCAGTATAGTCGCACTCAGTACAGCCACACTCAGTATAGTCGCACTCAGTACAGCCACACTCAGTATAGTCGCACTCAGTACAGCCGCAGTCAGTATAGTGGCACTCAGTACAGCCGCACTTAGTATAGTCGCACTCAGGCAGTACAGCCGCACTCAGTATAGTCGCACTCAGTATAGCCGCACTCAGTATAGTCGCACTCAGTACAGCCGCAGTCAGTATAGTCGCACTCAGTACAGCCGCACTTAGTATAGTCGCACTCAGGCAGTACAGCCGCACTCAGTATAGTCGCACTCAGTACAGCCGCACTCAGTATAGTCGCACTCAGTACAGCCGCAGTCAGTATAGTCGCACTCAGTACAGCCACACTCAGTATAGTCGCACTCAGTACAGCCGCACTTAGTATAGTCGCACTCAGGCAGTACAGCCGCACTCAGTACCGCCGCACTTAGTATAGTCGCACTCAGGCAGTACAGATGCACTCAGTATAGTCACACTCAATACAGTCGCACTCAGGCAGTACAGACGCACTCAGTATAGTCGCACTCAGGCAATACAGACGCACTCAGTAGAGTCGCACTCAGTACAGTCGCACTCGGTACATTCGCACTCAGGCAGTACAGACGCACTCAGTATAGTCGCACTCAGTACAGCCGCACTCAGTATAGTCGCACTCAGTATAGTCGCACTCAGTACAGCAGCACTCAGTATAGTTGCACTCAGGCAGTACAGCTGCATTCAGTATAGCCGCACTCAGGCAGTACAGCTGCACTCAGTATAGTCACACTCAGTACAGCCGCACTCAGTAAAGCCGCACTCAAGCGGTACAGCGGCACTCAGTATAGTTGCACTCAGGCAGTACAGCCGCACTCAGTGTAGCCGCACTCAGGCAGCACAGCCGCGCTCAGTATAGTTGCACTCAGGCAGTACAGCCGCACTCAGTATGGTCGCACTCAGGCAGTGCAGCTGCTCTCAGTATAGATGCACTCAGGCAGTTCAGCCGCACTCAGTGTAGTCGCATTCAGGCAATACAGCCACATTCAGTATAGCCGCACTCAGGCAGGACAGCCGCACTCAGTATAGTCGCACTCAGTACAGCCGCACTCAGTATAGCCACACTCAGGCATTAAGTAAAGCCGCACTCAGTATAGCTGCATTCAGTATAGCCGCACTCAGGCAGTACAGCTGCACTCAGTATAGCCACACTCAGGCAGTACAGCCGCACTCAGTATAGCCACACTCAGGCATTAAGTAAAGCCGCACTCAGTATAGCTGCATTCAGTATAGCCGCACTCAGGCAGTACAGCTGCACTCAGTATAGCCACACTCAGGCAGTACAGCCGCACTCAGTATAGCCACACTCAGGCATTAAGTAAAGCCGCACTCAGTATAGCTGCATTCAGTATAGCCGCACTCAGGCAGTACATCCGCACTCAGTATAGCCACACTCAGGCGGTACAGCCGCACTCAGTATAGTTGCACTCAGGCAGTACTGCCGCACTCAGTATAGCCGCACTCAGGCAGTACAGCCGCACTCAGTATAGCTGCATTCAGTATAGCCGCACTCAGGCAGTACAGCTGCACTCAGTATAGCCACACTCAGGCAGTACAGCCGCACTCAGTATAGCCACACTCAGGCATTAAGTAAAGCCGCACTCAGTATAGCTGCACTCAGTATAGCCACACTCAGGCAGTACAGCCGCACTCAGTATAGCCACACTCAGGCGGTACAGCCGCACTCAGTATAGTTGCACTCAGGCAGTACTGCCGCACTCAGTATAGCCGCACTCAGGCAGTACAGCCGCACTCAGTATAGTTGCACTCAGGCAGTACAGCCACACTCAGTATAGTCGCACTCAGGCAATACAGCCGCATTCAGTATAGCCGCACTCAGGCAATACAGCCGCACTCAGTACAGCTGCATTCAGTATAGCCGCACTCAGGCAGTACAGCCGCACTCAGTATAGTCGCACTCAGTACAGCCCCACTCAGTACAGCCGTACTCAGTATAGCTGCACTCAGTACAGCTGCATTCAGTATAGCCGCACTCAGGCAATACAGCCGCAATCAGGCAGTACAGCCGCATTCACTATAGCCGCAATCAGGCAGTACAGCCGCACTCAGTATAGTCGCACTCAGTACAGCCGCACTTAGTATAGTCGCACTCAGTACAGCCGCACTTAGTATAGTCGCACTCAAGCAGTACAGATGCACTTAGTATAGTCGCACTCAGTACAGCCGCACTTAGTATAGTCGCAGTCAGTACAGCCGCACTTAGTATAGTCGCACTCAAGCAGTACAGATGCACTTAGTATAGTTGCACTCAGTACAGACGCACTCAGTATAGTCGCACTCAGTACAGTCACACAGAGGCAGTACAGCCCCACTCAGTACAGCCGCACTCAGTATAGTCGCACTCAGCACAGCCGCACTCAGTATAGCCGCACTCAGGCATTAAGTAAAGCCGCACTCAGTATAGTCGCACTCAGTACAGCAGCACTCAGGCATACAGCAGCACTCAGTATAGTTGCACTCAGGCAGTACAGCTGCATTCATTATAGCCGCACTCAGGCAGTACAGCCGCACTCAGTATAGTCACACTCAGTACAGCCGCACTCAGTATAGCCGCACTCAGGCAGTACAGCCGCACTCAGTATAGCCGCACTCAGGCAGTACAGCCGCGCTCAGTATAGTTGCACTCAGGCAGTACAGCCGCACTCAGTATAGTCGCTCTCAGGCAGTGCAGCCTCTCTCAGTATAGATGGACTCAGGCAGTTCAGCCGCACTCAGTATAGTCACACTCAGGCAATGCAGCCGCATTCAGTATAGCCACACTCAGGCAACACAGCCGCACTCAGTATAGCTGCACTCAGTATAGCCACACTCAGGCAGTACAGCCGCACTCAGTATAGCCACACTCAGGCGGTACAGCCGCACTCAGTATAGTTGCACTCAGGCAGTACTGCCGCACTCAGTATAGCCGCACTCAGGCAGTACAGCCGCACTCAGTATAGTTGCACTCAGGCAGTACAGCCACACTCAGTATAGTCGCACTCAGGCAATACAGCCGCATTCAGTATAGCCGCACTCAGGCAATACAGCCGCACTCAGTACAGCTGCATTCAGTATAGCCGCACTCAGGCAGTACAGCCGCACTCAGTATAGTCGCACTCAGTACAGCCCCACTCAGTACAGCCGTACTCAGTATAGCTGCACTCAGGCATTAAGTACAGCCGCACTCAGTACAGCTGCATTCAGTATAGCCGCACTCAGGCAATACAGCCGCAATCAGGCAGTACAGCCGCATTCACTATAGCCGCAATCAGGCAGTACAGCCGCACTCAGTATAGTCGCACTCAGTACAGCCGCACTTAGTATAGTCGCACTCAGTACAGCCGCACTTAGTATAGTCGCACTCAAGCAGTACAGATGCACTTAGTATAGTTGCACTCAGTACAGACGCACTCAGTATAGTCGCACTCAGTACAGTCACACAGAGGCAGTACAGCCGCACTCAGTATAGTCGCACTCAGCACAGCCGCACTCAGTATAGCCGCACTCAGGCATTAAGTAAAGCCGCACTCAGTATAGTCGCACTCAGTACAGCAGCACTCAGGCATACAGCAGCACTCAGTATAGTTGCACTCAGGCAGTACAGCTGCATTCATTATAGCCGCACTCAGGCAGTACAGCCGCACTCAGTATAGTCACACTCAGTACAGCCGCACTCAGTATAGCCGCACTCAGGCAGTACAGCCGCACTCAGTATAGTTGCACTCAGGCAGTACAGCCGCACTCAGTATAGCCGCACTCAGGCAGTACAGCCGCGCTCAGTATAGTTGCACTCAGGCAGTACAGCCGCACTCAGTATAGTCGCTCTCAGGCAGTGCAGCCTCTCTCAGTATAGATGGACTCAGGCAGTTCAGCCGCACTCAGTATAGTCACACTCAGGCAATGCAGCCGCATTCAGTATAGCCACACTCAGGCAACACAGCCGCACTCAGTACAGCTGCATTCAGTATAGCCGCACTCAGGCAGTACAGCCACACGCAGTATAGTCGCACTCAGTACAGCCGCACTCAGTATAGCCACACTCAGGCATTAAGTTCAGACGCACTCAGTACAGCTGCATTCAGAATAGCCGCGTTCAGGCAGTACAGCCGCACTCAGTATAGACGCACTCTGGCAGTACAGCCACACTCAGTACAGCCGCACTCAGTATAGCCGCACTCAGGCGGTACAGCCGCACTCAGTATAGTCGCACTCAGGCAGTGCAGCTGCTCTCAGTATAGATGCACTCAGGCAGTTCAGCCGCACTCAGTATAGTCGCACTCAGGCAGTGCAGCCGCTCTCAGTATAGATGCACTCAGGCAGTTCAGCCGCACTCAGTATAGTCGCACTCAGGCAATACGGCCGCTCTCAGTATAGATGCACTCAGGCAGTTCAGCCGCACTCAGTATAGTCGCACTCAGGCAATACAGCCGCACTCAGTATAGCCGCACTCAGGCAATACAGCCACACTCAGTACAGCTGCATTCAGTATAGCCGCACTCAGGCAGTACAGTCGCACTCAGTATAGTCGCACTCAGTACAGCCGCACTCAGTACAGCCGCACTCAGTATAGCCACACTCAGGCATTAAGTACAGCCGCACTCCGTACAGCTGCATTCAGTATAGCCGCACTCAGGCAGTACAGCCACACTCAGTATAGTTGCACTCAGTACAGCAGCACTCAAGCAGTACAGCCGCACTCAGTATAGTCGCACTCAGTACAGCCGCACTCAGTATAGCTGCACTCAGGCAGTACAGCCACACTCAGTGTAGCCGCACTCAGGCAATACAGCCGCACTCAGTATAGTCGCACTCAGGCAGTACAGCCGCACTCAGGCAGTACAGCCGCACTCAGTATAGCCACACTCAGGCAGTGCAGCCGCTCTCAGTATAGATGCACTCAGGCAGTTCAGCTGCACTCAGTATAGTCGCACTCAGGCAGTGCAGCCGCTCTCAGTATAGATGCACTCAGGCAGTTCAGCCGCACTCAGTATGGTCGCACTCAGGCAATACAGCCGCACTCAGTACAGCCGCACTCAGGCAATATAGCCACACTCAGTACAGCTGCATTCAGTACAGCAGCACTCAAGCAGTACAGCCACACTCAGTATAGTTGCACTCAGTACAGCAGCACTCAAGCAGTACAGCCGCACTCAGTATAGTCGCACTCAGTACAGCCGCACTCAGTATAGCCGCACTCAGGCAGTACAGCGGCACTTTGTATAGTTGCACTCAGGCAGTACAGCTGCATTCAGTGTAGCCGCACTCAGGCAGTACAGCCGCACTCAGTATAGTCGCACTCAGGCAGTACAGCCGCACTCAGTATAGCCGCACTCAGGCAGTACAGTCGCACTCAGTATAGTCGCACTCAGTACAGCCGCACTCAGTACAGCCGCACTCAGTATAGCCACACTCAGGCATTAAGTACAGCCGCACTCCGTACAGCTGCATTCAGTATAGCCGCACTCAGGCAGTACAGCCACACTCAGTATAGTTGCACTCAGTACAGCAGCACTCAAGCAGTACAGCCGCACTCAGTATAGTCGCACTCAGTACAGCCGCACTCAGTATAGCTGCACTCAGGCAGTACAGCCACACTCAGTGTAGCCGCACTCAGGCAATACAGCCGCACTCAGTGTAGTCGCACTCAGGCAGTACAGCCGCACTCAGGCAGTACAGCCGCACTCAGTATAGCCACACTCAGGCAGTGCAGCCGCTCTCAGTATAGATGCACTCAGGCAGTTCAGCCGCACTCAGTATAGTCGCACTCAGGCAGTGCAGCCGCTCTCAGTATAGATGCACTCAGGCAGTTCAGCCGCACTCAGTATGGTCGCACTCAGGCAATTCAGCCGCACTCAGTATATTCGCATTCAGGCAATACAGCCGCACTCAGTATAGCCGCACTCAGGCAATACAGCCGCACTCAGTACAGCTGCATTCAGTATAGCCGCACTCAGGCAATACAGCCACACTCAGTATAGCCGCACTCATGCAATACAGCCGCACTCAGTACAGCTGCATACAGTATAGCCGCACTCAGGAAGTTCAGCCGCACTCAGTATAGCCGCACTCAGGCAGTACAGACGCACTCGGTATAGCCGCACTCAGTATAGTCGCACTCAAGCAGTATAGCCACACACAGTATATACATGCATTCACAAGTTGCATATTTGTTCCGTTTTTTACATAAGTGTTTATGAGCCTAAACTAGGGCTGGATCCATAGCACGAGGCAAATAAAATGGTAAGATTAGGATGGGTCTGCCAGCAAAGTGGCTTCACAGCCGCCAGATACCTGCTCACTGACAACCAGACCACTGTGCTCTGCGTGTGACGGGACTCGTCTGTCACGTCATTGGCATTTTTTGTGTGGTTATCCTACACTACAGGTGGATCGCACCGTGACAGGCGAACATGTGTAATTGGCGGAGAAAGGATGGACTTGATGGAGCTGGGTCTTTATACTGCCTGTGTAACCATGTACATATATGTGACACGGCCAAGACACTGTCACGAGACTACAGGTGCCGTCTCTCCCGGCCGGCGGCTCTGTCTCTTCTTTATATCCCTTTGGATTCTGGCTATAAAACGCTGATCAGATTTACAGTGTGTGAATGAGGCTGTACGGCGACATTGGCCGCTCTATAGCAGGGTAATGCTCGTGCATGGGGCCACAGTGACTGTACTGCAACCACACAAGAAACTCTGCTTGTGACCTGTGCTCTGGGGTCGTAATGTGGCCATGGCCACCTTCATCACACTGCCATCTAGCAGCGGCACACAGTCATCTATTATTGTCAAAGTCGCAGTGCAGCCCCAGGGTAATGCAGCTGAGCGGTGTGTGCACAGAAGTAAAATGTGCCACAGAGCTGTAGTGTCCAGCTACATGACCCATCACTATAGGAGAGGCCCCTGTGCAGAAACAATACAGGAGGCCCATGCAGGAACAATACAGGGGGCTGTGCAGGAGCAATACGGGAGCTGTGCAGGAGCAATACGGGGGCTGTGCAGGAACAATACAGCAGCCCTGTGCAGGAACAATACAGGGGCTGTGCAGGAACAATACAGGGGGCTGTGAAGGAACAACACAGGGGTCCCATGCAGGAACAATACAGAAGGCTGTGCAGGAGCAATACAGGGGGCCATGTGCAGGAGCAATACAGGGGGCTGTGCAGGAGCAATACAGGGGGCTGTGCAGGAGCAATACAGGGGGCTGTGCAGGAACAATACAGCGGCCCTGTGCAGGAACAATACATGGGCCCTGTGCAGGAACAATTCAGGGGGCTGTGCAGGAAAAATACAGGGGGCTGTGCAGGAACAATACAGGGGGCTGTGCAGGAACAATACAGCGGCCCTGTGCAGGAACAATACATGGGCCCTGTGCAGGAACAATACAGAGGGCTGTGCAGGAACAATACAGGGGGCTGTGCAGGAACAACACAGGGGTCCCATGCAGGAACAATACAGGGGGCTGTGCAGGAGCAATACAGGGGACTATGTGTAAGAGCAATACAGGGGGCTGTGCAGGAGCAATACAGGGGGCTGTGCAGGAACAATACAGCGGCCCTGTGCAGGGACAATACATGGGCCCTGCGCAGGAACAATTCAGGGGGCTGTGCAGGAACAATACAGGGGGCTGTGCAGGAGCAATACAGGGGGCCCATGCAGGGACAATACAGGGGGCCTGTGCAGGAACAATACAGGGGGCTGTGCAGGAACAATACAGGGGTTCCATGCAGGAACAATACAGGGGGCTGTGCAGGAACAATACAGGGGTCCCATTCAGGAACAACACAGGGGTCTCATGCAGTAGCAATACAGAGGGCTGTGCAGGAACAATAGAGGGGCCCTGTACAGGAATAATACAGGGGGACCATGCAGGAGCAATACAGGAGGCTGTGCAGGAACAATACAGGGGACCTGTGCAGGAACACTACAGTGGGCCCGTGCAGGAACAATACAGGGGCCCTGTGTAGGAACAATACAGGGGGCTGTGCAGCAGCAATACAGGGGCCCTGTGCAGGATCAATACATGGGGTCCTGTGCAGCAACAATACAGGGGCCCTGTGCAAGAACAATATAGGGGCCTGTGCAGGAACAATACAGGGGCCCTGTGCAGGAACAATACAGGGGTCCTGTGCAGGAACAATACAGGGGGCTCGTGCAGGAGCAATACAGGGGTCCTATGCAGGAACAATACAGGGGGGGCTATGCAGGAACAATTCCGGGCCCTGTGCAGGAACAATACAGGGAGCCCGTGCAGGAATAATATAGGGGGCCTGTGCAGGAACAATACAGGGGGCTTTGCAGGGGCAATACAGGGGCCCTGTGCAGGAACAACACAGGGGCTCTGTGCAGGAACAATACATGGGGGGGCCCTGTGCAGGAACAATGCAGGAGTCCCATGCAGGAACAATACAGGGGGCTGTGCAGGAACAATGCAGGGGTCCTTTGCAGGAACAATACAGGGGACCTGTGCAGGAGCAATACAGGGGGCTGTGCAGGAACAATACAGGGGGCCCATGCAGGAACAATACAGGGGGCCTGTGCAGGAACAATACAGCGGGCTCGTGCAGGAACAATATACAGGGGGCCTGTGCAGGAACAATACAGGGGGCTCTTGCAGGAACAATATACAGGGGGCCTGTGCAGGAACAATACAGGGGGCTGGTGCAGGAACAATATACAGGGGGCCTGTGCAGGAACAATACAGGGGGCTCGTGCAGGAACAATGTGCAGGCCAATAGCTCATCATAAATTACAATGCCACCTGTTGTGGAGGTTGTAGTGGACACTTACATACAGAGGGCTGTGCAGGAGCAATACAAGGGGCCCATGCAGGAACAATACAGGGGGCCTGTGCAGGAACAATATGGGGAATGTGCAGGAACAATACAGGGGTCCCATGCAGGAACAATACAGGGGGCTGTGCAGGAACAATGCAGGGGTCCCATGCAGGAACAATTCCGGGCCCTGTGCAGGAACAATACAGGGGGCTGTGCAGCAGCAATACAGGGGCCCTGTGCAGGATCAATACATGGGGTCCTGTGCAGCAACAATACAGGGGCCCTGTGCAAGAACAATATAGGGGCCTGTGCAGGAACAATACAGGGGCCCTGTGCAGGAACAATACAGGGGTCCTGTGCAGGAACAATACAGGGGGCTGTGCAGGAGCAATACAGGGGTCCTATGCAGGAACAATACAGGGGGGGCTATGCAGGAACAATTCCGGGCCCTGTGCAGGAACAATACAGGGAGCCCGTGCAGGAATAATATAGGGGGCCTGTGCAGGAACAATACAGGGGGCTTTGCAGGGGCAATACAGGGGCCCTGTGCAGGAACAACACAGGGGCTCTGTGCAGGAACAATACATGGGGGGCCCTGTGCAGGAACAATGCAGGAGTCCCATGCAGGAACAATACAGGGGGCTGTGCAGGAACAATGCAGGGGTCCTTTGCAGGAACAATACAGGGGACCTGTGCAGGAGCAATACAGGGGGCTGTGCAGGAACAATACAGGGGGCCCATGCAGGAACAATACAGGGGGCCCGTGCAGGAACAATACAGGGGGCCTGTGCAGGAACAATAGAGCGGGCTTGTGCAGGAACAATACAGGGGGCTCTTGCAGGAACAATATACAGGGGGCCTGTGCAGGAACAATACAGGGGGCTGGTGCAGGAACAATATACAGGGGGCCTGTGCAGGAACAATACAGGGGGCTCGTGCAGGAACAATGTGCAGGCCAATAGCTCATCATAAATTACAATGCCACCTGTTGTGGAGGTTGTAGTGGACACTTACATACAGGGGGCTGTGCAGGAGCAATACAAGGGGCCCATGCAGGAACAATACAGGGGGCCTGTGCAGGAACAATATGGGGAATGTGCAGGAACAATACAGGGGTCCCATGCAGGAACAATACAGGGGGCTGTGCAGGAACAATGCAGGGGTCCCATGCAGGAACAATTCCGGGCCCTGTGCAGGAACAATACAGGGAGCCCGTGCAGGAATAATATAGGGGGCCTGTGCAGGAACAATACAGGGGGCTTTGCAGGGGCAATACAGGGGCCCTGTGCAGGAACAACACAGGGGCTCTGTGCAGGAACAATACAGGAGTCCCATGCAGGAACAATACAGGGGGCTGTGCAGGAACAATGCAGGGGTCCTTTGCAGGAACAATACAGGGGACCTGTGCAGGAGCAATACAGGGGGCTGTGCAGGAACAATACAGGGGGCCCATGCAGGAACAATACAGGGGGCCTGTGCAGGAACAATACAGCGGGCTCGTGCAGGAACAATATACAGGGGGCCTGTGCAGGAACAATACAGGGGGCTCTTGCAGGAACAATATACAGGGGGCCTGTGCAGGAACAATACAGGGGGCTGGTGCAGGAACAATATACAGGGGGCCTGTGCAGGAACAATACAGGGGGCTCGTGCAAGAACAATGTGCAGGCCAATAGCTCATAATAAATTACAATGCCACCTGTTGTGGAGGTTGTAGTGGACACTTACATACAGGGGGCTGTGCAGGAACAACACTAGGGTCCCGTGCAGGAACAATACAGGGGGCTGTGCAGGAGCAATACAAGGGGCCCATGCAGGAACAATACAGGGGGCCTGTGCAGGAACAATATGGGGAATGTGCAGGAACAATACAGGGGTCCCATGCAGGAAGAATACAGGGGGCTGTGCAGGAACAATGCAGGGGTCCCATTCAGGAACAACATCGGGGTCCCATGCAGGAACAATACAGGGGGCTGTGCAGGAGCAAGACAAGGGACTGTGCAGGAACAATATACAGGGGGCCTGTGCAGGAACAATACAGGGAGCCCGTGCAGGAATAATATAGGGGGCCTGTGCAGGAACAATACAGGGGGCTTTGCAGGGGCAATACAGGGGCCCTGTGCAGGAACAACACAGGGGCTCTGTGCAGGAACAATACATGGGGGGCCCTGTGCAGGAACAATGCAGGAGTCCCATGCAGGAACAATACAGGGGGCTGTGCAGGAACAATGCAGGGGTCCTTTGCAGGAACAATACAGGGGACCTGTGCAGGAGCAATACAGGGGGCTGTGCAGGAACAATACAGGGGGCCCATGCAGGAACAATACAGGGGGCCTGTGCAGGAACAATAGAGCGGGCTTGTGCAGGAACAATACAGGGGGCTCTTGCAGGAACAATATACAGGGGGCCTGTGCAGGAACAATACAGGGGGCTGGTGCAGGAACAATATACAGGGGGCCTGTGCAGGAACAATACAGGGGGCTCGTGCAGGAACAATGTGCAGGCCAATAGCTCATCATAAATTACAATGCCACCTGTTGTGGAGGTTGTAGTGGACACTTACATACAGGGGGCTGTGCAGGAGCAATACAAGGGGCCCATGCAGGAACAATACAGGGGGCCTGTGCAGGAACAATATGGGGAATGTGCAGGAACAATACAGGGGTCCCATGCAGGAACAATACAGGGGGCTGTGCAGGAACAATGCAGGGGTCCCATGCAGGAACAATTCCGGGCCCTGTGCAGGAACAATACAGGGAGCCCGTGCAGGAATAATATAGGGGGCCTGTGCAGGAACAATACAGGGGGCTTTGCAGGGGCAATACAGGGGCCCTGTGCAGGAACAACACAGGGGCTCTGTGCAGGAACAATACAGGAGTCCCATGCAGGAACAATACAGGGGGCTGTGCAGGAACAATGCAGGGGTCCTTTGCAGGAACAATACAGGGGACCTGTGCAGGAGCAATACAGGGGGCTGTGCAGGAACAATACAGGGGGCCCATGCAGGAACAATACAGGGGGCCTGTGCAGGAACAATACAGCGGGCTCGTGCAGGAACAATATACAGGGGGCCTGTGCAGGAACAATACAGGGGGCTCTTGCAGGAACAATATACAGGGGGCCTGTGCAGGAACAATACAGGGGGCTGGTGCAGGAACAATATACAGGGGGCCTGTGCAGGAACAATACAGGGGGCTCGTGCAAGAACAATGTGCAGGCCAATAGCTCATAATAAATTACAATGCCACCTGTTGTGGAGGTTGTAGTGGACACTTACATACAGGGGGCTGTGCAGGAACAACACTAGGGTCCCGTGCAGGAACAATACAGGGGGCTGTGCAGGAGCAATACAAGGGGCCCATGCAGGAACAATACAGGGGGCCTGTGCAGGAACAATATGGGGAATGTGCAGCAACAATACAGGGGTCCCATGCAGGAAGAATACAGGGGGCTGTGCAGGAACAATGCAGGGGTCCCATTCAGGAACAACATCGGGGTCCCATGCAGGAACAATACAGGGGGCTGTGCAGGAGCAAGACAAGGGACTGTGCAGGAACAATATACAGGGGGCCTGTGCAGGAACAATACAGGGGGCTCGTGCAGGAACAATGTGCAGGCCAATAGCTCATCATAAATCACAAAGCCACCTGTTGTGGAGGTTGTAGTGGACACTTACATACAGGGGGCTGTGCAGGAACAACACAGGGGTCCCATGCAGGAACAATACAGGGGGCTGTGCAGGAGCAATACAGGGGGCTCATGCAGGAACAATACAGGGGGCCTGTGCAGGAACAATACGGGGGATGTGCAGGAACAATACAGGGGTCCCATGCAGGAACAATACAGGGGACTGTGCAGGAACAATACAGGGGTCCCATTCAGGAACAACACAGGGGTCCCATGCAGGAACAATTCAGGGGGCTGTGCATGACCCTGGTATTGTCGAAGGAGTAGACTTTGCCGTTACGACACCCCCACCCATTTTATCCCCACCCGTGGCCCCCCAACTATCATTCTAAACCCAATAAAAACACAACCACTGTAATTCTTTTGGAATGATCTAGGCCACAGTAGCCTTTTTTATTAAAACATATAACAATAATACATTAATAACAATAAATAAAATTTTAAAGGCTAGAAGGAGTCCTTGGAGCCCCAAGAATCTGGTGACTGACAAGCCATACCGTGAACATACATAACACCAACTTTACCCCCAGCCGTTCAAAACCCTGGCTCGGGAGCCCAAAAACCCAAATGAGGGTTCACTGTTCACGGTAAAAAATCCCAGGAGATCCAGCCACCCCTGCCGGAACTCCCCAACCACCATTCACCAGATTCAAATTATACCAAAACTGAAACAGAGGAGCCATATGCCAAAATGGATCCCCAAATCCAATTTTTACCAACTCCCAGGACTCCCCCCAGCCGCCACGGCCACAATGACCCAAAAGAAACAACAACCCTCCCATTTAACGAGCAACTTAATAAAACCCTCTCCCTCCACTTTTTTTTTTTTTTTTTAAATGAAAATAACAATAGGGCGGGAGGGCGGGACTGCTCACGATCCTCCGAGAGCGGGAAGTGACTGCCCCCACCCCAAAACTCCCATAAACCCCCGAGCTAGCTCCGCCCCCTCCTGATTCAAATTATCTACCCCTCTCCCCCCCATTGTCATGCAGGCCTTCACCTACGCTGTGGGGGGGGGGGAGGGGCACGGCTCGCTTCGGCCTTTCCTTGACCCTGGTATTGTCGAAGGAGTAGACTTTGCCGTTACGACACCCCCACCCATTTTATCCCCACCCGTGGCCCCCCAACTATCATTCTAAACCCAATAAAAACACAACCACTGTAATTCTTTTGGAATGATCTAGGCCACAGTAGCCTTTTTTTTTATTAAAACATATAACAATAATACATTAATAACAATAAATAACATTTTAAAGGCTAGAAGAAGTCCTAGGAGCCCCAAGAATCTGGTGATTGACAAGCCATACCGTGAACTGTTATGAAAGGCAATTCAGTACTACAATGGACATAGCGGTCAGAGCACATACAGTGATCTGACAATAACCCAAAATCATAGAACGAGCTCTGAGACGTGGAAACTCTGGAGACCGCAATCCCTAATCCTCTCCAAACAACACTAGAGGCAGCCGTGGATTGCGCCTAACTCTGCCTATGCAACTCGGCACAGCCTGAGAAACTAACTAGCCTGAAGATAGAAAATAAGCCTACCTTGCCTCAGAGAAATACCCCAAAGGAAAAGGCAGCCCCCCACATATAATGACTGTGAGTTAAGATGAAAAGACAAACGTAGAGATGAAATAGATTCAGCAAAGTGAGGCCTGACTTTCTTAACAGATCGAGGATAGAAAAGGTAACTTTGCGGTCTACACAAAACCCTAAAGAAAACCACGCAAAGGGGGCAAAAAGACCCTCCGTACCGAACTAACGGCACGGAGGTACACCATTTGCGTTCCAGAGCTTCCAGCAACAAATTAGACAAGCTGGACAGAAAAAATAGCAAACAAATAGCAAAGAAGAACTTAGCTATGCAGAGCAGCAGGCCACAGGAATGATCCAGGGAAAAGCAAGTCCAACACTGGAACATTGACAGGAAGCCAGGATCAAAGCATTAGGTGGAGTTAAGTAGAGAAGCACCTAACGACCTCACCAGATCACCTGAGGGAGGAAACTCAGAAGCCGCAATACCACTTCCCTCCACCAACAGAAGCTCACAGAGAGAATCAGCCGAAGTACCACTTGTGACCACAGGAGGGAGCTCTGCCACAGAATTCACAACAGTACCCCCCCCTTGAGGAGGGGTCACCGAACCCTCACCAGAGCCCCCAGGCCGACCAGGATGAGCCACATGAAAGGCACGAACAAGATCGGGAGCATGGACATCAGAGGCAAAAACCCAGGAATTTTCTTCCTGAGCATAACCCTTCCATTTAACCAGATACTGGAGTCTCCGTCTAGAAACACGAGAATCCAAAATCTTCTCCACAATATACTCCAATTCCCCCTCCACCAAAACCAGGGCAGGAGGATCAACAGATGGAACCATAGGTGCCACATATCTGCGCAACAATGACCTGTGGAATACGTTATGTATGGAAAAAGAATCTGGAAGGGTCAGACGAAAAGACACAGGATTAAGAACCTCAGAAATCCTATACGGACCAATGAAACGAGGTTTAAACTTAGGAGAGGAAACCTTCATAGGAATATGACGAGAAGATAACCAAACCAGATCCCCAACACGAAGTCGGCGACCCACACGGCGTCTGCGATTAGCAAAACGTTGAGCCTTCTCCTGGGACAAGGTCAAATTGTCCACTACATGAGTCCAAATCTGCTGCAACCTGTCCACCACAGTATCCACACCAGGACAGTCCGAAGACTCAACCTGTCCTGAAGAGAAACGAGGATGGAACCCAGAATTGCAGAAAAATGGCGAAACCAAGGTAGCCGAGCTGGCCCGATTATTAAGGGCGAACTCAGCCAAAGGCAAAAAGGACACCCAGTCATCCTGATCGGCAGAAACAAAGCATCTCAGATATGTTTCCAAGGTCTGATTGGTTCGTTCGGTCTGGCCATTAGTCTGAGGATGGAAAGCCGAGGAAAAAGACAAGTCAATGCCCATCCTACCACAAAAGGCTCGCCAAAACCTCGAAACAAACTGGGAACCTCTGTCAGAAACGATATTCTCTGGAATGCCATGTAAACGAACCACATGCTGGAAGAGCAATAGCACCAAATCAGAGGAGGAAGGCAATTTAGACAAGGGTACCAGATGGACCATCGTAGAAAAGCGATCACAGACCACCCAAATGACTGACATCTTTTGAGAAACAGGAAGATCAGAAACAAAATCCATAGAGATATGTGTCCAAGGCCTCTTCGGGACCGGCAAGGGCAAAAGCAACCCACTGGCACGAGAACAGCAGGGCTTAGCCCGAGCACAAATCCCACAGGACTGCACAAAAACACGCACATCCCGCGACAGAGACGGCCACCAAAAGGATCTAGCCACCAACTCTCTGGTACCAAAGATTCCAGGATGACCAGCCAACACCGAACAATGAACCTCAGAGATAACTTTATTGGTCCACCTATCAGGGACAAACAGTCTCTCCGCTGGACAACGATCAGGTTTATTAGCCTGAAATTTTTGCAGCACCCGCCGCAAATCAGGGGAGATGGCAGACACAATTACTCCTTCCTTGAGGATACCCGCCGGCTCAGACAAACCCGGAGAGTCGGGCACAAAACTCCTAGACAGAGCATCCGCCTTCACATTTTTAGAGCCCGGAAGGTACGAAATCACAAAGTCAAAACGGGCAAAAAACAGCGACCAACGAGCCTGTCTAGGATTCAACCGCTTAGCAGACTCAAGATAAGTCAAGTTCTTATGATCAGTCAATACCACCACGCGATGCTTAGCTCCTTCAAGCCAATGACGCCACTCCTCGAATGCCCACTTCATGGCCAGCAACTCTCGATTGCCCACATCATAATTTCGCTCAGCAGGCGAAAACTTCCTGGAAAAAAAAGCGCATGGTTTCATCACTGAGCAATCAGAACCTCTCTGCGACAAAACAGCCCCTGCTCCAATCTCAGAAGCATCAACCTCGACCTGGAACGGAAGAGAAACATCTGGTTGACACAACACAGGGGCAGAAGAAAAACGACGCTTCAAGTCTTGAAAAGCTTGCACAGCAGCAGAAGACCAATTGACCAAATCAGCACCCTTCTTGGTCAAATCGGTCAATGGTTTGGCAATACTAGAAAAATTGCAGATGAAGCGACGATAAAAATTAGCAAAGCCCAGGAACTTTTGCAGACTTTTCAGAGATGTCAGCTGAGTCCAATCATGGATGGCTTGGACCTTAACAGGATCCATCTCGATAGTAGAAGGGGAAAAGATGAACCCCAAAAATGAAACCTTCTGCACACCAAAGAGACACTTTGATCCCTTCACAAACAAAGAATTAGCACGCAGGACCTGAAAAACTGTTCTGACCTGCTTCACATGAGACTCCCAATCATCCGAGAAGATCAAAATGTCATCCAAGTACACAATCAGGAATTTATCCAGGTACTCTCGGAAGATGTCATGCATAAAGGACTGAAACACTGATGGAGCATTGGCAAGTCCGAATGGCATCACTAGATACTCAAAATGACCCTCGGGCGTCTTAAATGCAGTTTTCCATTCATCTCCTCGCCTGATTCGCACCAGATTATACGCACCACGAAGATCTATCTTGGTGAACCAACTAGCCCCCTAAATCCGAGCAAACAAATCAGATAACAATGGCAAGGGGTACTGAAATTTAACCGTGATCTTATTTAGAAGGCGGTAATCTATACAAGGTCTCAGCGAACCATCCTTCTTGGCTACAAAAAAGAACCCTGCTCCTAATGGTGACGATGACGGGCGAATATGACCCTTCTCCAAAGACTCCTTCACATAACTGCGCATAGCGGCGTGCTCAGGCACGGATAAATTAAACAGTCGACCTTTTGGGAATTTACTACCAGGAATCAAATTGATAGCACAATCACAATCCCTATGCGGAGGTAGGGCATTGGACTTGGGCTCATCAAATACATCCCGGTAATCAGACAAGAACTCTGGAACCTCAGAAGGGGTGGATGACGAAATTGACAGAAATGGAACATCACCATGTACCCCCTGACAACCCCAGCTGGAGACCGACATGGATTTCCAATCTAATACTGGATTATGGGCTTGTAGCCATGGCAACCCCAACACGACCACATCATGCAGATTATGCAACACCAGAAAGCGAATAACCTCCTGATGTGCAGGAGCCATGCACATGGTCAGCTGGGTCCAGTATTGAGGCTTATTCTTGGCCAAAGGCGTGGCATCAATTCCTCTCAATGGAATAGGACACTGCAAGGGCTCTAAGAGAAACCCACAACGCTTAGCATACTCCAAGTCCATCAAATTCAGGGCAGCGCCTGAATCCACAAATGCCATGACAGAATACGATGACAAAGAGCAGATCAAGGTAACGGGCAGAAGAAATTTTGACTGTACCGTACCAATGGTGGCAGACCTAGCGAACCGCTTAGTGCGCTTAGGACAATCAGAGATAGCATGAGTGGAATCACCACAGTAGAAACACAGCCCATTCAGACGTCTGTGTTCTTGCCGTTTAACTCTGGTCAAAGTCCTATCGCACTGCATAGGCTCAGGTTTAAGCTCAGGTAATACCGCCAAATGGTGCACAGACTTACGCTCACGCAAGCGTCGACCGATCTGAATGGCCAAAGACATAGACTCATTCAAACCAGCAGGCATAGGAAATCCCACCATGACATCCTTAAGGGCTTCAGAGAGACCCTTTCTGAACATAGCTGCCAGCGCAGATTCATTCCATTGAGTGAGCACGGACCACTTTCTAAATTTCTGACAATATACCTCTATCTCATCCTGACCCTGACAAAGAGCCAGCAAATTTTTCTCTGCCTGATCCACTGAATTAGGTTCATCGTACAGCAATCCGAGCGCCAGGAAAAACGCATCGATATTACTCAATGCAGGATCTCCTGGCGCAAGAGAAAATGCCCAGTCCTGAGGGTCGCTGCGTAAAAAAGAAATAACAATCAAAACCTGTTGAACTGGATCACCAGAGGAGAGAGGTTTCAAGGCCAGAAATAATTTACAATTATTTTTGAAACTCAGAAACTTAGTTCTATCTCCAAAAAACAAATCAGGAATAGGAATTCTTGGTTCCAACATAGCTTTCTGATCAATAGTGTCTTGAATCTTTTGTACTCTTGCCGAGAGCTGATCCACAAATGAAGACAGACTTCTAATGTCCATCGCTACACCTGTGTACTGAACCACCCAAATGTCTAGGGGAAAAAAAAGGCAAAACACAGTGCAAAGAAAAAAAAAATGGTCTCAGAACTTCTTTTTTCCCTCTATTGAGAATCATTAGTACTTTTGGCTTCCTGTACTGTTATGAAAGGCAATTCAGTACTACAATGGACATAGCGGTCAGAGCACATACAGTGATCTGACAATAACCCAAAATCATAGAACGAGCTCTGAGACGTGGGAACTCTGCAGACCGCAATCCCTAATCCTCTCCAAACAACACTAGAGGCAGCCGTGGATTGCGCCTAACTCTGCCTATGCAACTCGGCACAGCCTGAGAAACTAACTAGCCTGAAGATAGAAAATAAGCCTACCTTGCCTCAGAGAAATACCCCAAAGGAAAAGGCAGCCCCCCACATATAATGACTGTGAGTTAAGATGAAAAGACAAACGTAGAGATGAAATAGATTCAGCAAAGTGAGGCCCGACTTTCTTAACAGATCGAGGATAGAAAAGGTAACTTTGCGGTCTACACAAAACCCTAAAGAAAACCACACAAAGGGGGCAAAAAGACCCTCCGTACCGAACTAACGGCACGGAGGTACACCCTTTGCGTCCCAGAGCTTCCAGCAACAAATTAGACAAGCTGGACAGAAAAAATAGCAAACAAATAGCAAAGAAGAACTTAGCTATGCAGAGCAGCAGGCCACAGGAATGATCCAGGGAAAAGCAAGTCCAACACTGGAACATTGACAGGAAGCCAGGATCAAAGCATTAGGTGGAGTTAAGTAGAGAAGCACCTAACGACCTCACCAGATCACCTGAGGGAGGAAACTCAGAAGCCGCAGTACCACTTCCCTCCACCAACAGAAGCTCACAGAGAGAATCAGCCGAAGTACCACTTGTGACCACAGGAGGGAGCTCTGCCACAGAATTCACAACAGTGAACATACATAACACCAACTTTACCCCCAGCCGTTCAAATCCCTGGCTCGGGAGCACCAAAAACCCAAACGAGGGTTCACTGTTCACGGTAAAAAATCCCAGGAGATCCAGCCACCCCTGCCGGAACTCCCCAACCACCATTCACCAGATTCAAAATATACCAACACTAAAACAGAGGAGCCATATGCCAAAATGGATCCCCAAATCCAATTTTTACCAACTCCCAGGGCTCCCCCCAGCCGCCACAACGAAAGGCCCTTTGAACCCCTCAAAGGCCCGAGACCCCACCACTCCGAAAAAATATGGCCCGTTCAATGCCCTCCTGAATAGCGAGGGCCCAAAACTCCATTCCTACCGCATTCAAATGGACATCCGCCAACCAAAAGGCCCCTTCCCCTTTCTCCAGCTCAAAATGCCGCACCGCCACGCCTCCGTTCCTGGCCACGAAACTGGACACCGCCCGATTAACTTTTATCCGGGCTTTATTCAACTTGTCCAGTGACCTCATATTCCTCCACCGTTTCCTCGGCACGATTTCAGACCAAACAATGGTCAAACCAGGATACAGGACCCACAAACGCAGACAATCCTGCTTAATGTCTTTAATCAATTCCTTAAATGGACGGGCCCCCAAGTCATTCCCCCCGACGTGCAACACTAAAATATCCGGAGCCCTGTCCAACCGGGCACCGTCATTAATTTCCTTTAGAACTCTACGCCATACCAACCCCCGAAAACCCAACCACCGGATTACCGCCTTCTCCCGATCGAAACCCAATTGTCTCCCCTCGCGCCGCACGTCGGCGCACTGCGCTCCCCAATAAACGTAAGAATGGCCGAATATCCACACCAACAAAGGCGAGGGACCTGAAAAAACACAAAGCAGAAACTCAAGATCAACACATAAACCAACAGCCAAACCGTCCCCGCCTCCCAAAGAGCCCCTCAATTTTTACGGGCGCACATAGCTCCGATATCTATCCGAACGCCACCTCCCAATGCGCTGGATTTCCGGAGCCCCCAGGCCTCCCAACGCTGCTTCCGTCGCTGCCCCAATCCTAAAAGAGTGGGGCGCGAAACCACCCACATCCAAACCCAGCAACCCGATTGCATTTCTAAAAATCACCGTAAACTGATACCGGGACAACAAGGAACCATCCATATGGCATAATAACGACCGGTCACGACAAGGCCCCAAATCCCAAAAATTTTTCAAACAGGTAACCGGGCACATAACTGACCCTGGCACCGAACCCAACAGGATCCTGCTCCCCTTACCTTCCTGATCCGCCTTGGACCGCCGCAGCCACAACTCGACTCTGCCCGCCAATAAAAGCACGTCCCGAGCCAACAAACCTCCCACAACCTTCTTGCTAGGCGAAACCAACTCGCCCACCCGTAACGCCCCGAAAAAGGCTAAAGAAAACGCTAGGCGAAATAAGCGCACTTGAAAACCCGACACGCAGACCGACTCCAAGACCCCACCCAGTCTTTCCAACAAACCGAAAGACACTGGACGCCTGGTATCCATGCGCCGCGGCCCCCGCCGGAAACCCTTAACCACTTGCTTCACCAGAAAAATTTTTGTTAAATCCAATTGACCACGCAATTTAAAACCGAAAGCCAAAGCTGACATAAACCGTGACACTTTAGCCGGAGACCAACCCGCAGCAGCTCCCCGACTCAACCAAGACAACAACACTCCCGCTTGCTCCTGCTCACCCGACCCACACCCAGCAGCCCCCAACACTTCCATCCACTCCACCCAAATAGCCTGGTAAGCCTCCCACGTTCTGGGAGCCAACGACGACTTGATCAACGCCTCCGCGTCTCGGACGCCACAAGCCAAAGCTCCGCTGGGCATTCCAACCCAACGACCTCCGCCTCCGGAGCCAGCGACCGAAAACGTTCGAACTGTGAACGAGAAAGAGCGTCAGCAATGGAATTATGAGCACCAGGAACATGCGTCGCAGTCACCTGTGCGTTCAAACTCAAACATGACAAGACCAGCTGTCTCAACACCCGCACAACAGGAGGCGATGAAGCCGACAGATTGTTTATCGCACAAACCACTCCCATGTTGTCGCAGTAAAAACGAACACGCCTGTTCTGAAAAGCCTGCTGCCACAAATGTACCGCCACCAAGATAGGAAAAATTTCCAAAAGTGCGATATTCCGAACCAAGCCAGAAGAAATCCAAGATGGCGGCCATGTTGCCGCACACCATTGTCCCTTAAAATACGCCCCGAAGTCTGACCCCCCGACTGCGTCCATAAACAACTCCAACGACTCGTTATCAAAGACTCCCTCCTGTAACAACGAACGGCCGTTGTAACTCTGCAAAAACTCGCTCCACACCGCCAAATCCTCTTTATGGTCAGCTGACAACCGCACAAAATGATGAGGAGCCCTCACTCCTGCCATAGCCATGGCCAATCGCCTCAAAAAAACCCTGCCTGTTGTGAATTCTGTGGCCAAGCTCCCTCCTGTGGTCGTGAGTGGTACTTCGGCTGGTTCTGTCTATGAGCTTCCTTTGGTGGATGAGAGTGGTACTGCGGCTTCTGAGTTTCCTTCCTCAGGTGATGAGGTTAAGTCGTTAGGTGCTGCTCTATTTAACTCCACCTGGTGCTTTGATCCTGGCCTCCAGTCAATGTTCTAGTATTGGTCTTGCTTCCTCCTGGATCGTTCCTGTGGCCTGTCTATCCTGCATAAGCTAAGTTCTGCTTGTGTTACTTTTGTTTGCTATATTTTCTGTCCAGCTTGCTATATTTGTTTTTCTTGCTTGCTGGAAGCTCTGAGACGCAGAGGGAGCACCTCTGTACCGTTAGTCTGTGTGGAGGGTCTTTTTGCCCCTCTGCGTGGTTGTTTGTAGGTTTTTGTGTTGACCGCAAAGCTATCTTTCCTATCCTCGGTCTATTCAGTAAGTCGGGCCTCACTTTGCTAAATCTATTTCATCTCTGTGTTTGTATTTTCATCTTTACTCACAGTCATTATATGTGGGGGGCTGCCTTTTCCTTTGGGGAATTTCTCTGAGGCAAGGTAGGCTTATTTTTCTATCTTCAGGGCTAGTTAGTTTCTCAGGCTGTGCCGAGTTGCATAGGGAGCGTTAGGCGCAATCCACGGCTACCTCTAGTGTGGTGTGATAGGATTAGGGATTGCGGTCAGCAGAGTTTCCACGTCTCAGAGCTCGTCCTATGTTTTTGGTAAATGTCAGGTCACTTTGTGTGCTCTGAACTTCAAGGTCCATTGTGGTTCTGAATTACCTGTTCATAACAGTACTGGAGGCCCAAAGTACTAATGCTTCTCAATAGAGGGAAAAGAGAAGTTCTGAGACCATTTTTTTTTCTTTGCACTGTGTTCTGTCTTTCTTTTCCCCTTTACATCAGGGTGGTTCAGAACACAGGTGTGGACATGAACATTCAGGGTCTGTCCTTTTTGATGGATAATCTCACTATAAGAGTACAGAACATTCAAGATTTAGTGGTTCAGAATCCTATGTTAGAACCTAAAATTCCTATTCCTGAGTTATTTTCTGGAGATAGAGCTAAGTTTTTGAATTTTAAAAATAATTGTAAACTATTTCTGGCTTTGAAACCCCGCTCCTCTGGTGACCCAGTTCAACAAGTTAAGATCATTATATCTTTATTACGTGGGGACCCTCAAGACTGGGCATTTTCCCTTGCGCCAGGAGATCCTGCATTATGTAATATTGATGCGTTTTTTCTGGCGCTCGGATTGCTGTACGACGAACCTAATTCAGTGGATCAGGCAGAGAAAAATTTGCTGGCTCTGAGTCAGGGTCAGGATGAGATAGAGATTTATTGTCAGAAGTTTAGAAAGTGGTCCGTGCTCACTCAATGGAATGAATGTGCGCTGGCAGCTATTTTCAGAAAGAGTCTCTCTGAAGCCCTTAAGGATGTCATGGTGGGATTTCCCATGCCTGCTGGTCTGAATGAGTCTATGTCTTTGGCCATTCAGATCGGTCGATGCTTGCGTGAGCGTAAATCTGTGCACCATTTGGCGGTATTATCTGAGCATAAACCTGAGCCTATGCAGTGCGATAGGACTTTGACCAGAGTTGAAAGGCAGGAACACAGACGTCAGAATGGGCTGTGTTTCTACTGTGGTGATTCCACTCATGCTATCTCCGATTGTCCTAAGCGCACTAAGCGGTTCACTAGGTCCGCCACCATTGGTACGGTACAGTCGAAATTTCTTTTGTCCGTTACTTTGATCTGCTCTTTGTCTTCCTATTCTGTCATGGCATTTGTGGATTCAGGCGCTGCCCTGAATTTGATGGACTTGGAGTTTGCTAGGCGCTGTGGGTTTGTCTTGGAGCCCTTGCAGTGTCTTATTCCATTGAGAGGAATTGATGCTACGCCTTTGGCCAAGAATAAGCCTCAGTATTGGACCCACCTGACCATGTGCATGGCTCCTGCGCACCAGGAGGATATTCGCTTTCTGGTGTTGCATAATCTGCATGATGTGGTCGTGTTGGGGTTGCCATGGCTACAAGTCCATAACCCAGTATTAGATTGGAAATCAATGTCTGTGTCCAGCTGGGATTGTCAGGGGGTACATGGTGATGTTCCATTTCTGTCTATCTCATCATCCACCCCTTCTGAGGTCCCAGAGTTCTTGTCTGATTACCGGGATGTATTCGATGAGCCCAAGTCCAATGCCCTACCTCCGCATAGGGATTGTGATTGTGCTATCGATTTGATTCCTGGTAGTAAGTTTCCTAAGGGTCGACTGTTTAATTTATCTGTACCTGAGCACGCCGCTATGCGGAGTTACGTGAAGGAGTCTTTGGAGAAGGGTCATATTCGCCCGTCGTCGTCGCCATTGGGAGCGGGGTTCTTTTTTGTGGCCAAGAAGGATGGTTCGCTGATACCTTGTATTGATTACCGCCTTCTAAATAAAATTACGGTCAAATTTCAGTACCCCTTGCCGCTGCTGTCTGATTTGTTTGCTCGGATTAAGGGGGCTAGTTGGTTCACCAAGATAGATCTTCGTGGTGCGTATAATCTTGTGCGTATTAAACGGGGCGATGAATGCAAAACAGCATTTAATACGCCCGAAGGTCATTTTGAGTACCTGGTTATGCCATTCGGGCTTTCTAATGCTCCATCAGTGTTTCAGTCCTTTATGCATGACATCTTCCGAGAGTACCTGGATAAATTCCTGATTGTATACTTGGATGATATTTTGGTCTTCTCGGATGATTGGGAGTCTCATGTGAAGCAGGTCAGAATGGTGTTCCAGGTCCTGCGTGCTAATTCTTTGTTTGTGAAGGGGTCAAAGTGTCTCTTTGGTGTTCAGAAGGTTTCATTTTTGTGGTTCATTTTTTCTCCTTCTACTATCGAGATGGACCCTGTTAAAGTTCAGGCCATTTATGATTGGACTCAGCCAACATCCCGGAGGAGTCTGTAGAAGTTCCTGGGCTTTGCTAATTTTTATCGTCGCTTCATCAATAATTTTTCTAGTATTGCTAAACTGTTGACTGATTTAACCAAGAAGGATGCTGATGTGGTCAATTCGTCTTCTGCTGCTGTGGAAACTTTTCAGGAGTTGAAGCGTTGTTTTTCTTCTGCCCCTGTGTTGTGCCAACCAGATGTTTCGCTTCCGTTCCAGGTCGAGGTTGATGCTTCTGAAATTGGAGCAGGGGCTGTTTTGTCGCAGAGAAGTTCTGATTGCTCGGTGATGAAACCATGCGCCTTCTTTTCCAGGAAATTTTCGCCTGCTGAGCGAAATTATGATGTTGGCAATCGAGAGTTGCTAGCCATGAAGTGGGCATTCGAGGAGTGGCGTCATTGGCTTGAAGGAGCTAAGCATCGCGTGGTGGTCTTGACTGATCACAAAAACTTGACTTATTTCGAGTCTGCCAAACGGTTGAATCCTAGACAGGCTCGTTGGTCGCTGTTTTTCTCCCGTTTTGACTTTGTGGTTTCGTACCTTCCGGGCTCTAAAAATGTGAAGGCGGATGCCCTGTCTAGGAGTTGTGTGCCCGATTCTCCGGGTTTGCCTGAGCCGGCAGGTATTCTCAAAGAGGGGGTAATTTTGTCTGCCATCTCCCCTGATTTGCGGCGGGTGCTGCAAAAATTTCAGGCTAATAGACCTGACCGTTGCCCAGCGGAGAAACTGTTTGTCCCTGATAGGTGGACAAATAAAGTTATCTCTGAGGTTCATTGTTCGGTGTTGGCTGGTCATCCTGGAATCTTTGGTACCAGAGATTTGGTGGCTAGATCCTTTTGGTGGCCGTCTCTGTCGCGGGATGTGCGTTCTTTTGTGCAGTCCTGTGGGATTTGTGCTCGGGCTAAGCCCTGCTGTTCTCGTGCCAGTGGGTTGCTTTTGCCCTTGCCGGTCCCGAAGAGGCCTTGGACACATATCTCTATGGATTTTATTTCGGATCTCCCCGTCTCTCAAAGAATGTCGGTCATTTGGGTGGTTTGTGATCGCTTCTCTAAGATGGTCCATTTGGTGCCCTTGTCTAAATTGCCTTCCTCCTCTGATTTGGTGCCATTGTTTTTCCAGCATGTGGTTCGTTTACATGGCATTCCAGAGAACATCGTTTCTGACAGAGGTTCTCAGTTTGTTTCGAGGTTTTGGCAAGCCTTTTGTGCTAGGATGGGCATTGATTTGTCTTTTTCCTCGGCTTTCTATCCTCAGACAAATGGCCAGACTGAACGAACCAATCAGACCTTGGAAACATATCTGAGATGTTTTGTTTCTGCTGATCAGGATGATTGGGTGTCCTTTTTGCCTTTGGCCGAGTTCGCCCTTAATAATCGGGCCAGCTCGGCTACTTTGGTTTCGCCGTTTTTCTGCAATTCTGGGTTCCACCCTCGTTTCTCTTCAGGGCAGGTTGAGTCTTCGGACTGTCCTGGTGTGGATACTGTGGTGGATAGGTTGCAGCAGATTTGGACTCATGTAGTGGACAATTTGACTTTGTCCCAGGAGAAGGCTCAACGTTTCGCTAACCGCAGGCGCTGTGTGGGTCCCCGACTTCGTGTTGGGGATTTGATTTGGTTGTCATATCGTTATATTCATATGAAGGTTTCCTCTCCTAAATTTAAGCCTCGTTTCATTGGTCCATATAGGATTTCTGAGGTTCTTAATCCTGTGTCTTTTCGTTTGACTCTTCCGGCTTCTTTTTCCATCCATAACGTGTTCCATAGGTCATTGTTGCGGAGATACGTGACACCTGTGGTTCCATCTATTGATCCTCATGCTCCGGTTTTGGTTGAAGAGGAATTGGAGTATATAGTGGAGAAGATTTTGGATTCTCGTGTTTCGAGACGGAAACTCCAGTATCTGGTTAAGTGGAAAGGTTATGGTCAGGAAGATAATTCCTGGGTCTTTGCCTCTGATGTCCATGCTGCCGATCTGATTCGTGCCTTTCATGTGGCTCATCCTGGTCGGCCTGGGGGCTCTGGTGAGGGTTCGGTGACCCCTCCTCAAGGGGGGGTACTGTTGTGAATTCTGTGGCCAAGCTCCCTCCTGTGGTCGTGAGTGGTACTTCGGCTGGTTCTGTCTATGAGCTTCCTTTGGTGGATGAGAGTGGTACTGCAGCTTCTGAGTTTCCTTCCTCAGGTGATGAGGTTAAGTCGTTAGGTGCTGCTCTATTTAACTCCACCTGGTGCTTTGATCCTGGCCTCCAGTCAATGTTCTAGTATTGGTCTTGCTTCCTCCTGGATCGTTCCTGTGGCCTGTCTATCCTGCATAAGCTAAGTTCTGCTTGTGTTACTTTTGTTTGCTATATTTTCTGTCCAGCTTGCTATATTTGTTTTTCTTGCTTGCTGGAAGCTCTGAGACGCAGAGGGAGCACCTCTGTACCGTTAGTCGGTGCGGAGGGTCTTTTTGCCCCTCTGCGTGGTTGTTTGTAAGTTTTTGTGTTGACAGCAAAGCTATCTTTCCTATCCTCGGTCTATTCAGTAAGTCGGGCCTCACTTTGCTAAATCTATTTCATCTCTGTGTTTGTATTTTCATCTTTACTCACAGTCATTATATGTGGGGGGCTGCCTTTTCCTTTGGGGAATTTCTCTGAGGCAAGGTAGGCTTATTTTTCTATCTTCAGGGCTAGTTAGTTTCTCAGGCTGTGCCGAGTTGCATAGGGAGCATTAGGCGCAATCCACGGCTACCTCTAGTGTGGTGTGATAGGATTAGGGATTGCGGTCAGCAGAGTTTCCACGTCTCAGAGCTCGTCCTATGTTTTTGGTAAATGTCAGGTCACTTTGTGTGCTCTGAACTTCAAGGTCCATTGTGGTTCTGAATTACCTGTTCATAACACCTGCCCATAGGCATAACTCGACAAGCGAAATTAAGCTTTCCGAGGAGCGATTGCAAATCCCTTAACGTTAACTTCCGCAAACGACAAGCCCGCAACACCTCCTCGCGCAAACTCTCAACTTTATCGATGGGCAACCTGAACTCCCACTGAATAGTATCGATCACGATACCCAGAAACGACAAGCACGTGCTCGGGCCCTCCGTTTTGCCCTGAGCCAACGGAACTCCGAAGCGACGCGCCACCAATTCAATTGCTCTCAAAAGCGTCTTACAACGGTCAGACCCCGCCGGGCCGACGCACAAAAAGTCATCCAGATAATGAATGACAGAATCACACCCCGAAACATCACGAACCACCCACTCCAAAAAGGAACTAAAAGCCTCGAATAACGCGCAAGATAGCGAACACCCCATAGGCAAACACCTGTCAACAAAAAAGCGATCCTCCCAAAAACAACCCAGCAGCCGAACGCTATCTGGATGAACAGGCAACAACCGAAAAGCGGATTCTATATCTGTCTTAGCTAACAAGGCCCCTTTTCCGGATTTCTGAACCCATTCTACCGCCGTGTCAAATGACGCGTAAACAACGGAGCACAACCCCTGGTCAATCCCATCATTAACTGACATACCCCTGGGATAAGACAGATGCTGAATCAAACGAAATTTCCCTGCCTCTTTCTTAGGCACGACCCCCAACGGGGAAACCACCAAATCTACAAAGGGCGGTGACTCGAACGGGCCCGCCATCCGACCCAACGCAACCTCCTTCCGCAACTTCTCGGAAACCACTTCGGCATGCAATAAAGCCGACCGCAAGGAATAACATAAGAAGGGGCCGGGATTACAAAACCCTCCCGAAAACCTGCCAACAATAACTCCGCTTTTTCCCAATCTGGATATCTACTTAGATAAGCGACCATCTTTTCCCACATCACCGGTGTCACCCCCTTGGGTATTACCGCTTCCTGACTTACCTCTACCCTTTTTGAAACATTTTGCGGCGCCATGTGTGGAGCCGCTACAGTGTGAACACAAGTGTTTAAACTTGCAGTTAGCCCCGAATCTACACTGGCCTTCGTTAAACTGCCAACAGACCCCCAATTTTTGACCCCCTGTTTGACTTCCTGAACTAGAGGCGCTCGCGGTACTGGACTGAAAACCCTGGCCGGAACCTCCGGCCCCCCCCGTGAAAGGGGTTGCCGAACTTGTACTGCGCCATAACCCGCAACCATAACCCAATATCTTTTTGATCCCAGCGAATTGCTGGCCGAACTGCCTTCCTCTGTCTGAACTGCTCATCATACCTGAGCCACGCCTGACCACCATAAACCCGATGAGCCTCGCTTATGGAATCCAAATAACAGAACAGACCCGAGCAATTCTCAGGCGCCTTTTCTCCAATCACACTAGCCAGAATGACAAAAGCCTGCAGCCAATTACCGAACGTCTGAGGAATCAGGCGCCATCGCCGCTTTTCCTCGTCCTCCTTCTTACCCTCCTCCTTTTTCTTTTTATCCAAATTAAATTTCTCTAGCGGAAGTAATGAGAATATCTCCACATATTCGTCTTTCGCAATCTTTTCTCTAACTTCCTTTTTTAGATGCGCCCCCAACGGGCCCTCAAAACACACATAAACTTCACCATGGGCCCTGTCATCTAAATGCACCCTACACTCTTTTTCCTTCTCCGTCTGCACTGAAACCGATATCGGCGCCGGAGCCGCTACTGGCGCCACCACCGCCCCAAAAGCCCCCACCTGCGGGCTCAACCAAGCCCCTAAATGCCGCTGCGCGGACATACCTTGCTCCAACCTAGATAACAAATCCTGCACGCTACCCAAAAGCTCACGCACCCCAGCTGAATTTGCATCACCGGCAACTCTCTCAACACCACCAACCCCCTGACTACCCAAAAAAGCAGGCGACGCCAAATTAGGTAAACACAGACCTGACACAGACGCATACTCACCGGGCTGCAAGGGATCTGTGGGCCCCCCAGCCGGAGTGCTGGCATCCAGACGTCCCCGACTCGCTGTGTCCGCGAAGGATCCACCTGAATCCGCCCGGCCCTGACTTCCAGTAAGGTCCGCTTGCGTGCCCTGTCCCGGTACAGGCACGGCAGCTAATGGATCCAGGCTCTGGCTTCCCGGGGAAAAAGGTGCCTGCGTGGACGAGCTGGCAGCGCACCAGCTCCCATCTGTCCCAACACCGACCGCAGCAGCCATGAAGCTGTCTTGTCGCCCCGAAGCAGGAGAGGACCCTGCCGCTGAAGGTGGGGCCAGCCCAGATACGTCCAGCTGCGGGCCACCCGCCCCAACGTTGCTTGCCGGAACCGCCGTCCATCCAGATGCGGCCGAGGCAGGCCGCGCGGCAGGAGCCACACCGCTTCGGCCTCCCGCTCCAACAGGCCCCAGTCGTTGCCGTGCGCGTCGAGGCCCTGCCCCCACTGCACTGCGAGGTGCAGGCCTTGAAACCGCCGATGAGCCCCGACCTGCAGGTGGATTCCTCCCAGGCCGGGGCCGCGCAGCCGCTGATCTTACCGGCGCCCGGCCTGGAGGGTCCCGGGAGGGGCTCCTGCGCCTTCGGGGGGCTCGAGGACCGGAGTCCGGGGAAAGACGCTCGGGGGGCCGCGTCCTCCGAGAATGCCGCTCCAGCGGCGCCGCAGCGCCAGCCGACCCTGCGGCGCTCGACGATCCTGCAGCGCCGGACGGCCCTGCCACCGACATAATGTGGGCCACCTGCTCCTGCAGCCACCCGGGGGGATGAAGCGCTGCCGCCGCCCTGAGGCCCTCGAGGATCGCGTCGATGCCAGACATGTCAGGTATGTCTGCTCACGATCCTCCGAGAGCGGGAAGTGACTGCCCCCACCCCAAAACTCCCATAAACCCCCGAGCTAGCTCCGCCCCCTCCTGATACAAATTATCTACCCCTCTCCCCCCCATCGTCATGCAGGCCTTCGCCTACACCGTGGGGGGGGAGGGGCACGGCTCGCTTCGGCCTTTCCTGGAGCAAGACAGGGGGCTGTGCAGGAACAATACAGGGGGCTGTGCAGGAACATTAGAGGGGCCCTGTGCAGGAATAATACAGGGGGCCAATGCAGGAGCAATACAGGGGCCCCGTGCAGGAGCAATACAGGGGCCCTGTGCTGGAACAATACAGGAGGCCCATGCATGAGCAATACAGGGGTCCCATGCAGGAATAATACAGGGGGCTGTGCAGGAACAATACATGGGTCCCATTCGGGAACAACACAAGGGTCCCATGCAGGAACAATACAGGGGCCCGTGCAGGAGCAATACAGGGGGCTGTGCAGGAACAATACAGGGGGCTGTGCAGGAACAATACAGGGGCCCGTGCAGGAGCAATACAGGGGGCTGTGCAGGAACAATACAGGGGCCCGTGCAGGAGCAATACAGGGGGCTGTGCAGGAACAATACAGGGGCCTGTGCAGGAACAATACATGGGGCCCATGCAGGAACAATACAGGGGGCCTGTGCAGGAACAATACAGGGGGCCTGTGCAGGAACAATGTGCAGGCCAATAGCTCATCATAAATCACAATGCCACCTGTTGTGGAGGTTGTCGTGGACACTTACAACATGGGACTCTGCGCGGCCGCACAGGTCTGTCCGCACCTGACCCATATTCTACCTACGGCAGTTTGTGCTTAGTATGGATACACATAGCTGCGTGTACATTAGGGATGTAGTAGAGCTGTGTGTGCAGTAGGGATATAGTAGAGCTGTGTGTGCAGTAGGGATGCAGTAGAGCTGTGTGTGCAGTAGGGATATAATAGAGATGTGTATGTAGTATGAATATAGTAGAGCTGTGTGTGCAGTAGGGATATAGTAGAGCTGTGTGTGCAGTAGGAATATAGTAGAGCTGTGTGTGCAGTATGGATGCAGTAGAGCTGTGTGTGCAGTATGAATATAATAGAGCTGTGTGTACAGTAGGGATATAGTAGAGCTGTGTGTGCAGTAGGGATACAATAGAGCTGTGTGTGCAGTAGAGATATAGTAGAGCTGTGTGTGCAGTAGGGATATAGTAGAGCTGTGTGTGCAGTAGGGATATAGTAGAGCTGTGTGTGCAGTAGGGATATAGTAGAGCTGTGTGTGCAGTAGGAATATAGTAGAGCTGTGTGTGCAGTAGGGATACAATAGAGCTGTGTGTGCAGTAGAGATTGTTATAACCTGGTGGTCAGGACAATAATGGACCTGGTGGTTAAGAGCATGACGGAATGACCTGATAGTTACTGATAATAAGGACGAGCTCTGGGACGTGGGAACTCTGCTGACGGCAATCCCTAAACCTATCAAACACACTAGAAATAGCCGTGGATTGCGCCTAACGCTCCCTATGCAACTCGGCACAGCCTAAGAAACTAGCTAGCCCTGAAGAAAGAAAAATAAAGCCTACCTTGCCTCAGAGAAATTCCCCAAAGGAAAAGGCAGCCCCCCACATATAATGATTGTGAGTAAAGATGAAAATACAAACACAGAGATGAAATAGATTTAGCAAAGTGAGGCCCGACTTACTGAACAGACCGAGGATAGGAAAGGTTACTTTGCGGTCAGCACAAAAACCTACAAAAAGACCAAGCAGAGGGCGCAAAAAGACCCTCCGCACTGACTCACGGTGCGGAGGTGCTCCCTCTGCGTCCCAGAGCTTCCAGCAAGCAAGACAACAAATTAAATAGCAAGCTGGACAGAAAAATAGAAAACCAAAGAAATACAAGCTGAAACTTAGCTTCTGATGGGAAGACAGGTCACAAGAACGATCCAGGAGTGAACTAGACCAATACTGGAACATTGACAGGTGGCGTAGAGCAAAGATCTAAGTGGAGTTAAATAGAGCAGCAGCTAACGAATTAACCTAGTCACCTGTGAAACTCAGAAACACCCACCAGAGGAAGTCCATGGACAGAACCAGCCGAAGTACCATTCATGACCACAGGAGGGAGCCCGACAACAGAATTCACAACAGTACCCCCCCCTTGAGGAGGGGTCACCGAACCCTCACCAGAGCCCCCAGGCCGACCAGGATGAGCCAAATGAAAGGCACGAACCAGATCGGCAGCATGAACATCAGAGGCAAAAACCCAGGAATTATCTTCCTGACCATAACCCTTCCACTTGACCAGGTACTGGAGTTTCCGTCTCGAAACACGAGAATCCAAAATCTTCTCCACCACATACTCCAACTCCCCCTCAACTAACACCGGGGCAGGAGGATCAACGGATGGAACCACAGGCGCCACGTATCTCCGCAATAACGACCTATGGAACACAATATGGATGGCAAAAGAAGCAGGAAGGGCCAAACGAAATGACACAGGATTGATAACCTCAGAAATCTTATACGGCCAATGAAACGAGGCTTAAACTTAGGAGAGGAAACCTTCATAGGAACATAACAAGACGACAACCAAACCAAATCCATAACACGAAGTCGGGGACCCACACAGCGCCGGCGGTTAGCGAAACGTTGAGCCTTCTCCTGGGACAATGTCAAATTGTCCACCACATGAGTCCAAATCTGCTGCAACCTATCCACCACAGTATCTACACCAGGACAGTCTGAAGACTCAACCTGCCCTGTAGAGAAACGAGGATGGAAACCAGAATTGCAGAAAAACGGCGAAACCAAAGTAGCCGAGCTGGCCCGATTATTAAGGGCGAACTCAGCCAACGGCAAAAAGGACACCCAATCATCCTGATCAGCAGAAACAAAGCATCTCAGATATGTTTCCAAAGTTTGATTAGTTCGTTCGGTTTGGCCATTTGTCTGAGGATGGAAAGCCGAGGAAAAAGACAAATCAATGCCCATCCTAGCACAAAAGGATCGCCAAAACCTTGAAACAAACTGGGAACCTCTGTCAGAAACGATGTTCTCCGGGATACCATGTAAACGAACCACATGCTGGAAAAATAATGGCACCAAATCAGAGGAAGAAGGCAATTTAGACAAAGGTACCAAATGGACCATCTTAGAAAAGCGATCACAAACCACCCAAATGACCGACATCTTTTGAGAGACGGGGAGATCCGAAATAAAATCCATAGAAATATGCGTCCAGGGCCTCTTCGGGACAAGGGCAAAAGCAACCCACTGGCACTAGAACAGCAGGGCTTAGCCCGAGCACAAGTCCCCCAGGACTGCACAAAAGAACACACATCCCGCGACAAAGACGGCCACCAGAAGGATCTAGCCACCAAATCTCTGGTACCAAAGATTCCAGGATGCCCAGCCAACACTGAACAATGAATCTCAGAGATAACTCTACTAGTCCATCTATCAGGGACAAACAGTTTCTCCGCTGGGCAACGGTCAGGTCTATCAGCCTGAAATTTTTGCAGCACCCGCCGCAAATAAGGGGAGATGGCAGACAAAATTACCCCCTCTTTGAGAATACCCGCCGGCTCAGGAACACCCGGAGAGTCAGGCACAAAACTCCTTGACAGGGCATCAGCCTTCACATTCTTAGAGCCCGGAAGGTACGAAACCACAAAATTAAAACGGGAGAAAAATAACGACCATCGAGCCTGTCTCGGATTCAACCGTTTGGCAGACTCAAGATAAGTCAAATTCTTGTGATCTGTCAAGACCACCACGCGATGCTTGGCTCCTTCCAGCCAATGACGCCACTCCTCGAATGCCCACTTCATGGCCAACAATTCACGATTACCAACATCATAGTTACGCTCAGCAGGCGAAAACTTTCTAGAAAAGAAAGCACATGGCTTCATCACCGAGCCATCAGAACTTCTTTGCGACAAAACAGCCCCTGCTCCAATCTCAGAAGCATCAACCTCAACCTGAAACGGAAGCGAAACATCTGGCTGGCACAACACAGGGGCAGAAGAAAAATGACGCTTCAACTCCTGAAAAGCCTCTACAGCCGCAGAAGACCAATTGACCACATCAGCACCCTTCTTGGTCAAATCAGTCAACGGTTTAGCAACAGTAGAAAAATTAGCGATGAAGCGCCGATAAAAATTAGCAAAGCCCAGGAACTTTTGCAGGCTCTTCACAGATGTCGGCTGAGTCCAATCGTAAATGGCCTGGACTTTAACAGGGTCCATCTCGATAGTAGAAGGGGAAAAAATGAACCCCAAAAATGAAACCTTCTGAACTCCAAAGAGACACTTTGACCCCTTCACAAACAAGGAATTCGCACGAAGGACCTGCAACACCATTCTGACCTGCTTCACATGAGACTCCCAATCATCCGAAAAGACCAAAATATCATCCAAATACACAATCAGGAATTTATCCAGGTACTCTCGGAAGATGTCATGCATAAAGGACTGAAATACTGATGGAGCATTGGAAAGCCCGAATAGCATGACCAGGTACTCAAAATGGCCCTCGGGCGTATTAAATGCAGTTTTCCATTCATCGCCTTGTTTAATACGCACAAGATTATACGCCCCTCGAAGATCTATCTTGGTGAACCAACTAGCCCCCTTAATCCGAGCAAACAAATCAGACAGCAGCGGCAAAGGATACTGAAATTTGACTGTAATTTTATTAAGAAGGCGGTAATCAATACAAGGTCTCAAAGAACCATCCTTCTTGGCCACAAAAAAGAACCCTGCTCCTAACGGTGATGACGACGGGCGAATATGGCCTTTCTCCAAGGATTCCTTTATATAACTCCGCATAGCGGCGTGTTCTGGCACAGATAAATTGAACAATCATCCCTTAGGAAACTTACTACCAGGAATCAAATTAATTGCACAATCGCAATCCCTATGAGGAGGTAGGGCACTGGCTTTGGGCTCATCAAATACATCCCGATAATCCGACAAAAACTCTGGAACTTCAGAAGGAGTGGAAGACGAAATAGACAAAAATGGAACATCACCATGTACCCCCTGGCAACCCCAGCTGGACACAGACATAGATTTCCAGTCCAATACTGGATTATGAACCTGTAGCCATGGCAACCCCAAAACGACCACATCATGCAGATTATGCAACACCAGAAAGCGGATATCCTCCTGATGTGCAGGAGCCATGCACATGGTCAATTGGGTTGAATACTGAAGCTTATTCTTGGCCAAAGGCGTAGCATCAATTCCTCTCAATGGAATAGGATACTGCAAGGGCTCCAAGAAAAAACCACAGCGCCTAGCAAACTCCAAGTCCATCAAATTCAGGGCAGCGCCTGAATCCACAAATGCCATAACAGAATAGGATGGCAAAGAGCAAATCAGAGTAACAGACAATAGAAATTTAGACTGTACCGTAACAATGGTGGCAGACCTAGCGAACCGCTTAGTGCGCTTAGGACAATCGGAGATAGCATGAGTGGAATCACCACAGTAAAAACATTCCGACGTCTGTGTTCTTGCCGTTCAGCTCTGGTCAAAGTCCTATCACATTGCATAGGCTCAGGCCCATGCTCAGATAGTACCGCCAAATGGTGCACAGCTTTACGCTCACGCAAGCGTCGATCGATCTGAATGGCCAAGGACATAGACTCATTCAGACCAGCAGGCATGGGAAACCCCACCATGACATCCTTAAGGGCTTCAGAGAGACCCTTTCTGAAGATTGCTGCCAGGGCACATTCATTCCACTGAGTGAGCACAGACCACTTTCTAAACTTCTGACAATATATCTCCGCTTCATCCTGACCCTGACACAGAGCCAGCAAGATTTTCTCTGCCTGATCCACTGAATTAGGTTCGTCATAAAGCAATCCAAGCGCCAGGAAAAACGCATCAACATCACACAATGCCGGATCTCCTGGCGCAAGGGAAAATGCCCAGTCTTGAGGGTCACCACGTAACAAAGAAATAATGATCTTTACTTGTTGAACAGGGTCACCTGAGGAGCGAGGTTTCAAGGCAAGAAACAATTTACAATTATTTTTGAAATTCAAGAACTTAGATCTATCATCAAAAAACAAATCAGGAATTGGAATCCTAGGCTCTGACATCGGATTCTGAACCACAAAATCTTGAATGTTTTGTATCCTTGTAGTGAGATTATCCATCCAAGAGGACAGACCTTGAATGTCCATGTTTACACCAGTGTCCTGAACCACCCAGAGGTAAAGGGGAAAATAGAGACAAAACACACTGCAAAGAAAAAAAAAATGGTCTCAGAACTTCTCTTATCCCCCTATTGAGATGCATTAGTACTTTGGGCCACCTGTACTGTTATGACCTGGTGGTCAGGACAATAATGGACCTGGTGGTTAAGAGCACACGGAATGACCTGATAGTTACTGATAATAAGGACGAGCTCTGGGACGTGGGAACTCTGCTGACCGCAATCCCTAAACCTATCAAACACACTAGAAATAGCCGTGGATTGTGCCTAACGCTCCCTATGCAACTCGGCACAGCCTAAGAAACTAGCTAGCCCTGAAGAAAGAAAAATAAAGCCTACCTTGCCTCAGAGAAATTCCCCAAAGGAAAAGACAGCCCCCCACATATAATGACTGTGAGTAAAGATGAAAATACAAACACAGAGATGAAATAGATTTAGCAAAGTGAGGCCCGACTTACTGAACAGACTGAGGATAGGAAAGGTTACTTTGCGGTCAGCACAAAAACCTACAAAAAGACCACGCAGAGGGCGCAAAAAGACCCTCCGCACCGACTCACGGTGCGGAGGAGCTCCCTCTGCGTCCCAGAGCTTCCAGCAAGCAAGACAGCAAATTAAATAGCAAGCTGGACAGAAAAATAGAAAACCAAAGAAATACAAGCTGAAACTTAGCTTCTGATGGGAAAACAGGTCACAAGAACGATCCAGGAGTGAACTAGACCAATACTGGAACATTGACAGGTGGCGTAGAGCAAAGATCTAAGTGGAGTTAAATAGAGCAGCAGCTAACGAATTAACCTAGTCACCTGTGAAACTCAGAAACACCCACCAGAGGAAGTCCATGGACAGAACCAGCCGAAGTACCATTCATGACCACAGGAGGGAGCCCGACAACAGAATTCACAACAAGAGATATAGTAGAGCTGTGTGTGCAGTAGGGATATAGTAGAGCTGTGTGTGCAGTAGGGATATAATAGAGATGTGTATGTATTAGGAATATAGTAGAGCTGTGTGTGCAGTAGGGATATAGTAGAGCTGTGTGTGCAGTATGGATATAGTAGAGCTGTGTATGCAGTAGGGATATAGTAGAGCTGTGTGTGCAGTATGGATATAGTAGAGCTGTGTGTGCAGTATGGATATAGTAGAGCTGTGTATGCAGTAGGGATATAGTGGAGCTGTGTGTGCAGTAGGGATATAGTGGAGCTGTGTGTGCAGTAGAGATATAGTAGAGCTGTGTGTGCAGTAGGGATACAGTAGAGCTGTGTGTGCAGTAGGGATATAGTAGAGCTGTGTGTGCAGAAGGGATACAGTAGAGCTGTGTGTGCAGTAGGGATATAGTAGAGCTGTGTGTGCAATAGGGATATAGTAGAGCTGTGTGTGCAGTAGGGATATAGTGGAGCTGTGTGTGCAGTAGAGATATAGTAGAGCTGTGTGTGCAGTAGGGATACAGTAGAGCTGTGTGTGCAGTAGGGGTATAGTAGAGCTGTGTGTGCAGTAGGGATACAGTAGAGCTGTGTGTGCAGTAGGGATATAGTAGAGCTGTGTGTGCAGTAGGGATATAGTAGAGCTGTGTGTGCAGTAGGGATATAGTAGAGCTGTGTGTGTAGTAGGGATACAGTAGAGCTGTGTGTGCAGTAGGGGTATAGTAGAGCTGTGTGTGCAGTAGGGGTATAGTAGAGCTGTGTGTGTATTAATATACAGAATAATGCACAACTCTAACAGTATTGCATGGACGGGTTGATTGGTTATTCAGTCAGTAATATTTGTGGCAATATATTCGAAGTGTTAGAGAAGACAGTGAGGATTAAAAAAAATATGAGAAACCCAAGTAGAAGTTGGATAAAATGCCGAGCTAATCCGCCATGTTTTTGCAGGTCGGTAACCGCAGTGAGGGTATTCTGATGGAATTATAGCACCAGGGTGATGTGACCAGTGTCTCTCTACTGCTCTCATGGTTGTAATTTATTGTGTGAAATCAGAATATTTCTCACAAATGATACAATCAGATCTGGTGACTGAAAAGCTAACATTTGACGAAAAATTAACTGTAGTGATATCCGCAGTATAAATTGTCAGACAGGTGCCTCCAAATCTACAGCGTCAGATTCTGCTACAGATTTTCTCTGTAAAAGCCATGATGAATTCCGTTTGCCATGTACAGCCCGATCTATGGAAATGCTGTAAAGACACTGGGCAGTGGTCTGGTGTGTACAACAGGATTATATTCATTAATGAGTAGAGATTTCCTCACTTAAAACAAGATGTTTCTGACAATACACGACCTTTATTAGTCTAATCAAAGAAATTAAAAAGAATATACAACAATCAAAGGAAACAAAGGATCACCATATATATCACCATATACCATATACGGGTGCTTGTCACAAAATTAGAATATCATCAAAAGGTTAATTCATTTCAGTTCTTCAATACAAAAAGTGAAACTCATATACACTGCTCAGATAAATAAAGGGAACACTACAATCCCACATCCTAGATATCACTGAATGAAATATTCCAGTTGTAAATTTTTATTCATTACATAGTGGAATGTGTTGAGAACAATAAAACCTAAAAATTATCAACATAAATCACAACTAATATCCCACGGAGGTCTGGATTTGGAATGATGCTCAAAATCAAAGTGGAAAATTAAGTTACAGGCTGATCCAACTTCAGTGGAAATGCCTCAAGACAAGGAAATGATGCTCAGTAGTGTGTGTGGCTTCTACATGCCTGTATGACCTCCCTACAACACCTGAGCATGCTCCTGATGAGGCAGCGGATGGTCTCCTGAGGGATCTCCTCCCAGACCTGGACTAAAGCATCCGCCAACTCCTGGACAGTCTGTGGTGCAATGTGACGCTGGTAGATGGTGCGAGACATGATGTCCCAGATGTGTTCAATCGGATTCAGGTCTGGGGAACGGATGGGCTAGTCTGTAATAGTATGCAGGTACTGAGTATGTCACTACGGAACAGACAGACCAACAGTTGAGGGGTTTAATAACAGGAATCAGGTTCTCCTCGCAGGGAGGGAGCAATGGAATATAACTAGCAATAAAACAGTGCAAAAATATGGGAGTCAAACAGTGTAACAGAAGTAAGCAAGATTTCTTGAGAAAAGATGAGGACTTGCTTGAAGGGTCGTCTTCTCCAACGTAGGCGCCGAGAAACAGCGGCACTTGTCGTCCCTCTGTTGTCTGTGGGCTGAATAGTCTCTAGGAGCCCGCTGCCTGGGGTTTCGGGAGTTAATGTGATATGCACAGGCTCTGAGTCTTTAGCTTTTACAGCACAGCCTATCCCGGGAAAACGATGGTCAATCTATTATTAAGTCTCTCACCAGGAATAAGGGGCTCTGCACTGATACCATGGGTACCAGGGGTCACAGTCTCTGTACTGATACCGCGGGTACCAGGGGGTCGCAGTCTCTGCACGGGCCAATGTCTCTACACGGGTCTCAAAGCGCCCCTCTCCAGTCACAGCAGAGTCCACTTTCATGTACTCACAAGATGCAGTCTTTCTGGGCAATCTCCCTGTATTTGTCCTCTGACCGGGAGCTCTTTCTCTCTCCTGGAGCGCAGCTGCACCCTGCTCTGACCGCTGCTCACGCTGCTCTGTTCCTTGCGCACATGCCTTTCCCACTCTCTGCCAGGCTTCCTTCCTGTCCCAGTCTCTAAGTCTGCCCCTGGGGAACCTGTAGCACAGCTCAATGGTTCCAGGCACAGAGCCGAGGAGGTGACTGCCCCCGGACTCTACTTGTGCTTCACCTCCTTACAAGTCCATAGCTTCAATGCCTTCATCATGCAGGAACTGCTGACACACTCCAGCCACATGAGGTCTGGCATTGTTCTGCATTAGAATAAACCCAGGGCCAACAGCACCAGCATATGGTCTCCCATGGGGTCTGAGGATCTCATCTCGGTACCTAAAGGCAGTCAGGCTACCTCTGCCTAGCACATGGGGGACTGTGCAGCCCTCCAAAGAAATGCCACCCAACACCATTACTGACCCACTGCCAATCCGGTCATGCTGAAGGATGTTGCAGACAGCAGATCGCTCTCTATGGCATCTCCAGTCACGTCTGTCACATCTGTCACATGTGCTCAGTGTTAACCTGCTTTCATCTGTGAAGAGCACAGGGTGCCAGTGGCGAATTGCCAATCCTGGTGTTCTGTGACAAATGCCAAGCGTCCTGCACGGTGTTGGGCTGTGAGCACAACCCCCATCTGTGGACGTCGGGCACTCAGACCATCCTCATGGAGTCGGTTTCTAACCATTTGTGCAGACACATGCACATTTGTGGCCTGCTGGAGGTCATTTTGCAGGGCTCTGACAGTGCTCCTCCTTTTCCTCCTTGCATAAAGGCTGAGGTAGTGGTCCTGCTGGGTTGCTGCCCTCCTATGGCCCCCTCTACGTCTCCTAGTGTACTGTCCCATCTCCTGGTAGCGCCACCAGCCTCTGGACACTATGCTGACAGACACAGCAAACCTTCTTGCCACAGCTCGCATTGACGTGCCATCCTGGATGAGCTGCACTACCTGAGCCACTTGTGTGGGTTGTAGAGTCCGTCTCATGCTATCACGAGTGTGAAAGCACAACCAACATTCAAAAGTGACCAAAACATCAGCCAGAAAGCATCGGTACTGAGATGTGGTCTGTGGTCCCCACCTGCAGAACCACTCCTTTATTGAGTGTGTCTTGATAATTGCCAATAATTTCCATCTTTTGTCTATTCCATTTGCACAACAGCATGTGAAATTGATTGTCAAAGAGTGTTGCTTCCTAAGTGGACAGTTTGATTTCACAGAAGTTTGATTTACTTGGAGTTATATTCTGTTGTTTAAGTGTTCCCTTTATTTTTTGAGCAGTGTATTAGATAGAGTCATTACACACAGAGTGATCTATTTCAAGTGTTTATTTTTGTTAATGTTGATGATTATGGCTTACACGCAATGAAAACCCAAAAGTCATTAATTCAGTAAATTAGAATACTTAATAACAACAGCTTGAAAAATGACTTTAAAATCCGAAATGTTGGCCTACTGAAATGTATGTTCAGTAAATGCACTCAGTATTTGGTCGGGGCTCCTTTTGCATCAATTACTTAATCAATGCAGAGTGGCATGAAGGCGACAGACTGTGGCACTGCTGAGGGGTTATGGAAGCCCAGGTTGCTTTGATAGCAGCCTTCAGCTCGTCTGCATTGTTGGGTCTGGTGTTTCTCATGTTCCTCTTGACAATACCCCATAGATTCTCTATGGGGTTAAGGTCAGGCGAGTTTGCTGGCCGATCAAGCGTAGTGATGCTGTTGTTTTTAAACCAGGTATTGGTACTTTTGGAAGTGTGGACAGGTGCCAAGTCCTGCTGGAGAATGAAACAGAAATAAACACTTGAAATAGATCACTCTGTGTGTAATAACTATATGTAATATATGAGTTTCACTTTTTGTATTGAAGAACTGAAATAAATTAACTTTTTGATGATATTCAAATTTGTTGAGATGCACCTGTATGTCCGGATGGTATATGCGTCTCATATGTCTTGTTTATTTCATTTTTCCTTTATGACATGAACGTGGCTCTTATACCTCCTCTAAGGGTGCAGGTCTACTCAGTTTCCCGGTTGTAACCATAAAAGTGTACGGTGTGATAACTATCTGCAGTTATTTGGCCTCACATATTCAGTTTTTCCATGCTCTACATATTGCATTATAATTACTACACCCATACGTTGTAATATGACTGTACCATGCACCCTTTCACCTCCTCCTCCTATTATTACTCTCTAGTTCTAATCTTGTGGTTTATTTGCTAATTTTGCCGTTTTATTTTTTTTTTGCCTTTCTAATTCCTTTCTTGTCTGGAGGAACTAATCACAGATAATATCACTACTACTAGACTGGATATGCCTCTTATTCATGAGTACTTGTGTTTTTATCTGATTTTTCTATATTCTAATTCATAACATATGGATATATATATGGTGTTCCTTTGCCAAGTGTCTTTGCAGCATAACTTACGGATTTGGATCCTACTTGTGCACCAGTTTGTCCAGAAGTGCCTTGTTTCTTCTCACATCGATCTATGGAGTTATCCATCATGGCAGGGTGAAGAGCACTTTCATTATATACTGTTATTGCCAAAAGTGTTGGCACCCTTGAAATTGTTCAAGAGAATGAAGTATTTCTCCAAGAAAATTACGGCAATTACACATGTTTTGTTAGGCACATATTTGTTTCCTTTGTGTGTATTGAAAGAACACAAAAAAAAAAAACCTGAGAAAAATAGGTGAGTTGGCCATAATTTTGCACAAAACCCCAGAAATAGGCCAGACAAAATTGTTGGCACCTTTCCACAATTGTGGATAAACAACTTTATTTCAAGCATGTGATGGTCGTTCAAACTTATAACTCAAGGATACAAGTCCACCTCCAGAGATCTTGATGTTCCTTTATCCACGGTACGCAACATAATCAAGAAGTTTACAACCCATGGCACTGTAGCTAACCTTCCTGGACGTGGACGGCAGAGAACAATTGATGAAAGGTTGTAACCGAAGATAGACCAGATGGTGAATAAGCAGCCCCAATCAACTTCCAAAGAAATGCACTCTGTCCTGCAGGTTCAGGCTGCATCAGTGTCAGCACAAACTATACGTCAACATTTTAACCCCTTTCCCACATTGGGCATAATAATACGCCCATGTCGGACTCCTTCTCTTTGATGTGGGCTCCGGCGGTGAACCCACATCTTTCCTGGAACATTTCAGCTGTTTTGAACAGCTGACATGTGCCTCCAACAGCCGCGTGTGGAATCACAATCCACCCGCGGCTATTAAACCGTTAAATGCCGCTGTCAAACGCTGACTGCCGCATTTAACATGCATTTCCGGCAATCACACTGGAAATCCGCCCATCGGTGACCACTATCATGCGATCGCGGGTCACTGATGGGTTGGCATGACAACCAGAGGTCTCCTGGAGACCTCTATGGTTGTCACTGCCAGATTGCTATGAGCGCCACCCAGTGGTCAGCGCTCATAGCAAGTGAGATATTCTGCTACATGCAGGCCATCCGATCATCGCATGAATGTAGCAGAGCCAATTCTTGTCTCCCAAGGAGACTATTGAAGCATGGCAAAAGTAAAAAAAAGTTTTTAAAAATTTAATAAAATATAAAAATTAAAATCACCCCGCCTTACGCCCCATTCAAAATAAAACAATAAAAAAATACATGTATTTGGTATCGCCGCATTCAGAATCGCCCGATCTATCAATAAAAAAAGGATTACCCGTATATACTCGAGTATAAGCCGACCCGAGTATAAGCCGACCCCCCTAATTTTGCCACAAAAAACTGGGAAAACTTAATGACTCGAATATAAGCCTAGGGTGGAAAATGCAGCAGCTACCGGTAAATGTCAAAAGTAAAAATAGATGCCAATAAAAGTAAAATTAATTGAGACATCAGTAAGTTAAGTGTTTTTGAATATCCATATTGAATTAGGAGCCCCATATAATGTTCCATAAAGTTTATGATGACCCCATAAGATGCTCCATATTAAAATATGCCCCATATAATGCTGCATAAAGGTTAGTAATGGCCCCATAAGATGCTCCATAGACATATTTGCCCAATATGATGCTGCACAAATGTTGATTATGGCCCCATAAGATGCTCCATAAAGATCTTTGCCCCATATAGTGCTGCACAAACGTTATGGCCCATACAGACACTTGCCCCATATAGTGTTGCACAAACGTTATGGCCCCATATAGACACTTGCCCCATATAGTGCTGCACAAACTTTATGCTCCCATACAGACACTTGCCCCATATAGTGCTGCACAAACGTTATGGCCCCATACAGACACTTGCCCCATATAGTGCTGCACAAACGTTACGGCCCCATATAGTGCTGCACAAACGTTATGCTCCCATACAGACACTTGCCCCATATAGTGCTGCACAAACGTTATGGCCCCATACAGACACTTGCCCCATATAGTGCTGCACAAACGTTACGGCCCCATATAGTGCTGCACAAACGTTATGCTCCCATACAGACACTTGCCCCATAAAGTGCTGCACAAACGTTATGGCCCCATATAGACACTAGCCCCATAAAGTGCTGCACATGGCCCCATAAGATGCTCCATACAGACACTTGCTCCATTTGCGGTTGCTGTGATAAAAATAAAAAATCACATACTCACCTGAGTATGTGATTTTTTTTTTTATCGCAACAACAGCAAATGGGGCAAGTGTCTGTATGGAGCATCTTATGGGGCAATAACGTTTGTGCAGCACTATATGGGGCAAATATCTTTATGGAGCATCTTATGGGGCCATTATTAACCTTTATGCAGGATTATATGGGTCATATTTTAATATGGAGCATCTTATGGGGCCCATCATGAACTGTATGGAGCATTATATGGGGCTCCTGAATCAATATGGATACTCAAAAACACTTAACCTACTGATGTCTCAATTAATTTTACTTTTATTGGTATCTATTTTTACTTTTGACATTTACCGGTAGCTGCTGCATTTCCCACCCTAGGCTTATACTCGAGTCATTAGGTTTCCCCAGTTTTTTGTGGCAAAATTAGGGGGGTCAGCTTATACTCGGGTCGGCTTATACTCAAGTATATATGGTAGATAAAAAAGAACCACGACATGTGTGGTGTCTATGAACTCGTAATGACCTGGAGAATCATAATGGCAGGTCAGTTTTGACATTTAGTGAACCTAGTAAAAAAGGAAAACAAAAAAAACAACTTTTTTTTGCAATTTCACCGCACTTGAAATTTTTTTCCCGTTTTCCAGGACACAATATGTTAAAACCAATGTTGTCGTTCAAAAGTGCAACTCGTCCCGCAGAAAAACAAGCCCTCACATGGCCATATTGACGGAAAAATAAAAAAGATTTGGCTCTGGAAAGAAGGGTAGCAAAAAAACAAAAACGCAAAACCAAAAACACCTCCGGCCATGAAGGGTTTAATGAAGTTAAACACTATGGCAGGAGACCCAGGAGAATTCCACTGCTGACACAGATACATAAAGCTAGCCTGCAGTTTTCCAAAATGTACATGAGTAAGCCAAAATCATTCTGAGAAAGCATCTTATAGACCAAGATAGAGCTTTTTGGTGAAGCACATAATTGTACTCTTTCCCAAAAATGGAAAGAGGTCTACAAAGGAAAGAACACAGTACCTACAGTCAAATTTGGTGGTGGTTCAAAGACGTTTTGAAGTTGTTTCGCTTCCTGTGGCACTGGGTGCCTTGACTGTGTGCAAGGCATCATGAAATCTGAAGATTACCAAAGGATTTTGGGTCACAATATAGTGCACAGTCTCAGAAAGCTGGGTTTGCGTTCTAGGTCATGGGTCTTCCAGCAGGACAATGACCCCAAACATACTTCAAGAAGCACCCAGAAATGGATGGATACAAAGTGCTGGAAAGTTCTGAAGTGGCAGCAATGAGTTCAGATCTAAATCCCATTGAACACCTGTTGAGAGATCTTAAAATTGCTGTTGGGAGAAGACACCTTCACATATGAGAGACCTGGAGCAGTTTGTAAGAAGAGTGCTCCAAAATTCCAGTTGAGAGATGGGAGAAGCTTGTTGACTTGGAGCAGTTTCTAAAAGAAGAGTGGTACAAAATTACAGGTGAAAGGTGTAAGAAGCTGACAACGAACTAGTGGGTAAAAAAATAACTACAAAAGGAGGGAAAAAAAAGAGGAAAAAACCTCCACTATTCTAAAGAAAACACAAAAAAAAGACAAAGATGCTTACCTGTCTAGGCCTCAAATCATATGCACTATCATGGTGCAGATGGCGCAAGTAAAGATGGCGACTACACACATGCGGTAATACCAAATGAGACAGCCAGCCTACAATCAGGGATTGGCCGTTTGGCATACCAGTGCAAAAAGATAATGTGCATGCGGCCAGGGCCGTACTGGCCATTTGGCAATTCTGGCAAATGCCAGAAGGGCCTGTCTGGTCATGGGCTGCCTTGTCTGCTACGTGGTTAACAGAATCAGTGTTCTCAAGTTACCCATACTGTTAAGAGTTGCGACGAAGCATAAAGTTGCTGACTCCGTCACTTACCCCAGCAGGCCACGGGTATCATTAGATATATTGGTCTTGTAGTAAATCTTGCTTTCCTCCATCCGGGGTAATATTAGTAATATATCCCATCTGGTGCTTGGTGACAGTGACAACATGGGCCTGTGCAATTTCAAATGCCAGGGCTGAATTTCAGTCCCAGTCCGTACCTGCATATGGCAGTGTTCACACAGAGAATGCAGAGCACCTGGATCACAGCCTATTAATAATCGCCCTGTGGCGGGCTGCCCAGTGCTAACTGTACTGCGTTGTGTGTGAACAGAAGCCACAATTTACAAAGCCATGTGGGCCCAACTGCACCTCAAAAAGTAAAAATAAATAAAGTGCACAAGAACATATCAAAATATGTAAGGTATTGGTAGAGAGAGATGGTGGAGAAATCTTATAATTGCTGTTGGGAGAAGGCGCCTTCACATATAAGAGATCTGGAGCAGTTTCTAAAAGAAGAGTGGTACAAAATTACAGTTGAAAGGTGAAAGAAGCTGACAACGAACTAGTGAGTAAAAAACTAGGCACTGAAGTTGTCCTGGCACCTCACTAAAGGGGAGGGTGCCTTAAAGACATAATGTCTCCCAGCTATAGGCTGGGAACATTTCCTGAGTGCACACGCTGCCCCTTTAAGAAGTGGGGAGCGCGTATGCCCTAAGCACATTGCAGTGTGTCTTGAGCGACATGCATGAACCCAGGAAGTTGGGGGTCGGAGCATGAGATGCCGCTGAGCGGCAGTGGCGGTGAGTATGTTGGTGTCTTTGCTGGGAAGAGGGATACTAACCATGCAGAGATGCCGGTGTTACAATATTGCTTTCCTATCTGAGGATTCATTACAGTTGTATCCAGACCAGACAATCCTCTGTGTACTGAATGTATCAGCGGCACAAGTCTGTTTCCTCTTCTGATTTTGTTACAATGTATTAGTACATAAATTGTGGCTGGTATGCAGTGGAGACCCACATTGATAAAACAAAGAGAGTGTGCAGATCTGGACTTATGACCCACTTGTATTTTTGTTACCACATAGTGGGGCCAAAGAATGATTCATTATCCTGAATTAATTCCTAATAAATATCACTAAGGCCTGATTCACACTTACTGTACTTGGTTTCTGAACCTAAAATGGGACAGGCCCCATATATCCCACATTAATTTGAACACATGGCCGGGCTTGTGCAGCACGATTTATTGCATACCTTCAGGAGACTTGTCAGGATAAGTCGTCCTATGTGTGCATGAGAGGAATAACACTATTTCTGGCCATTATGACTTGTAGCCGCCATTATTTAGCAGTTTTACCCTCTGCCAGCTCTACTCATTATTCTCATTCATCGATTTAATTGTACTTACCATGTTTGAAGCATTATCATTTACAATAGCAAGAACCTGTTCTTTGTTTTAGTTCATAATCTTGCAAAGCTTTTTCCACTACGGTTTGGAGAAACTGGCTGGTGTGATGAGCTTTAGTATCTTTTACTGCCAGTGTCTTGATAGCAATTTTCTTGTTGTCACAAACAAATCAAACATTGATAGCAAAATAGTTCACTCTGTGACGTGTGCAGGCATCCATTTTAAGAAATATAAAGTGTTTCTTGAGAGTCTTTTTAAGATCCTCCTTAGGTTAAGGGCTTCTTCAATCACTAGTTTTCTAATACTTTCTCTTTACGGAGAAATCAAGTTTGTGGGCCATTTCTCTATTAAGAGCTGTAAAAGATGATAGTGCAAATAATGATAATGGTACAGTCTTTCATAACAAACTTGATGAGCTGTCTTTAAACATTTCAGTTGTCACTGTTAGGGTACCGTTACACTATACGATTTACCAACGATCACGACCAGCGATACGACCTGGCCGTGATCGTTGGTAAGTCGTTGTGTGGTCGCTGGAGAGCTGTCACACAGACAGCTCTCCAGCGACCAACGATGCCGAGGTCCCCGGGTAACCAGGGTAAACATCGGGTTACTAAGCGCAGGGCCGCGCTTAGTAACCCGATGTTTACCCTGGTTACCAGCGTAAAAAAAACCAAACACTACATACTTACATTCCGGTGTCTGTCCCTTGCCGTCTGCTTCCCGCACTGACTGACTGACGGCCGTAAAGTGAAAGCACAGCACAGCGGTGACGTCACCACTGTGCTCTGCTTTCACTTTACGGCCGGCAGTCAGTCAGTGCAGGAAGCAGACGGCAAGGGACCTGACGGACACCGGAATGTAAGTATGTACTGTTTGTTTTTTTTTACATTTACGATGGTAACCAGGATAAACATCGGGTTACTAAGCGCGGCCCTGCGCTTAGTAACCCGATGTTTACCCTGGTTACAAGCGAACGCATCGCTGGATCGGTGTCACACACACCGATCCAGCGATGACAGCGGGAGATCCAGCGACGAAAGAAAGTTCCAAACGATCTGCTAGGACGTACGATTCTCAGCAGGGTCCCTGATCGCTGCTGCGTGTCAGACACAGCGATATCGTATGGATATCGCTGGAACGTCACGGATCGTACCGTCGTAGCGACAAAAGTGCCACTGTGAGACGGTACCTTTACAGTAACTTTGTCACTTACAAAATATCTTGTACTGACTGATGTTAAAGATGCTGTTTCCTCTTCCTTTGAATGGCGGGAAGTGCTGGGCACTAGTTTCTCAGTGTTGCTGTGATCTTAGAAATAAAGCAAACTTTATATATCAATAATATAGATGATGACAAAAAGTTTGTAATATACAGTATGCAGGTGCGGACTGGGGATGAAATTCAGCCCTGGCATTTGAAATCGCACAGGCCCATGGTGTCCCCGTCCCCAATAACTAGATGGGATATATTACTAATATTGCCCTGGATAGAGGAAAGGAAGAATTACTACAAGACCAATATTTCTAATTGTACCCACGGCATGCTGAGGAAAGTGACGGAGTGACCGGCTTTGTGCTCCGTTACAACTGTTAACAGTATGGGTGTCTTGAGAACATTGATTCTGTTAACAAAGTAGCACACAAGGCAGCCCACAACCAGACCGGCCCTTCTGGCATTTGCCATAAATGCCAAATGGCCAGTCCGGCCCTGACAGTATGTTATTAGAATTTTCATTCTCAGGCATTTCTCAGGGTATAGCTCAGTAAATGTTTCACATCATGATGCTTCACAGTCTATGAAGAGGGGAGGAGGGAGCAAGTTTGTGCTGAATCGTACTCCAGAAAGAAACTGAAACTGCTAGCAGAGCTAATAACATGAAGAGCGTCAGATCAACTAACCTCTCCAAACATGAACTCAGAGGAAAAGCAAACTAAAACATGATGCATTCAGAGAAAACATGCACTGGACTATTGATTTATGCACAGTTTATTGAAAGTTTAGATATGTTTTAAGAAGCTCTTGCCTTAATCATGTTTTCCTGTTCACAATAGCAGTTCTTCAGAAGAGTGCAGGGCTGCAGGCATTCCGTATCAGTTCCTTTTTGCTCTGATCTATAGAGGAAGATCTTTACTACTGAACATGTACATAAAGTGCAGCACAGATTCATCTTAACTAAAAGCAGAGATCCTTAGTTCAGGAACAGAACAGACAGTTATAGGGCATTTCATAACTTTCCCAAATTCTTATGAAAATATTTAGAGCACATCCTGCATTGTACTACTGTTCCCAATTTATTATCTACTATATAGTTGTCTAAGGGTCACTTCCGTCTGTCTGTCACGGATATTCATTGGTCGCAGCCTCTGTCTGTCATGGAAATCCAAGTCACTGATTGGTCGTGGCAAAACGCCCATGACCAATCAGCGACGGGCATAGTCCAGCGGCAAAATGGCCACTCTTTCCTCCCCGCAGTCAGTCAACGTTCCATACTCCCCTCCAGTCAGCCCTCACACAGGGTTAATGCCAGCGTTACCGAAGCATGGTGTAACGCACTCCGGTAATGCAGCTATTAACCCTGTGTGACCAACTTTTTACTATTGATGATGTGTATGCAGCATCAATAATAAAAAGATCTAATGTTACAAATAATAATAATATGAAAAAAAGGTTATTCTCACCCTCCGACGTAGCGCTGTCCTCGGCAGTGCAAGCGGCAGGTTCCGGTGCCAAGGATGCTATGCGAGAAGGACCTTCCATGATGTCACGGTCATGTGACTGCAATGTCATCACAGGTCCTGCGCTCATACCGACCATGTGACCGGAAGCTGCCGCGTGCACCGCACACAGTTGCTAGGACTTCAATTGGCCTTCGGTAGGTGAGTATATGTTTATTTTTTATTTTAAGTCTTTTTAACCACGCATATAGTGCCCACATTACTATATACTATGTGGGCTGTGTTACTGCGTGGGCTGCGTTATATACTACATGGCTGCTATGTAGTACGTGGGCAGTGTTATATACTATGTGGGCAATGTTATATACTGCGTGGGCTGCTTTATATACTACATGGCTGCTATATACTATGTGGGCAGTGTTATATACTGTGTGGGCTGCGTTATATACTACATGACTGCTATATACTGCGTGAGCAGTGTTATATACTATGTGGGCAGTGTTATATACTGTGTGGGCTGCGTTATACACTGCATGGCTGCTATATACTACATGGCCAGTGTTATATACTATGTGGGCAATGTTATATACTGCATGGGCTGTGTTATATACTGTTTGGCCTGTGTTATATACTGTGTGGCCACTGTTATATACTGCGTGGCCACTGTTATATACTGCGTGGCCTGTACTAACGCATCGGGTATTCAAGAATATGTCGTGGCCTGTGCTATAAACTATGTGGCTGCTATATACATACATATTCTAGAATACCCGATGCGTTAGAATCGGGCCACCATCTAGTATATTATAGGTGTCTGAGTCAGTCCATGTTATACCGATTCCACCAAAATGGATACTGACTGTGACTCCACAACTCTGACTCCACAGCCATGGTTTTAATATGGAAATGCGCATGTCCAATATTTTGAGCATTTTTAGGTGGGTTTCATAGTGGATCAGCCTGTAAACGATAACATGTACACATACCTTTACTGTGTCTAGTAGGGCAGATCCTAAATGTGCAACTCTCTGTCCTCCTTATGCCTATATAACCACAGATTTGACTATGCGACAACCTTTGTAAAAACTACCACCAGGCTTGGACTGGCCCACTGGAAAACAGGAGAATCCTCCGGTGGGCCCCTGTGCAAGAGTTGTCCAGAACTCTGCTATATGAGCAGTACTTAGCACTAAATACTTAAATCACTATGTACAGACAAAGGCGGCATCTTATTCATTTATCAATCTACCCCGTTCAGTGTTATATAAATTTACGATTGAGGATAATGTCACATTTGCATGTAGCTGAAAAAGGGGGCCCTGGAGTTGGTTACTGGTGGGCCCTTGGCACCCTAGTCCGACACTGACTACCGCCACCTAAAATACTTTAGTAACTTTTACTTGTTTCTTACCGTCCATTGAAAACTGGAGGATGGATCATAATGGAGAATCGGAGAACAAAGTGAGTGTGAAATATTTTGCTGCGTGTTACAGGCATTTTGTGAGGTACGACTGATTTAGTGTTTTCTTTCGGACATTTTCTCTATGTGGATTTTGCTCAGAAAGCAGCAAGTATTTTTTTCTGGTGTCTCCACCACAGTATTACATTGGGGTTTCACATGGTTCCTTGTTACATCCTGTGCAGCAACCAAGAGGCTTGGGTGATATACTGCCGTGTAGTGACATAACCGGCTCGCGTAATAGTTCAGCTGATATACTGAACAGAGAACTTTATCCTGTAGAAAACATTGCAGCAGTCAGTCCCTCGGATTAATGTCTCTATATGTCTCCAGTGTGACTGGACAATTACAAGGCTCCTCCGACATCAAGGTGAAGTGATTGTGGTATATCATGAGAGCTTTTATTTATTTGGGGCAATCTCTTTGGAGGTTCTCTATCTTTATAGGTAAGTTTTATGTACTGTAACAACCTTTAAAAAATTCTCCACCAAGAATTAACAGGATGAAGCCGCTTAAAAGACTAAGTACAAAACCGAAAAGGAGGTGATGTTCCCCCATCAATGGGAATATTATTATATATAGGTGATACCTTGTCATCCATTGTGGGACAGTTTATATTATTATTATTATTCATCTATACATATTTTCATTTATTTGGGGAGCATCCTTTGGGGTATGCGCCATCTCTTGTTATCCGGATTCTATTCATCCTATTTTGGATCACTTTCCATCATTATACTGATAGTTTGTCTTTTAGCAGACCTTTTCCATTTATATGTAATGTCTTTGTGATTATTTAATAGACTGCATATTAATGTATTACTGTGAGATAAGGGAAAGTGATATCTAATTGGTATAATTTTGATATCTGATGGAATTCTCTCTTTTTTTAATTAGCTGGAGCAAATAGGCCTTTGAACCTCTCCCGGGGAGGGGGGAGCATGGACCCTGTGTTCCCAGCAATTATCACAGGGGTGTGAACTCTTGTGCAGCTATGAGCCAACTGGCTTCCTTTGTTTGACTCAGGCTGATATGTGGCACCACAGATTCCAGGCTAAACCAGCACACGGCTCTGAAATATTGAATCTGGAAAATTACCTATAATAAAAGAATGCAATACCTCTGTGCCTAGTCGAGCACATAATCGGAATCGGGAATTGCTTCCCCCATACGCCTGTACCCTGCAGCCACCTGTAGGACTCTGCATTATTGAGTTATAAAGCATAGCTACCAGGAATATAGGCATATTTGGTCTCCCCGCACAGATAAAATCCAGCAGAACCCAGTAGCGCCGCCACCATCTTAGTTAGACGCTCGGGTGGAAAGTTATGAGCCTCCACGGTTCTGTACAGAAAACCATAGTCTCAGATATGGGAAGGGAGAGGCTGTACAAGCCCAGGGGTGGGTGCAGCGTGTGGGAGGGGGCAGCCTAGGGGATAATAAGCAGCTCCTCATTTTGAACTCACTCTTTCTACTAGCAGGAGGATCGTTAGCTGACGCGGCCAGAGAATCACGTAACAAAGATATGGACCTGTAATCCATTAGCGCCTCCCTGTGGTCACATGCTAAATAACACGGTAATTGCAATCTATCTGCCCTACCCTTGTACTTCACTCCTGACGGCATACCTGTATATTTGCATTTGTACAGTCATGGCCAAAAGTATTGACACCCCTGCAATTATGTCAGCTAATACTCATTTTCTTCCTGAAAATGATTGCAAACATAAAATCTTTGGTACTATTATCTTTATTTAATTTGTCTTAAATGAAAAAAACACAAAAAGAATTGTCCTAAAGCCAAATTGGATATAATTTCACACCAAACATAAAAAGGGGGTGGACAAAAGTATTGGCACTGTTCGAAAATTCATGTGATGCTTCTCTAATTTGTGTAATTATCACCACCTGTAACTTACCTGTGGCACCTAACAGGTGTTGGCAATAACTAAATCACACTTGCAGCCAGTTGACATGGATTAAAGTTGACTCAACCTCTGTCCTGTGTCCTTGTGTGTACCACATTGAGCATGGAGAAAATAAAGAAGACCAAATAACTGTCTGAGGACTTGAGAAACCAAATTGTGAGGAAGCATGAGCAATCTCAAGGCTACAAGTCCATCTCCAAACACCTGAATGTTCCTGTGTCTACCGTGCGCAGTGTCATCAAGAAGTTTAAAGCCCATGGCACTGTGGCTAACCTCCCTAGATGTGGACGAAAAGAAAAATTGACAAGAGATTTCAACGCAAGATTGTGCGGATGTTGGATAAAGAACCTCGACTAACATCCAAACAAGTTCAAGCTGCCCTGCAGTCCGAGGGTACAACAGTGTCAACTCGTACTATCTGTCGGCGTCTGAATGAAAAGGGACTGTATGGTAGGAGACCCAGGCAAACCCAACTTCTTACCCCGAGACATACAAAAGCCAGGCTGAAGTTTGCCAAAACTTACCTGAAAAAGCCTAGAACGTTTTGGAAGAATGTTCTCTGGTCAGATGAGACAAAAGTAGAGCTTTTTGGGCAAAGGCATCAACATAGAGTTTACAGGAGAAAAAAAGAGGCATTCAAAGAAAAGAACACGGTCCCTACAGTCAAACATGGCGGAGGTTCCCTGATGTTTTGGGGTTGCTTTGCTGCCTCTGGCACTGGACTGCTTGACCGTGTGCATGGCTTTATGAAGTCTGAAGACTGCCAACAAATTTTGCAGCATAATGTAGGGCCCAGTGTGAGAAAGCTGAGTCTCCCTCAGAGGTCATGGGTCTTCCAGCAGGACAATGACCCAAAACACACTTCAAAAAGCACTAGAAAATGGTTTGAGAGAAAGCACTGGAGACTTCTAAGGTGGCCAGCAATGAGTCCAGACCTGAATCCCATAGAACACCTGTGGAGAGATCTAAAAATGGCCGTTTGGAGAAGGCACCCTTCAAATATCAGGGACCTGGAGCAGTTTGCCAAACAAGAATGGTCTAAAATTCCAGCAGAGCATTGTAAGAAACTCATTGATGGTTACCGGAAGCGGTTGGTCGCAGTTATTTTGGCTAAAGGTTGTGCAACCAAGTATTGGGCTGAGGGTGCCAATACTTTTGTCTGGCCCATTTTTGGAGTTTTGTGTGAAATTATCAATGTTTTGCTTTTTGCTTCATTCTCTTTTGTGTTTTTTAATTTAAGACAAATTAAATGAAGATAATAATACCAAAGAATTGCAATCATTTTCAGGAAGAAACTGAGTATTATCTGACAGAATTGTACACGCAAATATAGATATATATCTTTTGAGTGCACCTTTCGGCAATTAAATATAATATTAATTTTGGGCTTCTCTTTTAACTTGATTCACGAATCCCCACGTCCGCTCGCTCAGTTGGTTATTATATGACACCCAGGTGGGTTTCTGACCCGATATAAGCCTATTGTCAAATGGGGCTTATATCGAACGAGGAACTGGTGGCAGCATACCCTACTGTGTTAGTGAGGAGCCCTGACATTGATGGCCGGGATGTTTATATATATATCCCCAACCTGGACTGGTGATGTATATATCACACACTGGGAGCGCCTCAACAACTTGTACCTATAAGGGAAGCCTTTCCCGCGACTATTTGCCCTCAGCTCAGTTCCCTGACTGACCTGGGGCAAGTGGTGGTGCCAGAGAGCCGATCCCTGCTAGGTCCTTTTCTCCCCACCCCAGCGGTGAGTTAAGTCAATAAACCCCTTCCCCTGTATGATCCGTCACAATTACAATATTGATTGCCTCTTTATGTCTCTGTGTATGGGATTTATTATTTGTTTTTGTTATTTCTTCCATTAGAGAGACATTTTTTTAGCTTTATTTACTATACTGTGATTTATGACCTGTAGATAGTAGAGGATAGCCGCCATAATTATATTATCTGTGTGAGCTATATCATCCCGATGTATTTGCATGCGTATTACAACATACTGTATGCCCATGCAATCTATAGCACCCCAATGATTTATATATGACATCTCTCTGCATTGATCATCGAGGATGAATTTTAGGAGGTATTTTGCTGTTTGGGTTTGTTATCCTGCATTTGCCATGTTTAGGCACCTAAGAGTCCATAGTCATGGCCCTGTAGGACCCTGAAGATGGACTGGTCTACGGACACAAACAATGCAGTTGGGTAAATGCTGCAACTATGGTGGTTGGTAAAGAACTTATGGCCTGGGGCCTGGTCCATGTTCGGCCCAACCCTTAGGGTAGGCAACATCCGACTGTACTTGTAATGTACTGATCAGTGGGAGTCATGTATAAAGATTGCCATTGATTCCCAAATTTAGAACATGACCGGCCGTGCCTCTTGGGCGTGCCTTCACTACATTCAAACACACACAAATACTTCTATAACCAGGGCGCACACCCTGATGAAGCTACTGTCCATGCCTGTGGGCTGCAGCCTCCTTTCTCTTCCTGCTCACTGACTGTCTCCCTCAGCCTAGGTGCTCCTCCGGTTGTGCAGGACTGGCAGGTAGGAGTGGCCGCCTCTGCTCTCAGGACACTTCCTCATTCTGCAGCAGCTTTTCCCCTGACTCTGGAGACACAGGTTGTCTGTGTTCAGCGGACAGGGAAACATCATGAGTCAGATGGCCGAAAACCTGAGGGGCTTCTTGGCAAGAGTGGAGTGTGTAAAACGCCAAGGGAGCGAGGACCCCCTGGGCAAGGAGTTTCAGGTGAGCCGATGTTCCTAAATATCTTTGCTTTTGTACATTCCTCATACCCGGCTCGTTTAGATCTGAAAAATAATAATTACCACCATTCCAGGTATTATTGGAAATTAATACAAAAACTGTTGGGATCGTAACAATATGCTATTCCTGCATCTATATAAAGTGACTGGTATTGTGAGAGTGACGCTCTATGTGAGCTAATATATAACCACCACTGATTGGCCAGTAACACGTATAGGGCGCAGTACAACCAACTGGCAAGGACATCCCATAACTCGGGTCATACATAACACTGCACCAGATTAGTCAGTAGTGCCATCCCAAACCTTCAGATCTAGTATGTATATATACATACATACACACACATATATACCAGCCTAGTGCAAAGTTGTAGCCAAAAGTTTTGAGACTGACACAAATTTGGATTTTTACACAGTTTGTTGATTCAATTTTTATAGTGGTAATTTGCATTAACTTTAAATTGCTATGAAGACTAATCAATTGTAGAAAATGTAAATAATCTCTTTATCTCAGGGGAAAGTGTTAACAAGGACAAGACAGCTGATATCACTCTGTCTTGCTGATTGATAAAAGAGCAGACTGGTGGCTTTAAAAGGGGTGATGCTTGAAATCATTGTCTTCTTCTGTTAACCCTGCCTACCCTCAAGGAAACACAATCAGTCATCAATGCTTTGCATCTAAAGGGCTTTACAGGCTAGGATATTTCTGCTTTTACGAATGCCCCTAAATCAACCATGTATCGGATCATAATGAACTTCAAAGAGAGAAGTTAAATTGTTCTAAATAAAACTTCAGGGAGCCCAAGAAAATCTACCCAGGACCGTCCCCTAAATCGGATTCAGCTATGGGATTGGTTTAATACCAATGCAGAGTTTGCTCAGGAATGGCAGCAGGCGGTTGTCAGTGGCACACATACTGTAGTAAGGCAAAGGCTTTTGGAATCTGCCCTGGTGTCATGAAGGTCAGCAAAAAATTCACTTCTCTCCTAGAAAGACATCAAGGACAGACTGACATTCTGTAGGAAGTACAAGGCTCCGACTCCAGAAGACGGGGGAAAGTTATTTTCTCTGAAGCCCCCTTCAGACTATTTGGGACATCTGGAGGAATGATTCTCCGGAGAAGAAAAGGTGAGCGCTACCATGAGTCCTGTGTCATGCCAAATGGAAAGCATCCTCATTGAGACTACACATGTGTGGGGCCTTTCATCCATGCATGGGGCTCACTCACAATTTTTCCAAAGACTACTGCCATGAATAAAGAATGGGACCTAAACATCCCCCAACAGAAACTTCTGCCAACTATCTAGGGGCAATTTGGTGGGGAATGTTTTTACCACCATATTACAACGCAAAACTGATAACTAAGTGGCTCAGTGAACAAAACATTGACATTTTGTGTCCATGACCATTTATAACCTGTTCTCAATCTTTAAAAGTTGGGTTAACAAACCAAATCACAGAAATTGTGATAAACTCCGACCACTGATGAGACAAGAATACACAGTCAACAGTCAGGATTTGCCTTGGAAGCTTATATCCATCTGTCAGGGCTAAGGGTACCGTCACACTAAAACGACGCTGCAGCGATACGATAACGATGTCGATCGCTGCAGCGTCGCTGTTTGGTCGCTGGAGAGCTGTCACACAGACCGCTCTCCAGTGACCAACGATCCCGAAGTCCCCGGTAACCAGGGTAAACATCGGGTTACTAAGCGCAGGGCCGCGCTTAGTAACCCGATATTTACCCTGGTTACCAGCATAAACGTAAAAAAAACCAAACACTACATACTTACATTCCTGTCGCGTCCCTCGGCGCTGTGCTTCTCTGCACTGACAGTGAGCGCCGGACAGCCGGAAAGCAGAACGGTGATGTCACCGTTGTGCTCTACTTTACGGCTGGCCGGCGCTCACCAGTCAGTGCGGGAAGCTGAAGGCGAGGGACATGACCAGACACTGGGAATGTAAATATGTAGTGTTTTTTTTTTACATTTACACTAGTAACCAGGGTAAATATCGGGTTACTAAGCGCGGCCCAGCGCTTAGTAACCCGATGTTTACCCTGGTTACCAGTGAAGACATCGCTGAATCGGCGTCACACACACCGATTCAGCGATGTCAGCGGGAGATCCAGCGACGAAATAAAGTTTCAAACGATCTGCTACGACGTACGATTCTCAGCGGGGTCCCTGATCGCAGTAGCGTGTCAGACACAGCGAGATCGTAAGGATATCGCTGGAACGTCACGGATCGTGCCGTCCTAGCGACCAAAGTGCCACTGTGTGACGGTACCCTAAGGGTAGAAATCTGGAAAAATAAGAATCAAGGCTGTAAATATTGAGTATTTGCATAAACTTCATGTATTTATCAGTAAAAGCTTAAAAACTTATGAAATGCTGATAACTGTACTTCAGTGACTATAGAAACAAAATGACTAAATGAAGCACTGAAAGCAATAAAATGTGAAAACTAAAATTAGTGTCAGTCTCAAAATGTCTGCTCACAACTATATGCTACAATATATGTATATATATATATATATATATATATATATATATATATATATATATATATATATATATATATATATATATATATACACACACTAGCATCTCGCAAAATTAGAATATCATCAAAAAGTTAAAGGGACACTGTCACCTGAATTTGGAGGGAACAATCTTCAGCCATGGAGGCGGGGTTTTTGATTCACCCTTTCCTTACCCGCTGGCTGCATGCTGGCTGCAATATTGGATTGAAGTTCATTCTCTGTCCTCCACAGTACATGCCTGCACAAGGCAATCTTGCCTTGCGCAGGCGTGTACTATGGAGGACAGAGAATGAACGTCAATCCAATATTGCAGCCAGCATGCAGCCAGCGGGTAAGGAAAGGGAGAATCAAAAACCCCGCCTCTATGGCTGAAAATTGTTCCCTCCAAATCCAGGTGACAGTGTCCCTTTAATCTATTTCAGTTCTTCATTACAAAAGTGAAACTCATATTATATAGAGTTATTACAAGCAGAGTGATCTATTTCAAGTGTTTATTTCTGTTAATGTTGATGGTTATGGCTTACAGCCAATGAAAACCCAAAAGTCATTATCTCAGTAAATTAGAATAATTAACAATAAACACCTGCAAAGGCTTCCTAAGCATTTAAAAAGTTCCCTTAGTCTGTTTCAGTAGGCTCCACAATAATGGGGAAGACTGCTGACTTGACAGATGTCCAGAAGGCAGTCATTGACACACTCCACAAGGAGGGTAAGCCACAACAGGTCATTGCTAAAGAAGCTGGCTGTTCACAGAGTGCTGTATCCAAACATATTAATGGGAAGTTGAGTGGAAGGAAAAAGCGTGGTAGAAAAAAGTGCACAAACAACCGGGATAACCGCAGTTTTGAAAGGATTGTTAAGAAATTCAAAAATTTTGAGGAGATTCTGTCAGGAGGAAGAGTGGAGAGGCCAAAATCCAAGCTGCTTGCAGTCTAGTGTGAAGTTTCCACAATCAGTGATGGTTTGGGGAGCCATGTCATCTGCTGGTGTAGATCCACTGTGTTTTATCAAGACCAAAGTCAGCACAGCCGTCTACCAGGAAATGTTAGAGCGCTTCATGCTTTCCTCTGCCGACAAGCTTTTTGGAGATGAAATTTAATTCTCCAACAGGACTTGGCACCTGTCCACACTGCCAAAAGTACCAATGCAAAGCAAAAAAAAAGGGAAGAAGCCAGCACTGCTTATGGTCAGAACGCAATAACTGGAGTGCAATTGCACATAAATTCTAACTGTATTTCAAATATGAGACATTTAGCAAACAATTGATAAATTCTTTGAGCTACCCCGCCACTTCACGGCAATCTCATAATGGGGCAGTCCTAATCTTCGTATTTTATTTACGTTGTGCCATTATGGCTTCCTGAATGTATAAAAAAAAAAAAAAAGGACCACATTAAATGCGAACTATACCTGGAGCATTTTCAGAATCACTCCCTTGGTGCCAGGAAAGGCAAGCGCAGGTAAAGGCCGATCAGGTCCAGTGCGGACATTTCAGATCTGGCTTCCACACTGCCAAACCCGCACCAAAGATGAAGGGTGAGACAGGCTGAGACACAGGTGCACAATTAACTTGAGCCTGAGGCGGGGCAGGGCTGCTGTGTGTGTGCACAGCAGCCTATCAATCACAGTGAACACAGAAAGAATGGCGCACATAACCCAGCGTGCACGGCAACAGTGGTGGTCAGCCACATACCAATGCAAAGCAAAAAAAAAGGGAAGAAGCCAGCACTGCTTATGGTCAGAACGCAATAACTGGAGTGCAATTGCACATAAATTCTAACTGTATTTCAAATATGAGACATTTAGCAAACAATTGATCAATTCTTTGAGCTACCCCGCCACTTCACGGCAATCTCATAATGGGGCAGTCCTAATCTTCGTATTTTATTTACGTTGTGCCATTATGGCTTCCTGAATGTATAAAAAAAAAAAGGACCACATTAAATGCGAACTATACCTGGAGCATTTTCAGAATCACTCCCTTGGTGCCAGGAAAGGCAAGCGCAGGTAAAGGCCGATCAGGTCCAGTGCGGACATTTCAGATCTGGCTTCCACACTGCCAAACCCGCACCAAAGATGAAGGGTGAGACAGGCTGAGACACAGGTGCACAATTAACTTGAGCCTGAGGCGGGGCAGGGCTGCTGTGTGTGTGCACAGCAGCCTATCAATCACAGTGAACACAGAAAGAATGGCGCACATAACCCAGCGTGCACGGCAACAGTGGTGGTCAGCCACATACCAATGCAAAGCAAAAAAAAAGGGAAGAAGCCAGCACTGCTTATGGTCAGAACGCAATAACTGGAGTGCAATTGCACATAAATTCTAACTGTATTTCAAATATGAGACATTTAGCAAACAATTGATCAATTCTTTGAGCTACCCCGCCACTTCACGGCAATCTCATAATGGGGCAGTCCTAATCTTCGTATTTTATTTACGTTGTGCCATTATGGCTTCCTGAATGTATAAAAAAAAAAAAAAAAAAGGACCACATTAAATGCGAACTATACCTGGAGCATTTTCAGAATCACTCCCTTGGTGCCAGGAAAGGCAAGCGCAGGTAAAGGCCGATCAGGTCCAGTGCGGACATTTCAGATCTGGCTTCCACACTGCCAAACCCGCACCAAAGATGAAGGGTGAGACAGGCTGAGACACAGGTGCACAATTAACTTGAGCCTGAGGCGGGGCAGGGCTGCTGTGTGTGTGCACAGCAGCCTATCAATCACAGTGAACACAGAAAGAATGGCGCACATAACCCAGCGTGCACGGCAACAGTGGTGGTCAGCCACAGGGTTTGGCAGTGTGGAAGCCAGATCTGAAATGTCCGCACTGGACCTGATCGGCCTTTACCTGCGCTTGCCTTTCCTGGCACCAAGGGAGTGATTCTGAAAATGCTCCAGGTACAGTTAGCATTTAATGTGGTCCTTTTTTTTTTTTTTTTTTTTTATACTCTTTATACATTCAGGAGGCCATAATGGCACAACGTAAATAAAATACGAAGATTAGGACTGCCCCATTATGAGATTGCCGTGAAGTGGCGGGGTAGCTCAAAGAATTGATCAATTGTTTGCTAAATGTCTCATATTTGAAATACAGTTAGAATTTATGTGCAATTGCACTTCAGTTATTGCGTTCTGACCATAAGCAGTGCTGGCTTCTTCCCTTTTTTTTTGCTTTGCATTGGTATGTGGCTGACCACCACTGTTGCCGCGCACGCTGGGTTATGTGCGCCATTCTTTCTGTGTTCACTGTGATTGATAGGCTGCTGTGCACACACACAGCAGCCCTGCCCCGCCTCAGGCTCAAGTTAATTGTGCACCTGTGTCTCAGCCTGTCTCACCCTTCATCTTTGGTGCGGGTTTGGCAGTGTGGAAGCCAGATCTGAAATGTCCGCACTGGACCTGATCGGCCTTTACCTGCGCTTGCCTTTCCTGGCACCAAGGGAGTGATTCTGAAAATGCTCCAGGTACAGTTAGCATTTAATGTGGTCCTTTTTTTTTTTTTTTTATACTCTTTATACATTCAGGAGGCCATAATGGCACAACGTAAATAAAATACGAAGATTAGGACTGCCCCATTATGAGATTGCCGTGAAGTGGCGGGGTAGCTCAAAGAATTGATCAATTGTTTGCTAAATGTCTCATATTTGAAATACAGTTAGAATTTATGTGCAATTGCACTTCAGTTATTGCGTTCTGACCATAAGCAGTGCTGGCTTCTTCCCTTTTTTTTTGTTTTGCATTGGTATGTGGCTGACCACCACTGTTGCCGCGCACGCTGGGTTATGTGCGCCATTCTTTCTGTGTTCACTGTGATTGATAGGCTGCTGTGCACACACACAGCAGCCCTGCCCCGCCTCAGGCTCAAGTTAATTGTGCACCTGTGTCTCAGCCTGTCTCACCCTTCATCTTTGGTGCGGGTTTGGCAGTGTGGAAGCCAGATCTGAAATGTCCGCACTGGACCTGATCGGCCTTTACCTGCGCTTGCCTTTCCTGGCACCAAGGGAGTGATTCTGAAAATGCTCCAGGTACAGTTAGCATTTAATGTGGTCCTTTTTTTTTTTTTTTTTTTTTTTTATACTCTTTATACATTCAGGAGGCCATAATGGCACAACGTAAATAAAATACGAAGATTAGGACTGCCCCATTATGAGATTGCCGTGAAGTGGCGGGGTAGCTCAAAGAATTGATCAATTGTTTGCTAAATGTCTCATATTTGAAATACAGTTAGAATTTATGTGCAATTGCACTTCAGTTATTGCGTTCTGACCATAAGCAGTGCTGGCTTCTTCCCTTTTTTTTTGCTTTGCAAAAGTACCAATATCTGCTTTACAAAGAACGGTATCACTGTGCTTGATTGGCCAGCAAACTAGCCTGACGTTAACCCCATGGAAAATCTATGAGGTATTGTCAAGAGGAAGATGAGAGACACCAGACCCAACAATGCAGATGATCTGAAGGCAGCTTCTATAACATACATATACGGGCTATGGGCTTCTATAACATACATATACAGTATATATATACATACACACATCACTACTACACCAGCCTAGTGTATACTATTCTATATATACTGTATATATTACTACTACAACAGCCTAATGTAACACTTTAATTAGATACAGTCATGGCCAAAAATGTTGGCACCCTAGAAATTGTTCCAGAAAATGAAATGTTTCTCCCAGAAAGTTACAATTGCACATGATTTGTTATACACATGTTTATTTCCTTTGTGTGTATTGGAACAACACAAAAAAGGCAAATTGGACATAATTTCATACAAAAACCCCAAAATGGGCAGGACAAAATTGTTGGCAACTTTTCAAAATAGTGGGCAAACAAATTTATTTCAAGCATGTGATGCTCGCTCAATATCACAAGTAACAGGTGTGGGCAACATGAAAATCACACCTGAAATCAGCTAAAAAGGGGAGAAGTTGACTTAATCTTTGCATTGTGTGTCTGTGAGTGCCACACTAAGCATGGAGAACAGAAAGAGGAGAAGAGAACTGTTTGAGGACTTGAGAACCAAAATTGTTGAACAATATCAACAATGTCAGGGTTACAAATCCATCTCCAAAGATCTTGATGTTCCTGTGTCCACAGTGTGCAACATAATCAAGAAGTTTATAACCCGTGGCACTGTAGCTAGTCTCCCTGGATGTGGACAACAGAGAAAAATTGATGAAATATTGCAATGCAGGATAGTCCAGATGGTGGATAAGCAGCCCCAATCAAGGTAAAAAGAAATTCAAGCTGTCCAGCAGGCTCAGGGAGCATCTGTGTCAGAGCAAACTATCTGTCGACATTTCAATGAAATGAAAAGCTATGGCAGGAGACCCAGGAGGACCCAACTACTGACAGACATGAAAAAGCTAGACTGCAGTTTTCCAAAATATACTTGAGTAAGCCAAAATCCTTCTGGGAAAGAGTCTCGAGGACAGATGAGACAAAGATAGAGCTTTTTGGTAAAGCACATCATTCTACTGTTTACCGAAAACAGCATGAGACCTACAAATAAAAAAACACTGAACCTCCATCATATTTAACTGTAGGTACTAAGGTGTTTTGGTGTTGTTTAGTTTCCTATGGCACTGGGTGTCTTGACCGTGTGCAAGGCATCATGAATTCTGAAGATTAACAAAGAATTTTCAATCTTAATGTAGTGCCAGTGTCAGAAAGCTAGTCTTGCGTCCTAGGTCATGGGTCTTCCAGCAGGACAATGACCCAAAACATGCTTCAAAAAGCCTCCAGAAATGGATGGAAACAAAGCACTGGAGAGTTGTGAAGTGGCCAGCAATGAGACCGGATCTAAATCCCATTGAACACCTGTTGAGAGATCTTAAAATTGCTGTTGGGAGAAGGTGCCTTCAAATATGAGAGACCTGGAGCAGTTTGTAAGAAGAGTGCTCCAAAATTCCAGTTGAGAGTTGCGAGAAGCTTGTTTATGGTGTGGACTGTTGGCTCGCTTAGCTGCTCCATGAGGTAGACATAGGAACATGTTGGGTTAAAGTCTCTGGGTCATTTATTGCATCATAAACCAAAAACTCGAACTGGTAAAAGAAAAACAGCCTTCCTGGCTCAAAGGAAAGTAAAAGTTCATATAAAGTTCCTGCCAGTACTTCTTGGAAAACACCTGTGGCAGCTCTTGCAGGAGCTTCAGTCTGGAGGCTTTCTTCCTCCACACTGCACAGACAGAGGAAACAAAACTAGCTGGACATTTAACTCCCTCCAGCCACATCCTGGAGGTGGAGATATGGCCAGGCCCATATAGTGATTTGATTACTCTCAGCACATATCATGCTGGAGAAAACACTTATGGCTTTCACTTCACGCAGTAAAGCAACCTTTGCGACACATATCTTCCATCATGTACGGCACCAGTGACCCTGTCACAATGGTTATAGGAAGCAATTGATTGCAGGCATTTATTCCAAAGGGTGTGCAACCAAATATTAAGATGCGGGGGCCAACAATTTTGTCCAGCCCATTTTTGGGGTTTTGTGTGAAATTATGTAAAATTTACCTTTATTCGCTGTGTTTTTTTTTGTATGTTGTTCCAATACACAGAAAGAAAATAAACGTGTGTAACAAAACATGTGTAATTGCAATAATTTTCTGGGAGAAATACTTCATTTTCAGGAACAATTGGGTGCCAACACTTTTGGCCAAGTCTTTGGCTCTGAGGTTATGCCTTTTCTGCACCTATAAATACATTAGTGGTACCTGACCTAGAACCAGGGCAGGGCTCACCACAATCTGACCTGTCTTCTTTGTTTAACCAAACTTTTATGTATCAGATATCTTTTTTTGCAATATTGAGTGACAAAACCTATGTAATCGCAGTAATATTCTGAGAAAAATGCTTAATTTACTCTAACAATTTGTAGGGTGCCAACACTTTCAGCCATGACTGTACTTGATATGCCAGCCTGTTCTGACCATGTCGGAAGATATTGTACACCACATCCAGTTATTTGATCACATTGTCCTGTTCTGCCTCATCTGTCAGTTTTATTCATTCTTATTTATCTTTGATACAAACCATATGGGAATACTCCACCCATCCGGCGCACTACACCACCGCATCATAATGCTATGCCAGATGATTACCAGTTATCGGTGCAGACATGTGACATAAATACTGCAATCCTTTATTATCACGTGCATGATGTAACCCAGGCTATAATTACCATGTTGCCTTTTTAACCAATTACTCTCTCGGGATCCATTTGCACTTTTTTTCTGGAGGAAAATGGTTTGAACCTTTTTTTTTTTTTTTAAGTTAACTTTACTTAGTTTCGTCCATTTGTTCTGTTCGGCATATAAATGTTGTTGTAGCGTAATTCATCATTTGCACCTTTATGAAATGTTGCTAAACTTATTACTCCAGTACCCTGGTGGAGTACAACTTCTGGAGAACTATTTTCTCTGCTCAGTTGAACACTAGCGTGCAACATTTTAAAGGATCGTGCAACGTTTTAGGCTAATTTTCCACAAAGGGTATTTGATGCATTTTTTTGTATTGCGCAAAAAACGTAGAACATTACAGTTCCAGTAAAGTGGATAGGATTTCTGTAAGGCCGGCGTCACACTCAGCGTATGAAAATACGGTACGTTTTTTACGGCCGTAATACGCAGAAATGTCCCCAAAATAGTGATCCGTATGTCATCCGTAGGCAGGGTGTGTCAGCGTATTTTGCGCATGTCATCCTCCGTATGTAATCCGTATGGCATCCGTACTGTGAGATTTTCTCGCAGGCTTGCAAAACGGACATAGAATGGATCCATGGGCTCAAATAATCGTAAAACATATATACTGTCTATATATATATAGTGTATGTCAGTGAGACACACATATATATATATATATATATATATATATATATATATATATATATATATATATATATATATATATTAATATATGATACAGCGCTAGATAGCAGAAAAGCCGGTAATTCAGTTGCCGGCTTTTCCTATCTCCTTCTCAAACCCAACATGATATGAGACATGGTTTACATACAGTAAACCATTTCATATCCCTTCTTTTGTTACATATTCCTCTTTAGTAATGTAAGAAGTGTATGTGTGTCAAATTTGGTGGCTCTAGCTATTAAATTAAAGGGTTAAATCGCGGAAAAAATTGGCGTGGGCTCCCGTGCAATTTTCTCCGCCAGAGTGGGAAAGCCAGTGACTGAGGGCAGATATTAATAGCCTGGAGAGGGTCCATGGTTATTGCCCCCCCCCCTCCCGGCTAAAAACATCTGCCCCCAGCCACCCCAGAAAAGGCACATCTGGAAGATGCGCCTATTCTGGCACTTAGCCTCTTTCTTCCCACTCCAGTGTAGTGGTGGGATATGGGGTAATGAAGGGTTAATGACACCTTGCTATTGCAAGGTGACATTAAGCCAGATTTCTAATGGAGAGGCGTCAATTATGACACCTATCCATTATTAATCCAATAGTATGAAATGGTTAATAAAACACACACACATTATTACAAAGTATTTTAATGAAATAAAGACACAGGGTGTTGCAATATTTTATTATACTCTTAATCCATCTGAAGACCCTTGTCACCTGAAACAAAGTTAAACAAAACAAACAACAATATTCCATACCTTCAGTCGTTCTGTCTTTTCCCACGCTGTAAATCCATCTGAAAGGGTTAACTAATTTTACAAGCAGAAGCCTGCTAATGTAGCTGCCCCTTTTATAGGTGAACCTATCCCATGGCGAGCCACGAAGACCACAATTTGTCGAATGTTTCTATTTTCCCTCTTTTCTTATAAATCCCTTTTTCTAATATCAGGCCCTGTTTTACATACTGAAGGAATTCCCTTCTTATAGGCGGCTCATCCTTAATCCAATTTCGCGCTACTACCTTTTCGAGCCACATACGTACAGTAGTCTGGCAATGGCTGTCTTCAGATTGTTATCCACTCCAATCTCATCCACACATCCCAACAAGCACACTATCGGGTCTCTTGGCACCATACATTTGTACGCACCTTCCACTCGACTCAAAACCACCAACCAAAAAGCAGCCAGTCTCGGACATGTCCACATTATATGAAATATGTCAGCATCTGTGGACCTCCACCTCGGGCATTCAGAGTCATCACGCAAACCTGCCTTGAACAATACTTCCGGAGATTTATAGACTCTGTGTATCCCATAGAGTTGTGAAAGCCTATACGTTCGCTCAGTGACAGCCTTGGTACCCATTCCAGCACCGATTCCCAAGTTTCATTCTCCATTGGGCCCACATCTCTCTCCCACCTAGCTCTTGTCGTGATCGGATACCCCAGAAGGTAAGTATGCAGCAAGTCTTTATAAAGAGTAGAAATAAACCCCCTACATTTGTCTCTTGTGCATGCTGATAAAGTTTAGTGCATAAAAAATAATCAGATTCAACTTCATCAGGTCTTGGCATCAAAAAATTTTTGCACCATTCATTGCTTTCAATGGGTGAGAAACACTACAAAAATGTTAAAAGAAGTGACATGCTGCATTTGGCAAAAAATATCTCTTTGACAAAACAGTCAGGAAAAAAAAAAACGAGGTGTGTGCAGGTGCTGCAAAACGCAGCTGAAAATTTGCATTAAAAAAAATTCTGAAAAAGAAACACTGCAACAATGCAACCTGTGAACACAGCCTTATCCACTTTGCTGGTGTAATGTTGCAGATTTTCTATTCAGAACATTCCTGCCAGGTGGGCAGTTTGAGAACCCAATTTATGGCTCCTACAGACATCCGTGGATCTCGAGCTGCAGCTCATTAATAATAATCTTTATTTTTATATAGCGCTAACATATTCTGCAGCGCTTTACAGTTTTGCACACATTATCATCACTGTCCCCGATTGGGCTCGCAATCTAGAATTCCTATCAGTATGTCTTTGGAATGTGGGAGGAAACCGGAGAACCCGGAGGAAACCCACGCAAACACGGAGAGAACATACAAACTCTTTGCAGATGTTGTCCTGGGTGGGATTAGAACCCAAGACCCCAGCGCTGCAAGGCTGTAGTGCTAACCACTGCGCCACCGTGCTGCCTCATTGCTCTGTAATCTGCAAATGAAAAAAACAAATCGTCCATTTCATAGTATAGTAACTGCAAAGTTTCAGCTCTGCCAAGTTGATGATTTTATGTGATGTTCCTCATTGGAATGACTAAAGACAGCAGTCAGAAAGGCATTCGCTTGTCGTTCAGTTGGTCACGGACTTGTGACTTTTTAGATATGTTTCTACAATAAAGATTTGGATTCGGGAATTGTTCCTACCTCCCACAATGCACTGCTCTCTCGTACACGTCATACAAGAAATGAAAGTTCATTAAAAATGAAGCAAAATGCTCCAAATAGAGAAGTGACTGCAAAACTTCCTCCAGCACTGTACCATAGGCAGGAAAATGGCAAACAGGACATTCTGCAGCTTCTATGCACCAATTCATTACATTAGGTGACTTAGAAGTGTGTTTATCTTTTCTTCTGCTGTTGTTTTAGTCTATTTTTAATATTTTACAGGCATTCATTGTTGCATTTGAGCCTCTTTCACCTGTTTTTCAATTGTGCTAAATTCTTCTTTTAATTTGTGCCTTTTTTGAAGCCTATTTGATGTGTTCAAGTCAACTGTTTTTGTCTATTTTTTGTGGACGTGGTTTTTGCTTTCCAGATGTTTACGGTTTGATTAATTAATTGAGACTTTAAAAATTTGCAACGTGTTTGACTGAATTTTGTTGTGCAAATTATGCGACATTTACCCTTTTGCACCTTTTTAAGGTAAAAAGAGTCATGTTCTCCTAAAAGACAAAAATAAAGATTTTCTTTTAGCAGAATGTTGTGCACCGATTTGTTGAGTTTAGCACAAAAAACCCCAACAATGAAAATCACAAGAGAAAAAAAAGAAAAGTGACTTAGAAAATCTGTGCAGATTGCAGGTGTTTCTACTGCGTTTCCAGACTGCGCAATATTGCATTTTTCTACATGTGCACAAAGGCAATAACATGTAGGACACATTACAAAGACGCTGGATCTTACATGTGTGGATTGTGGACCAAAGTCAATCAAGGAGTCACGCAGTCTGAGGCCAGAGTCACACTAGCGAGTTTTACGGACGTATGAGAGGCGCAGAAAATACGCATTGCACACAGACCAATGATTCTCTATGGGGCAGCTCCTAGTTGCCGTATTTTACGCATCTGTATTATATGGTCTTGTACGGCCGTAGAAAATCGCAGCATGCTGCGTTTGTCACCGTACTGCGCAAAAAATCCACCAATGAAAGTCAATGGGGCGAGAAAAATACGGATTACACACGGACCAGCAGTGTGACTTGCGAGAAATACACAGCGGTGTTCTATAGAAAAGCCGGCAATTCAGCACGGTGTACAGTAAAATCACACTGACAGGTTTTATTAGAATAGATAGAATAAATGTCTACACATAGTATAGTATAGACACATATATATATATTTATATTTAATTCAGTGCTAGATAGCTTAAAAGCCGGTAATTCAATTGCCGGCTTTTCCTATCGCCTTCTCAAACCCGACAGGATATGAGACATGGTTTACATACAGTAAACCATCTCATATCCCTTTTTTTTTACATATTCCTCATTAGTAGTGTTACAAGCGTATGTGTGTAAAATTTTGGGGATCTAGCTGGTAAAATAAAGGGATAAATCACGGAAAAAATTGGCGTGGGCTCCCCCGCAATTTTCTCCGCCAGAATGGTAAAGCCAGTGACTGAGGGCAGATATTAATAGCCTAGAGAGGGACCATGGTTATTGCCCCCCCCCCGGTTATTGACCCTTGCCCCAGCCACCCCAACTGTACCTGCCCCTTGACACTACAGGGACTACATCCTCTCTACCATAATGACTATTCACAAATCCTGGACAAAGTGTGGCCTTAGAGTAAGACCCGGGAGGGTCGAAACATCATTCACACTGAGTCGCATTCACAATTGTGTAATAACTGCCTAATATTTGATCTGATATACTTGACTGACTTCTGTTTTCACTTGAATAAATTAGCAAAATTCAAAAAAATTCTTTTCATTTCTGAGATATTCCACATAGGGAGTGCGGTGGATTCCAACAATACTGATACTAGACCCTATGGTCCGTCGCACCAGCACCCCGACCTTAATTTAGAGTTCAGGCCAAATTATTTATATTTATACCTCTCCATTATTAACCTGGCTTAATGTCACCTTACAATAGCAAGGTGACATTAACCCTTTATTACCCCATATCCCACCTCTACACGGGAGTGGGAATAGAGAGGCCAAGTGCCAGAATAGGCGCATCTTTCAGATGTGCCTTTTTTGGGGTGGCTGGGGGCAGATGTTTTTAGCCGAGTGGGCCAATAACCATGGTCCCTCTCCAGGCTATTAATATCTGCCCTCAGTCACTGGTTTTTCCACTCTGGCGGAGAAAATTGCGCGGGAGCCCACGCCAGTTTTTCCCGCGATTTAACCCTTTATTTTAACAGCTACAGTCCCCAAATTTTGCACACATACACTTCTAACATTAGTAGTAAGGAATATGTAAAAAAAATAAGGGATATGAAATGGTTTACTGTGTGTAAACCATGTCTCATATCCTGTCGGGTTTGGGAAGGAGATAGCAAAAGCCGGCAATTGAATTACCGGCTTTTCTGCTATCTAGCGCTGTATGAAATATATATATATATATATATATATATATATATATATATATATATATATATATATATATATATATATATATATATATATATATATATATATGTATATACAGTACAGACCAAAAGTTTGTACACACCTTCTCATTTGAAGATTTTTCTGTATTTTCATGACTATGAAATTGTACATTCACACTTAAGGCATCAAAACTATGAATTAACACATGTGGAATTATATACTTAACAAAACAGTGTGAAACAACTGAAAATATGTCTTATATTCTAGGTTTTTTAAAGTAGCCACCTTTTGCTTTGAACACTGCTTTGCACACTGTTGGCATTCTCTAGATGAAGTAATATAATAAATACACCGGCGCTCCAAATGATAGTGGGTGTAGGAGTGGGGGAAGCTGCTGGTGCCTAGACGGCTACTGCGCCAAGCCTGTCAAATATATGCAAAAGAGTAAAACTAGAAGTTAGGCCACCGCGCTACCTTTCTCCTAAATAATAAATATAGTGAACAAAAAAATACCCACAAAAGGATTAAAATAAAGCACTTACTTAGTGGTTGAAGTGCCAGAACTTGGACTGCGGAGACTTGGTGGAGCGCTGAGGAGGTGAAGACAGCCACTCCTCCGTGAGTCCGAGGTGAGGAGGTCCGGACGGCAGCGTGAAGCGACAGGCCCGAGGGGAGCGTCCTCCCTATTGGCGCCTGGCTGCCACGCGCACGCCGGGAATGTAGACAAGCGGCGTCCTGGCCAGGGGCGCCGCTACACTGCGACGGGGAATAGGGGGGCGTGGTCTGGGTGACGTCACCCGGAGCTACAAGAAAATGGAGCAGAAGACGGGTGCCGAACAGGGCCTCTATTGCCTACGCGTTTCGAAGGGCTCTGACGAAGAAGGTCCGGTGACCTTCAGTGTGAATGTACAATTTTTATAGTCATGAAAATACAGAAAAATCTTGAAATGAGGTGTGTCCAAACTTTTGGTCTGTACTGTATATATATATATTGTAGCGTGGCTAAAGGATGTCTAATCGATGGGAGATATGTGTCTTATAGATGGCTTGTTGCTGTGATGTAACCATGGCTACCTATATGTGTTTCAGGACCTGTGGTGATGTCACAACCACATGTCTGGTCATGTGATGGGTTCTGGGTGTGGTTAGACATATAAAAGAAAGCCTAATGCTTAACACAGGTAGGTATGTGTGGAGGTGAAACCCTCCTGAGTGTGTTACGGCTTCAGGACTGAGCCGGATGAACTGGACACTTGTTTTTCTTTACCTGAACCAAAGGCTATTTGTTTTCTGTTGTTTGCCACATGGTTTATGAAGCAATAAACCCAGTGAACTTTAAAGGAACACGTCTCCTGAGTGTCAGCCGTCGCAGCTGAGTGAGTGAAATCCCTACAATTGGTGGTAGACGTGCGAGCAGCGTTCCCAGCGGAGACGTGAGTTTATTTTGAATGTCCTGGGTCAAGGCTGTTGCAAGCCAGCAAGCATTGCCGGAGAAAATGGAGGACCTGCTGAAACAATTGGTCCAGATGCAGTCACAGCAGGAGAAAAGGCAGCAAGAGACCAACAGGCTGTTGATGCAGCAGATACAACAGAGCCAGCAGGAGCAACGGCAGCAGATGCAACAAAACCAGCAGGAGCAACGGCAGCAGTTACAACAGAGCCAGCAGCAGATGCAGCAGAGCCAGCAGGAGCATCAGCAGCAGATGCAGCTTCTGGCAACTGCCATCCAGGGAAAGGCGAGCGCCCCAACCCCAGGTTTGGCTAATGACACCCACGTCCGGAAAACGGTAAGACGCGCATTGCAGAAAATGACTCCCGGGGATGATGTTGAGGCCTTCCTGACGGTGTTTGAGAGGGTCGCTGAGAGGGAAAAACTTCCGCCAGAGCAGTGGGCAGAGGTACTTGCGCCATACCTGACGGGAGAACCCCAGAAGGCGTACTATGATTTGACCTTGCAGGATGCCAAAGAGTATCACAAATTGAAAGCCGAGATTCTCGCACGTTTGGGGGTGACAATGACTGTCAGGGCACAGCGAGTTCACTCCTGGGGCTATCACCGGGACAAACCACCTCGTTCCCAAATGTTTGATCTGTTGCACCTGGTCCAGAAATGGCTGCAGCCAGAGTCCTCTGCGCCTGCACAGATGGTAGAACGGGTGATGATGGATCGGTTTGTCCATTCCCTCCCGAGGCCTATACAGTCTTGGGTTGCCCAGGGTGATCCCCAGAATGCCGACGAGCTGATCGGACTGGTTGAGAGATACCAAGGGTTGGAAGGCTCCTTCGGGAGGCAGCCCATGCCGTACTGGGGATCCCAGAAGGCAGCTGAGTCCCAAAAAGGGGTGGTGCGTCCAAGGTCACAAAGGGCGGGGGAGGTGGTGCCCAAGGTCCCCACGGGTGATATTATTTGTTGGAGGTGCCACAAGCCAGGACATATAGCTGCCCGTTGTTCCCAAACCACTGAGCAGATGGACTGCAGCATGGGACGCCGTTGTTCATACTATGCGTATCCAGCTTGCAGTGTGAACTCTCCGCCCAACGAGGGACCTCAAGCATGTCCCGTGAAGGTGAACGGTCAAGCAGTAACGGCACTGTTAGACTCGGGGAGCCTAGTGACCCTGGTGAGGGCCACTTTTCCTCTCCACCTGCTCCCAGGACAGAAGGTCGGAGTGCGATGCAAAGGACTACCCTGTGGCCAGTGTGAACATTGAAACGACATGTGGCACGGAGTCCCACATAGTCGGCGTCGTTCAGGACTTGTTGCACCCTATAATTATTGGCCGGGATTTCTGTTTGTTTTGGGATTTGTGGGGGAAAGGTTCTGAGCTCCCTAGCAAGAGTAGGGAACCAGTGAACCCGGGAAGGGTGGTGCCACACCCAGAGTCAGACAGGTTTCCTTTTTGTGTCCTGGCTGGAGATGAGGAGGAAGTGTCCCCTGCATCTGACATTCTGGAGTTAGAGGTATCCGGTGAAAATTTTGGGACTGCCCAACATAGGGACCCCACTCTGAGGGAAGCCTTTAATAATGTCACAGTTATTGACGGGGTGGTACAGGAGCCGGGGGCAGACACAAGATTTCCCCATTTTCTAATGAGCAGGGAGTTGTTGTACCGGGTCACGAAAATAAGGGAGGAGTTGGTAGAGCAGTTGGTAGTGCCGGGTCCATATAGACGGAAGGTGTTGGACATGGCCCATTCACACATCTTGGGTGGACACCTAGGGGTGGAAAAAACGCAGGAACGGGTTGTGCAGAGGTTCTATTGGCCTGGGTGCCACCGGGAAATAGTGAACTATTGCAGGTCCTGCCCTACATGTCAGCTAACTGCTCCCACTCCTCATTTCCGGAACCCCCTTGTGCCACTGCCCATTATTGAGGTGCCATTCGAGAGAATTGCCATGGACTTGGTCGGTCCCTTAGTTAAATCAGCCCAGGGCCATCAGTATATATTAGTCATCCTGGACTACGCCACACGCTATCCTGAAGCAATTCCCTTGAGAAATTCTTCTTCAAAGAGTATAGCTCGCGAGTTGGTCCATGTCTTTTCCCGGACAGGTCTGCCGAAGGAGATCCTGACTGACCAGGGGACTCCTTTCATGAGCAAGGTGATGAGGGAACTATGCAAAGCCCTGAAAATCTCCCAGTTGAGGACCTCGGTGTACCATCCCCAGTCAGATGGCCTTGTTGAGAGATTTAACAAGACACTGAAGAGCATGCTGAGAAAAGCTATAGAGAAAGACGGTAGAGACTGGGATTGTCTCTTACCCTATTTGATGTTTTCCATTCGTGAAGTTCCACAGGCCTCCACAGGTTTCTCACCGTTTGAGCTTCTGTATGGCCGACATCCACGAGGACTCCTGGATATAGCCAAGGAAACCTGGGAAGCCGAAGTCACGCCCCACAGAAGGGTCATTGAGCATGTGGCCCTGATGCAGCAGAGGATTGCAAAGGTGATGCCTATCGTGAAAGAACACCTTCTCCAAGCACAAGAAGCTCAGGCCAGGGTCTACAACCGGTCTGCAAGAGTGAGGCAATTCAATCCGGGAGACCGAGTTCTTGTGTTAGTTCCGACAGTGGAAAGCAAGTTCTTGGCCAAATGGCAAGGGCCATATGAGGTTGTCGAGAAACTTGGTGAAGTAAACTATAAAATTCACCAACCAGGAAGACGGAAACCATTCCAAGTATACCATGTCAACCTTATCAAGCCGTGGCAAGATAGAGAGCCGACAGTAACTCCATCGTTGTTAAGCAACCCAGAAGATGAGGTTGGAGCGGTTACTATAGCGGAGACGCTATCGGAGTCCCAGAAACAGCAATGCCGGGAGTTACTCCAGAAAAACAGGGACCTGTTTTCCGAGTTGCCTGGGTACACGAAGGTCATAGAGCATGAGGTCCTGACAGAGCCCCATGTGCGCGTGAACGTGAAGCCCTATAGAATTCCTGAGGCCCGTCGAGAAATAGTCTCCAAGGAAGTGGAGCGTATGTTGAAGCTTGGAGTCATTGAGGAATCCAAGAGCGGTTGGTCGAGCCCAATTGTCCTGGTCCCAAAACCTGATGGGGAGTGGAGATTTTGCAACGACTATAGGAAGTTGAATGAGGTCTCCAAGTTCGACGCATATCCCATGCCCCGAGTTGATGAGCTCATCGAAAGGCTTGGGCCCGCCAGGTACATAACCACCTTGGATTTGACGAAGGGGTATTGGCAGATCCCCATGGCACAGGAAGCCAAGGAGAAGACGGCGTTTTCTACACCAGATGGATGCTTCCAGTATGTCCGGATGCCATTTGGCCTACAGGGAGCTCCGGCCACCTTCCAAAGGGCTATGGATAGAGTCCTTGCACCCCACAAGGCATACGCTGCTGCGTACCTAGATGATATCGTCATCTTTAGCCCGGACTGGGAGAGTCATCTGGAGAAAGTCCAAGCGGTGTTTGATGCTATAAGAGAGGCCGGATTTACAATAAACCCGAAGAAGTGTGCATTGGGTAAAGAAGAAGCTAAGTACCTTGGATACATAGTGGGTCATGGAGAAATAGAACCCCAAATCAGTAAAGTGGAGGCAATTCAAACATGGCCAAAACCAGTTTCCAAGAAGCAAGTTAAAGCCTTCCTGGGAATCGTGGGATATTACAGGAGGTTCATCCCAAATTTCGCCACAATGGCGGCGCCTCTGACTGACCTGCTAAAAGGGACAAAATCAGTAATGGTTAAGTGGTCCGAAGAAACAGATTCAGCCTTCCAAGAAATGAAAGAGGCTTTATGTAAGCAACCCGTTCTGATGGCCCCAAACTTCAAGAAAGAGTTTATTCTTCAGACAGATGCCTCAGATGTTGGGGTGGGAGCAGTCCTTTCCCAAGAACTACATGGAGAGGAGCATCCTGTTCTCTATCTGAGTAGGAAGCTGTCCTCGTCTGAAAAGAACTACTCCGTCGTTGAAAAGGAGTGCTTGGCCATAAAATGGGCAGTCGACACATTACGGTACTATTTGCTGGGACGTAAATTTAGACTGATATCCGACCATGCCCCACTTAGGTGGATGAGGGAAACGAAGGGTAGAAATGCTAGGGTCACCCGTTGGTTCTTAGCCCTGCAGGACTTCTGTTTCCATGTGGAACATAGGGCCGGAAAGCTGCACGGTAATGCTGATGCCCTGTCAAGAATCCCTTGTCTAGTGGGAGAAAGTGCCAAGCCCCACGGCTTTAGGCAGAGGGGGGAGGTATGTAGCGTGGCTAAAGGATGTCTAATCGATGGGAGATATGTGTCTTATAGATGGCTTGTTGCTGTGATGTAACCATGGCTACCTATATGTGTTTCAGGACCTGTGGTGATGTCACAACCACATGTCTGGTCATGTGATGGGTTCTGGGTGTGGTTAGACATATAAAAGAAAGCCTAATGCTTAACACAGGTAGGTATGTGTGGAGGTGAAACCCTCCTGAGTGTGTTACGGCTTCAGGACTGAGCCGGATGAACTGGACACTTGTTTTTCTTTACCTGAACCAAAGGCTATTTGTTTTCTGTTGTTTGCCACATGGTTTATGAAGCAATAAACCCAGTGAACTTTAAAGGAACACGTCTCCTGAGTGTCAGCCGTCGCAGCTGAGTGAGTGAAATCCCTACTATATATATATATATATATATATATATATATATATATATATATATATATATATATATATAGACCGTATATATGTTTTAACGAATATTTGAGCCCATGGATCCATTGTATGTCCGTTTTGCAAGACGGCGAGAAAATCTCGCTTGTACGGATGCCATACGGATTACAAACGGAGGATGACATGCGCAAAATACGCTGACACACCCTGCCTACGGATGACATACGGATCACTAACGGATCACTATTTTGGGAACATTTCTGCGTATTACGCCCGTAAAAAACGGACTGTATTTTCATACGCTGAGTGAAACCACTGGGTAAATCTGACAGGGAGAAGGACTTGGGGATCCTAGTTAATGATAAACTTACCTGGAGCAGCCAGTGCCAGGCAGCAGCTGCCAAGGCAAACAGGATCATGGGGTGCATTAAAAGAGGTCTGGATACACATGATGAGAGCATTATACTGCCTCTGTACAAATCCCTAGTTAGACCGCACATGGAGTACTGTGTCCAGTTTTGGGCACCGGTGCTCAGGAAGGATATAATGGAACTAGAGAGAGTACAAAGGAGGGCAACAAAATTAATAAAGGGGATGGGAGAACTACAATACCCAGATAGATTAGCGAAATTAGGATTATTTAGTCTAGAAAAAAGACGACTGAGGAGCGATCTAATAACCATGTATAAGTATATAAGGGGACAATACAAATATCTCGCTGAGGATCTGTTTATACCAAGGAAGGTGACGGGCACAAGGGGGCATTCTTTGCGTCTGGAGGAGAGAAGGTTTTTCCACCAACATAGAAGAGGATTCTTTACTGTTAGGGCAGTGAGAATCTGGAATTGCTTGCCTGAGGAGGTGGTGATGGCGAACTCAGTCGAGGGGTTCAAGAGAGGCCTGGATGTCTTCCTGGAGCAGAACAATATTGTATCATACAATTATTAGGTTCTGTAGAAGGACGTAGATCTGGGGATTTATTATGATGGAATATAGGCTGAACTGGATGGACAAATGTCTTTTTTCGGCCTTACTAACTATGTTACTATGAGTGTGACACCGGCCTGAGAAGAAGGATCTTGCTTCCTAGTCACGGTTCTGCCCACTACCCTTTTTGTACCTTTTTTTCTAAAACTAAAGTTTATTTTGAGATTTCTTCAGGGAAGTCTTCCCTCTGGGGTCAGAGGTACCAGAACTCGGTTTCTGCTATCTTTCTCACACAAAGATCATCATTAAGCTTTAACCCTTATTAATCAATATTTCTCTTATATTGCTTGATATTTTTGGATGGTTATTGCCTTTTCTGCAGGGATTTCCTAACAAACACGCGACCCCCGCAGGTGCTGCGCCTGTTGAACAGCTGCGAGACATGCAGCCGCGGGGACTAGAACATAGTATTCGAGCACGCCGAAGACACTCGGATAACTCCCAAACATGCTCGAATAACACCTTACCTGAGCACGCTCATCACTGGTCGCAGAGAAAGCTGTTAGTTCTAAACAGAATCCTCCCGCTCACTTTTACTAAAAATAATGCATTTATATAATTGGCTAAAATGACCTGTTTTGGTGGGTTTTGCAGGAAATCAAGTGTCGTGCTGCAGCCTTTCGACAAGATAGCAACTACTCTACGGAGGCTGGAGGATGCCAGGAAAACCTGAAAAAGAACAGGTACAAGGACATTCTGCCATGTGAGTATTATACAGAGGGCCTACTGCGGGACGCCATGTTTAGGAAGCCAGGAACACTGGGAAAGTATCTTGTGTGAACTGATTAATATTCATGAGATCTGCATTGTATGCAAAATAATTAGTTCCACTTGAATTTAGAGCTGTCACCGTCTAATAAATGTCAATCTCTGAATCTGTTGTGTCGGGTTATAGCACAGTGACGGCACAGCTATAACCAATTTGGCCACTTTACAGCTCTCTCAATGGGTCCCGCTGAGCTTTCCTGAGCATTGGACAGTTTGCAGAAGAGTTTTTTCCGTACAACTGATGAAACTGCGAAGATTAGTGTCACTTTCTGACTTTTGCGTATGGATCATCTGTTATTTTAGGGGCTTTTCTTTAACGCACTCACTTCCAGCAAACAACGGCAGCAGCGTCAGAGGCTCCACTGTAGACAAGGAACGATTCTACCATTCAGCCTAATGATATTAGTTATTTGCAAATGAATAGAATTATGCAAAGTTCTATGTTCCAGTTAAGGATCACAGACGCCTGGTTGTACACTTTAGCACAGTGTTCTATAGTTATGGCTTGTGAGATGTTGTAAAACTACAACTCCCAACATTCCCTAACGCCAGTGTTGTATGGTTTTGTGCAGCGCAGTGTGCCCATCCGGTGTTGTATAAGCAGAGACAGAGAAGTATATTGATGTGAGCCCTGTCCTCTCCAATAGCTGCCTATGCAGAGCACACAAACAGATGACAAACTCATCTCACCTGCTGCCATCTTTACAAGCAGAGGCGGAGATGCAGAAGTTGAGCAGCGACTGACAACCGTACTTAATCCTGAGTACTGTACATCACTAACATCTGATTTTATGTTTTCACACGGTTTCTAACCCTCGCTCGGGTTCAGGCTAGGGTTAAGCGTAGGGCTAGGGGAATAAAACAGTTACATAACAAATTATATTAGAAAAAAAGAGGCGTTTTAAAGAAATGTATTAAACAACTAAGAAGTCCAAGTTAAACTGTAATTAAATACAATATATGTGCTTGGAGTTTAATACTGGACTGGTGGAAAAGACTTAGGGAGTGAGAACAATTCATGGATTAGGGGGCGCAAAATACTAGCCTTGCCCTGATCACTGGTAACCGACTCTACCAGTGCCACTACCTGACCCCCAATATTCACAATAGTTTGGAACCCGCAGGCTGGGGACCTGTAAGTTCATAATTCAATATTTCTGCTGTCACAGGCTGGGGGTCTCCGATTGAGTTAATAAAATTCGATATTTCATTCGATATTTCTGCTGTCACAGGCTGGGGACCCCAAACTGAGTGCATAATTTGAAATTTCTGCTGTCGCAGGCTGGGGGTCTCCGATTGAGTGCATAATTCGATATTTCTGCTGTCACAGGCTTGGGACCCCCCGATTGAATGCATAATTCGATATTACTTCTGTCACAGGCTGGGGACCCCCGATTGAGTGAATAATTTGATATTTCTGCTGTCACAAGTTGAGGGTCTCCAATTGAGTGCGTAATTCGATATTTCTGCTGTCACAATCTGGGGGTCTCTGGTTGAGTGCATAATTTTATATTTCTGCGGTCATAGATTGAGGGTATCCGATTGAGTGCATAATTCGATATTTCTGCTGTCACTCGTTGGGGTCTCCGATTGAGTTAATAAAATTCGATATTTCTGCTGTCACAGGCTGGGGACCCCCGACTGAGTGCATAATTTGACATTTCTGCTTTCATAGTCTGGGGGGGGGGTTCGGATTGAGTGCATAATTCGATATTTCTGCTGTCATAGCTTGAGGGTATCCGATTGAGTGCATAATTCGATATTTCTGCTGTCACTGGTTGGGGTCTTCGATTGAGTTAATAAAATTCGATATTTCTGCTGTCATAGGTTGAGGGTATCCGATTGAGTGCATAATTCGATATTTCTGCTGTCACTGGTTGGGGTCTTCGATTGAGTTAATAAAATTCGATATTTCTGCTGTCACAGGCTGGGGACCCCCGATTGAGTGCATTATTCGATATTTCTGCTGTCACAGGCTGGGGACCCCCAACTGAGTGCATAATTCGACATTTCTGCTTTCATAGTCTGGGGGGGTTTCGGATTGAGTGTACAATTCAATATTTCTGCTGTCACAAGATGGGAACCTCTGGTTGAGTGCATAATTTGATATTTCTGCTGTTTTAGATGATCAGACGCGTGTTCCCGTCACATTACTTGCAGAGGACGCTGGATCTGATTACATTAATGCGAGCTTCATACAGGTAAACAGCTCAGGAGGATTTCTGTGATCTGTACATGTAGTACATCCATCCATATATCACCTGGCCGGACACTGATATGAATGCATTGCATCATTCAATGTCGGACCAAGTTTGCTAGGGCAGGAGAGGTTCCCTGTGATTCCGTAGCAATGTATAACATTTACTCCACTATCTGCACCTTATACAATCCCATCCCTCACATAATATACAGTGGGTACGGAAAGTATTCAGACCCCTTTAAATTTTTCACTCTTTATTTGATTGCAGCCATTTGGTAAATTCAAAAAAGTTCATTTTTTCTCATTAATGTACACTCTGCCCCCATCAGAAATGTAGTAATTTTGGCAAATGTATTAAAAAAGAAAAACTGAAATATCACATGGTCATAAGTATTCAGACCCTTTGCTCAGTATTGAGTAGAAGCACCTTTTGAGCTGGTACAGCCATGAGTCTTCTTGGGAATGATACAAGTTTTTCAGACCTGGATTTGGGGATCCTCTGCCATTCTTCCTTGCAGATCCTCTCCAGTTTCGTTAGGTTGGATGGTGAACGTTGGTGGACAGCCATTTTCAGGTCTCTCCAGAGATGCTCAGTTGGGTTTAGGTCAGGGCTCTGGCTGGGCCAGTCAAGAATGGCCACAGAGTTGTTGTGAAGCCAATCCGTTGTTATTTTAGCTGTGTGCTTAGGGTCATTGTTTTGTTCGAAGGTGAACCTTCGGCCAAGTCTGAGGTCCAGAGCACTCTGGAAGAGGATTTCATCAAGGATATCTCTGTACTTGGCCATATTTATGTTTCCTTCATTGACAACCAGTCATCCTGTCCCTGCAGCTGAAAAACACCCCCATAGCATGATGCTGCCACCACCATGTTTCACTGTTGGGATTGTATTGGGCAGGTGATGAACAGTCCCTGGTTTTCTCCACACATACCGCTTAGAATTATCACCAAAAAGTTCTATCTTCATCTCATCAGACCAGAGAATCTTTTTTCTCATAGTCTGGGAGTCCTTCATGTGTTTTTTAGCAAACTCTATGTGGGCTTTCATATGTCTTGCACTGAGGAGAAGCTTCTGTCAGGCCACTGTGCCATAAAGGCCCGACTGGTGGAGGGCTGCAGTGATAGTTGTCTTTGTGGAACTTTCTCCCATCTCCCTACTGCATCTCTGGAGCTCAGCCACAGTGATCTTTGGGTTCTTATTTATCTCTCTCACCAAGGCTCTTCTCCTACGATTGCTCAGTCAGTTTGGCTGGACGGCCAGGTCGGGGAAGACTTCTGGTGGTCCAAAACTTCTTCCATTTAAGGATTATGGAGGTCACTGTCCTCTTAGGAACCTTGAGTACTGCAGAAATTCTGTTGTAACCTTGGCCAGATCTGTGCCTTGCCACAATTCTCTCTCTGAGCTGCTTGGCCAGTTCCTTTGACCTCATGATTCTCATTTGGTCTGACATGTACTGTGAGCTGTGAGGTTTTATACAGACAGGTGTGTGCCTTTGCAAATTAAGTCCTATCAGTTTAATTAAACACAGCTGACCTCCAATGAAGGAATAGAACCATCTCAAGGAAGATCACAAGGAAGTGGACAGCATGTGACTTAACTATGAGTGTCTGAGCAAAGGGTCTGAATACTTGACCATGTAATATTTCAGTTTTTCTTTTTTAATAAATATGCAAAAATTTCTACATTTCTGTTTTTCTCAGTCAAGATAGGGTGCAGAGTGTACATTAAAGTGAAAAAAATGAACTTTTTTGAATTTACCAAATGGCTGCAATGAAACAAAGAGTGAAAAAAATTAAAGGGGTCTGAATACTTTCCGTACCCACTGTATATTATACCATGCCTGCTTTATACTCCTCTATGCCGTAGCCTGCAGATCGCCCCAGTTTGATGCCATTTAATGCCATATATTGATACTGTCCATGTCTGTCCATTATGTAAATGAAATCCTCTGATTCTGCAGGGTGTAGATAAGCAGCCACGGTACATCGCCACGCAGGGACCCCTGAGCCACACAGTGGTGGACTTCTGGAGGATGATATGGCAATATAATGTTAAGGTAAGCGTGACCGCTCCAGGTTTTCTCCGCTCCACAACTCTTCATTGTAATAGCAGCAATTACAAACTCATGAAAAACATCAACATCTTCCTAGAAATACATGAAGGATCCATGAATATTTCATCATCATGAATCATGAACCTTACTACATGTCCGCAAAAAATAGATTTAATAAAACATGAATGTTCTCCAAAAGAGGCGCTCCCCAATAATCCTCCCACATCCTGCTCTCTACTACCACCCCCAACCTCTGATGTGGAGCGCCCCCAGTAGGGCAGTGGGGTACTCGGTATCGGGTCCTTCGGTTCTCAGTGGGGATGTCATGGTGGCTGACCCGGTCCGTGGCCCTAGGGGATGTCCGTTAATAAATAGGGGAAAGGTCTTTAAAGGGGAAATGTTCGTGACGCCACCTGTGGTATTGGGTCAGGGTGACCGACGCTGCTTAGGGGTCCGTTGGGGTGATGTTATGGCAGCTAGATGATATACCTTCCCACAGGTAAAGTATGTCCCCAGGGCTTCCCAGAGTGTAGATGATGGATAGTGTGAGGTGCAGAAAAGAACGAGGACACAAGATTGCAGTCTCTTTACCTTTACTGAAGGCCTCAGTGTCCACAGTTCAGAGCACCAGACCACAGGGCAGGCAGAGTCCGGCCGGTCCGAAGGCAAATCCAGAGTCCCCTTATCCAGGTGGAAATCAGTAGCCTTCCTCTAGCGCCTGAGTGTTGTAGTTCCACCCTGCTGAGCTTCTCGGTGAGGTCCTCACAACTATCGTAGATGTAATGTCTCTTTCTCTTTGTCTCCCCTGATGGATAGGATAGGACAAACCCGTATGACTGATGGCCTGAGGCTTTTTACAGGGACCCTATGACGCCCCAGCCCCCACAAGTTGCCACCGTGCCTCCTGGGTATAAGGTCGGGCAGCCAACGTGGAATTAACTGTCCTGCCAGTCTCTGAAGTAAAGCAACTCAGAGGGAGGCAGCCTATTGCAGGGCAGAACTCCCTCTGAATTCCTCTCCTTCTGCTATGACTTCGTTTCTCACTCTCAGCAACGCAATTCCCTTCGTGTCCTTTCTTAGGATGCTGCCGCACGTGGGGCAGGCGCAGCTCCGTGAACCCTCGTTCTCCACAGACCTCAGTCTGCATCTGGCTCCCTCTCACTCCAGCCAGCTTCTCCCTGACTTCCTATCCAGACTACCAGCTTTACCTAATTGTGAGGAGTGCCCTAATAGATAGAAGCATGGCTCCCCCTGGCAGCCTGGAGTGTGAAGTGTGTTGTGTGGTTTGTGATACCTGGTAAGGTGATCTCCTTTATTGCCTTCAGACGTAACATCACTCCCCCTGGTGGAAGAATGACATTACTGCATCGATCAGGACACTGGGGCGCTGCACCCCCCTCCCGTTAAATCCAGTACTCCGCGGGACTGGGAAAAGAAAGCAACAATACATTAGCAAAAAGACATACAACATTTTTGAAATGCTATATAACAAATTAATTTAACTGCGCTTCCCTTTATGGGAGGTGAGAACACTTGAACGTTGCAAACAATAACCAATTTACATAGTGCGTACGACTTTTTAAGGCAAATTGAAAACAAGTACTATCTATCTATGAAACACAATTACCCATACAGGTATACTATCTACTAAGTGTGCAGGTACCTTCTAAGGGTATACTATCATTAACCCTCAAAGTGCAAATCAACATTTTCGTTATTCTTCTACGCATGCAAGACTATCTATCAACCCCCACGGGCTCACTGCATTTTCTTTTTAATTTATTCAACCTATCATTTAACTGAACTTCAATTTTATTCAAAGTACATCATTTTAACATTTCCTATTCTTGGCTACATACTATCAGCTATGTAAACATTATTACTTTCTAACTGTTTAATACTCTCAAACATTATCACTGTTAAGGAAAGTGCAACAAATGAACATCCCCTTTAAGGGTAACCCAGGTCCTGTTCTGAGGTAGTGCAAAGTATCAATATACAAGTCAATTATCAATTTTAAAACAGCAAAAAAGCTTTCACGATGTCATCAGGAACAGTCTCGTTGAAAAGCTCTTCTTGTAAAACCAGTAGAGAGCACCTTTAAGAAGGTGCAAACTATATACAGGCAGTTTGTCATCATGCACAGATCATGATTCTGCAGTTCTTTGGTATAAAACAACTTGTCCAACAACAGGTGCCAAACTTGGAATCCTCCTATAACTGAGGACCCCTTTAAGGCCTAACCCTGGACGGGTTCAAAGGGCAGGAAAGAAAGGCAATGTTAATAAGAACTATTTACAATCTTTTTCAGGGCTTCGAGGTTTACTGTAGTTCTGGAGGTAGCACTGGTGGAGGTAGTCCGGCTGGAGACGGGCGACTACCTGGTACTACATAGAGTGCATCTGCACTCCTGATGGGGGTCTGTGTGCTGACAGTCCTCCGCCCCACAAAGGTTTGGGTGCACTTAGAGCACATGGTGACCGATGCAGGGGTCACCTGTTCGGGTGGAGATGTTCCCGATGGTACCAAATCAGGGCTACGAGACGCCGGTGCTGTAGTTTCAAGCCTTTACTGAAGGCTTCAGTGTCCACAGTCCAGAGCACCAGACCACAGGGCAGGCAGAGTCCGGCCGGTCTGAAGGCAAATCCAGAGTCCCCTTATCCAGGTGGAAATCAGTAGCCTTCCTCTAGCGCCTGAGTGTTGTAGTTCCACCCTGCTGAGCTTCTCGGTGAGGTCCTCACAACTATCGTAGATGTAATGTCTCTTTCTCTCTATCCCCCTGATGGATAGGATAGGACAAACCCGTATGACTGATGGCCTGAGGCTTTTTACAGGGACCCTACAATGCCCCAGCCCCCACAAGTTGCCACCGTACCTCCTGGGTATAAGGTCGGGAAGCCAACGTGGAATTAACTGTCCTGCCAGTCTCTGAAGTAAAGCATAGAGATCCTTACTCCCTCGGTGTTCTGGCTACCGGCTTCTGTGCCTCAGAGGGAGGCAGCCTATTGCAGGGCAGAACTCCCTCTGGATTCCTCTCCTTGTGCTTCGTTTCTCACTCTCAGCAACGCAATTCCCTTTGTGTCCTTTCTTAGGATGCTGCCGCACATGGGGCAGGCGCAGCTCCGTGATCCCTCGTTCTCCACAGACCTCAGTCTGCATCTGGCTCCCTCTCACTCCAGCCAGCTTCTCCCTCTCACTTCCTATCCAGACTACCTGTTTTACCTAATTGTGAGGAGTGCCCTAATAGATAGAAGCATGGCTCCCCCTGGCGGCCTGGAGTGTGAAGTGTGTTGTGTGGTTTGTGATACCTGGTAAGGTGATCTCCTTTATTGCCTTCAGACGTAACATCACTCCTGTTATGGCTGGCAATCAGGCAACACAGCGTGCAGTAATCAGCGCACATACAGAGATCTGGCAAAAACCCAAAACAATAGGACGAGCTCTGAGACGTGGAATCTCTGTAGACTGCAGTACCTGAACTGTCCTCACACAACTGGAAGCAGCAGTGGATTGCGCCTATCAACTACCTATGCAACTCGGCACTGCCTGAGGAGCTGACTAGCCTGAAGATAGAAATACAAGCCTGACTTACCTCAGAGAAATACCCCAAAGGAATAGGCAGCCCCCACATATAATGACTGTTAGCAAGATGAAAAGACAAACGTAGGAATGAAATAGATTCAGCAAAGTGAGGCCCGATATTCTAGACAGAGCGAGGATAGCAAAGAGAACTATGCAGTCTACAAAAAACCCTAAAACGAAAACCACGCAAAGGGGCAAAAAAGACCCACCGTGCCGAACTAACAGCACGGCGGTGCACCCCTTTGCTTCTCAGAGCTTCCAGCGAAAGATAATAACAAGCTGGACAGAAAAAACAGAAAACAAACTAGAAGCACTTATCTAGCAGAGCAGCAGGCCCAAGGAAAGATGCAGTAGCTCAGATCCAACACTGGAACATTGACAAGGAGCAAGGAAGACAGACTCAGGTGGAGCTAAATAGCAAGGCAGCCAACGAGCTCACCAAAACACCTGAGGGAGGAAGCCCAGAGACTGCAATACCACTTGTGACCACAGAAGTGAACTCAGCCACAGAATTCACAACAGTACCCCCCCCCCTTGAGGAGGGGTCACCGAACCCTCACCAGAACCCCCAGGCCGACCAGGATGAGCCACATGAAAGGCACGAACAAGATCTGGGGCATGGACATCAGAGGCAAAAACCCAGGAATTATCTTCCTGAGCATAACCCTTCCATTTGACCAGATACTGGAGTTTCCGTCTAGAGACACGAGAATCCAAAATCTTCTCCACAATATACTCCAATTCCCCCTCCACCAAAACAGGGGCAGGAGGCTCCACAGATGGAACCATAGGTGCCACGTATCTCCTCAACAACGACCTATGGAATACATTATGTATGGAAAAGGAGTCTGGGAGGGTCAGACTAAAAGACACCGGATTGAGAATCTCAGAAATCCTATACGGACCAATAAAACGAGGTTTAAATTTAGGAGAGGAAACCTTCATAGGTATATGACGAGAAGATAACCAAACCAGATCCCCAACACGAAGTCGGGGTCCCACACGGCGTCTGCGATTAGCGAAAAGCTGAGCCTTCTCCTGGGACAAGGTCAAATTGTCCACTACCTGAGTCCAGATCTGCTGCAACCTGTCCACCACATAATCCACACCAGGACAGTCCGAAAACTCAACCTGTCCTGAAGAGAAACGAGGATGGAACCCAGAATTGCAGAAAAATGGAGAGACCAAGGTAGCCGAGCTGGCCCGATTATTAAGGGCGAACTCAGCCAACGGCAAAAATGACACCCAATCATCCTGGTCAGCGGAAACAAAACATCTCAGATATGTTTCCAAGGTCTGATTGGTTCGTTCGGTCTGGCCATTAGTCTGAGGATGGAAGGCCGAGGAAAAAGATAGGTCAATGCCCATCCTACCACAAAAGGCTCGCCAGAACCTCGAGACAAACTGGGAACCTCTGTCAGAAACAATATTCTCAGGAATGCCATGTAAACGAACCACATGCTGGAAGAACAAAGGCACCAAATCAGAGGAGGAAGGCAATTTAACCAAGGGCACCAGATGGACCATTTTAGAAAAGCGATCACAGACCACCCAAATGACAGACATCTTTTGAGAAACGGGAAGGTCAGAAATGAAATCCATCGAAATATGTGTCCAAGGCCTCTTCGGGACCGGCAAGGGCAAAAGCAACCCACTGGCACGTGAACAGCAGGGCTTAGCCCTAGCACAAATTCCACAGGACTGCACAAAAGCACGCACATCCCGCGACAGAGATGGCCACCAGAAGGATCTAGCAACCAACTCCCTGGTACCAAAGATTCCTGGATGACCGGCCAGCACCGAACAATGAAGTTCAGAGATAACTTTACTAGTCCACCTATCAGGGACGAACAGTTTCTCGGCCGGACAACGATCAGGTTTATTAGCCTGAAATTTCTGCAACACTCTCCGCAAATCAGGGGAGATGGCAGACACAATGACTCCTTCCTTGAGGATACTCGCCGGCTCAGATAACCCCGGAGAGTCGGGCACAAAACTCCTAGACAGAGCATCCGCCTTCACATTTTTAGAGCCCGGAAGGTATGAAATCACAAAATCAAAACGAGCAAAAAATAACGACCAACGGGCCTGTCTAGGATTCAACGCTTGGCAGACTCAAGATAAGTAAGGTTCTTATGATCAGTCAAAACCACCACGCGATGCTTAGCACCCTCAAGCCAATGACGCCACTCCTCGAATGCCCACTTCATGGCCAGCAACTCTCGGTTGCCCACATCATAATTACGCTCAGCAGCAGAAAATTTCCTGGAAAAGAAAGCACATGGTTTGAACACTGAGCAACCAGAACCTCTCTGTGACAAAACCGCCCCTGCACCAATCTCAGAAGCATCAACCTCGACCTGGAACGGAAGAGAAACATCAGGTTGACACAACACAGGGGCACAGCAAAAACGACGCTTCAACTCCTGAAAAGCTTCCACGGCAGCAGAAGACCAATTAACCAAATCAGCACCCTTCTTGGTCAAATCGGTCAATGGTCTGGCAATGCTAGAAAAATTACAGATGAAGCGACGATAAAAATTAGCAAAGCCCAGGAATTTCTGCAAACTTTTTAGAGATGTCGGCTGAGTCCAATCCTGGATGGCCTGAACCTTAACCGGATCCATCTCGATAGTAGAAGGGGAAAAGATGAACCCCAAAAATGAAACTTTCTGCACACCGAAGAGACACTTTGATCCCTTCACGAACAAGGAATTAGCACGCAGTACCTGGAAAACCATTCTGACTTGCTTTACATGAGACTCCCAATCATCTGAGAAGATCAAAATGTCATCCAAGTAAACAATCAAGAATTTATCCAGATACTCACGGAAAATGTCATGCATAAAAGACTGAAAAACAGATGGAGCATTGGCAAGTCCGAACGGCATCACCAGATACTCAAAATGACCCTCGGGCGTATTAAATGCCGTTTTCCATTCATCTCCCTGCCTGATTCTCACCAGATTATACGCACCACGAAGATCAATCTTAGTAAACCAACTAGCCCCCTCAATCCGAGCAAACAAGTCAGAAATCAACGGCAAGGGATACTGAAACTTAACAGTGATCCTATTAAGAAGGCGGTAATCAATACACGGTCTTAGCGAACCATCCTTCTTGGCTACAAAAAAGAACCCTGCTCCCAATGGTGACGACGATGGGCGAATATGTCCCTTCTCCAGGGACTCCTTCACATAACTGCGCATAGCGGTGTGTTCAGGTACGGACAAATTAAATAAACGACCCTTAGGGAATTTACTACCAGGAATCAAATCGATAGCACAATCACAATTCCTATGCGGAGGAAGGGCATCAGACTTGGACTCTTCAAATACATCCTGAAAGTCCGACAAGAACTCTGGGATGTCAGAAGGAATGGATGACGAAATAGACAAAAATGGAACATCACCATGTACTCCCTGACAACCCCAGCTGGTTACCGACATAGAGTTCCAATCCAATACTGGATTATGGGTTTGTAGCCATGGCAACCCCAACACGACCACATCATGCAAATTATGCAGTACCAAAAAGCGAATAACTTCCTGATGTGCAGGAGCCATGCACATGGTCAGCTGGGCCCAGTACTGAGGCTTATTCTTGGCCAGAGGTGTAGCATCAATTCCTCTCAACGGAATAGGACACCGCAAAGGCTCCAAGAAAAATCCACAACGTTTAGCATAATCCAAATCCATCAGATTCAGGGCAGCGCCTGAATCCACAAACGCCATGACAGAATATGATGACAAAGAGCACATTAAGGTAATGGACAAAAGGAATTTGGACTGTACAGTACCAATAACGGCAGAGCTATCGAACCGCCTAGTGCGTTTAGGACAATTAGAAATAGCATGAGTAGAATCACCACAATAGAAACACAGTCTGTTCAGACGTCTGTGTTCGTGCCGTTCTACTTTAGTCATAGTCCTGTTGCACTGCATAGGCTCAGGCTTACTCTCAGACAATACCGCCAGATGGTGCACAGATTTACGCTCGCGCAAGCGACGACCGATCTGAATGGCCAAGGACATAGACTCATTCAAACCAGCAGGCATAGGAAATCCCACCATTACATCCTTAAGAGCTTCAGAGAGACCCTTTCTGAACAAAGCCGCTAGTGCAGATTCATTCCACAGAGTGAGTACTGACCATTTTCTAAATTTCTGACAATATACTTCTACATCATCCTGACCCTGGCATAAAGCCAGCAGATTTTTCTCAGCTTGATCCACTGAATTAGGCTCATCGTAAAGCAATCCCAGCGCCTGGAAAAATGCATCAACATTACTCAATGCAGAATCTCCTGGTGCAAGAGAAAACGCCCAGTCCTGTGGGTCGCCGCGCAAAAAAGAAATAATAATCAAAACCTGTTGAATAGGATTACCAGAAGAATGAGGTTTCAAGGCCAAAAATAGCTTACAATTATTTCTGAAGCTCAGGAACTTAGTTCTGTCACCAAAAAACAAATCAGGAATCGGAATTCTTGGTTCTAGCATCGATTTCTGATCAATAGTATCTTGAATCTTTTGTACATTTACAACGAGATTATCCATTGAGGAGCACAGAGCCTGAATATCCATGTCCACAGCTGTGTCCTGAAGCACTCTAATGTCTAGGGGAAAAAAAAGACTGAAGACAGAGCTAAGAAAAAAAAATGATGTCAGGATTTCTTTTTTCCCTCTATTGGAAATCATTGAATTGGCTCCTTGTACTGTTATGGCTGGCAATCAGGCAACACAGCGTGCAGTAATCAGCGCACATACAGAGATCTGGCAAAAACCCAAAACAATAGGACGAGCTCTGAGACGTGGAATCTCTGTAGACTGCAGTACCTGAACTGTCCTCACACAACTGGAAGCAGCAGTGGATTGCGCCTATCAACTACCTATGCAACTCGGCACTGCCTGAGGAGCTGACTAGCCTGAAGATAGAAATACAAGCCTGACTTACCTCAGAGAAATACCCCAAAGGAATAGGCAGCCCCCACATATAATGACTGTTAGCAAGATGAAAAGACAAACGTAGGAATGAAATAGATTCAGCAAAGTGAGGCCCGATATTCTAGACAGAGCGAGGATAGCAAAGAGAACTATGCAGTCTACAAAAAACCCTAAAACGAAAACCACGCAAAGGGGCAAAAAAGACCCACCGTGCCGAACTAACAGCACGGCGGTGCACCCCTTTGCTTCTCAGAGCTTCCAGCGAAAGATAATAACAAGCTGGACAGAAAAAACAGAAAACAAACTAGAAGCACTTATCTAGCAGAGCAGCAGGCCCAAGGAAAGATGCAGTAGCTCAGATCCAACACTGGAACATTGACAAGGAGCAAGGAAGACAGACTCAGGTGGAGCTAAATAGCAAGGCAGCCAACGAGCTCACCAAAACACCTGAGGGAGGAAGCCCAGAGACTGCAATACCACTTGTGACCACAGAAGTGAACTCAGCCACAGAATTCACAACACACTCCCCCTGGTGGAAGAATGACATTACTGCAACGACCAGGAGCCTGGGGTGCTGCAGATGTGAGTAGTGATATGACAGTGAGGCGCTTGTACATTTGCATTTATAAAGAGGACACTGTCATCATTGTTTCCCGCAGAGGATAGGGCTGTTACTCGTTCCTGGCCTGAAGGCTCCATGGCCAGGGTCCTGCCGCAGAGCAATGGTTTCCTATGCAGGTTGCAGCCTTTAGGAGATGCTTACCTGACAATTAAGTTCTGTGCAGACTGATTTTACCTTCATTAAGACACCGTTAAAATCAGTTCACCATATTATGGACAAATTGGAAAAAAACTATGGAGACCTTTTGAGGCACTTCTTTCTTTATGTAAATCTGTGTATTTTTGTCTAACAATATTTTTTGCAATAGGGTCTGATTACAAATGTTGCACTGTTTGGCTTTTACAGACTCTTTGTTTCCCTGCACTTTGCTGTGGTCATAAATCAGGTGAGAGGAGCATAGAAAAAAAACAGATGAAAGAAAGCATTACAAACTATCCTAAATCAGCTCACCGATGGATTAACAGGTAACTATTCAGCATCCAGCAATGTGCAGGGAAACAAAGGTCCCATGAAAGCCAAATGCTGCAAAATGTTTAATAAAACCCATTGCAAAACTGATTTACAGCCGAAACTGCATTCATTTAAGTAAAAGAATATACCCACAATGTCCCTACTATAAACTGTAAAATTGAGCTTAGAACACCTTAAGTATTGTGATGGCGGTGGGTGTGGATTCACTCTGCGCCACTGGCCTTGTTTACCATGGAGGGGTGTAAATAAGTAACTACCTGGTCTTCACAGGAGCCTCTGGTGGCGAGCCTAGGCTTGGGCCATTAGATTAGTCACCAGGTGTCACTCCAGGGCAGTGGTCAGACCTGCAGCAGCTGACAAACGGGTCAGAGGCACAAATACAAAATACAGAGGGTGAAGAAAGAGACGTGGTCAGACAGTCTGAGATCGGGGCGAGCAGCACAGGTTCAAAATACTAAACTCTTTCCCCACTGATACTAAAAAATAGTTCAGAAATCAAAGGCAGGGGATACTTATTCTTAATGGTGATCTAGTTAAGGCCCTGATAGTCAATGCAGAGGCGTACGGAAACATCCTTCTCTGTCAAAAAGAAGTTGGCACCAGCAGGAGAAGAGGACTTACGGATGAATCTCTTGGCTAAATTTTCTCGGACGTATTCTGACATGGCATGAGTCTCTGGCAAGGAAAGGGGATACACCCAGCCCTGAAGAGGAGAAGTGCCCGACTGTAGATCAATGGGACAATCGTAACATCTATGGTGAGGCAAGACCATTGTCTTCTTTTCACAAAATACATCTGCAAATTCACGATAATAAATGGGCAAAGAAGATTCAAAGGCAGTGAAGGAGAAGACTGTTGGTATCACAACACGGTCCCCACTGAGGTACCTGGCTGGTTGACCAGTCAACAACTGGCATGTGTAAATACAACTATGGAAGACCCAGGAGAACACAGTTTATGGATTTAGGTAGCACATAGAAATAAACTATTTCAGAATGCAGGGCTCCAATTCTCAATGTAACTGGCTGTGTGATACATCGGATAGGCTTCGCCAGGAGCTGTCTGTCAATAGAGGCAATAACCAGCTGTTGTGTGTGAAGCTGAAGTTGAAGAACCAGGTCCTGATGGATGATGTTGGCAGTGGAGCCGAAGTCTAAATGGGCTGCTATGGAGAGAGACCTCTCTCCCCAGATCAGGGTGACCTCAGTCAATAGTTTTGGAGAGCAATCTTTCTCACCTAAGGTCATCTCTACAACCAACCCTAAGTGCTGGATATTTCAGGCCTTACTGCGCACTGATGAACAGAATATCCTTTGCCTCCACAGTACATGCATTTGTCCTCCCTATACATTCGCTTTTGCTCTTGTACAGAAAGTTTGGCCCATACCACTTGCATCAGCTCTATAGCAGTAGACACACCCCTTGCGTTAGCAAGGGGTAATGGAAGAGTAGAGCAAGCTGGGGTGGTCTGCTGACGCGAGATGATACCTCAGTTTGTTTCAGAGTTTGCTCATGGAAACGTAGATTGATCCTAGTAGCCAGTTGTATAAGGGCATTCAAGGTAGATGGTAGATTTCTGCTTGCCAATTGATCCTTAGTACAATCAGACAAATCCTGCCAGAAGGTCGCCACCAGCCCAGGGTTTCTTCATTCCAAGCCAACGCCGCAGTCAAGGTACAGAAGTGTAAAGAATACTAAGCCACAGTGTTGGTGCCTTGTTTTAGAGTCAAAAGAGATGTGACTGCTCAGGAGGTGTGGTCTAGTACGTCGAATACAGTTCGGAACATCTCCAGGGACTTCCCTAAATGGCGGGTCTCTGGACCTCCACGCTCCCAAATGTGATTTGGTCAAGCCAGGGCTTGTATGGACAGGAGAGAGACCATAAACACAGTCTTGGTTTAGTCTGATGGAAAGAGCTTAGCTTGGAGAGTGAAGTGGATTTGGCATTGGTTTATGAAGCCGCAACTCTCCTAGGGGTCTCCATAGTAGCGGGATGGGAATGAAAGCTGGAGCTTAGCTGCTTCACCAGAAACTGGAGCCTTAGGCAGTTCCCCAGGAGAGGTGACCAGTCCTAAAGAAGGATGACCTGACACACTAGAGGCACGGGATAGGGTGGAAACTGAGGTGGACAAATCCTGCAGCTGATTTGCTCCCACATTAATTGCCTTTCTCAGTTGTTCTTGACGCTTATATTGAGAATTAACTTTCTTGTTCAGGACTTGAACACTCAACTTGGGGTCTATGGGTCCCGATTTGTCAGCAGGGTCCATGGCCTGAACTTACTGTGTGGAGCAGTGATAGCCACATTGCAGTGATAGACACATTGATTATGAAGATGGTAGGTCACATGACAATACCACGTGACCGCTGCTGTCCCCCTACTGCGCACAGTGAATATGTCCGCAACAGGTGACAGAATCTAATGTATCAAAGGTCTTTATTGATGCTGTGGGGAAAGTGCACATGTAATTATACTGGTCAGGGGTCTCTAAACTATCAACTCATTCATGACCATGGTCACATCTCTTACAGGTGATAGTTATGGCGTGCCGAGAGGTGGAACAAGGAAAGGTGAGTGCACTTTACAAATTTGAATGTAAACCTATGAAAAAATCATAATATAATGTGACCCTCATAAATCAGAATAATGTAGATGTACAGTATGGTGATGGCATGGGTAGTCTTGGGCAGTCTTGGGCACTGTGGGGGCCGAGCTGTCACTAAAATCCAGGTTCAAAGAAAACTTTAACTCTGTGCACTGCCAACATCAAAAGCAACTGTGGCACCGCGGTGTTAGACCGAGGGAAGGAGCGCCTTGTAGCAGGGCTCTGATGGGCTGTTAAAAGCAGGGTGCTAACAATGGCCCCAATAATAAACTGGTAGTCGGTTTATTACTGACGGGCAATAATGGTGTGGTATGCTGAGTAAATTATAATAATCAGTAGTCAAAAATGGTTGTAAAAAAAAAAGTGATATAAAAAACAATCTGATGGAAAAATGAGAATGCATAGCTTATTGGAGAACAGGCCATAAATGTTAAAGAATCAGACAACCCCTTTAAAACTAACAGGAGCACAAATATCATAAAAAGGGAAGTTCACCACTGAAAATGTTATTCTTGTCATCCTATTACTAAAAGTTGCGAGCAGACATTAATGATGTGAAATTAGCAGGTTGCATGAAATGCTGGAAGGGGGCTGTTACCGGACGGAGGGAGTGTCATTGTCACCAGTAATAGAGACTATAATAAATCAGGTTTCAGGACTGTAACACAAGGGCTGGACTGGGGCACGGCCATGATGACCACTACGCGGGACAGCATATGTAGCGTCTGCAGATACAAGTAGGGGTAATGCCTATGGCCACCAGCTAACATACGTAAGATAAGCTGTTGCTCTGATCTCTTGCAGAAAAAATGTGAGCGATACTGGCCGCTAGACCAGGAGACTGTGCAGTATGGAGCGTTCACCGTCACTACGGTCAGTTCCGCCCCTCACCATCATCTCCACTGATAGCCATCACTATTCCTGGTTATGACTTGATCGATCGTCTCATTTTCAGGTGGCTAAAGACATAGTGAATGCAGAGGTTGTGTTCCGCAATCTCAAAGTGATGTTTCAGGAGGTGAGTGACCTGAAGGACTACGACCAGCTATGACACACAAGTCATGGCCACCATGGCTGGGTTTTCTCATTACCATTGCAATATGACCTGACTAGAAACTCATAAGGAGGCCGCAGATATCGCTTATACCTTCGTGTAGGATATGATGCGCTCTCCTGTAGGACTTTGTCTTTGGATGTCCTGCTATAGAGGATCTTTGCACTATCTGCAGGAGGTGCGCGAGTTGGTCCACTTCCAGTACATAGCATGGCCTGACAGAGGGATTCCTGACTCGTACTCCTGCTTCCTGGAAATGATCTACATGGTTCGCCAGCATCAGGATGAACACCAGGCCCCGATGTGCGTCCACTGCAGGTAAAGCAACGTGATAATAGAACCAATTCTGTACTCATCATATCTGAAGGTTTGTTCCATGTTACCTGGGGAGGCCGGATGACAACCCCTATGGTAGCAGGAAAAGGCGCCAGTGATGGCACAAGCTTCTATTATTATGTCATTACTTATTGTACCCTTGTCATATCTCTTGTGCAGCGCAGGTTGTGGCCGCACTGGCGTTATCTGTACTGTGGAATACATCCAGTGTCTCCTACACAAGCAGGTAATGTATAGATGCAGAGCCAGCAGGGGGCAGCACTGGACTATTAGCTATACATGATACTGGAATATAATGAGCTGCAGCTTTATACCTGCAGTATTGGGACAGGTGGAATTGCCCATAGTTTTATGGAAATCACACTCAATAGCTGTATATAATTTCTTTTAACTCCTCACTCTTTTAAAGATAATAGTTTTCTGTCAGTGAATGAGAACACTCGGGTGCACATCACACGTAGCAAGTATCCAGTGTAGACAGAGCTCTGTGAACTCCAGGCTCGTACATAGAATCATAGAAGGGTCATCGTGTCCAACCCCCTGCTCAATGCAGGATTCAACAAACCATCTCAGACAGATGTCTATCGAGCCTCTGTACGAAGACTTCCATTGAAGGAGAACTCGCTACCTTTAGTGGCAGCCTGTTATATTCATTGATCACCCTCACTGTCAAAAAGTTTTTTATAATAACTAATCTGCATTTTCTCCCTTTCATTTTCATTCTATTGCCTCTCATGTTTCCATGTGCAAATGAGAATAAGAATGATCCCGCTACACTGTGACATCCCTTGTGATATTTATAGATGGCTATTAAGTCTCCTCTTAGCCTTCTTTTTTGCAAGCTAAACATTCCCAGATCCTTTAGCGGTTCCTCGTAGGACATACTTTGCAATCTGCTCACCATCCTGGTAGCTCTTCTCTGAACTTGCCCCAGTTTTTCAATGTCTTTTTTAAAATGTGGTGCCCAGAACTGGACACAGTATTCCAGATGAGGCCTGACCAAGGAGGAGTGGAGGGGGATAATTACTTCATGAGATCTAAACTCTATGCTTCTCTTAATACATCCTAGAACTGTGTTTGCCTTTTTTGCTGCTGCATCATATTGTTGACTCATGTGCAGTCTGTGATCTATTGGTATACCCAAGTCTTTTTCAGATGTGCTGTTGCTTCGTTCTATCCCTCCCATTCTATAGATGTAATTTTCGTTTTTCTTGCCAAGAAGTAAAATCTTTCATTTCTCCCTGTTAAATACCATTCTATTAGTCATTGCCCATTGTTCAAACTTATCTGCTGTATATCCTTCTGAATTCTTCTCTAGTGTTAAGGTACCTTCACACATAACGATTTCGTTAACGATATCGTTGCTTTTTGTGACGTAGCAACGATATCATTAACGAAATCATTATGTGTGACAGCGACCAACGATCAGGCCCCTGCTGGGAGATCGTTGGTCGCTGGGGAATGATCAGGACCTTTTTTTGGTCGCTGATCACCCGCTGTCATCGCTGAATCAGCGTGTGTGACGCCGATCCAGCAATGTGTTCACTGGTAACCAGGGTAAATATCGGGTTACTAATCGCAGGGCCGCGCTTAGTAACCCGATATTTACCCTGGTTACCATTGTAAAAGTTAAAAAAAAAAACACTACATACTCACATTCCGATGTCTGTCACGTCCCCCGGCGTCAGCTTCCCTGCACTGACTGTGAGCGCCGTCCGTCCGTAAAGCAGAGCACAGTTATGAATACACCTAACAGTACCCTTGTTAATCCCATAATTGGTCATTTTTTCAACAAGGATCAAATGAGATACTTTATCAAATGCTTTGCTGATATCGAAATATACTATATCTGTTGTGAATTCTGTGGCAGAGCTCCCTCCTGTGGTCACAAGTGGTACTTCGGCTGATTCTCTCTGGGAGCTTCCGTTTGTGGAGGAAAGTGGTACTGCGGCTTCTGAGTTTCCTCCCTCAGGTGATCTGGTGAGGTCGTTAGGTGCTTCTCTACTTAACTCCACCTAATGCTTTGATCCTGGCTTCCTGTCAATGTTCCAGTGTTGGACTTGTTTTTCCCTGGATCATTCCTGTGGCCTGCTGCTCTGCATAGATAAGTTCTTCTTTGCTATTTGTTTGCTATTTTTTCTGTCCAGCTTGTCTAATTGTTTTGCTGGAAGCTCTGGGACGCAAAGGGTGTACCTCCGTGCCGTTAGTTCGGTACGGAGGGTCTTTTTGCCCCCTTTGCATGGTTTTCTTTAGGGTTTTGTGTAGACCGCAAAGTTATCTTTCCTATCCTCGCTCTGTTAAGAAAGTCGGGCCTCACTTTGCTGAATCTATTTCATCCCTACGTTTGTCTTTTCATCTTAACTCACAGTCATTATATGTGGGGGGCTTGCTTTGCACAAAAGAAAAAAAAGAAAAAAAAAATCATTATATGTGGGGGGCTGCCTTTTCCTTTGGGGTGTTTCTCTGAGGCAAGGTAGGCTTATTTTCTATCTTCAGGCTAGTTAGTTTCTCAGGCTGTGCCGAGTTGCATAGGCAGAGTTAGGCGCAATCCACAGCTGCCTCTAGTGTTGTTTGGAGAGGATTAGGGATTGCGGTCTGCAGAGTTCCCACGTCTCAGAGCTCGTTCTATGATTTTGGGTTATTGTCAGATCACTGTATGTGCTCTGACCGCTATGTCCATTGTGGTACTGAATTGCCTTTCATAACATATATCTACCACATTTCTCTGATCCACCCAGTCAGTGATTTCATCATCGAAGGAAATTATATTAGTCTGGCATGAGTTGTTTGCTACAAACCCATGCTGCCTCTGGATAATTACTGTCAGATACCCGCTGTATCGTTTCAGCCATGTACGTTTGACTCTGCGTGACTCTGTAATGCTGCAATGTTTCAGACAAACACATACTTGGAAACTTACCTGGGACTGAGCGGCACAGGAGACTAGTGGGAAAGGCAGACCCCCACAGCCTCTCCCCACCTGCTTCCCTTGAGTGACGGGTCTTTCCCTGCGTGTGTGTATAAGGAGAGACCTGTTAGTCACTGGCAGCCAGCAGGGACTGGCCTTTCCCACTAGTCACCTGTGTGGCTCAGTCCCTGGCCGCTTTCAATATATATTTGTATCTGAAGCGCCGCATTACTACAGAGTGAAACATACCGGGCTGATATCATGCAGCCTGTGTGCCTGACACATGCTCGAGGATCGGCCATCATATATCCGCTGGCAGATTCCCTTCAAGACCTAATGTATTTTATTTATTTTAATGTCATTAATTCTGTCCTTTTCATCCTTTCTTATTTTTTTAAAAGCACCCTACGCAAACAAGCACTGGAAAGCTGTGTTCACACAGGGCTTTTCTAGGCATTCAGAAATTATCTGATCTTCATTCAAAGACCATTTAAGGGGAAACCAGCTCCAAACCCTCTTCATAGGGCCATTCCCAAGCACTAGTCTGATTATGCCATACACCGGGGATCTGGAGCCTGTGGCTCTCCAGCTGTGGTGAAAGTAATGCTGGAGGTTGTAGTTTCACAACATCTTGAGTGCCAAAGTTCACTCACCCCTTCGCTATGAAGACCCCATAAAACCAATCAAGCATTGTTTTACCTCAAAGGACTTACAATGGATGTATAGTGTGAAATGATTGACTTTCTAAAGACACGTTGTGCAGATAACAGCATTATGGCATTTTTAGAAGGAAGAGACATATAGTAATAGTGACTGCCCAGCTGCACTTCTGCCTCATTTCTTTGCTGCTTTCTTTTATTTTAGAGGGTTCCCAGTAATTTCAGTATCTTTGAAGTGGTGATGGAGATGAGACGCCAGAGACCGTCCGCTGTGCAGACCCGGGTACGTGTGCGCAGGAGCAGCATCTGGGCGAAACGGACACGTCAGTGCAGTAAATTTTGTGCATCACACGAGACATAATGTGCTGTGACATAAGGGTAATCTGAGGCCTCACCACACTAGTGTGTATAACATCTGTCCACATTGCCCCTGTGTATACCATATGGTCCCATTGCCAATTAATGTATAACATATGGTCCCATTGCCCCTGTGCATACCATATGGTCCCATCGCTCCCTAGTGTTTAACATCTGGCTCCAGTGCTTTTTGGTGTATAACATCTGTCCATATTGCGCCTGTGTATACCATATCGTTCCATTGCCCATTAATGTATAACATCTGTCCACATTGCCCCTGTGTATACCATATGGTCACATTGCCCCCTAGTGTATAACATCTGGCTCCAGTGCCTCCTGGTGTATAACATCTGGCCCCATTGCCCTGTGTATACCATACATCTCCTTTGCTCCTTAGTATATAACAGCCACTCCCATTGCCCCAAATTTACAACATCAGGCTCCCCTCTCCAGTATATAACATCTGGCCTTATTCACTCCCCTCCCTCCCCCCCATCCCGTGTGTAACATCTGGCCCCATTGCCCCTGTGTACACCATATGGCTCTTGAACAGCTTAGAGATGCCCTTAATCTGGTAGACTGGGACAATATCCTCAGAAATGAGAATACAGATAATAAATGGGAAATGTTTAAGAACATCCTAAATAGGCAGTGTAAGCGGTTTATACCTTGTGGGAATAAAAGGACTAGAAATAGGAAAAACCCAATGTGGCTAAACAAAGAAGTAAGACAGGCAATTAACAGTAAAAAGAAAGCATTTGCACTACTAAAGCAGGATGGCACCATTGAAGCTCTAAAAAACTATAGAGAGAAAAATACTTTATCTAAAAAACTAATTAAAGCTGCCAAAAAGGAAACAGAGAAGCACATTGCTAAGGAGAGTAAAACTAATCCCAAACTGTTCTTCAACTATATCAATAGTAAAAGAATAAAAACTGAAAATGTAGGCCCCTTAAAAAATAGTGAGGAAAGAATGGTTGTAGATGACGAGGAAAAAGCTAACATATTAAACACCTTCTTCTCCACGGTATTCACGGTGGAAAATGAAATGCTAGGTGAAATCCCAAGAAACAATGAAAACCCTATATTAAGGGTCACCAATCTAACCCAAGAAGAGGTGCGAAACCGGCTAAATAAGATTAAAATAGATAAATCGCCGGGTCCGGATGGCATACACCCACGAGTACTAAGAGAACTAAGTAATGTAATAGATAAACCATTATTTCTTATTTTTAGTGACTCTATAGCGACAGGGTCTGTTCCGCAGGACTGGCGCATAGCAAATGTGGTGCCAATATTCAAAAAGGGCTCTAAAAGTGAACCTGGAAATTATAGGCCAGTAAGTCTAACCTCTATTGTTGGTAAAATATTTGAAGGGTTTCTGAGGGATGTTATTCTGGATTATCTCAATGAGAATAACTGTTTAACTCCATATCAGCATGGGTTTATGAGAAATCGCTCCTGTCAAACCAATCTAATCAGTTTTTATGAAGAGGTAAGCTATACACTGGACCACGGTGAGTCATTGGACGTGGTATATCTCGATTTTTCCAAAGCGTTTGATACCGTGCCGCACAAGAGGTTGGTACACAAAATGAGAATGCTTGGTCTGGGGGAAAATGTGTGTAAATGGGTTAGTAACTGGCTTAGTGATAGAAAGCAGAGGGTGGTTATAAATGGTATAGTCTCTAACTGGGTCGCTGTGACCAGTGGGGTACCGCAGGGGTCGGTATTGGGACCTGTTCTCTTCAACATATTCATTAATGATCTGGTAGAAGGTTTACACAGTAAAATATCGATATTTGCAGATGATACAAAACTATGTAAAGCAGTTAATACAAGAGAAGATAGTATTCTGCTACAGATGGATCTGGATAAGTTGGAAACTTGGGCTGAAAGGTGGCAGATGAGGTTTAACAATGATAAATGTAAGGTTATACACATGGGAAGAGGGAATCAATATCACCATTACACACTGAATGGGAAACCACTGGGTAAATCTGACAGGGAGAAGGACTTGGGGATCCTAGTTAATGATAAACTTACCTGGAGCAGCCAGTGCCAGGCAGCAGCTGCCAAGGCAAACAGGATCATGGGGTGCATTAAAAGAGGTCTGGATACACATGATGAGAGCATTATACTGCCTCTGTACAAATCCCTAGTTAGACCGCACATGGAGTACTGTGTCCAGTTTTGGGCACCGGTGCTCAGGAAGGATATAATGGAACTAGAGAGAGTACAAAGGAGGGCAACAAAATTAATAAAGGGGATGGGAGAACTACAATACCCAGATAGATTAGCGAAATTAGGATTATTTAGTCTAGAAAAAAGACGACTGAGGGGCGATCTAATAACCATGTATAAGTATATAAGGGGACAATACAAATATCTCGCTGAGGATCTGTTTATACCAAGGAAGGTGACGGGCACAAGGGGGCATTCTTTGCGTCTGGAGGAGAGAAGGTTTTTCCACCAACATAGAAGAGGATTCTTTACTGTTAGGGCAGTGAGAATCTGGAATTGCTTGCCTGAGGAGGTGGTGATGGCGAACTCAGTCGAGGGGTTCAAGAGAGGCCTGGATGTCTTCCTGGAGCAGAACAATATTGTATCATACAATTATTAGGTTCTGTAGAAGGACGTAGATCTGGGTATTTATTATAATGGAATATAGGCTGAACTGGATGGACAAATGTCTTTTTTCGGCCTTACTAACTATGTTACTATGTTACTATGTTACTATAGCCCCCTAGTGTATAACATCCAGGTCCAGTGTACAGAATGGCTGCTGGTGCAGAGCTCATTGAAACCAGGGCAGTTCCGCCGATGCAACAAGTCTGTTCATGACATTTCTTCCTCCTGTATCTTTCCCCATCACCTGTGAGTGATATTATTGAGAAGTGGAGACCCCGTAACATTAGAGATCAGGGTCACAGAGTGCTGAGGAGCAGAGGGCAGAAAAGTCACTAACACTCTGCTGACTACATAACTGCAGAGTCCAGACCTCCTCTGGTATCAGCATCAGCACAAACCCAGCACCCCCGCCGTGAGCTTCATGGCTGAGCAGCTGCATGCAGCCTTACATCACCAAGCACAATGCCGAGCGTAAAAGGGAGTTACCCGAGCTGGCTGTCTAACAGCTGTCTTGTGTGAATGTCTCGTTACCCCCTGACTGCATTGAGCCCGCTGTACAGATGGTGGATGATAATGCTATGGGATTGTTATCAGGGGGCGGCCTCAGCCCCTTAGTTCTAGGGAAGGGAAATCTTAATTCTTCAGCACAAGACATTGTGGATAATTGTAGCCTCTAGTTTTGTGGGAACAGTTTGGGTAAGACCCTTTTTATGTGCCCAAAGCACAAGCTCCATACAGACATGGAGGGGGAGTTTTGTGAAAGAACATGTGGGCCGCACAGAGCCCGGACCTCATCCAACACTTTTGGGATGAACTAGAATGGGGATTGTGACCCCCGGCCTCCCCTCTCTGACCTCACAAACGCTCTTCTGAATGAAGGGGCAAAAACACCCACAGATGCCTCCAAAATCTTAAAGTTCCGTCACATTTAGCGACGCTGCAGCGATCTAGACAACGATCCCGATCGCTGCAGCGTCGCTGTGTGGTCGCTGGAGAGCTGTCACACAGACAGCTCTCCAGCGACCAACTATGCGAAGTCCACTGGTAACCAGGGTAAACATCGGGTTACTAAGCGCAGGGCCGCGCTTAGTAAACCGATGTTTACCCTGGTTACCAGTGCTAATGTAAAAAAAAAACAAACACTACATACTTACATTCCGGTGTCTGTTCCCCGGCGCTCTGCTTCCCTGCACTGACTGTGAGCGCCGGCCGGAAAGCACAGCGGTGACGTCACCGCTGTAATCTGCTTTACGGCTGGCCGGCGCTGACAGTGCAGGGAAGCAGAACGCCGAGGGACGTGACAGACACCGGAATGTAAGTATGTAGTGTTTTTTTTTTTTTTTACATTTACACTGGTAACCAGGGTAAACATCGGGTTACTAAGCGCGGCCCTGCGCTTAGCAACCCGATGTTTACTCTGGTTACCAGTGAAGACATCGCTGAATCGGCGTCACACACGCCGATTCAGCGATGTCTGCGGGTGATCCAGCGACAAAATAAAGTTCTGGACTTTTTGCTCCGACCAACGACATCACAGCAGGATCCTGATCGCTGCTGCGTGTCAAACACAACGATATCGCTAGCCAGGACGTTGCAACGTCACGGATCGCTAGCGATATCGTTGTGAAGTTGGTCAGTGTGAAGGTACCTTTATAGCAATCCTTCAGAGAAGGGCTGTGATAGGTGCGAAGTGGAGAAGGAGTCGATACTAATGCAAATGGCTGTAGAATGGGTTGTGATAAACCCCCTGTAGGTGTAATAAGTAGGGGGCACATACTTTTCTCCATGTACTTTGTATTAATACTTACTCTGTGTATTTCTGTGGTTAGTAATTGGCATAAGATCTCTCTCCGCACAGGAACAGTACGACTTTCTCTACCATGCCATTACTGAGATGTTTGAGAAGCAGTTGAAAGGAAATTACTATGAAAATCTGAAAGAGGTGAGAAGACAAAGTGACTGACAGCGGGGTGCGGCACACAGCCACTTACAATGGACCAGTTATTATGGGCGACATTTTTAAGCCTATTTTGCTGTAGATAACAATGCTGTTATGTACAAGAAAATGATTACAAAAGGGGCTTAATTCATGTGTTGCACCATTTATAATTAGGTCTCCATTTTTCCAGCACCACTGACTTGTGCAAAACTTTAGAAATGATTAGAAAGTATCTGTCACATCCTGAACCCAGTGGGGGGTCCTGCGAGTGCCTCCAGGACCCCACAGAGAACACGGAAAGAATATGCAGTTTATAAAATATGAGAAAACAGGAAGGGGAACTTCCTGATTCTGACAGCGCCGACCACACTGCCATCTTCTTGTGTCACATTGTGAGTTTGTCTTTCTGTCCGCACAGAATAAAGCTCCGTTATACGATGACGCTGTGACTCTGACACTCCCGAACCGGAGCCAGACCCCCAACAGGCGGAGAGACCTCCGTTTACGGTAAGTGACCATCCAGATTTAGCACTGACTGGTCTAATGTAGTGTTATCAGAGGAGCAGATGATATCCATCACAGCAATGGAAAGGCCCATTACACCAATATCTAGTACTAGATGGTGGCCCGATTCTAACACATCGGGTATTCTAGAATATGCATGTCCACGTAGTATATTGCCCAGTAACGTAGTATATTGCCCAGTCACGTAGTATATTGCCCAGCCACGTAGTATATTGCCCAGCCACGTAGTATATTGCCCAGCCACGTAGTATATTGCCCAGTCACGTAGTATATTGCCCAGTCACGTAGTATATTGCCCAGCCACGTAGTATATTGCCCAGTAACGTAGTATATTGCCCACCCACGTAGTATATTGCCCAGCCACGTAGTATATTGCCCAGCCACGTAGTATATTGCCCAGCCACGTAGTATATTGCCCAGCCATGTAGTATATTGCCCACCCACATAGTATATTGCCCAGCCACGTAATATATTGCACAGCCACGTAGTATATTGCCCAGTAACGTAGTATATTGCCCACCCACGTAGTATATTGCCCAGCCACGTAATATATTGCACAGCCACGTAGTATATTGCCCAGTCACGTAGTATATTGCACAGCCCACGTAGTATATTGCACAGCCCATATAGAATATTGCCCAGCCCACGTAGTATATAGCAATGTGGGCATCATATCCCTGTTAAAAAAAAGAATTAAAATAAAAAATAGTTATATACTCACCTTCCTGAGCCCGCGGATCCAAGCAAAGCGGTCTGAAGAGTGCATTGCGGTCTCACGAGATGATGACGTAGCGGTCTCGCGAGACCGCTACGTCATCATCTTGCGAGATCACAGCGTGGACCGGTTAACGGAGCGTCGCGAGCGGGAAAGGCCTGTTGTGGATCCGAGGGGCCGACGCACGGTGAGTATATAACGATTTTTTATTTTTATTATTTTTAACATTAGATCTTTTTACTATTGATGCCACATAGGCAGCATCAATAGTAAAACGTTGGTCACACAGGGTTAATAGCAGCGTTAACCGAGTGCGTTACACCGCGGCATAGCGCGGTCGGTTAACGCTGCCATTAACCCTGTGTGAGTGGTGACCGGAGGGGAGTATGGAGGGGGCACTGACTGCGGGGAGGAAGGAGCGGCCATGTTGCCGCCGAACTGTGCCCATCGCTGATTGGTCGTGGCTGTTTTGCCGCGACCAATCAGCGACTTGGATTTCCACGATAGACAGAGGCCGTGACCAATGAATATCTGTGACTGACAGAAAGATGGAAGTGACCCTAGACAATTATATAGTAGATATATGGGGGTCTCCCGACCGTCCCCCAGAAGAGTGTGGGTGGGGTGAGGATGATCAGGCCACCGGAATCTCCAATGGCCGCTCTCTTTCTTCTCCGGTAGATAGGCTCCTGCCAGAGGGGTCCTCAGCACCTCTCAGCACCTCTCACCGGAGAGCTTAGCCGAGCCAAATATTACTGTGTATTGGGAAGTCAGGGAGAGAGTTGTCAGCCAAGCAAGGGCTTAGCAGAGAGCTATCTATGTGTATGAGGGGCTTCAGTGCTCCTGGATACATGTGACATACTGTAGTGATAAAAGATGTATGCCCCTTCCTAGCATCAATAGGCTGATAACTGAGAACAATAGTCTCCGTATGGCTTCACTGTAAACAGAGAGGCTTCTCTCTCCCTTTCATGGTGCAAGGTGGTGACAAAAGTGATGATAAACTCTGTCTGTCTGGACCTTAATGGTTAATCTCAGACCTCCATTATTTCTAGGGAAGTAGTTATTCATTAGATAACTGCTGATGCAAATAAATGTGTCACCATGGTGTCACCATGGTGTCAGATGGTGCAGCGGGCGGTGGGCAGGCAGGCGGTGGGTAGACTCGTGATGTGTGCTGGCTGCTCACTGCTGCCACGATCACAAGGGAGACTTTGATATACTTATTTTTGCGATATCTTGGGGGCCACTGTAGATTTGCTGTGGATGATAATTAGCCAGGAAACGTTATAATTGAACAATCCCGGTAATGATATAATGGCTGTATTGCACGGTGCAGACATACCTCACCTCTTCTCTTCTCTCTGTACAGTGTATCTCTGCCTCCGCCGCAGTCAGACATGAGCAACACCTACGCTGTAGTGAATAAAAAATCCACCGCTCCGGTGCTACTTCCCGGAAGTAACACACAGGAAACACGGAGCCCGACCTCTTCTCATGTCCAGTATGACAATGTCAGACCCCGCTCGTCCCCTGCCACACCAGTGGATCAGCTGTACAGCTCTGTGGTGCCCAAACCCAACAGGATGTCCGCCTGTGTAACGACACCTTCCAACCCGGGGATTATTTCTTCTTCCTATTCTTTGGCTGGAAACCCAACTCCTTCCGAACCCGCTTCTGTTGAGTACAGTCAGGTCAACATTCCCAGTGCAGGTAAACTTACAGGCAGGCTCAGGTTCCCCGCCTTATGGTCTATACCAGGTATCGGCTCCATGTGCTGCTTTCTTCCTGGGGAATTAGAGTAAGACCCCCAAGGCAGATATATCAGAGGGCACATATACATTTACATGTATTTAAGAATCTAAAAATGGCTCCTAAAAACGAGAGCCTGACAGGAGGTGGCAGCCGGCATCAGTAATAATAATAATAATAATAATTTATTATTTATATAGCACTGACATATTCCGCAGCACTTTACAATTAAAGGGCTACCACCTATTTTCTATAATATAAGGATTCTTTATTACCTGCCCTTTTGTGTATACATATGCAGTGCCAGATACAACCACCAATATGGCAGGTGAACAAATGAGTGAGATCCTACAGGCTAGCGATGGGCATAAATGGGCACTAATATTTCTAAGATACTAGAGGCATTTTCCTTACTTATGTAGGAGCCAGCGCTGTACTACACAGTGGCTAAATGAGAACTTTATTACATAGTGGCTAAGTAGTCACTTTACTAGCCAGTGGCTAATTACTGGTTAAGTGCATACTGACTAGCATACTGGCAAATGGGCACTGCATGGTAAACTGGGTAAATGGGCATTGCATCCTGCTAGGTACATGCTTCAGAGCAATCTGCCTATATGAGCACTGACTTGTAAGCTGGCTGCATGGGCATGGCCTGGCATACTGGTAGATGTGTGCTGCAGGGTATCTCGGGTGCTGTGTTACATTGCATTGACTCTATGAATGCTGCTTTGTACGCTGGTGAAACTTTCTTGTTGCTTGGGTTGGCTTGGTTGGGAATGGATTTGGTGGCTGTTGCATTTGCCGCCCATGTAGTGTCTGTACTGCAGTATAGTTATATATAATGCACAGGGTGTGTGGGACGCAATCACCACCTCATAGACAGAGCAGATACAGGAATTGCCAACACTAAAACTTTGTACCAGGTGAGTGGAGCCCCTACTCTCCAGCTATGTCAGCCACCACGTATGTTCTGGTCTGACAAGGACCTCAGACCATTTCCTGTATCTGCATCCTACAGACAGGTGCAATGTACAGTGATCACGGTCAGTGCACATCGCAATCACGTCGTGTTTTATGAGTTCTTGTGCAGGTGTAATGTCTGTCTGTATTTTGTGTAATGTTTGTCTGTATTTTTGTATTTATTTGTTAATAAAACCATGTTTTCTCAGTACGTGTCTGTGTTGTAGGTTAGGTCAGAACAGAGGATCGGGATTCAGCTTTGATATAAGGTTATATTATACAAGATAGGACCCTACACCCAAGTCTTTTTTGTCCACATACAAAAGTTAATGCTTCTAGAAGGTCTTGTCCCTCTACATCATACCGAACTGTAGAATCCACCATGGTGGACTTGTAACAGGGCCGGACTAGCCATCTGGCAATTCTGGCAAATGCCAGATGGGCTGGTCCAGTAGTGGGCCGCATTGTCTCCTATGCCCGTTAGCAGTATCAATACCCTCAGGGTCCAGTTGAGACGGCGCATCAGGGGGAAGGAACAACATGGGCCTATGTGCTTTCAAATGCTAGGGATAAATTTCACTTCCAGTTCGTCCCTGACCAGTAGCCATTGCCTGTACAGTGACTTCAATCCATACTAGCCTAAATATGCAACATGGCTGCTGATCTAAGAACACTATTGTAGGGATGGAGCAACCCGCCAAAATGAATGGCACACGTTGTGACACTTTCAGTTGGTCTCCTTTAGATGAAAAGGTTTTAAATAAGAATTATTGTCTCTATGTATGATCATAGAGGAGAGTGTACCTTCAGACGTGTTGTTCCGTATGTGCCATATGGCGCCACCACTGTAAGGTACCAGCAGCTGTACAGCCCAGACTGATATAGATGTATACATGATACCGGGGCAAAGAGGCTCCATCTTTGGGCTCAGCCCTTAGTACCTGATAGGTATCACAAGTGCCCAGATGGTATATTTGCCTGTACACGTCCCTTGTCTGTTATGACTGCTTATGTGGCCACCAGTGTGTGCCGGTTGCCCTTTCTGTGTGCCTGGCTGATGTTGGCAGGTCAGGGAGATCTGAGACTCTATAACTCTATGACTTTCTTCCTGCTGCAGTCCCGTCCTTTAACCATCTGAAAGGAGACCACAAGAGGTTCCAGACCAATGTGAGTATCCATCCCACCAATATTCACATGCAGATGACTACCCACCACGTGCTCTCCTCACAATGTGACAATATTCCTGTTTTATTCTAGGTTCATGCAGGAGTATCAGATAGGCAAGGTAAGCGTATGGGAATCCAGACCCTCCTTAAAATTATTGCTGAGTGTCTCCAATATGTAAACTGTGAGAACGTACATCAATAGTAATGATATGGACAGGCACACTCTCCAAAACCCTACACCAGGCATCCATGGTGTGGATGAGTGGGCCCTGCCAGTAACGCTTAAGCCTGATGACTCTCCATTGCCATTGGTATGGTAATAAGTTTAGTATGGCATACAAGGCATACATTCTGCCCTGTCCTCCTGAAATGTCTTATAGCAAAAAAAAGCCACGATAAGGTGTGTGACTGGCGATAACGAAGACCAAACTTACACTGGCTACATACACACTGATAGTCTACATTTCTATTAGCACATTCTTGTAATATCATTAAATATACAACCCCTGGCAAAAAATATGGAATCACCGGCCTTGGAGGATGTTCATTCAGTTGTTTAATTTTGTAGAAAAAAAGCCGATCACAGACATGGCACAATTCTAAAGTAATTTCAAATGGCCACTTTCTGGCTTTAAGAAACCCTAAAAGAAATCAAGAACAAAAAATGTGGTACTCAGTAATGGTTACTTTTCTTATCCAAGCATATGGAAAAATTATGGAGTCACTCAATTCTCAGGAAAAGATTATGGAATCATGAAAAATAAACTAACAAAAAACACTCCAACACATCACTAGTATTTTGTTGCACCACCTCTGGCTTTTATTACAGCTTGCGGTCTCTGAGGCACGGACTTAATGAGTGTCACACAGTACTCCTCATCAATCTGGCTCCAACTTTCTCTGATTCCTGTTGCCAGATCAGCTTTGCAGGTTGGAGCCTTGTCATGGACCATTTTCTTCAACTTCCACTAAAGATTTTCAATTGGATTGTGATCCGGACTATTTGCAGGCCATGACATTGACCGTATGTGTCTTTTTTCAAGGAATGTTTTCAAAGTTTTTGCTCTATGGCAGGATGCATTATCATCTTGAAAAATGATTTCATCATCCCCAAACATCCTTTCAATTGATGCGATAAGAAAAGTGTCCAAAATATCAACATAAAATTGTGCATTTATTGAAGATGTATTGACAGCCATCTCCCCAGTGCCTTCACCTGACATGCAGCCCCATATCATCAATGACTGTGGAAATTTGCATGTTCTCTTCAGGCAGTCATCTTTATAAATCTCATTGGAACGGCACCAAACAAAAGTTCCAGCATCATCACCTTGCCCAATGCAGATTCGCGATTCATCACTGAATATGACTTTCATCCAGTCATCCACAGTCCACGATTGCTTTTCCTTAGCCCATTGTAACCTTGTTTTTTTTCTGTTTAGGTGTTAATGATGGCTTTCAGTTAGCTTTTCTGTATGTAAATCCCATTTCCTTTTGGTGGTTTCTTACAGTTCGGTCACAGAAGTTGACTCCAGTTTCCACCCATTCGTTCCTCATTTGTTTGTTGTGCATTTCCTGTTGCTTTGCTTTAAGTTTCCAGTCTTAACGCTTTGATGTTTTCCTTGGTCTACCAGTATGTTTGCCTTTAACAACCTTCCCACGTTGTTTGTATTTAGTCCAGAGCTTAGACACAGCTGACTGCGAACAACCAACATCTTTTGCAACATTGCGTGATGATTTACCCTCTTTTAAGAGTTTGATAATCCTCTCCTTTGTTTCAATTGACATCTCTCATGTTGGAGACATGATTCATGTCAGTCCACTTGGTGCAACATCTCTCCAAGGTGTGATCACTCCTTTTTAGATGCAGACTAACGAGCAGATCTAATTTGATGCAGGTGCTAGTTTTGGTTATGAAAATTTACAAGGTAATTCCATAATTTTTTCCTCAGAATTGAGTGACTCCATAATTTTTCCCCTAGGCTTGGTTAAAAAAAAGTAAACATTTCTGACTACCACATTTTTTGTTCTTGATTTCTTTTAGTGTTTCTTAAAGCCAGAAAGTTGCCATTTGAAATGACTTTAGTTTTGTGCCATGTTTGCGATCTGCTTTTTTCTACAAAATTAAACAACTGAATGAACATCCTCCAAGGCTGGTAATTCCATAATTTTTGCCAGGGGTTGTACAAGTAGGGCAGAAATATTTTATCTTTTAGTCTACGTTTAATAAGTAATATTCTTCTGGACGTTACGTGTATTAAACATGTCTCATCCTTGCAGATAATTCTCTTGATTATGAAATTGTGGCCGATTCTTCCAAAGGACGAATTTCAGCGACTGTTTCAGGGATAGGTAAGTTCTGGCTGCAGAAACAGTAGGAGCCACGAACGGTATCAGTCACTTACTTAGTTTTATTCCTTACTGACAGCCCCCAATACTAGGTCCAGTAGTCAGACCAGTCCATGCAGGCAACCAGTTGTCCTTGCATTTATTTTGCACTTATTTTTAGCAGTTGTGTCCGGGACTAGGCTACATAGGCTCACTAAGGCCACCTCACAACGGTTGTACATCACATGAAGTTCAGAACAAAATCTGTATGAAACCCACCAATAACCTACATCCTGTGCAGAGACCAGGCATCGCAAAGGAAAATTCCCATATACAGGGGCATCTGCTGGAGGTGTATACCGGGAAATCCTCCTTAGGCCGGGGTCACAATTGCGATTACAACGCGAGAAGCTCGCAGTCTCTCACATAAATACCCGGCACTGCCGCCGGCACTTCGACCGTAGTGTGTGGCTGCATAGAAATACATGCAGCAGCACACTCCGGTCCCGAGTGCCAGAAATTCATGCGAGAGACTTGTTTCTCGCATCACACTCACAAGTGTGACCCCGGCCTTAGGCCACACTGGTTTTGGCTACAAATACTGAGGTAAAATACTGACCAAATACTGAACGTGTGAATGTGGCCTTAGACCGATTTCCAACATCAGTTATTGTTTTCCATAAGTGAAAAATGGTTGTTGTTTCTTTTTTCTTCTTTTGTATGTTGGACCCATTTTTGATCCGCATGTCAGTTGTTACAACCCTTATTGCATATGTTTTTGTGATATGAAAAAAATGAATTTCTCATCTTTTCCCACCCGTTAAGCACTAAAATACGGAAAGGACTTAGATGACATCTGCATGATATCCATTTTTTTCATGGTGTCATTGACTTGCATTGGTGGGTTTGATCTGCAGTACGGATCAGCGTAGGATGGAGTTCGGTTTTATTTTTTGTGAGTGCACATTCGGTCTGCAAAAAAAAAAAAGGACACGTGAAAAGGTGCAATCATTATAATAGGTCTGTGATCTATCCGTAAAAATAACAGGTAGCACCAAAAACAACTTTATGTGAACGAGCCCTTGCACATATCTCTGGTAGATCTCGCTGCTTGAAAACATCTTAAGGCCGCGTTCAGATGGCTGCTGCAAAAATTTGGGCAGTCACATCCGCCAATTGTGGCCGTGACTGGCTTTGTGAGCAGGTGTGTGCTCCTCCACATCACAGATGGGTGCAGGACTGACTTATTTCATGCACTTGCACATGGATTAGTATTGGCATGTTGGGTGAAGGAGCAGACAGAAAATATGGCCACCTGCCTGTTGTGGACATGCTGGTCTCCCACTAATGCGCCATTTCTATATTTACAGGATTTAACTGTCGCATTGGCAAACCTAAAGGCCCCCGAGACCCCCCAGCTGAATGGAGCCGATAATAGGACGGATTATAATACAACAACATAGAGAACATTTCAACCTGTTGCCTGCACACTATAGGATTTATATAGGGAATGGTCCCAGAGTATACGTCATTGACAACATCGCCGGCCCCTATGGACATATTTCATGTGATGTCAGAAGTTTTGATTACTTAGAAGGTGCTCCTGAACCGACATCTAATCTACAAGTGACCGATTGTGTCTGTGTTATTGACTCTGTATGCGGCACATTATAGGTGACTGCAAGGTATAGAGCATGAAATACATGTAAGAGGATGCAGCGTACATGTCTAGTGCTGTGTATACTCTCAGGTGAGGGCTTCTGACCTACAGAAGCAGGATAATGTCCCCACTAATGATCTGCAGGATCGTAAGACCTCAATCAGCCCAACGCACGGACACAGTGACTGTAGGGTGGATGTTCAGATTAGCCAGGTTAATACTGTTGATGCAGCAGTCAACAGCGACTGGATCATCTAAGGAGTTTCGCAGAAGAAACGGCTCGCTCTGCCTTAATTTTTACACACTGCATCACAATTGCTGGGGGTGGATGCTTTATAGCAGCAGTAGCACGACTACAGCCCCCTGTTGTGTCAGAGGTATATATACAGTTGTGCTCAAAAGTTTACATGCCCCGACAGAATTTTTGCTTTCTTGTTTTAACTATGTTACTATTTAGGTTCTCTAGAAGGACGTAGATCTGGGTATTTATTATGATGGAATATAGGCTGAACTGGATGGACAAATGTCTTTTTTCGGCCTTACTAACTATCTTACTAACTATGTTACTATGTTTGTCCTTTTCACAGAAAATGTGAATGAGAACACCAAAACTTTTTCTCCACTCAGTTAGTGGTTGGGTGAAGCCATTTATTGTCAAACTACTGTTTTCTCTTTTTAAATCATAATGACAACCCAAAACATCCAAATGACCCTGATGAAAAGTTCACATACCCTGGGGATTGTGGCCTGATAACATGCACAGAAGTTGAGACGAATGGGTTTGAATGGCTACTAAAGGTAATATTCTCACCTGTGACCCGTTTTGCTTGTAATCAGTGTGTGTGCATAAAAGCTGAGTGAGTTTCTGGGATCCAGACAGACTCTTGCATCTTTCATCCAGCCACTGACGTTTCTGAATTGTGATACATGGAGAAAGCAAAAGAATTGTCAACAGATCTACGGGAAAAGGTAGTTGAACTGTATAAAACAGGAAAGTGATAGAAAAAGATATCTAAGGAATTGATTACGCCAGTAAGCAGCGTTCAAACTGTGATTAACAAATGGAAAATCAGGGGCTCTGTAAAAAGAAAACCACGGTCAGGTAGACCAACAAAAAATTTCCACTTTGACAATAAATGGCTTCACCTAACCACTAACCATGAGTGGAGAAAAAGTTTTGGTGTTATCATTCATATTCTCTGAAAAAAGGCCAAGAAAGCAAAAATTCGGCCGGGGTATGTAAACTTTTGAGCACAACTGTATATGCCTATTAGGCTATGGCAGAGGCATTTTATACTGACAGACAATAAATGCTATGGAATAGAAATATTAACTAAATTTATAGCCATTCTCGCTCCAAAAGCAGAATTGCAAAATACAATGGTGAAGGTGAAATTTTTTTTTTTTCTCATCTCTCTCCTTCCTTCTTCCACCCAAAAATAAAGGTTATGTTAAAAATAATGTGCTTCAAAAGTCTATGTGCAAGTACAAAACAAAATGTGGCACAAAAATAAACCCTCATACGTCTAATATTGATGGAAAATGAAGCAGGTACAGTTCTTCAACTGACTTGTTAAAAAAATGAAAAGAAAAACTGTGAGACCCAAAGTAAAAGAGAAATAGCAGGCTAAGAGGAAGATTCCCTTACTGAAAGCTGAACAGCAGATCTGGTCTAAAATTCAATGTATAAGTGACTTGTCATGATGGTGTTGGGACTATGGGCGCTAACCAGGTCCCTAAAACTAGGGGCGCCTTAATCTATCCCTGTCCTTGGGATTACTCCTGAATGTAGAGACACTGGGTGCTCGTGCCTTGTTATGCTCCTAAATCAACCCCAACCTGTCCCCTCCCTCACCCAGGGTAGTGGGAAGCTGAAGTGTATAGGAACGCACTACTCAGATAAAAAAAGGAAATGTGAACAGGGATAAATGAAAATACTAACCATGCAAATACACCCACCAAACAACACAGAGGGATGAAAAGTAGAAACCACATAGGAGAGGAAGAGGACAAAACTCCAAACAACAATCTCCTGAACAATCTCCAAACGCCAACCCCAACCACAAACTACACCTCCAACTCCAGAACCAGGCAGGAAGAACTAACACTGGCAATCCCTAAGTGCCAGAGACAAGCATATACAACCCCTGGCAAAAATTATGTAATCACCGACCTTGGAGGATGTTCATTCCGTTGTTTATTTATTTATTTATTTTTAAAGCAGATCAGAGACATGGCACAAAACTAGTCATTTCAAATGACAACTTTCTGTCTTTAATAAACACTAAAAGAAATCAAGAATAAAAAATGTTGTAGTCAGTATTTGTTACTTTTTTAGAACAAGCATAGGGGAAAAATTATGAACTCACTCAATTATGTGGTAAAAAATATGGAATCTAAATTTAAATTCCCAAAACGAACACCTACACCAAATTAGATCTGCTCGTTATTCTGCATCTATAAAGGAGTGATCACACCTTGGAGAGCTGTTGCACCAAGTGGACTGACATGAATCATGGCTCCAACACGAGAGATGTCAATTGAAACAAAGGAGAGGATTATCAAACTCTTAAAAGAGGGTAAATCATCATGCAATGTTGCAAAAGATGTTGGTTGTTCACAGTCAGCTGTGTCTAAAATCTGGACCAAATACAAACAACATGGGAAGGTTGTTAAAGGCAAACATACTGGTAGACCAAGGAAAACATCAAAGCGTCAAGACCGGAAGCTCTAAGAAACCGCCTAAAGGAAAAGGGATTTACATACAGAAAAGATAAACGAAAGCCATCATTAACACCTAAACAGAAAAAAACAAGGCTACAATGGGTTAAGGAAAAGCAATCGTGGACTGTGGATGACTGGATGAAAGTCATACTCAGTGATGAATCGCGAATCTGCATTGGGCAAGGTGATGATGCTGGAACTTTTGCTTGGTGCCATTCCAATGAGATTTCTAAAGATGACTGCCTGAAGAGAACATGCATATTTCCACAGTCATTGATGATATGGGGCTGCATGTCAGCTGAAGGCACTGGGGAGATGGCTGTCATTACATCTTCAATAAATGCACAAGTTTATGTTGATATTTTGGACACTTTTCTTATCCTGTCAATTGAAAGGATGTTTGGGGATGATGAAATCATTTTTCAAGATGATAATGCATCCTGCCATAGAGCAAAAACTGTGCAAACATTCCTTGAAAAAAGACACATAAGGTCAATGTCATGGCCTGCAAATAGTCCGGATCTCAGTCCAACTGAAAATCTTTGGTGGAAGTTGAAGAAAATGGTCCATGACAAGGCTCCAACCTGCAAAGCTGATCTGGCAACAGCAAACAAAGAAAGTTGGAGCCAGATTGAAGAAGAGTAAGGTTTGACACTCATTAAGTCCATGCCTCAGAGACCGCAAGCTGTTATAAAAGCCAGAGGTGGTGCAACAAAATACTAGTGATGTTTTGGAGGGTTTTTTGGCTTATTTTTCGTGATTCCATAATTTGTTTCCCACATACAGGTCCTTCTCAAAAAATTAGCATATAGTGTTAAATTTCATTATTTACCATAATGTAATGATTACAATTAAACTTTCATATATTATAGATTCATTATCCACCAACTGAAATTTGTCAGGTCTTTTATTGTTTTAATACTGATGATTTTGGCATACAACTCCTGATAACCCAAAAAACCTGTCTCAAAAAATTAGCATATCATGAAAAGGTTCTCTAAACGACCTATTACCCTAATCTTCTGAATCAACTAATTAACTCTAAACACATGCAAAAGATACCTGAGGCTTTTATAAACTCCCTGCCTGGTTCATTACTCAAAACCCCCATCATGGGTAAGACTAGCGACCTGACAGATGTCAAGAAGGCCATCATTGACACCCTCAAGCAAGAGGGTAAGACCCAGAAAGAAATTTCTCAACAAATAGGCTGTTCCCAGAGTGCTGTATCAAGGCACCTCAATGGTAAGTCTGTTGGAAGGAAACAATGTGGCAGAAAACGCTGTACAACGAGAAGAGGAGACCGGACCCTGAGGAAGATTGTGGAGAAGGACCGATTCCAGACCTTGGGGAACCTGAGGAAGCAGTGGACTGAGTCTGGTGTGGAAACATCCAGAGCCACCGTGCACAGGCGTGTGCAGGAAATGGGCTACAGGTGCCGCATTCCCCAGGTAAAGCCACTTTTGAACCATAAACAGCGGCAAAGGCGCCTGACCTGGGCTACAGAGAAGCAGCACTGGACTGTTGCTAAGTGGTCCCAAGTACTTTTTTCTGATGAAAGCAAATTTTGCATGTCATTCGGAAATCAAGGTGCCAGAGTCTGGAGGAAGACTGGGGAGAAGGAAATGCCAAAATGCCTGAAGTCCAGTGTCAAGTACCCACAGTCAGTGATGGTGTGGGGTGCCATGTCAGCTGCTGGTGTTGGTCCACTGTGTTTCATCAAGGGCAGGGTCAATGCAGCTAGCTATCAGGAGATTTTGGAGCACTTCATGCTTCCATCGGCTGAAATGCTTTATGGAGATGAAGATTTCATTTTTCAGCACGACCTGGCACCTGCTCACAGTGCCAAAACCACTGGTAAATGGTTTACTGACCATGGTATTACTGTGCTCAATTGGCCTGCCAACTCTCCTGACCTGAACCCCATAGAGAATCTGTGGGATATTGTGAAGAGAAAGTTGAGAGACGCAAGACCCAACACTCTGGATGAGCTTAAGGCCGCTATTGAAGCATCCTGGGCCTCCATAACATCTCAGCAGTGTCACAGGCTGATTGCCTCCATGCCACGCCGCATTGAAGCAGTAATTTCTGCCAAAGGATTCCCGACCAAGTATTGAGTGCATAACTGAACATTATTATTTGATGGTTTTTTTGTTTGTTATTAAAAAACACTTTTATTTGATTGGATGGGTGAAATATGCTAATTTATTGAGACAGGTTTTTTGGGTTATCAGGAGTTGTATGCCAAAATCATCAGTATTAAAACAATAAAAGACCTGACAAATTTCAGTTGGTGGATAATGAATCTATAATATATGAAAGTTTAATTGTAATCATTACATTATGGTAAATAATGAAATTTAACACTATGCTAATTTTTTGAGAAGGACCTGTAATTGAGTGATGCTTGTTCTAAAAAACTAACAAATACTGAATACAACATTTTTTGTTCTTGATTTCTTTTAGTGTTTATTAAAGCCAGAAAGTTGCCATTTGAAATGACTGTAGTTACAGTTAGGGCCAGAAATATTTGGACAGTGACAATTTTCGCGAGTTGGGCTCTGCATGCCACCACATTGGATTTGAAATGAAACCTCTACAACAGAATTCAAGTGCAGATTGTAACGTTTAATTTGAAGGGTTGAACAAAAATATCTGATAGAAAATGTAGGAATTGTACACATTTCTTTACAAACACTCCACATTTTAGGAGGTCAAAAGTAATTGGACAAATAAACATAACCCAAACAAAATATTTTTATTTTCAATATTTTGTTGCAAATCCTTTGGAGGCAATCACTGCCTTAAGTCTGGAACCCATGGACATCACCAAACGCTGGGTTTCCTCCTTCTTAATGCTTTGCCAGGCCTTTACAGCCGCAGCCTTCAGGTCTTGCTTGTTTGTGGGTCTTTCCGTCTTAAGTCTGGATTTGAGCAAGTGAAATGCATGCTCAATTGGGTTTAGATCTGGAGATTGACTTGGCCATTGCAGAATGTTCCACTTTTTGGCACTCATGAACTCCTGGGTAGCTTTGGCTGTATGCTTGGGGTCATTGTCCATCTGTACTATGAAGCGCCGTCCAATCAAGTTTGCAGCATTTGGCTGAATCTGGGCTGAAAGTATATCCCGGTACACTTCAGAATTCATCCGGCTACTCTTGTCTGCTCTTATGTCATCAATAAACACAAGTGACCCAGTGCCATTGAAAGCCATGCCATCACGTTGCCTCCACCATGTTTTACAGAGGATGTGGTGTGCCTTGCATCATGTGCCGTTCCCTTTCTTCTCCAAACTTTTTTCTTCCCATCATTCTGGTACAGGTTGATCTTTGTCTCATCTGTCCATAGAATACTTTTCCAGAACTGAGCTGGCTTCTTGAGGTGTTTTTCTGCAAATTTAACTCTGGCCTGTCTATTTTTGGTAATGATGAATGGTTTGCATCTAGATGTGAACCCTTTGTATTTACTGTCATGGAGTCTTCTCTTTACTGTTGACTTAGAGACAGATACACCTACTTCACTGAGAGTGTTCTGGACTTCAGTTGATGTTGTGAACGGGTTCTTCTTCACCAAATTAAGTATGCGGCGATCATCCACCACTGTTGTCATCCGTGGACGCCCAGGCCTTTTTGAGTTCCCAAGCTCACCAGTCAATTCCTTTTTTCTCAGAATGTACCCAACTGTTGATTTTGCTACTCCAAGCATGTCTGCTATCTCTCTGATGGATTTTTTCTTTTTTTTCAGCCTCAGGATGTTCTGCTTCACCTCAATTGAGAGTTCCTTTGACCGCATGTTGTCTGCTCACAGCAACAGCTTCCAAATGCAAAACCACACACCTGGAATCCACCCCTGACCTTTTAACTAATTCATTGATTACAGGTTAACGAGGGAGACGCCTTCAGAGTTAATTGCAGCCCTTAGAGTCCATTGTCCAATTACTTTTGGTCCCTTGAAAAAGAGGACGCTATGCATTACAGAGCTATGATTCCTAAATCCTTTCTCCGATTTGGATGTGGAAACTATCATATTGCAGCTGGGAGTGTGCACTTTCAGCCCATATTACATATATAATTTTATTTCTGAACATGTTTTTGTAAACAGCTAAAATAGCAAAACTTGTGTCACTGTCCAAATATTTCTGGCCCTAACTGTATGTGCCATGTCTGTGATCTGCTTTTTAAAAAAAAACCAAAAAAAAAAAACAACTAAATGAACATCCTCCAAGGACCGGTGATTCCATAATTTTTGCCAGGGGTTGTATAGCAGAGGGAAGTGAGCTGAGACAATCTGGTTGGAAAGCTCCAAGAGCTTCAACTGAACAGATTATCCCTTGCACTGTTAGCAAGGAAAACTCTGCACAGTTTACGGTGGTGAAGTGCTTCTAACCAGTGCAGGAGTGCGTTAAACCAGGTGACAATATATTCTGGCTTTTCTCTGTATCCCCATATGACTCTTGACTTTTTCCTTTCTTTGCAGTTAGTTTTCTTCTGTGTTGGTTGTATTTTAGATCTGATCCATTAGACAACAGCATAGATCAGTTTTTACCAGAAGGAGGTATAATGGGAATCTAGGGTTGTCTGAAATCAGCCTTATCAGATTCTTCTGCTAGGACCTGATCTGGACCTGGAAATCTACTGAAGGGAATATTACTGGCAGAAAGGGCCATGTTTTTACAGTTTGTAAACTGTACCTAAACTGTAGTTTACAGTACCTAAATTTAGTATTACGTTGATGAAAAGTAAAGGTCCATGGTCTTCCAATCACATGAGCCTCTATCCCTTCACTAAATATTCTGCTCATATGCATCAGCTAAGGCTACGTTCACATTAGCGTTGTGCGGGGCTGCGTCGGGCACAGCCGCGGCGACGCATGCGCCCATATATTTAACATGGGGGGCGCATGGACATGCGTTGTCTTGCGTTTTGTGACGCATGCGTCTTTTTGGCGCAACAGAAAACGCTGCATGATGCAGTTTTTTCTGCGCCAAAAATCATGAAAAAATGAACGCATGCGTCACAAAAAGCTGCGTTTTGCATGCGTTGTGCATTGCGTCGCCGACGCAGCACCGCACAACGCAAATGTGAAAGTAGCCTAACGGAGACAAAGGTGTGTCTGGCTATTTAAATGTGCTTAAAAAAACAAAAAAAAAACATTGAGAAGTGCGCCTCAATTTATCAAACCCCCAATGCTGTCAAAGTCTCCTGCTAGTCTCTGTACTTCATGCTCCATTTGGACAGACATGTGACTGCTGTAGCCAATCAGTAGTGGAGACATGTTGGTCATCATTGTGGACTGTAATTGGCTGCAGTGATCACATTTCTGTCCACACAAAGCAGGAAATACAGAGACCTGCAGTCGCCCAGAAATAGTCACCACCGGGACAACAGGAAAGTGAGCGCAAGGGCCCCACACATATTAGAAAGCTATTGGCCCGGAATCCCCCAAACACAGAATCTCTTGGTCTGCTCCTGTGTTCTCCTTAAGGGGGCTGCTGACAGACTTTGGTGGCTTCATTCCCAGAGAACAAAGGATCTGACATTGCAAATCCAACCTGCTGGATCCTTCTCTAGGGTCCCATACAGACTAAACTGCTGGCTGATCCCACTGATACTGGCGAGTTCAGCCAACCTTAGTGGAATGTGCTTCTAGGTTCTCATACACACTAGACTGTCAACCGATCCCACTAATATTGGCGAGTTCAGCTGACCTTACGGTAATGATTTTCTAGGGTCACATACACACTGGACTGTCAACCGATCCCACTAATATTGGCGAGTTCAGCTGACCTTACGGAGATGCGTATCTAGGGTCCCATACACACTAGACTGTCAACCGATCCCACTAACATTGGCGAGTTCAGCTGACCTTACGGTAATGCGTTTCTAGGGTCCCATACACACTGCACTGTCAACCGATCCCACTAATATTGGTTCAGTAGACATTAGTGTAATGTGTATGGTGCCTTTTTCCAGTTTCTTCTTTTCTACCATTGTGTTTGGTAAAAAATGTACTTGCATAATAATCACTGATGTACTGGTCCGAGGAAAACGGGTCTTAATCAGCCAGTGTAAATGAATTGAGAAAACACTTGTTTCCCGATAATCACCCACTGTGTGAACAGGCTTCCAATCACCCGACGAATTAACAAAATGCTCGATTGTCACTAAGATGATTTTTACGCTTGCTTAAAATGAATTGCTCTCAGCAGCACATTGTCCTGTGTAAACGTGCTACCGAGAACAATGACAGTCTATGCACAAAGAGCCATCTACTACCGATCCAGTGTCTAAACACAAACAAGTAGCTGATCAGCAGTCATTTAATGCAGGGGTCCCCAACTCCAGTCCTCAAGGCCCACCAACATGTCATGTTTTCAGGATTTCATTAGTCTTGCCCAGGTAATAATTGCATCACCTGTGCAATGCAAAGGAAATCCTGAAAACATGACCTGTTGGTGGGCCTTGAGGACTGGAGTTGGGGACCTCTGATTTAATGGACCTAGAACACAAAGTGTGAAGGCCCCTCAACTACAACACAAGCAGTCTGATATCAGCTGGGTGACATTAACAATGCTGGGACACAAGACCAGACAGGAAACCTGTGGATGAGACGATCACGCTCACATCCTGCGCTGCAATGCTACATGCTTTTACATAAAGAAAATGAATAAGAACTGGGGTACAGATCCACCAGCAACTAAGAAAGTACTCTAATTGTGGAAGACCCCATCATGAATGAAATTCATGGTAAACCCCCAATCCAGACATCTGATTAGGACTCATTCACATGTCAGCATTTTTCGGCTGTCAGTTTTATCCACAGAGGACAGGCACGTTATTTTAGTTGGGGTATTTCTCATGTCCGATTCACACTGCAGACTGATGATCCACATGAAGAACGGAGACCATGCTGTGTGCAGCAGAGCTCTGCTGGAGTGCATTGGCAATGACTGGACGCTGGGGTCCTGCCATGGGTTCTGCTTCACTTCCTTTATGAAGCGCCTGGTTTTCTGGGTCAGTTAGCAGATGAACATTGAACAAGCTCCATCCTGTCGATCCCCCTCTGTTCTGAACTCCAGGAATCTCTGCCTGGAAACCACAAACAAGACGCCTTCCATTAGGTCTGAGGGCAGTGGGTCTCTGAGGGACAAACTCCAACCGGGCTGATATTTCTGTCACATAAGGTAATTATATTTATACTAGATGGAGACCCGATGTTATCGCATCGGGAGGGCGGTAATGTCATGATGGAGGCAGGCTTTGCAGCGCTGAGAATCTCTCCCCCCATGTGCTCACCCACCTATCCACTCTGTCTTTCCCCATGTGCTGACATCTCCTGTCTGTGCTCTCTTCTTTGACCTTTCTACCCCATGTGCTATCCCCCATGTCTGCTGTCTCTCTCCTTTCTGTGTTCTCTCCTCATGTGCTGTCCTATTTGAGCTGTCTCCCCCCTGTGCGCTTTCTCTCTCCCCCATCTGCTGTCTTCTCCTCTCATGTCATCTCTTCTTTGACCAGCAGGAGATTGCAGAGGATACATTTTGTGCGGTAAAATATTGTTTTAAAACAGTCAGTGAAATATTTTACCTGACAAAATGAATCCTCTGTGATCCCCTGCTGTAATGTCAGTATTGTGTTTTGCTTCCTCACCTGCCCAGATGTGGTATGCGGTGTACACGGTCAGACACAGACAATTTTTAAAATGAACTTTCGTTTGTAGGAAAACCCCTTTAATGTGACCGGCTTCCTCTGCCTGTAGACACGTCGCACATCTGCTGCCAGGATCAGCCGAATGATTCACTGTGCCTGAGCTGAATTCGCACAGGCGTAAATCAGAGCGCCACCATCTAGCGGCGGTCACATTAAAACTTGGCATGCGCTTCTCCTGTACAAAGATGGCGGCGTTCAGTGAATCATTAAGCTGATCCCAGTGGCAGCGTGTTCGCGAAGGTGTTCCGCTGGTGGTACCATGCAAGAGGCTGCGTACGGTGTATACAGTGTGTGTGTGTGTTGCATACAGCGTATACAGTGTGTGGTGCGGACGGCGTATACAGTGTGTGAGCTGTGTATGGCATATACAGTGTGTGTGGGTGCATACAGCGTGTGTGTGTGTGGTGCGTACGGCGTATTCAGTGTGTTTGTGTGGTGTGTACAGCATATAAAGTGTGTGTGTACAGCATATAGTGTGTGTGTACAGCATATAAAGTGTGTGTGTACAGCATATAGTGTGTGTGTGTGTGTGTGTGTGTGTGTGTGTGTGTGTGTGTGTGTGTGTGTGTGTGTGTGTGTGTGTGTGTGTGTGTGTGTGTGTGTGTGTGTGTGTGTGGTTTAGAGCAATGCTGTGCACACTGAAAAAAAAAAGACACCAGGTGCAGGCTGAACTTGGAGTAGAACCACTTAAATCATATATTTGAAGAAAACAGCCGCACTCTAAATTTGGATTTTCAAATGCTTATCAAAACCAAGCGTTTATTGAAGTCACGACAGTAAAACATAAGGGTGTTGAGGTAACGTTTCGACCCAATAGCGGGTCTTTTTCAAACATCACTAGTGTTTTCCGTGTGTGGTGCGTACAGCATATACAGTGTGTGTGAGTGTGGTGCATACAGCGTATATAGTGTGTGTGTGTGGTGCATACAGCGTATATAGTGTGTGTGTGTGGTGCATACAGCGTATATAGTGTGTGGTGCGTACGATACAGTGTGTGTTGCGTACGGCAAATACAATGTGTCTGTTTGTGTGTGTGTGTGGTGCGTACGATACAGTGTGTGCTTGTGTGTGTTGTGCTTATGGTGTATACAGTGTGTGTGGTGCCACGGTGTTCCAATGGTGGTACCACGCAAGAGGCTGGTACCAAAATAAAGGGAACACTTAAACAACAGAATATAACTCCAAGTAAATCAAACTTCTGTGAAATCAAAATGTCCACTTAGGAAGCAACACTGATTGACAATCAATTTCACATGCTGTTGTGCAAATGGAATAGACAACAGATAGAAACTAGATGAGCATTTCCTGAAGGAAATACATGGTGCTTGAACAGCGCTGCCAGCTTTACAGCAGTGTTTATCAGGTGTCGACTGTGAGAAAGTAAAGTTAGATTAGAAGGTGACTAGCAGATTAGGAAGAACAGGCCTCGCACAGTGAAACTGCCTGACAGACAGCTCTAGTTGCCATGAGAGCCAATCAGAGGTCAGCTTTCATTTTACCTCAGAAGTTTCAAATATGAAAGCTGACCTCTGGTTGCTATGGACAACCAAAATGGTTTTACTCTGAGGCAATTTTCATTAATAAGGCCACTAACATTTGTTATAGAAATCAGGAAACCTTGTCACATACCTTTCTTATAGAAGTGCAGTGTTCCCTATTTACTCAATAAAATTGTACAATTAGTGGACTAGTAAGTCCTTAAGGTCCCTTCACACTGAATGATACCGATGACGATTGCGATGCTAAAGGGTTCAAGCACCATAAAAAATGTATTTATTTCAATTTTCCCGTTAGGGTTAGAGTTGGGGCTAAAGTCAGGGTTACAGTTGTGATTGGGGTTAGAGTTGGGATTAAGGTTAGGGTTGGGATTAGGTTTAGGGTTACGGTTGGGGGATTAAGGTTGGGATTAGGGTTAGGGTTGGGATTAGGATTGGGGTTGGGAGTCAGAGACAGAGTCGGGAGTCAGAGTCGGGTGATACGCCATATTTGTATGTACTCCAGTCTTTTACACCAGATCAGATCTCCTGAGGGTTCCTGATGAGGTAACTTCACATTATATAGCTATTTATGGATACGGCCATACAGATCACACAGTGTGGCCCCTTACTATACTTTGTAGTGGATGGACTCCGGATTTGGGGTGTAGATGTACACCCTGGTGGTGTAGATTGTGGATGCACCCACAGATTTTCACTCATCGTCACCCTTTATGCCAAGTTCAGACGTTACTGAGAAAGTGACCAGCTACGGCTACTTTCACACATCAAATTTTTGCAGTCAGGCACAATCCGTCGAATGTTGAAAAAAACGGATCCGTCGCAGATTGTGAAAAACTGATGCTTCGGATCCGTTTTTTCTACGGATCTGACTAGCTGATCCAGCTAAATGGATAAAAAAAAAAATAAAAATTGGAGCACGCTCAGTTAAAAAAAACCAGAATCTTGTATTTGACGGATTTGGCACCTTCTATTCTAGCAAAAAGCCGGATTTGCCGCAGACAAAAACGACGTTACTGTGCACGTTTTTTCCAGGTGCCGGAAAACAAATATTCGTCGGATCTGGCGAAAAACGGACAAAACGTATGGCCATCCGGCGCTAATACAAGTCTCTTTAGCCGGCTCCGTTTTTTTTTTTTTTCAAAATTAGCCAGATTGAGCCTGATGGCGAAAACCTGGTGTGTGAAAGCAGCCTAACAAACACTATGGCAGCTTTATCAGCTCGTTACTTTATCTAAAATGGCGGCAGAATAGCAATCGCTCTGGCTTTATTACTAATATATACATCATTTGTTTGGGAATGTGATAATCCATTTTATTACATGTGAAGACACAAGCTGTGCAGGGTCTCTGGTGAGCGTGAGGTAACACATGAGGTAACGCTGGTGCTGACTACTCTCCTCCTGTCTCCATTCCTTTCCCACGTCAGTGAGCCGTTACTTGAAACGACCATTAAACGCCAACTTCCCGCGCAGTGGGGTCCCATGACCAACCAACCAATCACAGCTGTCCCAAGCAGCCTAGCAACCAATCAAAGAACGCACGCGCTATCTCTAGCGATTACTGAAGATTGACTGGATGTATTTTCACTCGCGCTCTGCTATTTCATCCAATCAGCAGTGGCAGATATGCTCGAGCGCACCTCAAGTGTCTTATAAGCTGCGACCGTGAGCGGGAGACCGGCAGTTGGCGAGGAGCGACGTGCTGACAGGAAGATCCTTGAAGTGAAGTGGCCATACCGATCACCCAGCGCGGAACAAGAATCCTGCAGTAGACAGTACGTTCCTCTGCGGAAATAACTATGGTAAGAGAAAGCTTCCAGCCGCTCCTCAATGTGCGGAGCCCGGTCTCAGCTCACAGGAGGGGAGCGCAGTAGCCATAGCCTGAGTGCAGTGCAGGCCTGAAGCCAGCAGAGGGCTACATGACGGTGACGCACTATCATTGGTGGAGGCGTGGCTACATTAGTGACCGCTGAGGTGAAAGTCAGCCTCTCGTGCTGCCGGTGTGTGATTGGCTGGAGGGAGATGAAGAGCAGGGCTGTGTAATGTAAAAGGGATGTGCCTCCAACTAAGGTCTATGGACGGGGCTCCCCTGCAATACCCGGCCCCAGTACCAGGCTGTAATACCCGGCCCCAGTATTATACCAGGCTGTAATACCAGCCCCCCCCCCCCCCCCTGCAATACCCGGCCCAAGTGTAATACCAGCCCCCCCCTGCAATACCCGGCCCCAGTATTATACCAGGCTGTAATACCAGCCCCCCCCCCCAGTAATACCCAGCCCCAGTATTATACCAGGCTGCAATACCCGGCCCCAGTAGTATACCAGGCTGCAATACCCGGCCCCAGTAGTATACCAGGCTGTAATACCAGCCACACCCCCCCCCCCCCCAGTAATACCCAGCCCCAGTATTATACCAGGCTGCAATACCCGGCCCCAGTATTATACCAGGCTGTAATACCAGCCCCCCCCCCCCCCAGTAATACCCAGCCCCAGTATTATACCAGGCTGCAATACTCGGCCCCAGTATTATACCAGGCTGTAATACCAGCCCCCCCAGTGATACCCGGCCCCAGTATTATACCAGGCTGCAATACCCGGCCCCAGTATAATACCAGGCTGTAATACCAGCCCCCCCAGTAATATCAGGCCCCAGTATAATACCCGGCTGTAATACCAGCCCCCCCCCCTCTGATCACTTGATTGCTTTTACAACACATGAAAATACTGTATTATTTTAGGGTATTGTAAAATTACCTATTTTCTTTGAAGCCTAGCAGCATACTGGACTCCATAGGCGAAGAAACATGGCAGACACAGGGACATAAGTAGACACCCCAGCTGCCCTGAAAACACCACCAATAAAATTGTAGGATGGGTGTCATTTTCAAATGCTACTGTCATAATTGACAGCAAAATATAAGAGGTTAAACTGCATTGATCAGAATTAGCCTCGGCTGTTAGACGCAGGGGCTGTCTCCGCTCCGTCTCCATAGGGATCACATCTGCCGTACATGTACAGGGTATATTGCAAATTGAAACCTGGGCAGAATGGGTCATGCCCATTTCCGCTGGTGCTGGCCCATCCCAAGCCATCGGGCACTGGCCACTGCAGGTTTTAGTTTCATATTGGTTTTCTAGATTTCACATAAAGATATAAATTCCACAGAAACTCACCCTTCACTACATTCTCTTGTTATTCTTGTAGCGCGAGTGCATTTCAGTCCACGTCGGCCAGGCCGGAGTTCAGATTGGCAATGCATGCTGGGAGTTATACTGCCTGGAACATGGCATTCAGCCTGATGGACAAATGCCCAGCGATAAAACCATTGGTGGAGGAGATGACTCATTCAACACATTCTTCAGTGAGACAGGAGCTGGCAAACATGTGCCCAGGGCGGTCTTCGTGGATCTGGAGCCCACGGTGGTTGGTAAGTAGTTCTTGTTCTATGCAACACCCAGATCTGACTTCATAATCACATAGGCTGGAGTCACACGAGCGATTTCCGATTACAATCGCAGCATGCTGCATGGTCCGATCAGAGCTAAAAAAAAAAACCACAGATGAACAAACACACAATTTTAGAACAACATCGGTCCGAATTAAATCCAATTTTTTTTTTAATCGGACTGCATTCATCCGATTTCATAGCAAGTGGGAATGAGCGCTAATGGAGGATTTCCACGTGAAATTACTGGACAAGGACACATCTCATTCACACTCAGCACCTGAATTTCTACTGTAGATTTTTGCTGCCGATTTCACCCCTTTGGGCAAAGCCTTATGTACATGGACTCGCTCTAACAGTTTCTATGTTAGACTGTAATAACAGCAGAAATGTTTCTTGCCAGATTGTCAGCTAGAGCCGTTTCTATAAGTAAAGCAGAAGTTATGTTGGGTTAGGCTTCTTTCACACTAGCGTCGGAATCTCCCCGTCGCAATGCGTCGGGGAGAGATTCCGACGCTAGCGTTTAGCGCATTGCACAATGGAGGCAGCGGATGCATTTCTCCGGCGCATCCGCTGCCCCATTGTAAGGTGGGGCGGAGGTCCGGCCGCGCATGCGCGGTCGGAAAAAGCGGTCCGTCAGGAGCAAAAAACGTTACATGTAGCGTTTTTTGCTCCCGACGGTCTGCAGATGCACGACGCATCCGTTGCTCGACGGATGCGACGTGTGGCAATCCGTCGCAAATGCGTCGTCAATGCAAGTCTATGGGGAAAAAACGCATCCTGCAAGCACTTTTGCAGGATGCGTTTTTTCTGCAAAACGACGCATTGTGACGGATTGCAGAAAACGCTAGTGTGAAAGTAGCTGTACCGATTAGCTGGGAGCTGCTCACTACCTTCAGATCATGCATGTATCATCTGGAATTAGTGCTTTTAGGGGTTGTTACTTATCTCTGATGTGTTCCTGTGTAGATGAGGTGCGCACTGGCACATATCGCCAGCTATTCCACCCTGAACAGCTCATCACCGGAAAGGAAGATGCTGCCAATAATTACGCTCGGGGACATTACACCATCGGGAAAGAGATAGTCGATTTAGTGCTGGATCGTATACGCAAGTTGGTGAGTGCCAATAGCAAGTGAATGTGCTGCTGAATACTTATGTGGTATTATTTGCTTTAGTAATTGAAGGAAAAGTCAATCTATTATTTTGGGCTGCGCTGACGTGAAAATCCCTAGGATAGGTCATCAATATCAGACCAGCTCTGGCAGCTGATGGATGTAAGCGTCAGCCACTAGCAGAGACGGCAGATCCTTGCATTAGGCCGGAGTCACACATGCGAGAAACACGTCCGTGTCTCGCATGTGAAAAGCAAGCTTTGGCGCCGGCACTTGGGAGCGGAGCGTGCGGCTCCATGTGTTACTATGCGGCCACACGCTCCGCTCTGGAGTGCCGGCGCCAGAGCTTGCTTTTCACATGCGAGACACGGACGTGTTTCTCGCATGTGTGACTCCGGCCTTAGTCAGTGACATCCTCTCTTATTACACTTTATGCTGACAGTATTAGTAGGGTCCAGTCATTGTTTAGACAACTTTCACACTCTCCAGGCTGAACTCGACGGCATCATAATAGCTGTAAAAAGTGACAGCAGCCTATATGGCCATGGACTGATTTATACATATGGAAAAGATTTACTAATGACAATTGTGTGAAATAGGTCAGCCTTGCTAGAACAATAATTACCTTCTTTCTTGCAGGCTGATCAGTGCACCGGCTTACAAGGTTTCCTCATTTTCCACAGTTTTGGAGGCGGTACAGGTTCAGGATTTGCATCTCTTCTGATGGAGAGACTATCTGTAGATTTTGGCAAGAAGTCCAAGCTTGAGTTTGCCATCTATCCAGCACCACAAGTGTCAACAGCTGTGGTGGAGCCATATAACTCCATACTAACCACGCACACAACGCTGGAGCATTCAGATTGTGCTTTTATGGTGGACAATGAGGCCATTTATGATATTTGTCGCCGAAACTTGGACATTGAGCGTCCAACATACACAAATTTAAACCGTCTCATTGGGCAGATCGTGTCCTCCATCACTGCCTCTCTAAGGTTTGATGGGGCTTTAAATGTTGATCTCACGGAGTTTCAGACCAACCTTGTTCCATATCCACGTATCCATTTCCCACTGGTCACGTATGCTCCTGTAATCTCTGCAGAGAAGGCCTACCATGAGCAGCTGTCTGTGGCTGAAATAACCAATGCCTGCTTTGAGCCAGCAAATCAGATGGTAAAGTGTGACCCTCGCCATGGCAAATACATGGCATGCTGCATGTTATACAGGGGTGATGTAGTACCCAAAGATGTCAATGCTGCCATTGCGACCATCAAGACAAAACGCACTATTCAGTTTGTAGACTGGTGCCCAACAGGATTTAAGGTTAGTATTAAATGCCCCCGTTAATGCAATAAATAAGACACGTGACATTTTTCACACTATTAATATCCACAGGAAGCTATGTAGTCTTTGCTCTTCAGTCATCTGCTCCACCAGACGGGACTGCATGTAAAGGTTGATCATGAAAGATATCATCCTGCAGAGAACTTATTAATTGGGTTTTCGCCAACGATTTTAGGTGAAGACGTGCCGCCATTATTAGTGGGGGTCCAATTTCTGGGACCTCCGGCGATCCTGAGAGTGAATGTGATCCACACTTATTCCTACACAGTGACATTTCAGCCAATTGCTGCTCTACATTCTCTTCAGTCTCAAGATCGTTGTGGGTCTTAGAACGTTGAACCCCACTGATCATAAAGTGATGGCATATTCTAGCTAGGTAAAGATCATCAATATAGTAAGCCTGAAAACCGCTGTAACAGAGGGAAATTAGTCACTGCCTTATAGCATGTGAAAAAAAGTGCAAAGCAGCAGCTATTAGGCTGTGTGCACACGTTGTGGATTTACTGTGGATCAGCAGCGTTTTTTTCTGTGCAGAAACGCTGCAGATCCGCAAGTGATTTACAGTACAATGTAAATGAATGGGAAAAAAATTGCTGTGCTAATGGTGCGGAAAATTCCGCGTGGAAAAGCTACGGATTAAAAGAAGGAGCATGTCACTTCTTTTGTGCGGATCTGCAGCGTTTTTGTACCTATTCTATAATAGAAATCTGCAGGGGTAAAAATGCATGAAATCCGCATAAAAAAAAAAAAAACATCAAATCAGCACCTTTGTTTTCTGCCAAGAGATGCAGAATCCACACAAAAAATTCCAGAGGCAAATCCGCAACGTGTGCACATAGCCTTAGAGACTTTGCTCAGGTATTAATCTGGCCCTCTTGCATAAATATTGAAATCTCAAATCTTTTTAAAAACTAGAAAGTGTAAAAATAAATGAAGAATAGGCCAAACTGCGTCTCCTCAATGTACAGAAGCCTGTCAGTCTAGCTTACAGAACCATTGCTTTCTGTCTCCACAGGTCGGAATCAACTACCAGCCCCCCACAGTAGTGCCCGGAGGAGACCTGGCCAAAGTGCAGCGTGCTGTGTGCATGCTGAGCAATACTACAGCCATTGCAGAGGCCTGGGCCCGGCTGGACCACAAATTTGATCTCATGTATGCAAAACGTGCCTTCGTGCACTGGTATGTGGGAGAAGGAATGGAGGAAGGAGAGTTTTCAGAGGCCCGAGAAGATCTGGCAGCGCTGGAAAAGGATTATGAAGAAGTGGGAATTGATTCGGTTGACGGGGAGGCTGAGGAGGGAGAGGAATACTGAGGTGATAGAACGAACCAGTCATATGTGATAGAACTGGTAGATGTGTTAGTTACTTGTTCTCTGTAGGTTTCAGTTTACAATTATTGCAATAAAAGTTCTGTTGACTGAATTGAGGCTTCCCCTTGTTCTATAAAGAAATCTTTATTTACAGGCAACATACAAAACGCACAGATACTATTCATTGCTGAGATACTTCCTCTTCTTGGCCGTATTGGTATAAGGATGCCAGCGCCACTCCACCTCTGCCGTGCCCTCATTCTCCAGGGTGCCCAGCTTTATCATATACACTGAAAAAAGTAACGGCCAGGTATAAGTAAGGATCACTGACACTGGGCCGATTTATCATTGCATTTGACAGGTTTTTTTGGCATGCATACCTTTAATGACTTTGATTTGCAACAAATTAAAATCAAATTATTTGTTCTTTCATCAAGTTGTCGTTTAGTTTTCTGATTTTTACATCAATGTGGCTTTTCCCAGATACGTTAGACAAATTCATTAAATGCAACTTCTAAAAAGTTGTAAAACTTGTTGCAACTGTTCTTCAATTCCCCCGCAGTGATTCTATCTACATCAGTTTCGCACATTTTTGCAAAAATTTTGCACACGATGCAATTTTTCCCACCAGGTAGTCCGCTATTTTGATGAATTTGGATCAAACAATTTTAGCAGATTCCACTAATAAAGAAAAAGGGACTTCCTGAAACACCCCCCCCCCCCAAGCAATTGGTGAATCTTGTCCTGTATGTGCAACTGAGAATGCTATTGTGGGCCAGAAATCAGTGATAGAGGGGCATCTATGAGATAAAAAAAAAGCAACTGATCACCTTCCAAGAGCTCAGAGCTATATTGATGTCACCACCATTAACCCCTTCATGACCCAGCCTATTTTGACCTTAAAGACCTTGCCGTTTTTTGCAATTCTGACCAGTGTCCCTTTATGAGGTAATAACTCAGGAACGCTTCAACGGATCCTAGCGGTTCTGAGATTGTTTTTTCGTGACATATTGGGCTTCATGTTAGTGGTAAATTTAGGTCAATAAATTCTGCGGTTATTTGTGATAAAAACAGAAATTTGGCGAAAATTTTGAAAATTTCGCAATTTTCACATTTTGAATTTTTATTCTGTTAAACCAGAGAGTTATGTGACACAAAATAGTTAATAAATAACATTTCCCACATGTTTACTTTACATCAGCACAATTTTGGAAACAAAATTTTTTTTTGTTAGGAAGTTATAAGGGTTAAAATTTGACCAGTGATTTGTCATTTTTACAACGAAATTTACAAAACCATTTTTTTTAGGGACCACCTCACATTTGAAGTCAGTTTGAGGGGTCTATATGGCTGAAAATACCCAAAAGTGACACCATTCTAAAAACTGCACCCCTCAAGGTACTCAAAACCACATTCAAGAAGTTTATTAACCCTTCAGGTGCTTCACAGCAGCAGAAGCAACATGGAAGGAAAAAATGAACATTTAACTTTTTAGTCACAAAAATTATCTTTTAGCAACAATTTTTTTATTTTCCCAATGGTAAAAGGAGAAACTGAACCACGAAAGTTGTTGTCCAATTTGTCCTGAGTACGCCGATACCTCATATGTGGGGGTAAACTACTGTTTGGGCGCACGGCAGGGCTTGGAAGGGAAGGAGCGCCATTTGACTTTTTGAATCAAAAATTGGCTCCACTCTTTAGCAGACACCATGTCACGTTTGGAGAGCCCCCGTGTGCCTAAAAATTGGAGCTCCCCCACAAGTGACCCCATTTTGGAAACTAGACCCCCCAAGGAACTTATCTAGATGCATAGTGAGCACTTTAAACCCTCAGGTGCTTCACAAATTGATCCGTAAAAATGAAAAAGTACTTTTTTTTCACAAAAAAATTCTTTTCGCCTCAATTTTTTCATTTTCACATGGGCAGTAGGATAAAATGGATCATAAAATTTGTTGGGCAATTTCTCCCGAGTACGCCGATACCTCATATGTGGGGGTAAACCACTGTTTGGGCACACGGCAGGGCTCGGAAGGGAAGGCGCGCCTTTTGACTTTTTGAATGGAAAATTAGCTCCAATTGTTAGCGGACACCATGTCGCGTTTGGAGAGCCCCTGTGTGCCTATGCATTGGAGCTCCCCCACAAGTGACCCCATTTTGGAAACTAGACCCCCCCAAGGAACTTATCTAGATGCATATTGAGCACTTTAAACCCCCAGGTGCTTCACAGAAGTTTATAACGCAGAGCCATGAAAATAAAAATTAATTTTTCTTTACTCAAAAATGATTTTTTAGCCTGGAATTTCCTATTTTGCCAAGGATAATAGGAGAAATTGGACCCCAAATATTGTTGTCCAGTTTGTCCTGAGTACGCTGATACCCCATATGTGGGGGTAAACCACTGTCTGGGCGCACGGCAGGGCTCGGAAGGGATGGCACGCCATTTGGCTTTTTAAATGGAAAATTAGCTCCAATCATTAGCGGACACCATGTCACGTTTGGAGAGCCCCTGTGTGCCTAAACATTGGAGATCCCCCAGAAATGACCCCATTTTGGAAACTAGACCCCCAAAGGAACTAATCTAGATGTGTGGTGAGGACTTTGAACCCCCAAGTGCTTCACAGAAGTTTATAACGCAGAGCCATGAAAATAAAAAAAAAATTATTTTCTCAAAAATGATCTTTTAGCCTGCAATTTTTTATTTTACAAAGGGTAACAGGAGAAATTTGACCCCAAAAGTTGTTGTCCAGTTTCTCCTGAGTACGCTGATACCCCATATGTGGGGGTAAACCACTGTTTGGGCACATGCCGAGGCTCGGAAGTGAAGTAGTGACGTTTTGAAATGCAGACTTTGATGGAATGCTCTGTGGGCGTCACGTTGCGTTTGCAGAGCCCCTGATGTGGCTTAACAGTAGAAACCCCCCACAAGTGACCCCATTTTGGAAACTAGACCCCGAAAGGAACTTATCTAGATGTGTGGTGAGCACTTTGAACCCCCAAGTGCTTCACAGAAGTTTATAATGCAGAGCCGTGAAAATAATAAATACGTTTTCTTTCCTCAAAAATAATTATTTAGCCCAGAATTTTTTAATTTTCCCAAGGGTAACAGGAGAAATTGGACCCCAAAAGTTGTTGTCCAGTTTCTCCTGAGTACGCCGATACCCCATGTGTGGGGGTAAACCACTGTTTGGGCACACGTCGGGGCTCAGAAGGGAAGTAGTGACTTTTGAAATGCAGACTTTGATGGAATGGTCTGCGGGCGTCACATTGCGTTTGCAGAGCCCCTGGTGTGCCTAAACAGTAGAAACCCCCCACAAGTGACCCCATTTTAGAAACTAGACCCCCCAAGGAACTTATCTAGATATGTGGTGAGCACTTTGAACCCCCAAGTGCTTCACAGACGTTTACAACGCAGAGCCGTGAAAATAAAAAATCATTTTTCTTTCCTCAAAAATTATGTTTTAGCAAGCATTTCTTTATTTTCACAAGGGTAACAGGAGAAATTGGACCCCAGTAATTGTTGCACAGTTTGTCCTGAGTATGCTGGTATCCTATATGTGGGGGTAAACCACTGTTTGGGCACACGTCGGGGCTCGGAATTGAGGGAGCCCCATTTGACTTTTTGAATACAAGATTGGCTGGAATCAATGGTGGCGCCATGTTGCGTTTGGAGACCCCCTGATGTGCCTAAACAGTGGAAACCCCTCAATTCTAACTCCAACACACCCCTAACCCTTATCCCAACTGTAGCCGTAACCCTATTCACAACCCTAACCCCAACACACCCGTAACCCCAACACACCCCTAACCACAACCCTAATTCCAACCCTAACCCTAAGGCTATATGCCCACGTTGCGGATTCGTGTGAGATTTTTCAGTACCATTTTTGAAAAATCCGCGGGTAAAAGGCACTGCGTTTTACCTGCGGATTTACCGCGGATTTCCAGTGTTTTTTGTCCGGATTTCACCTGCGGATTCCTATTGAGGAACAGGTGTAAAACGCTGCGGAATCCGCACAAAGAACTGACATGCTGCGGAAAATACAACGCAGCGTTTCTGTGCGGTATTTTCCGCACCATGGGCACAGCGGATTTGGCTTTCCATATGTTTACATGGTACTGTAAACCTGATGGAACACTGCTGCGGATCCGCAGCGGCCAATCCGCACCGTGTGCACATAGCCTAATTCTAAAGGTATGTGCACACGCTGCGGAAAACGCTGCGGATCCGCAGCAGTTTCCCATGAGTTTACAGTTCAATGCAAACCTATGGAAAACAAAAATCGCTGTACACATGCTGCAGAAAAACTGCACGGAAACGCAGCGGTTTACATTCCGCAGCATGTCACTTCTTTCTGCGGATTCCGCAGCGGTTTTACAACTGCTCAAATAGAAAATCGCTGTTGTAAAACCGCATTGAAATGCGCAGAAAAAACATGGTAAATCCGCAGCGGTTTAGCACTGCGGATTTATCAAATCCGCAGCGGAAAAATCCGCAGAGGACCAGAATACGTGTGCACATACCCTAACCCTACCCCTAACCCTAGTTCTTACCCCAACCTTAGTGGAAAAAAAAATATATATATTTTTTTATTGTCCCTACCTATGGGGGTGACAAAGGGGGGGGGGGGGGGATCATTTACTTTTTTTTTTTATTTTGATCACTGAGATATAACCTATCTCAGTGATCAAAATTCACTCTGGAACGAATCTGCCGGCTGGCAGATTCGGCGGGCGCACTGCACATGCGCCCGCCATTTTGGAAGATGGCGGCGCCCAGGAAAGAAGATGGACGGTCCCCGGGAGGCCAGGTAAGTATAAGGGGGGGGGGGGGGGGGAGATCAGGGCACGGGGGGGGGGGTTGGGGGGGTTGGGGCGTCGGAGCACGGGGGGGTGGATCGGAGCACGGAGTGGGGGATCGCTGTGCGGGCAGGTGGATCGGAGCACGGGGGGGGGGGGGATCGGAGTGCGGGGGGGTTTGGTTGGAGCACGGGGGGTGTGATTGGAGCGGGCAGGAGGACGGGGGAGCGGACCACAGATCGGGGGGCTGGGGGGGGCGATCGGAGGGGTGGGGTGGGTGCACATTAGTGTGTCCAGCCATGGCCGATGATATTGCAGCATCGGCCATGGCTGGATTGTAATATTTCACCATTTTTTTAGGTGAAATATTACAAATCGCTCTGATTGGCAGTTTCACTTTCAACAGCCAATCAGAGCGATCGTAGCCACGAGGGGGTGAAGCCACCCCCCCTGGGCTAAACTACCACTCCCCCTGTCCCTGCAGATCGGGTGAAATGGGAGTTAACCCTTTCACCCGATCTGCAGGGACGCGATCTTTCCATGACGCATATGCTGCGTCATGGGTCGGAATGGCACCGACTTTCATGACGCAGCGTATGCGTCAAAGGTCGGGAAGGGGTTAAAACGAGTGGGATTATGGAATCTGCACTTATTGGAACCTGAAGATGTGGAACCCTGATCATGGACCATTACCTTACTACTGACAATTATCACACTTTATAGGGTGCAGGCATGTTGCGGGTCTATAATGTGGGTGTTGTAAAACTACAACTTCCAGCATGCCTTCACCATTGGCCTTCACAGCTGGAGAACCACATACTCCCTGGTGTATATTACTGCTGTTGATAAATGTACGCTATGAATACCCCCTCATTCACGAGTAGAGAATATATGATTAAACCTGAATCTTTCATTATTACTCACATTTCATCTCAAACCGCGGCCCAACTTCAGACAACTCAATATTGCGATGATCTGTCTTCTTGTAGACATGGTGCCTGCAGTACGAAAGGGCTGTTATTTAGGCGAACCCTGGCACAGAGGGTACTGACTGACCAGGTCTGTCCCACATAACATACCTAAATGAAATGTAGTCCTCTTGATTTGCAAAAGTTATCACTCGTCTGCTCTCATCCTTGGGCACAGGGAATAAATACTTCATGATACTGGACACCTGGGGAGGGGAGAGGGGGGCAGGAAAAGAAAGGTTTAGAAAAGGCATGTGACTGATGCATGTGGTGGTCTAGGAAGCCCCTCTTACCCGCTGTCCAAGCCTGGAGGTGAAGTTGTGGAAGACAAGGTGTGGGTAAGCCTCCGACATTGTGCCCAGGTCTGGAATATCGTGCCTCATTACTACATTACAGAGGGTGAAATATGCAGTCGGCCCAAACGGAAGATGGCACACGATCAGCCCATCTAAAGTAAGAAATGAGCAAGCACTAATTACATGTGATTTACTGAGCCCAATACCTCCACATACAGCAGAGCTCTAATTACTGAAAGGCAACCTCATCTGATTCATGCGCATCGGGAATCCGTGGCGGCTTTACTGCAGCATTGTATGACTTGTCTGAAAAGCTGCAGAGTTTCAGAGAAAACGCTTTAAGGCTAAGTTCACACTGGGCGATTATGCTGCGTTTTTTAATGCTAATTTTCAGCTGCATTGGACAGTACCAGCTATGTCTATGAGATTTCAGAAATCTCATGCACAGTTTGGTATTTTTTGTCATCGGTATTTAGTGCTTTGCTTGTTTTCTTGGACATGAAGCATGTCACTTCTATCAGTGTTTTCACGAATTGAATGAAAAAAATGCAGCAAATCTGGATTTTTGCTGCAGCTTCTTTCCTGCCAAGCACTCAGGTTTTACTGCAGAAAAAAAACCGCTGCAAAAATGCCCAGTGTGAACTTAGCCTAGAAAGACGACCACAGACTGACTGGACTGGCGGATTCTCCCTGCCCCCACAGAATGGTAGAGACCTTTTTGCCATGAGGATCAGGGGCAGGGAGAAGTGTCAGATTAGTCCCCAGAGATGCATGGTCCCTGACCTGCTTTTCATAGTGTTTTTGCTGTAACACATACAGCTGCAGTGATGCCACCAGACTGATTCATGTTGCCCGTGATTTGAGCAGCATAAATCAGATGACAGGTTCCCTTTAATTCTGGATGAGTTTAACACACCACTTAGGTTTCTGAAAACCACAAAAAAGGGATATTATGATAAACTCTGCTAATAATTATAGAGTGCCAACATATTCTGTAGCACTTAATTAAGTGATGACCTAAAATCTGCAGGAGAGCCCAGCAGCAGCAGCACCTAGAGGAAACCCTAAGTATTACACTGGTTTTATGTAAAAATAATAAGCTACCTGCATAATGTAGAAGTGTGACAGGTCCTCCACAACACATTATGCTCTAAATAGCTGCTCTGGTCTGGAGAATGACACAATATCCTCAACACAGAATACATTATGACATACGTAACATGTCAAATAAGGTCATATGCCTATATTACTTTGGACCTAGCACAGGCTCAGAAGTACACTCCTACTGGATTAGATACAGGGAACATGGGGTAGGAGTCCAAAATCAGATGCCAATATATATCTTTATTAAATACAAAGGCACATGAAAGATAAAAACGTATCAAAACAAAGCCATAAATATAGTGAGAGTTGGGTAGAATAACATGGGTCTCTGTCAAGGAGTAGTAAAGGGGCGGGAGGAGCAATCACAAGAAGCATATAGTAATTTGTTATAAAGTGCTAGTGCCACTATATGTGCAGGGATGCAAAGGAAGTGATAGCCACGTATCTGCCCAAATATAGGGGCCTGTATAATACCGTGTACAGTTCTGAACCATAAATCATCCTACAATCATACACATGATCATGTCTTGCTCTTACCCATAGTTGCCCAGGAAAGACACCACGTGGATAGCCACAACACGCGTTTCGCATTGGCTTCTGCATTGGGCCATACTTAGAAGTGTGTCTTAGATCTACCCTAGCGTGGATGTGCGCGCAGGTGATCCAGGTATAACGGTACGTGTCCCATCAATCACGCCGGGAATTACATCACATCCGAGCGCCCATGACAGCGTGGCTCACGGGGAACTCCTCGATGACCTGCACGCTTCATCCTAGGGTGCCACCAGCAATGGTCCAGTACGTGAGAGATGGTAAACATGCGCACAGATCACTTCATGTCCAATGCTACAAACACTATATTAAATGTGGGCACAAACCAGGGCAAGTATTAAGCAGTGTGTTATTGCCTGTAACGCAGGAGAGGAGACTAGATGGAAAAAAAATATTGTGTCACCCATAATGGGAACTGAACCTTGTCATAATACCGCCACTAAACTCTCCGCATCCAAGAGTAGCATAAAATGGCGAATACCCTAACGTATTTTAAAGTGACAGTGCATATGAAAGAGAACATTTATAATTCAATTATAAAAAGGGAACAAGACATAATCAAGGACTACCACACAGGCAGATAACCAATAATAATGCATAATTGTGTACAAAAAACATGAATAATATAAGTGATGATAAAAAACAAGAGAAAAGAACGGGGAAGAAAGAAAAGAAAAAAGAAACAAAAATTGTATAAGGGACCATACAGGATGAAGAGCAGGAGATCCTGGAATGATTGAGACATCAGACTGTTAAAACCCTTCATCGTGTATGGCCCTTCATACAATATACACACGTGGTCAAAATTGTTGGTACACCTCGTTTAATGACAGAAAATCCCACAATGATCACAGAAATAACTTGAATTAGACTAAAGTAATGAATAAAAGATCTATGAAAATGAACACATGAAAGTCAGACATTGCTTTTCAACCATGCCTCCACAGAATTTAAACAAAATAAAATTCATGAAGAAGGCCTGGACAGAAGTGATGTTACCCTTAACCCCTTTCTGCCATCGGACGTACTATTCCATCCATGTGGGGTGGTCCTAAATTCCAAAGGACGGAATAGTACGTCCAGGGTGATCGGCTGCGCTCACGGGGGGGGGGGGGGGGGGTTTGCGCGGCTGAGTGTCAGCTGCCTATCGCAGCTGACATCCGGCACTATGTGCCAGGAGCGGTCACGGACCGCCACACCGCGATCAAACATGATCGCGGTGTGCCGGCGGTACAGGGAAGCATTGCGCAGGGAGGGGGCTCCCTGCGGGCTTCCCTGAGACCCCCGCAGCAACACGATGTGATCACGTTGCTGCGAGGGTCTCCTTACCTCCCTCCCTACTCTAGGCCCGGATCCAAGATGGCCGCGGCATCCGGGTCCTGCAGGGAGGGAGGTGGCTTACCAAGCGCCTGATCAGAGCAGGCACTGTGAAGCCTGCAGTGCTCTCAGACAGGTCGGTGATCTGAGAGTGCTGTGCAAACTGTCAGATCAGCGATCTGTGATGTTACTTATTAAGTAATTTTTTGTGAGACATCCCTGTGATTTAATTGCATAAAAATTCAAAGTTGGAAAATTGCAAAATTTTTAAAATTTTCGCCAAATTTCTGTTTTTTTCACAAATAAACGCAGGTAATATCAAAGAAATTTTACCACTATCATGAAGTACAATATGTCACGAGAAAACAATGTCAGAATCACTGGGATCCGTTGAAGCGTTCCAGAGTTATAACCTCATAAAGGGACAGTGGTCAGAATTGTAAAAATTGGCCCGGTCATTAACGTGCAAACCACCCTTGGGGTTAAAGGGGTTAACTTAATATTTTGTTGCACAACCTTTTGAGGCAATCACTACAATCAAACAATTCCTGTAACTGTCAGTGAGACTTCTGCACCGCTCTACAGGTATTTTGTCCCACTCCTCAAGAGCAAATTGCTCCAGTTGTCTCGTGTTTGAAGGTTGCCTTTTCCAGATGACATGTTTCAGCTCTTTCCAAAACTGCTCAATAGGATTCAGGTCAGGGCTCATAGAAGGCCACTTCAGAACAGTCCAATGTTTTCTTCTTTGCCATTCTTGGGTGTTTTTAGCTGTGTGTCTTGGGTCAATATCTTGTTGCAAGACCCATGACCTGCGACTGAGACCAAGCTTTCAGACACTGTGCAGCACGTTTCTCTAGAATCACTTGATAGTCTTGAGATTTCATTGTACCCTGCATAGATTCTAGACACCCTGTGTCATATGCAGCAAAGCAGCCCCAGAACATAACATAACTTCCTCCATGTTTCACAGTAGGGACAGTGTTCTTTTCTTGATATGCTTCATTTTTCCGTGAACATAGAGCTGATGTGCCTTGCCAAAAAAGTTCCATTTTTGTCCCATCTGTCCATAGAACATTCTCCCAGAAGATCTGTGGCTTGTCATTCCATTCTGGATTTCTTATGATTTTTTTTTTTAAACAATGGTGTCCTCCTTGGTCGTCTCCCATGAAGTCCACTTTGGCTCATACAGGGACGGATGGTGCGATCTGACACTGATGTTCCTTGAGCTTGAAGTTCACCTTTAATCTGTTAGCAGTTTTTCTGTGCTCTTCTGTTACCATTCGTATTATCCGTCTCTTTGATTTGTCATCAATTTTCCTCCTGCGGCCACGTCCAGGGAGGTCGGCTTCAGTCCCGTGGATCTTACATTTCTGAATAATATGTGCAACTGTAGTCACAGGAACATCAAGCTGCCTGGAGATGGTCTTATAACTTTTACCTTTAACATGTTTGTCTAGAATTTTCTTTCTAATCTCCTGAGACAACTCTTTCCTTCGCTTCCTCTGGTCCATGTTGAGTGTGATACCCACCATGTCACCAAACAGCACAGTGAGTATCTGTAGCCCTATACAGGTCCTTCTCAAAAAATTAGCATATAGTGTTAAATTTCATTATTTACCATAATGTAATGATTACAATTAAACTTTCATATATTATAGATTCATTATCCACCAACTGAAATTTGTCAGGTCTTTTATTGTTTTAATACTGATGATTTTGGCATACAACTCCTGATAACCCAAAAAACCTGTCTCAATAAATTAGCATATTTCACCCATCCAATCAAATAAAAGTGTTTTTTAATAACAAACCAAAAAAACCAACAAATAATAATGTTCAGTTATGCACTCAATACTTGGTCGGGAATCCTTTGGCAGAAATGACTGCTTCAATGCGGCGTGGCATGGAGGCAATCAGCCTGTGACACTGCTGAGATGTTATGGAGGCCCAGGATGCTTCAATAGCGGCCTTAAGCTCATCCAGAGTGTTGGGTCTTGCGTCTCTCAACTTTCTCTTCACAATATCCCAGATTCTCTATGGGGTTCAGGTCAGGAGAGTTGGCAGGCCAATTGAGCACAGTAATACCATGGTCAGTAAACCATTTACCAGTGGTTTTGGCACTGTGAGCAGGTGCCAGGTCGTGCTGAAAAATGAAATCTTCATCTCCATAAAGCATTTCAGCCGATGGAAGCATGAAGTGCTCCAAAATCTCCTGATAGCTAGCTGCATTGACCCTGCCCTTGATGAAACACAGTGGACCAACACCAGCAGCTGATATGGCACCCCACACCATCACTGACTGTGGGTACTTGACACTGGACTTCAGGCATTTTGGCATTTCCTTCACCCCAGTCTTCCTCCAGACTCTGGCACCTTGATTTCCGAATGACATGCAAAATTCGCTTTCATCAGAAAAAAGTACTTGGGACCACTTAGCAACAGTCCAGTGCTGCTTCTCTGTAGCCCAGGTCAGGCGCCTCTGCCGCTGTTTATGGTTCAAAAGTGGCTTTACCTGGGGAATGCGGCACCTGTAGCCCATTTCCTGCACACGCCTGTGCACGGTGGCTCTGGATGTTTCCACACCAGACTCAGTCCACTGCTTCCTCAGGTTCCCCAAGGTCTGGAATCAGTCCTTCTCCACAATCTTCCTCAGGGTCCGGTCTCCTCTTCTCGTTGTACAGCGTTTTCTGCCACATTGTTTCCTTCCAACAGACTTACCATTGAGGTGCCTTGATACAGCACTCTGGGAACAGCCTATTTGTTGAGAAATTTCTTTCTGGGTCTTAAGGTACCTTCACACATAACGATATTGTTAACGATATCGTTGCTATTTGTGACGTAGCAACGATATCGTTAATGAAATCGTTCTGTGTGACAGCGACCAACGATCAGGCCCCTGCTGGGAGATCGTTGGTCGCTGAATAAAGTCCAGAACTTTATTTCGTCGCTGGACTCCCTGGAGACATCGCTGGATCGGCGTGTGTGACACCGATCCAGCGATGTCTTCACTGGTAACCATGGTAAACATCGGGTAACTAAGCGCAGGGCTGCGCTTAGTAACCCGATGTTTACCCTGGATACCATGCTAAAAGTTAAAAAAAACAAACACTACATACTTACCTAACGCTGTCTGTCCTCCAGCGCTGTGCTCTGCACTCCTCCTGTACTGTCTGTGAGCCGGAAAGCAGAGCGGTGACGTCACCGCTCTGCTTTCCGGCTCACAGCCAGTACAGGAGGAGAGCAGAGAAGCAGAGCGCAGCGCTGGAGGACAGACAGCGGTAGGTAAGTATCTAGTGTTTGTTTTTTTTAACTTTTAGCATGGTATCCAGGGTAAACATTGGGTTACTAAGCGCGGCCCTGCGCTTAGTTACCCGATGTTTACCCTGGTTACCGGCATCGTTGGTCGCTGGAGAGCTGTCTGTGTGACAGCTCTCCAGCGACCAAACAGCGACGCTGCAGCGATCCGGATCGTTGTCGGTATCGCTGCAGCGTCGCTTAATGTGAAGGGGCCTTTACCCTCTTGCTTGAGGGTGTCAATGATGGCCTTCTTGACATCTGTCAGGTCGCTAGTCTTACCCATGATGGGGGTTTTGAGTAATGAACCAGGCAGGGAGTTTATAAAAGCCTCAGGTATCTTTTGCATGTGTTTAGAGTTAATTAGTTGATTCAGAAGATTAGGGTAATAGGTCGTTTAGAGAACCTTTTCTTGATATGCTAATTTATTGAGACAGGTTTTTTGGGTTATCAGGAGTTGTATGCCAAAATCATCAGTATTAAAACAATAAAAGACCTGACAAATTTCAGTTGGTGGATAATGAATCTATAATATATGAAAGTTTAATTGTAATCATTACGGGTAATAATGAAATTTAACACTATATGCTAATTTTTTGAGAAGGACCTGTATACCGGCCACTCACTGATTCCAGGATTGTAGACACCTGTGATGATAGTTAGTGGACACACGGCAATGTAACATGTCCCCTTTGTCACATTATTTTCAGGGATACCATCATTTCTATCCAGGCCTATTTCATGAGGTTTATTTTTTTTTTAATTCTGTGGAAGCATGGCTGAAAAGCAATGCTGACTTTCATTTGTTCATTTTCATAGATCTTTTATTTATTACTTTTGTCAGATTAAAGTTATTTCTGTGACCTTTGTGCGTTTTTCTGTCATTAAACGAAAGGTACCAACAATTTTGACCACGTGTGTACGTGATCCGTTCTCTCCCTGTGAGATGAGGGTAAGGAGCAGTTCATTAGAGGCAGATTATCCCAACTCCTGAACTATTCACATTTCAGGCCGACATAATAACCCTCATCATCCCTCCCAGTGCTGAGAACCATCAGAATCCAATACATCTATATGTGACCGATATCCGCAATGATACTTTATAAGCTCGGGATATAGGGGTCTTATAAAGCACAACAGGGATCTTTTCACTTACCCGGCATGCCTCTGTGCTCGTGGACGATGACAAGGTCCGTGACGTCATTGGCTTTGCAGGCCCGGACCAGCGCTCCCATCTCGTGCTTTCCTCTGTTCATACGCTGAGCGTTGGGGAACACCAACTTCAACTCCTAAACAAGAGTATGAGATCACATCACAAGCTACAGCCTCATCCTCTCACTAACGACATACTAGGAGTTGTAGTCTTTTGTGTACACCTTATTGGATTCTATTAGTTATTGGGGTCACGTCTCGCTATGTTATGTCCTTATAGTTTGGACACATATGACCCATGGATACCGGCCTGATTGGGTTACAGTACTAATTTTTAGTTTGTGAGTTGTACCCTGTTACCACAAGTTGGGGAAACCTGCCCTGTGCCAATACCTTGGCAAACATTTTCAGTCGTGAACTTGGGTCCCTTGATGTTGTGATCATGACCTTCGGATCTTCCACACCGGCCCACTTATACTCATCATCCACGTGCGAGGACACTCCTGTGAGGGGCAACAAAACAGTAAACTGAACGGATACCCTATTTCTGGTATAATATATAGTCTGGATTTAGGAGCGACCAGAAGAGCCTGGTGGGAAAGGTGGCTCCCATACTCAAGTCCGGGTTTAACAGGTAGTTGGGTTGGCTCGGCAGACTGTGTTGGAGCTGGAGAAAGACAGTTCATGGTGGACAGTCTATGCTAGAGACTGAAGTGCCTGTGAAACCAAGTCAGTGAGACCGTTTGGATTTACTTTGCATTACCCATAGCAAGAACTTTATTTTGTTTTCATATAAAAACCCTGGTTTCCATCAGGCACCACTGACACTTGTAGTGCAACGACCAGGCATGACACAGGTGTGTATATTCCAGATCATGCTGGGTCTTGTAGTCCCCCATTCTTACCTTCACCTCCTTCATCATCAAATTCGAGTTGCTTCTGAAGAGTGAGGGCTTCTCTGCGGATCTCTGTGGGGATAAGCCTGTTTTCTGTGGATATAGACAAAGGGATGGGGGGTCAGTGTCTGTATCCAGCATGTTTGGGGGTCATCTGATATCTGCTGTCATGGCACTTACCTTCGAGCGCTCGCTTTAACCGCTGCTTCTTGTCTTCTATGCTGTGCTGTTTGGCCTCCTGGGCTTTCCTGTAGAGGTATTCCCTGCGTAGACGAGCCTCCCTGCGCAGCTACAGACAATAGAGGATTAGTCACTGGGAGCCCCCGATCCCTGATGTGTAGAGGCCATGGACATATATAGCTCAATCCCTGTGCACGGAGGGGTCTCTGTACTGCGCCATGTGGGGGCGATTACACAACGCTACAAAGTGGAAGCCCTGCCTGACACAGGGATAATATATGGATCACTGTGAATGGAGCACTGCGCTCGGCTGGTCCCCGCAGGCCTACCAACTTTGCATCGGCCAGAGAGGACCATGCTCGACCACCGCTCCATCCATATTCCTTCTAACACCCCTTTAATAAAGCATCTGAAGATCTCACTGGGTCCGTGCCTGCTGTCAGCCAGTGTGAGAAGCAACTATGGAGATCCCGGGTAGTGGAGTACCACCAATGGCAGTAGGGCATCTGATACAGCGCAGCCTCCCCCGACACGCGTCATACATGTACAGCAGCCGTGGGGCCATCTGTATGACACAGGCACGGACCCCGCTCCATCCTCCGCGGGTGACGGTTCACACCACACACATCTCCCTAACCGCGGAGACTGGAGCAAGCACAGTTTACTTAGATGCCGAGGTGACCAGTGACCCCACATTTGGTTACACGAGGGGTGGCGAATTGTCATTCCACACTGGGCCCAATGGGTTAATGGTAGCCAGGGGGCTCCAATCCAGAATTTCACAATAGGGCCCCAAATACTAGGAGTGTGACTATGGAGGTCATCTGTTTAGTGAAATGCTCTCATCAGAGAAGGGACAGATAGGTAAAGGGAGCTGCCCGACCTGTGCTGTGGCCAGCTGTGCTCCCTCTCTATAACACGAGGTACAGGGGAAAAGCACCCGGAGGCCGCGCACCCACCGCCCTCTAGGCACGGCCCGTTACCCCACCGCCCTCTATGCACGGCCCGTCACCCCACCGCCCTCTATGCACGGCCCGTTACCCCACCGCCCTCTATGCACGGCCCGTCACCCCACCGCCCTCTATGCACGGCCCGTTACCCCACCGCCCTCTATGCACGGCCCGTCACCCCACCGCCCTCTATGCACGGCCCGTCACCCCACCGCCCTCTATGCACGGTCCGTTACCCCACCGCCCTCTATGCACGGCCCGTCACCCCACCGCCCTCTATGCACGGCCCGTTACCCCACCGCCCTCTATGCACGGCCCGTTACCCCACCGCCCTCTATGCACGGCCCGTTACCCCACCGCCCTCTAGGCACGGCCCGTTACCCCACCGCCCTCTATGCACGGCCCGTCACCCCACCGCCCTGTATGCACGGCCCGTTACCCCACCGCCCTCTATGCACGGCCCGTTACCCCACCGCCCTCTATGCACGGCCCGTTACCCCACCGCCCTCTATGCACGGCCCGTTACCCCACCGCCCTCTATGCACGGCCCGTTACCCCACCGCCCTCTATGCACGGCCCGTTACCCCACCGCCCTCTAGGCACGGCCCGTCACCCCACCGCCCTCTATGCACGGCCCGTCACCCCACCGCCCTCTATGCACGGCCCGTTACCCCACCGCCCTCTATGCACGGCCCGTTACCCCACTGCAGATCTACTCACCATGGTCGCGGCCGGTCTGACTCTCACACGTGGGAACAATCACTACAACTTCCCGGTCTGCCGCCAATCCCCAGCCAGAGATCAGCTGCCCTCAGTAAACATGGCGCCGCATGATATCCGGAAGTGACTCATAAGACTACTTCTGGGGGTGGGAAGGTCATGTGAGAAGATCGTGTCAGAAGGTGAGGACAGGAGCAGGAGCTATGGGGAAACGTTATACAGGGAGGATTGTAGTGAGGGGACGGTGTCTGTGTGTCCTGGTACTAACTAGTGTACGGAGGAACTGCAGCTCAACCACATGTTAGAGGCTTAGATACACAACTCAGCAGACAGTATCACACAGGATAGGATTAGATACACAGCTCAGCACAGTATCACACAGGATAGGATTAGATACACAGCTCAGCAGACCGTATCACACAGGATAGGATTAGATACACGGCTCGGTAGACAGTATCACACAGGATAGGATTAGATACACAGCTCAGCAGATAGTATCACACAGGATAGGATTAGATACACGGCTCAGCAGACCGTATCACACAGGATAGGATTAGATACACGGCTCAGTAGTCACACAGAATAGGATTAGATACACAGCTCGGCAGACAGTATCACACAGGATAGGATTAGATACACGGCTCAGCAGACAGTATCACACAGGATAGGATTAGATACACGGCTCAGCAGACAGTATCACACAGGATAGGATTAGACACACGGCTCAGCAGACAGTATCACACAGGATAGGATTAGATACACGGCTCAGCAGACAGTATCACACAGGATAGGATCAGATACACGGCTCAGCAGACCGTATCACACAGGATAGGATTAGATACACGGCTCGGTAGACAGTATCACACAGGATAGGATTAGATACACAGCTCAGCAGATAGTATCACACAGGATAGGATTAGATACACGGCTCAGCAGACCGTATCACACAGGATAGGATTAGATACACGGCTCAGTAGTCACACAGAATAGGATTAGATACACAGCTCGGCAGACAGTATCACACAGGATAGGATTAGATACACGGCTCAGCAGACAGTATCACACAGGATAGGATTAGACACACGGCTCAGCAGACAGTATCACACAGGATAGGATTAGACACACGGCTCAGCAGACAGTATCACACAGGATAGGATTAGATACACGGCTCAGCAGACAGTATCACACAGGATAGGATCAGATACACGGCTCAGCAGACCGTATCACACAGGATAGGATTAGATACACGGCTCACATACAGTCACACAGAATAGGATTAGATACACGGCTCGGCAGACAGTATCACACAGGATAGGATTAGATACACAGCTCAGCAGACAGTATCACACAGGATAGGATTAGATACACAGCTCAGCAGACCGTATCACACAGGATAGGATTAGATACACGGATCGGTAGACAGTATCACACAGGATAGGATTAGATACACAGCTCAGCAGATAGTATCACACAGGATAGGATTAGATACACGGCTCAGCAGACAGTATCACACAGGATAGGATTAGATACACAGCTCAGCAGACAGTATCACACAGGATAGGATTAGATACACAGCTCAGCAGACCGTATCACACAGGATAGGATTAGATACACGGCTCAGTAGTCACACAGAATAGGATTAGATACACAGCTCGGCAGACAGTATCACACAGGATAGGATTAGATACACAGCTCAGCAGACCGTATCACACAGGATAGGATTAGATACACGGATCGGTAGACAGTATCACACAGGATAGGATTAGATACACAGCTCAGCAGATAGTATCACACAGGATAGGATTAGATACACGGCTCAGCAGACAGTATCACACAGGATAGGATTAGATACACAGCTCAGCAGACCGTATCACACAGGATAGGATTAGATACACAGCTCAGCAGATAGTATCACACAGGATAGGATTAGATACACATCTCAGCAGACAGTATCACACAGGATAGGATTAGATACACGGCTCAGCAGACCGTATCACACAGGATAGGATTAGATACACGGCTCAGTAGTCACACAGAATAGGATTAGATACACAGCTCGGCAGACAGTATCACACAGGATAGGATTAGATACACGGCTCAGCAGACAGTATCACACAGGATAGGATTAGATACACGGCTCAGCAGACAGTATCACACAGGATAGGATTAGACACACGGCTCAGCAGACAGTATCACACAGGATAGGATTAGACACACGGCTCAGCAGACAGTATCACACAGGATAGGATTAGATACACGGCTCAGCAGACAGTATCACACAGGATAGGATCAGATACACGGCTCAGCAGACCGTATCACACAGGATAGGATTAGATACACGGCTCACATACAGTCACACAGAATAGGATTAGATACACGGCTCGGCAGACAGTATCACACAGGATAGGATTAGATACACAGCTCAGCAGACAGTATCACACAGGATAGGATTAGATACACAGCTCAGCAGACCGTATCACACAGGATAGGATTAGATACACGGATCGGTAGACAGTATCACACAGGATAGGATTAGATACACAGCTCAGCAGATAGTATCACACAGGATAGGATTAGATACACGGCTCAGCAGACAGTATCACACAGGATAGGATTAGATACACAGCTCAGCAGACAGTATCACACAGGATAGGATTAGATACACAGCTCAGCAGACCGTATCACACAGGATAGGATTAGATACACGGCTCAGTAGTCACACAGAATAGGATTAGATACACAGCTCGGCAGACAGTATCACACAGGATAGGATTAGATACACAGCTCAGCAGACCGTATCACACAGGATAGGATTAGATACACGGATCGGTAGACAGTATCACACAGGATAGGATTAGATACACAGCTCAGCAGATAGTATCACACAGGATAGGATTAGATACACGGCTCAGCAGACAGTATCACACAGGATAGGATTAGATACACAGCTCAGCAGACCGTATCACACAGGATAGGATTAGATACACGGCTCAGTAGTCACACAGAATAGGATTAGATACACAGCTCGGCAGACAGTATCACACAGGATAGGATTAGATACACGGCTCAGCAGACAGTATCACACAGGATAGGATTAGACACACGGCTCAGCAGACAGTATCACACAGGATAGGATTAGACACACGGCTCAGCAGACAGTATCACACAGGATAGGGTTAGATGCACGGCTCAGAAGACAGTCACGCAGAATAGGATTAGTTACACTGCTCAGCAGACAGTATCACACAGGATAGGATTAGATACACAGCTCAGCAGACAGTATCACACAGGATAGGATTAGATACACGGCTCAGAAGACAGTATCACACAGGATAGGATTAGATACACGGCTCAGCAGACAGTATCACACAGGATAGGATCAGATACACGGCTCAGCAGACCGTATCACACAGGATAGGATTAGATACACGGCTCACATACAGTCACACAGAATAGGATTAGATACACGGCTCGGCAGACAGTATCACACAGGATAGGATTAGATACACGGCTTGGCAGACAGTATCACACAGGATAGGATTAGATACACTGCTCAGCAGACAGTATCACACAGGATAGGATTAGATACATGGCTCAGCAGACAGTATCACACAGGATAGGATCAGATACACGGCTCAGCAGACAGTATCACACAGGATAGGATCAGATACACGGCTCAGCAGACCGTATCACACAGGATAGGATTAGATACACGGCTCACATACAGTCACACAGAATAGGATTAGATACACGGCTCGGCAGACAGTATCACACAGGATAGGATTAGATACACGGCTTGGCAGACAGTATCACACAGGATAGGATTAGATACACTGCTCAGCAGACAGTATCACGCAGGATAGGATTAGATACACGGCTCAGAAGACAGTATCACACAGGATAGGATTAGATACACGGCTCAGAAGACAGTATCACACAGGATAGGATTAGATACATGGCTCTGCAGACAGTATCACACAGGATAGGATTAGATACACGGCTCAGCAGACAGTATCACACAGGATAGGATTAGATACACGGCTCAGCAGACAGTATCACACAGGATAGGATCAGATACACGGCTCAGCAGACAGTATCACACAGGATAGGATCAGATACACGGCTCAGCAGACAGTATCACACAGGATAAGATTAGATACACGGCTCACATATAGTCACACAGAATAGGATTAGATACACGGCTCGGCAGACAGTATCACACAGGATAGGATTAGATACACAGCTTGGCAGAGAGTATCACACAGGATAGGATTAGATACACGGCTCAGCAGACAGTCACACAGAATAGGAATAGATACACGGCTAAGCAGACAGTCACACAGAATAGGATTAGATACACGGCTCAGATACACGGCTCAGCAGACAGTATCACACAGGATAGGATTGGATACACAGCTCAGATACACTGCTCAGCAGACAGCATCACATAGGGTAGGATTAGACACATCCGATAATCGGTATCATGGTTATCACGATTCTTCTCAGTTTCCTCCACTGTAAACATGGCGCCTTCTGTGGAGGAGACTACGGTGGATGTAAATCAGCGTCTGGATCAGCTCCTTCTGAGAGTTATGGATGATCTGGAAGATCTGAAGGAGAAGAGACAATGTCTGAACGCAGTCATTGAGAAGGTGAGTGGTGTCCTCACCTCATACACGTATATAAACCTCTAAGGGTATTATTTTATGTACTATCTCCGTGTCCGGCAGTATTATTATGGATATGTACGATGGTGTTATATAGAATATCTCAGTGTCTGGTGGTATTATCACGGATATATATGGTGTTATATACACTGCTCAAAAAATAAAGGGAACACTAAAATCCCAGTGGAATGCGGAGAACAATAAAACATAAAAATTATCCATTTAAATCAAAAATAATATCCCATGGAGGTCTGGATTTGGAATGATACTCAAAAGTGGAAAATCATATTAAAAGCGAATCCAACTTCAGTGGAAAAGCCTCTAGACAAGGAAATGATGCTCAGTATTGTGTGTGGCCTCCACGTGCCTGTATGACCTCCCTACTGTACAACGCCTGGGCATGCTCCTGATGAGGCGGTGGATGTTGTAATGAAGGATCTCATCATCTTTCCTCCATCTCATAGATCTTCCTTAGGCTACGTTCACATTTGCGTTGTTGGGCGCAGCGTCGTCGACGCAACCCACAACGCATATACACAACGCAGCGTTTTGTGACACATGCATTGTCATAAAATAGTAAAGATCAGGAACTTCGGCGCAGGGAAAACGCTACAAGTAGCGTCGTCTGCGCCCTGTCTTGTGCGTCAAAATGACGCATGCGTCGTAAAACGCATTACAATGCATACCGGCGTATGTCCATGCGCTCCCCATGTTAAAGATAGGGGCGCATGACGCATGTGTCGGTATCTATCGACGACGCTGCGCCCAACAACGCAAATGTGAACGTAGCCTTACCTGACCTAACTATCGCAATTAACGACATCATGCTTTCCCCCATACCTGAAGTCCGCTGCCTCGGAGTAACCCTTGACTCTGCCCTGTCCTTCAAACCGCACATCCAAGCTTTTTCCACCTCCTGTCGCCTCCAGCTCAAAAATATCTCCAGAATCCGTCCTTTCCTCAACCGTTAATCTACTAAAATGCTTGTGCATGCCCTCATCATCTCCCGCCTCGACTACTGCAACATCCTTTTCTGTAGCCTCCCTGCTAACACCTTTGCACCTCTCCAGTCCATCCTTAACTCTGCTGCCCGACTAATTCATCTCTCTCCTCGCTACTCCTCCGCTTCCCCCCCTCTGTAAATCTCTTCACTGGCTCCCATTCCCTCAGCGTATCCAGTTCAGATTACTAACACTGACCTACAAAGCCATCCATAACCTGTCTCCTCCATATATCTCTGAAGTAATCTCCCAATATTTTCCCTCACGTGATCTCCGGTCCTCCCAAGACCTCCTTCTCTCCTCCACACTTATTCTCTCCTCACCCAACCGCCTCCAAGACTTCTCCCGAATATCCCCCATCCTCTGGAATTCTTTGCCCCAACACGTCCGACTAGCAATCACATTCAGATCCTTCAAATGAAACCTGAAAACTCATCTCTTCAGGTAAGCCTACAGCCTGCACTGACCCCGCTGCCGCCTCACCACTACCGAAGCTACCACCTCACCAACACCGGAGCTCCTGCAACCCTCAACCTCTTGTCTCCTTCCCCATAATCCTGTAGAATGTAAGCCCGCAAGGGCAGGGTCCTCGCCCCTCTGTATCAGTCTGTAATTGTTAGTTTGCTTATTGTAAGTGATATCTGTAATTTGTATGTAACCCCTTCTCATGTACAGCACCATAGAATCAAGGGTGCTATATAAATAATAATAATAATAATCTCCTCCCAGACCTGGATTAAAGCATCAGTTAACTGTGTCCTGGACAGTCTTTGGTGCAATGTGGCAGTGGTGGATGGAACGAGACATGATGTCCCAGATGTGCTTGAATGGATTCTGGTCTGGAGAACGGGCGGGCCAGTCCATAGCAATAATGCCTTCATCATGCAGGAACTGCTTACACACTTCAGCCCCATGAGGCCTAGCATTGTCAAGCGTCAGAAGGAACCCAGGGTCCACTGCACCTGCATATGGTCTCACAATGGGTCTGAGGATCTCATCCTGGTACCTAATGGCAGTTAGGGCACCAATGTCGAATCTGCCAATCTTGGTCTTTTCTGGCAAATGCCAACCAACCATCCTGCACGATGTTGTGCTGTAAGCACAACACACACTTGTGGATGCTGGGCCCTCATACTACCCTCATGTAGTCTGTTTCTGACAGTTTGAGCAGATGCCTGGATGTTAGTGACCTGCTGGAGAACGTTTTCCAGGGCTCTGGTACTCTTCCTCTTGTTCCTCCTTGCACAGAGGAGGAGGTTACATTCATACTACTGGGTTGTTGCCCTCCTATGGCCCCCTCCACGTCTCCTGGTTTACTGGCCTGTCTCCTGGTATCTGCTCCATGCTCTGGACACTGTGCTGACAGACACAGCTACCCTTCTTATCACAGCTCGCATTGATGTGCCATCCTGGATGAGTGAAATTACCTGAGCAGCTTCTGTGGGTTGTAGACACCGCCTCATGCTACTGTACAGTACCTCTAGGGGTAAGAGCAATGACAAAATGCCAAAGTGACCAAAACGGTCAAAGAGGATGAGAACAGAGAAATGTTCTGTGGTCACCCCCTGCAGGACCACTCCTCGTCTTGCTAATTGCCTATCATCTCTACCTGTTCTCTGTTCCATTTGCACAGCAGCAGGAGAAATTGATTCACAATTACTGTTGCTTCATAACTGGACAGGTTGATTTCACAGAAGTGTGATTGACTCGGAGTTCTATTGGGTCGTTTAAGTGTTCCCTTTATTTTTTTAGAGCAGTGTATAATATCTGTGTCTAGTGGTGTTGTTATATATAATATCTGTGTCTAGTGGTGTTGTTATATATAATATCTGTGTCTGGCGGTGTTGTTATATATATCTGTGTCTGGCGGCATTATTACAGATATAATCAGCATTATTGTGACCTGTGTTATTTTCAGGGATGGTTCTGCCTTTCTCAGTCTCGATATTCTATGGGGAATAAGTCTGTGTCCTCATTACAGTATACGCCGGAGATGACGCCTTCCACGTTTGTCCAGGACAGGTGAGGACAGTATTTTATTTCTTACCCTTAGGGCTCCTTTTCACTTGTGAGAAATACGTGCAAATCTTGCATGTTAAAACCAAGCTCTGGAGCCGGCACTTGGGAGCGGAGCGTGCAGCTCCATGTATTGCTGTGCGGCTGCACGCTCCGCTCTGGAGTGCCGGCTCGAGAGCTTGGTTTTAACCTGCGAGACTCGCACGTATTTCTCACAAGTGAAAAGGAGCCCTTATTCTGTTATCTGCTCTATCGGTAGGCTAAATCTCCGACTCCGACTCCTCAATTTCCATGACACCGACTCCCTCATCCATGGCTCATGTTTAAGTGACAAATTTACTGTGGTAAAATGGTAACATCAGGCTTTTATTCATTATTATGATACAATAATCAGGCCACTTAGATAGAGCATACAATATATTTATTGGAATACAACTTTTAGAACAAAAAGCTTTTTCATATTTACAATTTATTATACTCTATGCAGTAAGTGTAGGAAAAAAAAATTTCAACAAAATCTTACCGAATAACCTTTGTGCAGTCTTTGAATTTGTTCAGAGAAATAGTATCGCCTCCATCAGATCCTCCTTCATAGATGACCTCAAATCTGACCTAATTATTTTAAGGCTAGAGAACAACCTCTCTACACTAACTTGGGTTGGTGGCAAAGCAGTAACCACATGGGCAACATCTCTAACAATTTCAGGGTACAAAGGAATTACCCCGTGCACAGTCAGTTTTGATGAACGATTGAACTCTTCTACTTCTTTGAGAGCAAGTGAAACACATCGCTGAAATATGGTCAATCTGTTTTCTATGGGAGTGGAATCTTTTTTTTTTTTTTTTTTTTTTTTTTCCCTGCGGCTATGCTTCGCCCGCTCCATGTCATCCAAATACTTTTCAAAATCAAACTCTTCATCTGATGAGGATGAAGGAACGGCAGCAGTAGCACTGGCAGGACCCGAGTCCTCTTGCTCTTGGCCGTCCTGTGGCCCACTCATCCTAACTGCTACCTCAATCAGAGCTTCTTTTCCTTTAGTAAGCTGTTGATCATCCAGCAATATACAATGACTCTGGTCCACATAAACAGCTGCCAGAAGAATTTTATTTTCTAATAGCAGTGTCTCTCTGTTTCATTGAAGCAGCAATACCATTTGCGGTTAAACCTCCTCTTTAGGACAGGCAAAACAACAAGTTCTTCCACTCCTTTATAAAAATGCCAGGAGTTAAATCCTCAGCTTGTAACTTCTTAGTCACTGTAAATGAGTGATGAAACAATTCCTTCAATTCAGCCACCTGTGTCCATTGACCTTCATGTAGTTACCTGAGGGTTGGCCATATCTACAAGGAAGGGTTTCAGCTTAAGAAATAGCTCAATCAATAAATTGGTGCTGCCCCACCGAGTGGCTTGATCCACAAATGCCCCTTTTCCAGCACGTCTCTTCAAGATGGAATCCACTTTAGGGGTTTTGGCAGCAATAGCCAATTTCCTCACTTTGCTAGTCAGCAAGAGAGACATGCTGGAACTCTGATTATCTCTTATTGCCAGCTGCAGCATGTGCACAACACGGTGCATGTGCTGAATAGGAAGGAGGTGTGAAGCAGCTTCAACAAGATCATCTAATTGTAAAGAATCATTTTGCTGTTCTTCTGTAGTAATGTCTGTTTGTTCCTCCGTTATGGGAACAGGACTGTGGCCTTCTATCTCCAACGTACTGACTGTGAAATGTTCTAGCTGCTGTTCACCTTCATCATTCTCATTCTTCAGTTTAATTGTACTTATCATGTTTGCAGCATTATCAGTTACAATAGCAAGAACCTGTTCTTTTTTTTTTTTAGTTGATAATCTTGAAGAACTTTTTCCACTAAGGTGTGGAGAAACTGGTTGCTGTGAAGAGCTTTAGTATCTTTTACTGCCAGTGTCTTAGTAACAATCTTTTTGTTGTCGCAAACATATCGAAAGTTCATAGCAAAATAGTTCACTATGTGCCGTGTGCAGGCATCCATTTTAAGAAACACAAAGCGTCTCAAGAGTCTTTTTAACCCCTTAATGACAGCCAATACGTCTTTTAACTGACCTGAGATATAAGAGAATAGCCTCCCCATACAGGTGACAATCCAGTAGCTGTTGGCTGTCCACTATAGCTGACAACTTGCTGTATCAGCCACGATCAGTGTTTGCACCTTCCAAAACTGTTTAACCCCTTAGATGCTGCTCTCAATAGTGACTACATAATTATAAAGGGTTAACATAGTGTGGGGGCTTCCTCTTTATCCCAATCGGTGCCCTCAGATCATGATTGTGTGGTCCTGATGTTTGCCATGGCAATTCATGACCAAATAGTAGCCTTACAATCTACTGGCTCTTGTAACCTGTTCAGAAGTTAGAGGCATTTAGGTGGTAAAAATACATATTTTCATTTCTGTCATGCCACTTTGCATTAATTGCTGAAGATCACCAGAAGGGTTAATAAACTACCTGACAGCAATTTTCAATATGTCAGGGGGTGCTGTTTTAAAAATGGTATCACTTTTGGGGGACCAATAAAGTCACTTCAAACACGGATAAGTCCCTGAAAAAATAAATTTTGTAAGTTTCCTTGAAAAAATGAAAAATTGATGCTACAGTTTTAAACCTCCTAAAATGCTAACAAAATAAAAGAACAATTTACAAATGGTGCTGATATAAAGCAGACATGAGGGAAATGCTATTTATTAATGTTTTGCTGTGGTATGACTATCTGGATTAAAGGGATAATCATTCAGAGTTTGAAAATTGCTAATTTTTTTTACATTTTTCTCAAATTTCTGATATTTTATATAAATAAACACAAAACATATCAACCTAAACTTACCAGTATCATAAAATATAATGTATCACGAAAAAATGGTCTCAAAATCACTGGGATTTGTTGAAGCGTTCCAGAGTTATTACAAAATAAAGTGACACTGGTCAGATTAAAAAAAATTTTGGCTCTGTCACTAAGGGGTTAAGATCTTCCTTTTGGTTAAGGGCTTCTTCAATCGCTAATTTTCTAATACCTTATATACTCGAGCATAAGCCGAGAATTTCAGCCCATTTTTTTCTTTTAGGCTGAAATTGCCCCTTTCGGCTTATACTTGAGTCATTCCCAGGGGTCGGCAGGGGAGGGGGTGCGGCAGCTGTCTAATAATACTCACCTGCTCCTGGCGCGGTCCCTGCAGGTCCATAGTTCTCCGGGCGCCGGCAGCTTCTTCCTGTATTGAGCGGTCACATGGTACCGCTCATTACAGTAATGAATATGGACCCAACTCCACTCCCATAGGGTTGGAGCTGCATATTCATTACTGTAATGCGCAGTACCATGTGACCGCTCAATACAGGAAGAAGCTGCCGGCGCCCGGAGAACTATGGACCTGCAGGGACAGTGCCAGGAGCAGGTGAGTAGTGACGGGGGGCATATTCGCCTGTCCCATGTTCCACCGTCAGCGCCGCTCCGTCTTCCGTGTCCTCTGCAGTGACGCTCAGGTCAGAGGGTGCGATGACGTGATTAGTGTGCGTGCCGCCCTCTGCCTGAACAGTCAGTGCAGAGGACGCGGAAGACACAGCAGCGCTCAGCGGTGGAACGGGAAAGGTGAGTATAGCAAGTGCCGGGGGCCTGAGCGACGAGAGGTGACTGATTTATTTATTTATTTTTTTATTGCAGCAACAGCATATGGACAAATATCTCTATGGAGCATCTTATGGGCCCATGTGCAGCATTATATTGGGGCAAATATCTCTATGGAGCATCTTATGGGCCCATGTGCAGCATTATATTGGGGCAAATATTTCTATGGAGCATCTTATGGGGCCATGTGCAGCGTTATATGGGGCAAATATTTCTATGGAGCATCTTATGGGGCCATGTGCAGCGTTATATGGGGGTAAATATCTGTATGGAGCATCTTATTGGGCCATAATCAGCATTTGTGCAACATTATATGGGGCAAATGTCTGTATGGAGCATCTTATGGGGCCATAATCAGCATTTGTGCAGCATTATATGGGGCAAATGTCTGTTTTGAGCATCTTATGGGGCCATAATCAACATTTGTGCAGCATTATATAGGGCATATTTTAATATGGAGCATCTTATGGGGCCCATCATAAACTGTATGGAGCATTATATGGGGCATATTTTGTATGGAGCATTATATGGGGTCCATCATGAACTGTATGGAGCATTATATGGGGCTCCGGATTAAATTTGGATATTCAAAAACACTTAACCTACTGATGTCTCAATTAATTTTACTTTTATTGGTACATATTTTTATTTTTGACATTTACCGGTAGCTGCTGCATTTTTCACCCTAGGCTTCTACTCGAGTCATTAAGTTTTCCCAGTTTTTTTGTGGCAAAATTAGGGGTCTCTGCTTATATTTGGCTCGGCTTATACTCGAGTATATACAGTACTTTTTCTTTCAAGAGAAACACCAAGTTTGTGGGCCATTTCTCAATTAAGAGCTGTAAAATCTGGTCATGCAAATAATGATAATGGTACACTGTCCTTCACAACAAGCTCGATGAGCTGTCTTTTAAACACATCTTCTGTCATTGTTACACTAACTTTGTCTCTTACAAAATATCTTGTGACTGATGTTTGAGACACTCTTTCCTCCTCCTTTGCCTGGCGGGAAGTGCTGGTCTCTGGTTTCTTGGTGCCGCTGTGATATTTTTCAATCACAGCTTTGTAAACTTTTGGGTGGCAGTGTTGTAAATGTCTTCTTAGATTGGAAGCTTTTGAAGGAGCATTTTTATCACTGCCTGATTTTGACATCACAGCATTTGTTTTAATCTGGGTCATCTATACACTGACACACACAAAATGTTTTTATCTTGAGTCACTGTAAAATGCTCAAATACAGCTAACTTCATAAGATACTTCTTAATTCGCTCTCAAGATAGTTATGTCCTGTAAAAAATAAGGTATATTGTAATTCTTGCAAGAATAGGAAATCATGCACTGTGTTTTATTTATATCCTAAATTATAATCTTTGCATAAATCAATAGGGCAGATGATAAATATAAAGTTTGTAAAATATGTTGGATAGCTTTATGCTGAACTTTCAATGTCAGGCTTGTCTCAGGGTACAGCTCACTAAATGCTTCACATCATATTTCTTCACAGTTTATGAAGAGGGAGGGAGCACGTTTGTGCTTAATCATATTGCAGAACACACACACGTCCTCATCGATCCAGTTACTGTATTTCTGAATTTGACATGTTAGAAAAAAGTTTTTCCCCTTATATTCTATGTATAGTGTGTATATAAGTCATCAGGGCAGCTAATTTCTCCAATCATGGGTTAAGAGGAAAAACAAACTAAAACATCAAGAATACAGAGACCCCATACAGTATACTGGACTATTGATTTATGCACAGTTTATTGAAAGTTTAGATATGCATTTGCCTTAATCCTGCTTTCCTGTTCACTGCAGAAGTTCTGAGATAAATGCAGGCATTCATTCCCTGTGTTTATTTTTCCCCTTATCTGTAGAGGAGGAGCTGCACTACTTATCATGAACATAAACTGCAGCACAGATTCATCTCCGCTAAAAGTCTAGACCTTAGATCAGTAATAGGACAGACATATAGGACATTTCATAACTTTCCCAAATTCTTATAATAAAAATATTCCCCACAAACTGCATTGAAGTACTGTACCGAATTTATTATATATTTTAGGAGTCGGAGTTGGTCCATTTCATACCGACTCCACCAAAATGGGCTCAAACTCCGACTCCACAGCCCTGCTATATGGGTTAGCAGTAAAAGCCCACCATGAATTAATCTGGTCAGATTCTCTTACTGGCAAGGGTGTAAGTTGCTGAGGTATGGGGAGTTGTTTGCATGGTCCACATATTATGAGCCTTCTTCCTCTGTCCCTGTGCTGTCCATTGGTGTGAATCATGCTGATCAGTAGGATTGTTCTTAACCCTATTAACCGAATGGCATCTGTTCAGGATTGGGAAGTCATCTTGCAAAGATGATATTTGATTAATCAGGGTCACATGGACACCGTGAGCAGGTCTACATTGTCAGCCGCCTGCAAACAGCACTCCGTATCTCAGCTTCCCTGACCTGTGTGTATGATATACAGGGTTAACTACAGTCATAAAGCAATTCTCCTAATTTGTAGTACCGTAGCCTATGACCTGTGTCTCTTCCGCTGTTGTGTAACTACAATTCCCATCATGTCCTGACAATCTCTCAGGAGCAGTAATCGGTTAATTTGAATGCATCACTGAATTTTCCTCCATGTGCCTTCTCTATGTCCAGCACTGTGGAAGATGGGCTGACGACATTCACTGCAGAACATGTACTGCCGAACACGCAGGACAAAGTGACGGAAGAGAAGCTCCCGAAGGTGGAGAACATCGGAGCTGCAGATCAAGGTGAGTTCAGATTTTGTTAAAGCATTCTATGGTGCACCAGGAGGCTCAGTATGAACAGTGGCGTCGGTCCCTCTTTAGGGAAGAGCAGTGAATTCTGGAAGCTCGTGCCTGCAGACCGCCTGGGGGGGTTACTCTGTAAGTGAAGGTTGTAGTACTGAGCAGGAGTGAGGGTCACCCACAATGGGTGGGGTTGGGCTTTGTTCGGAGATTAGATTGCTTGGACGTGAGTCATCATGTTTTATTGTATTTTATCTGATTTTATTCTAGTTCTCCGACATCGGGGACATAAGAGCATCAAGGAACCACCGAAACCCACTACAGCAGAGGACCATGAGAAGCCAAAATCCCCTGTGGCTAGCGACCCCCTGCGATGGTTTGGAGTTTTGGTCCCTCAAAGTTTACGGCAAGCTCAGAGTAACTTCCGGCAAGGTCCGTGAATAGACTAAGTGACGGTGGTCTCAGGTCTCCTCCTGGCCAGTATTTACATTTTGTCTCTTTCCTGCAGGGACTATCCTGGCTGCTGAAGTCGCCTCTCTCCAGAACAGCATTGAGGAGAACCGTCAACAATATCGGGCTTTGCTTGCCCAGAAGAAACGGGAACAAGTTCAGTCTGGCTGAGCGTCTCCAACTCTCCCAAAATGTTGATACAGGACCAAGAATGAATTCCACCAGAACGGGGCATTAGACTTTTGGGACGTGGTGAAACTTCATTGCTTTTTTTTTTCTTTTTTTTTTTTTTCTTCTTTCTTCACCTATGGCCTGGGAGATGGATAAAAAAAAAAAAAAAATATATATATATATATATATATAATTTCTCAAAAAAAGAAAGAAAAAGGGAACACTTAACAACAGAATATAACTCCAAGTAAATCAAACTTCTGTGAAATTAAATTGTCCACTTAGGAAGCAACACTGTTTGACAATCAATTTCACATACTGTTGTACAAATGGAGTAGACAACAGATGGAAATTATTGGCAAATATCAAGACACACTCAATAAAGGAGTGGTTCTGCCGGTGGGGACCACAGACCACATCTTGGTACCAATGCTTTCTGGCTGATGTTTTGGTCACTTTTGAATGTTGGTTGTGCTTTCACACTCGTGGTAGTGAGACGGACTCTACAACCACACAAGTCGCTCAGGTAGTGCAGCTCATGCAGGATGGCACATCAATGTGAGCTGTGGCAAGAAGGTTTGCTGTGTCTGTCAGCGTAGTGACTGGATGTGCTACCAGGATACAGGACAGTACACCAGGAGATGCGGAGGGGGCCGTAGGAGGGCAACAACCCAGCAGCAGGACCTCTACCTCAGCCTTTGTGCAAGGAGGAGCACTGCCAGAGCCCTGCAAAATGACCTCCAGCAGGCCACAAATGTGCATGTGTCTGCACAAACGGTTAGAAACCGACTCCATGAGGATGGTCTGAGTGCCCGACATCCACAGATGGGGGATGTGCTCACAGCCGAACACCGTGCAGGACGCTTGTCATTTGCCATAGAACACCAGGATTGGCAAATTCGCCACTGGCGCCCTGTGCTCTTCACAGATGAAAGTAGGTTCACACTGAGCACGTGTGACAGTCTGGAGACACCGTGGAGAGCGATCTGCTGCCTGCAACATCCTTTCAGCATGACCGGTTTGGCAGTGGGTCAGTAATGGTGTGGGTGGCATTTCTTTGGAGGGCCGCACAGCCCAGGTAGCCAGACTGCCATTAGTTACCGAGATGAAATCCTCAGACCCCTTGTGAGACCATATGCAGGTGCTGTTGGCCCTGGGTTCCTCCTAATGCAGGACAATGCCAGACCTCGTGTGGCTGGAGTGTGTTAGCAGTTCCTGCAAGATGAAGGCATTGAAGCTATGGACTGGCCCGCCAGTTCCCCAGACCTGAATCCGATTGAGCACATCTGGGACATCAACTTCTCGCACCATCCACCAACGTCACGTTGCACCACAGACTGTCTAGGAGTTGGAGGATGCTTTACTCCAGGTCTGGGAGGAGATCCCTCAGGAGACCATCTGCCGCCTCATCAGGACCATGCCCAGGCGTTGTAGGGAGGTCATACAGGCACATGGAGGCCACACACACTACTGAGCATCATTTCCTTGTCTTGAGGCATGTCCACTGAAGTTGGATCAGTCTGTAACTTCATTTTCCACTTTGATTTTGAGCATCATTCCAACTCCAGACCTCCGTGGGATATTAGTTCTGATTTACATAGTAAGTAAGGCCGAAAAAAGACATTTGTCCATCCAGTTCAGCCTATATTCCATCATAATAAATCCCCAGATCTACGTCCTTCTACAGAACCTAATTGTATGATACAATATTGTTCTGCTCCAGGAAGACATCCAGGCCTCTCTTGAACCCCTCGACTGAGTTCGCCATCACCACCTCCTCAGGCAAGCAATTCCAGATTCTCACTGCCCTAACAGTAAAGAATCCTCTTCTATGTTGGTGGAAAAACCTTCTCTCCTCCAGACGCAAAGAATGCCCCCTTGTGCCCGTCACCTTCCTTGGTATAAACAGATCCTCAGCGAGATATTTGTATTGTCCCCTTATATACTTATACATGGTTATTAGATCGCCCCTCAGTCGTCTTTTTTCTAGACTAAATAATCCTAATTTCGCTAATCTATCTGGGTATTGTAGTTCTCCCATCCCCTTTATTAATTTTGTTGCCCTCCTTTGTACTCTCTCTAGTTCCATTATATCCTTCCTGAGCACCGGTGCCCAAAACTGGACACAGTACTCCATGTGCGGTCTAACTAGGGATTTGTACAGAGGCAGTACGTTGATAATTTTTTAGGTTTCATTGTTCTCAACACATTCCACTATGTAATGAATAAAGATTTACAGCTGGAATATTTCATTCAGTGATATCTAGGATGTGGGATTTTAGTGTTCTTTTTTTTTTTGAGTTGTGTGTGTATATATATATATATATATATGTATGTATGTGTGTGTATATATATATATATATATATATATATATATATATATATATATATATATATATATATATATATATATATACACATAATTGTCTAAGGGGTACTTCTGTCTGTCTGTCTGTCCTTCTGTCACGGTTATTCGTTCGCTGATTGGTCTCGGCAGCTGCTTGTCATGGCTGCCGCGACCAATCAGCGACGGCCACAGTCCGATTAGACCCTCCCCTACTTCCCTGCACTCACTGCCCGGCGCCCGCTCCAGAATCCCCACCGCTCACACAGGGTTAATGGCAGCGGTAATGGCCCACGGTGTACCGCACTCAATTACCGCTGCTATTAACCCTGTGTGTCCCCAACTATTTACTATTGATGCTGCCTATGCAGCATCAATAGTAAAAATATGTTGTTAAAAATAATTTAAAAAAAAAACCTGCTATACTCGCCCTCCGCCGCCTTTCTCGCTCCTCGCCACGCTCCCGGGACCGCTCCATTGCAAGCGGCAGCTTCCGTCCCGTCCCAGAGCTGGTGTGCGGCAAGGACCTGCCGTGACGTCACGGTCAGGGAGCGTGGCGAGGAGCGGCAAAGGCGGCGGATGGTAAGTATAGCAGGACTTCAACGGGCTATAGGTGAGTATATGTTTATTTTTTTTAAGTCTCTATACTACGTGGCTCTGTGCTGGCCAATATACTACGTGACTGGGCAATATACTACGTGGCTCTGCTATATACTACGTGGCTGGGCAATATACTACGTGGCTGGGCAATATACTACGTGGCTGGGCAATATACTACGTGGCTGGGCAATATACTACGTGGCTGTGCAATATACTACGTGGCTGTGCAATATACTACGTGGGCTGTGCAATATACTACGTGGCTGGGCAATATACCGTACTACGTGGCTCTGCTATATACTATGTGGCTGGGCAATATACTACGTGACTGGGCAATATACCGTACTACGTGGCTCTGCTATATACTATGTGGCTGGGCAATATACTACGTGGCTGGCCAATATACTACGTGGCTGGCCAATATACTACGTGGCTGGCCAATATACTATGTGACTGGGCAATATACTACGTCGCTGGGCAATATACTACGTGGACATGCATATTCTAGAATACCCGATGCGTTAGAATCGGGCCACCATCTAGTGTGTATATATATATATATGTATATATATATATATATATATGTATATATATATATATATATATATATATATATATATATATATATATATATATATATATATATATATATATATATACACACGATCTATATCTCTATCTCTGTTTTCTTGCCAGTGACCATTTGTGTGTATCTGGAAATGCCTATACCCATGTATGCACCCCGACATGTTCGAGTGGGCGTCGGGCGATGTCTATAATGTTTCTATATTGTCTTGGCCGGCTGGTGCTGCAGCAAGGTCAGAGCTCAGAAATCCAATCATACGCTGCTAAATGTGTTGGGAATTCCAGGCGTTGATTAAACAGTCTGCCATTATTTGGGCACTATATGGTGCTAACGTTCCTCAGTCGTGCACACATTCTTCTCCAACAGAAAGTCACAGGGACTTCTCAATAGGCTTTATCCAGAATTCTTTGATCCTGTCAAAATCTACACATTTTTCAAGTGGAAACCATTTCAGGAAAAGCTCCCCTGGAGTTTTTACCAGAGATTTTTCATATCCTGAAGTAGTTCTGTTTTTCAGATGTTTAGGAACAGTTTTGTTTCCTGATTGGAAGGTTTCTAGTTTGGAACATTTTCTCTTCAGGAGCCGCTTTGAAGAACTGATGTGCACTTTCTTTTTTTCAGCCCAATAGGCTTTTTTTTAAGCCCGTTAATAATGGCGTCAATAAGACACCTATCCATTATTAATCCTATAGTAGGAAAGGGTTAAAATAAAAAAACAGCCAGAAAAAAGTATTTTAATATTCTTAACCCCTTAGCGACCGCCGATACGCCTTTTAACGGCGGCCGCTAAGGGTAATTAAACCACAGCGCCGTTAATTAACGGCGCTGTGGAAAAAGTGAATAGCGCCCCCCAGAGTCGGATTTTCTCCGGGGTCTCGGCTGCCGGGGGTAGCCGAGACCCCAGAGAACATGATTCGGGGGTTTTTTTACCCACCCCGCATTTGCGATCGCCGGTAATTAACCGTTTACCGGCGATCGCAAAAAAAAAAACGCGATTTCTTTTTAATTTCTCTGTCCTCTGATGTGATCGCACATCAGAGGACAGAGAAATAGGGGGATTCGGGGACCCTATCATACTCACCTGGATCCTCTTGCTGCTCCTCCTGGCCGCCGGCAGAAGAAAATGGCGGGCGCATGCGCAGTGCGCCCGCCATCTGTCTCCATCTGCCGGCCGGCAGGAGAACAGCAGTTGGGGCTAAAAGTAGGGTTAGGGGTAGGGTTAGGGCTAGGGTTAGGGCTAAATTTAGGGTTAGGGTTGGGGCTAAATTTAGGGTTAGGCTTCTTTCACACTTACGTCGGTACGGGGCCGTCGCAATGCGTCGGCCCGACATACCGACACACGTGAAAATTGTGCACAACGTGGGCAGCAGCTGTAGTTTTTCAACGCATCCGCTGCCCAATCTATGTCCTGGGGAGGAGGGGGCGGAGTTACGGCAACGCATGCGCGGTCAGAAATGGCGGATGCGACGTACAAAAAAAGTTTCATTGAACTTTTTTTGTGCCGACGGTCCGCCAAAACACAACTGATCCAGTGCACGACGGACGCGACGTGTGGCCATCCGTCACGATCCGTCGGCAATACAAGTCTATGGGCAAAAAACGCATCTTGCGGGCACATTTGCAGGATCCGTTTCTTGTCCAAAACGACGGATTGCGACGGAATGCCAAACATCGCAAGTGTGAAAGTAGCCTTAGGGTTAGGGTTGGGGCTAAAGTTAGGGCTAGGGTTGGGGCTAAAGTTAGGGTTAGAGTTGGGATTAGGGTTAGGGTTTGGATTAGGGTTGGTATTAGGGTTAGGGTTGGCATTAGGGTTACGCTTGGGATTAGGGTTAGGTTTGGGATTAGGGTTGAGATTAGGATTAGGGGTGTGTTGGATTTAGGGTTTTGATTAGGGTTATGGTTAGGGTTGACATTAGGGTTTTTTGGGGTAAGGGTTGTGATTATGGTTAGGGTTAGTGATTAGGATTATGGATCAGGTTGGGATTAGGGTTAGGGGTGTGTTGGGGTTAGGGTTGGAGCTAGAATTGGGGGGTTTCCACTGTTTAGGTACATCAGGGGGTCTCCAAACACGACAGCCAATTTTGCGCTCAAAAAGTCAAATGGTGCTCCCTCCCTTCTGAGCTCTGCCGTGCGCCCAAACAGTGGGTTACCCCCACATATGGGGCATCAGCGTACTCGGGATAAATTGGACAACAACTTCTGGGGTCCAATTTCTCTTGTTACCCTTGTGAAAATAAAAACTTGGGGGCTACAAAATCTTTTTTGTGGAAATATATATATATATATATATATATATATATAGTTTTTTTTTATGACTCTGCATTATAAACTTCTGTGAAGCACTTGGGCATTCAAAGTTCTCACCACACATCTATATAAGTTCCTTGGGGGGTCTAGTTTCCAAAACGGGGTCACTTGTGGGGGGTTACTACTGTTTAGGTACATCAGGGGCTCTGCAAACGCAACAGAACGCCCACAGACCATTCTATCTAAGTCTGCATTCCAAAATGGTGCTCCTTCCCTTCCGAGCTCTGCCGTGCGCCCAAACAGTAGTTTACCCCCACATATGGGGCATCAGCATACTCCGGATAAATTGGAGAACAATTTTAGTGGTCCAATTTCTCCTGTTACCCTTGTGAAAATAAGAATTTGTGGGCGAAAAGATCATTTTTGTGTAAACAAAAGCGATTTTTTTATTTTCACGGCTCTACGTTATAAACTTCTGTGAAGCACTTGGGGGTTCAGAGTGCTCACCACACATCTAGATAAGTTCCTTAAGGGGTCTAGTTTCCAAAATGGTGTCACTTGAGGGGTTTCCACTGTTTAGGCACATCAGGGGCTCTCTAAACGTGACATGGCGTCCGATCTCAATTCCAGCCAATTCTGCATTGAAAAAGTCAAACGGCGCTCCTTCACTTCTAAGTTCTGCGGTGCGCCCAAAAAGTGGTTTACCCCCACATATGGGGTATTGGCGTATTCAGGAGAAATTGCATAACAAAATTTATGGTTACATTTCTGTTTTTACACTTGTGAAAATTAAAAAAATGGTTCGGAATTAAGATGTTTGCAAAAAAAAGTTAAATGTTCATTTTTTCCTTCCACATTGTTTCAGTTCCTGTGAAGCACGTAAAGGGTTAATAAACTTCTTGAATGTGGTTTTGAGAACCTTGAGGGGTGTAGTTTTTAGAATGGTGTCACACTTCATTATTTTCTATCATATAGACCCCTCAAAATGACTTCAAATGTGATGTGGTCCCTAAAAAAAAAAATGGTGTTGTAAAAATGAGAAATTGCTGGTCAACTTTTAACCCTTATAACTTCCTAACAAAAAAAAATTTTGTTTCCAAAATTGTGCTGATGTAAAGTAGACATGTGGGAAATGTTATTTATTAACTATTTTTCGTGACATATCTCTCTGATTTAAGGGCATAAAAATACAAAGTTTGAAAATTGCAAAATTTTAAAAATTTTCGCCATATTTCTGTTTTTTTCATAAATAATCGCAAGTAATATCAAAGAAATGTTACCACTAACATGAAGTACAATATGTCACGAAAAAACAATCTCAGAATCAGCGGGATCCGTTGAAGCGTTCCAGAGTTATAACCTCATAAAGTGACAGTGGTCAGAATTGCAAAAATTGGCCTGGTCATTAAGTACCAAATTGGCTCTGTCACTAAGGGGTTAATTTCACCATACTTACAAGCACCCTAATTCCTGCAACGACCTTGATCGCCTGCAAAAAATAATAGACCAACCGTATACTCCCTGTCCAACACAGTCCAATTAAGAACAAGTGTCCCACGACTATCTCCCCTATAGAGCTGTCACATCAGGAGATGTGACAGCTCTATAGGCCTCCAGTAACACCCTGACAGAAGACAATTGCTCCTGCAGTGCATCACTGAAGAGGTTACTTGAGTTCATTGCTCTCACTTTATGGCAATGCTGCATGGGAATTTTCCCATGCAGCAGTGCCGCAAGTGACAGTATGAACTATACTGTACTCACAGCGGAGAGATACAGTGTGGAAGGATATCTTCCCTCATTGTATCCCGAAGCCCCTGGAGAGCAGTCACATCAGCTGATGTTACAACTCTCCACGGGAGATCGTTGTGGGACAATCATATTAATTGGATTACTGCGGATCAGGGAGTATATTGTTGGTTTAGTCTTTTAATCTTTTTTTAGAGGTGAGCAAGGGCTTCGGGATTCAAGGTGATTGGTGAGTATGTACTCTGTTATATGTACTATATGTGTGTTTTTGGTTGTTTTTTTTTACATTCAACATATTAGCCGGATGATGGGACTACTACTGTCCCATCATTGGCTAATGTGTCATTCATTGTAGCAGGCATAGCCCGATGGGACTTGTAGTCCCGTCGAACGATGCCTACACACACACACATCCCGCAGACCCACAGACAGCCCGCTGACCTTGTCTGTATACATTCACACAGTCACTGCCCACACACTCCTGATCTGCAGCGTTTCATCCGCAGCTAAACCACAGATCTTTTTTACATCTTCGGGTTTGCTGTGAATGTGCCTGACACAATGGAAGTCAATGGGTGCAGAATCCCTGCAGATGTGCAAAAAGAATTGACATGCTGCGGAAAATCCACCGCTGCATTTCCACGCGTTTTTTTACGAAGCATGTGCACAGCGGATTTGGTTTTCCATAGGTTAACATGCTACTGTAAACCGCATGGAAAACTGCTGCAGATCCACAACGTGTGCACATAGCCTTATCCACCCTGACTTCTTACATTTTGCTTGTGTCCTTGTCTCTACTGGTAGGATGAGCAGTGTGCAAACGTCGTCCAGCTCCTCTCCGATGGCACATGTGGTTGCTGGGGCTGTAGTCTGAAGAACATGGAGCAGGTACCAGGACATGGCCGTTACATGGGAAATAGAAGGGCATTACCCCCAGCGTAGGACCGGTATCTGCTCTTTTGTGCGAGGAGCATCAGGAGGAGTGCGGCAATGCCTCACAAGTTACCGTCAATAGCTACTGGTGTGCATGGCCAGGCATGTCAGAAACCGATTATGGTGGTGTCAGGAGCTATGTCCTATTATAGGACCTGCATTCACATCCCAGCACCACGCAGGTCCACCATTGCTGTCCCGTTCCCTTCACAATGAGCACCTGTGACCCAGACTCAGCATTGAATGCTATGCTGCCGGCAACATCATCCAGCATGACCGATTGTGTTCAGTGATGGTCTGGGGAAGCAGATTATGACTATCCTTGGAGGGGTCCCACAATCCTCCGTGACCCCTGTGGTCCCCTGACTGCTGCTGAGTAATGTGTATGTCTTACATTCATCCGATCAGTGGTGATGGTCCCAGAGGCCATTACTACACTCCGTGTGTTAGTCACATCAGTGCTACTATTAGGGAGTAGTGGGGATTATGAGGTAGTAGTACTGTGCCATGTAACTTCATATACGGCTGTTGGCTGAAGTCAGGAAGTGCCTGACAGCCCACACACGCCCTAGGGTGACAACCAAGCTACGGGAAGTGATGTGTGCGCCTGACCACACTGACAGCTACCTATGACAGGAAGATGTGGTCAGAGGCAGCGGAAATGTCACTAAAGTAGCTTCACAAGATGATCTACAGGAGGCAAAGAACGGACGATGGAGCAGCAATTACCATGACAACCAGACCCATCCACCATCCTTGATGGGACCAAAAGCAATGGCCATGGACGTGACCGGAAAAGCTGAAGCTGTGGATGAAGGGGACTCCTTGTAAGGCGGCATTGTGGCTCACTTTGGAGAAGTATCATGTCTGATTATAGCTGTGATGTTGTGTCCTGATTCTGTGAGGACTCGTCTGGTCGGTGCCGGTTTTGGTGACTGTGCTGTTGTAATGCAGGGTTAGGTTTGTGAGTGACTCTGTTCCTTCCTCATACAGGGCTCCTGTGCAGAGAGAGCGGTCCTACACCACCGGCTCCTTGTCTGATAGCTCCGGGGTAAGTGCATTGTGCCCTGTGGTTAGTGTCGTGGCATCAATGTAAGCCTGGCCTATGTGATACTGTGCTGAGTGGGGGATCTAAGCCTGGCCTATGTGATACTGTGCTGAGTGGGGATCTAAGCTTGGCCTATGTGATACTGTTCTGAGTGTGGGGTCTAAGCCTGGCCTATGTCATACTGTGCTGAGTGTGGGGTCTAAGCCTGGCCTATGTGATACTGTGCTGAGTGGGGGATCTAAGCCTGGCCTATGTGATACTGTGCTGAGTGGGGGATCTAAGCTTGGCCTATGTGATACTGCGCTGTGTGGGGTCTAAGCCTGACCTATGTGATACTGTGCTGAGTGTGGCGTCTAGGCCTGGCCTATGTGATACTGTGCTGAGTGGGGGATCTAAGCCTGGCCTATGTGATACTGTGCTGAGTGTGGGTTATAAGCCTGACCTATGTGATACTGTGCTGAGTGGGGAATCTAAGCCTGGCCTATGTGATACTGCGCTGTGTGGGGTCTAAGCCTGACCTATGTGATACTGTGCTGAGTGTGGGTTATAAGCCTGGCCTATGTGATATTGTGCTGAGCGGGGGGTTTAAGCCTGGCCGATGTGATACTCTCCTGAGTGGGTGTAACTACACTTTTTCTTATGTGATACCGTCCAGCTTTTCCTTTGTCACACTATCTGCTGAGTGGGGGTATCTACACCGTGTTCATAGTTATTAGGCAATTTGTATTTTTGATGATTACTTTTATTATTGCACAACTCCAGGGCTGTCAGTCAGTCCAAAAGGTTAATAAGTCTGAATGCTTAATAAAGAAAAAGTGTGGGTTTGTCTTCCTTAGGTGAATATCTCCATGCAGAACTATTATGCATCTAAATGAAAAACATACATTTTTCCATCTCAATTGTTTATTTTCATTCAAAATGTACAAAATATGTAGGAGCTCTGGCAAAAATTAAGAGACCACCACATCAAACCCCTGTTATTGGCAGCCCAATCTCCAGACCTGAACCCCATTGAAAACCTCTGGAATGTAATCAAGAGGATGATGGATAGTCACAAGCCATCAAACAGAGAACTGCTTACATTTTTGAGCCAGAAGCAGTGTGAAAGACTGGTGGAAAGCATGCCAAGACGCAGGAAAGCTGGGATTAAAAATCATGGTTATTCCACAAAATATTGATTTCTGAACTCTTCCTGAGTTCAAACATTAGTATTGTTGTTTCTAAATGATTTTGAACTTGTTTTATTTGCATTATTTGAGGTCTGAAAGCAATTTTATTTTTTTTAATTTTGACCATTTTTGTCAGAAATAAAAAAAAACAAAATTCATTGCTTGGAACTTCGGAGACATGTTGTCAGAAGTTTATAGACTAAAAGAACAATTTACATTTTACTCAAAAATATACCTATAAAGAGAAAAATCAGACAAATCGAACATTTTTTTAGTGGTTTGCCAGAGCTGTATCTGACATTTCCCCCAAAATCTGTGACCAATATATTAATATAGCCGCCCCATAGCAGTCCTTACCTTCCATCCATGACGCCTGTCCGCTTCTTCATCTGTTGATCATGTTTTTGGGCAGCACCAAGCACGGCCGCCCACACACTGCTCAGAGAGGGGTTGTTGTCCTTCACCATAAATCTCCATGTAAGATGGGTTCTCACTAGGGTTTGTCGGGTGAGGAAGAGGCCGGCTCATTTTTCTCCCATTTTAAGGCCAATACTGGCACAGAGCAGTGGAGACTTTGATGTCACGATGGAACATTGTCTTGCAGAAAAATCAGGGTTTTCTCGAAAGATGCAGACATTTTCCAGATCCACAGCTGGAAGAAAGTGTCTTCTAAAAACTGACAGTAGGTTTGGGACTTTATTTTGAGTCTCTCTTCAATCCCAGTCTATAGCAGATGGTGACCCCACCTCCACTTTGCTGGGGTCTGAGTGGAAGTGGTGGTCTGTGCCCATTACTGATCCAGCCACGGCCCCTCCATCGGCTCCGTCCAGTGACTCTCCTCTCATCCAACCATAAAACCAGTAAGCAATATATCAGATATTTCTTGGCCCCGTCCTGAAGCTTCCTCTTCTGTATCTTACTCAGAAGTGGTCGGGCTCGGCCTCCTCACCTCGGCCATGTCTTGTGTTCTTCCGGCCTCCAGGGAGGCAGTGGTTCTGGAATATGACCGCACCGGAGGATAATGGCTCCTGGTCGCTTCACATCTGCTTCTTCCTGTATCTGTCGCAGTTAATCTAACACATTTTTGCTCCCTGTTCGCTGTTGGTTCAGTGATCGCCCCAATATCTGAGCAGTTCCAGGCTGTGTCCTCTATAGGACTCCGAACAATTTGTGACTTTTCAGAGTCAGGAAAATTTCATTTTTGGGGCCCATTTTGCTGGAGGAAAAATAATAATTCTGCACATAGACAAAGCTTTTCCTATGTCCTATTCTTTACTGTGCAGGGGTATCTAAGCCTTTCCTATGTGATACTGTATGCTGAACAGAGGTATCTAAGCATTTTGTGTGATACTGTATGCTGAACGGAGGTATCTAAGCCTTTCCTATAAGATACTGTATGCTGAGTGAGTTTTTCTAAGCCTTTCCTATGTGATACTGTATGCTAAGTGAGTGTATCTAAGCCTTTTGTGTGATACTGTATGCTGTTTCAGTGTATCTAAGCCTTTCCCATGTGATACTGTATGCTGAGCAGGGGTATCTAAGCTTTTTCTATGTGATACTGTATGCTGAGCAGGGGTATCTAAGCCTTTCCTATGTGATACTGTATGCTAAGTGAGTGTATCTAAGCCTTTTGTGTGATACTGTATGCTGTTTCAGTGTATCTAAGCCTTTCCCATGTGATACTGTATGCTGAGCAGGGGTATCTAAGCCTTTCCTATGTGATACTGTATGCTGAGCAGGGGTATCTAAGCCTTTTCTCTGAGATATTGTATGCTGAGTGAGTGTATGTAAGCCTTTCCTATGTGATGCTGAGTGAATGTATCTAAGCCTTTTGTGTGATACTGTATGCTGATTCAGTGTATATAAGCCTTTTCTATGTGATACTGTATGCTGAGTGAGTGTATCTAAGCTTTTCCTATGTGATATACTGACTCAGCATACAGTATAACATAGGAAAGGCTTAGATACACTGACTCAGGAAAGGCTTAGATACTGTATGCTGAGTCAGTGTATCTAAGCCTTTCCTGTTATACTGTATGCTGAGTGAGTGTATCTAAGCCTTTCCTATGATACTGTATGCTGAGTGAGTGTATCTAAGCCTTTCCTATGTGATGCTGTATGCTGAGTGAATGTATCTAAGCCTTTTGTGTGATACTGTATGCTGATTCAGTGTAAATAAGCCTTTTCTATGTGATACTGTATGCTGAGTAAGTGTATCTAAGCTTTTCCTATGTGATATACTGACTCAGCATACAGTATAACATAGGAAAGGCTTACTCACTCACTCAGCATACAGAATAACATAGGTAAGGCTTAGATACTGACTTAGCCTACTGTATCTAAGCCTTTCCTATGTTATACTGTTTGCTGAGTCAGTGTATCTAAGCCCTTCCTATGTTATACTGTATGCTGAGTCAGTGTATCTAAGCCTTTCCTATGTTATACTGTATGCTGAGTCAGTGTATCTAAGCCCTTCCTATGTTATACTGTATGCTGAGTCAGTGTATCTAAGCCTTTCCTATGTTATACTGTATGCTGAGTCAGTGTATCTAAGCCCTTCCTATGTGATACTGTATGCTGAATGGGGGTATCTAAGCTTTTCCTATGTGATACACCTACTCGGCATACAATATAACATCGGAAAGGCTTAGATACACTGACTCAGCATACTGTATAAAATAGGAAAGGCTTAGATACACTGACTCAGCATACAGTATCTAAGCCTTTCCTATGTTATACTGTTTGCTGAGTCAGTGTATCTAAGCCTTTCCTATGTTATACTGTTTGCTGAGTCAGTGTACCTTAGCCCTTCCTATGTGATACTGTATGCTGAATGGGGGTATCTAAGCCTTTCCTATGTTATATTGTTTGCTGAGTCAGTGTATCTAAGCCTTTCCTATGTTATACTGTATGCTGAGTCAGTGTATCTAAGCCTTTTGTGTGATACTGTATGCTGTTTCAGTGTATCTAAGCCTTTCCTATGTTATACTGTATGCTGAGTGAGTGTATCTAAGCCTTTCCTATGTGATGCTGTATGCTGAGTGAATGTATCTAAGCCTTTTGTGTGATACTGTATGCTGATTCAGTGTATATAAGCCTTTTCTATGTGATACTGTATGCTGAGTAAGTGTATCTAAGCTTTTCCTATGTGATATACTGACTCAGCATACAGTATAACATAGGAAAGGCTTACTCACTCACTCAGTATACAGAATAACATAGGTAAGGCTTAGATACTGACTTAGCCTACAGTATCTAAGCCTTTCCTATGTTATACTGTTTGCTGAGTCAGTGTATCTAAGCCCTTCCTATGTTATACTGTATGCTGAGTCAGTGTATCTAAGCCTTTCCTATGTTATACTGTATGCCGAGTCAGTGTATCTAAGCCTTTCCTATGTTATACTGTATGCTGAATGGGGGTATCTAAGCTTTTCCTATGTGATACACCGACTCGGCATACAATATAACATCGGAAAGGCTTAGATACACTGACTCCGCATACAGTATAACATAGGAAAGGCTTAGATACACTGACTCAGCATACAGTATAAAATAGGAAAGGCTTAGATACACTGACTCAGCATACAGTATCTAAGCCTTTCCTATGTTATACTGTTTGCTGAGTCAGTGTATCTAAGCCTTTCCTATGTTATACTGTTTGCTGAGTCAGTGTACCTAAGCCCTTCCTATGTGATACTGTATGCTGAATGGGGGTATCTAAGCCTTTCCTATGTTATACTGTATGCTGAGTCGGTGTATCTAAGCCTTTCCTATGTGATACTGTATGCTGAGTGAGTGTATCTAAGCCTTTTGTGTGATACTGTATGCTGTTTCAGTGTATCTAAGCCTTTCCCATGTGATACTGTATGCTGAGCAGGGGTATCTAAGCCTTTCCTATGTGATACTGTATGCTGAGTGAGTGTATCTAAGCCTTTTGTGTGATACTTAAACACCTTTAGTCATTATTGTCTTTCGGTTGCAGCTGAAGAGGAGGAATCAAGGTGCGCGAGCTCCGGCACTGGTAACGGAGGAGAAGGTGAGTGCACCCAGGGCTGGGGTCTACACCATTAAGCCTTTCTTTAGTCACTAATGCCGGGTACAGGCTGCCCCTTCCCTGGCTCAGATAGTTTGTTTTTTTACCTATATAATCCGTTTTTCCCTGAGATAAGCGGCACCAGTGGTGTCTGGCCTCCTCTGGTCTCCTGGTGGCCATATTAATGGGGGTCACATACTTGAATACTTCCCTGTGACGGTTGAGGTCCTGGGGGAGGACGAATTGGCAGAGATTGCTGGGGTGATTGTAAAGTTCCCTGAAGGTGGAATCTGCCATTTAGTGCACTGTGTATGTGGCTGGTTGGATGGCCTCCATATTGTCATCACCGGCCCTGCTGAGCACTGTGTAATGCGGCTGGTTGGATGGCCTCCATATTATCATCACCAGCCCTGCTGAGCACTCTGTATGTGGCTGGTTGGGCGGCCTCCATATTGTCATCACCAGCCCTGATGAGCACTGTGTAATGTGGCTGGTTGGGCGGCCTCCGTATTGTCATTACCAGCCCTGCTGAGCACTGTGTAATGTGGCTGGTTGGGCGGACTCCATATTGTCATCACCAGCCCTGCTGAGCACTGTGTAATGTGGCTGGTTGGGCGGCCTCCATATTATCATCACCAGCCCTGCTGAGCACTGTGTAATGTGGCTGGTTGGGCGGACTCCATATTGTCATCACCAGCCCTGCTGAGCACTGTGTAATGTGGCTGGTTGGGCGGCCTCCATATTGTCATCACCAGCCCTGATGAGCACTCTGTATGTGGCTGGTTGGGCGGCCTCCATATTGTCATCACAGGCCCTGCTGAGCACTCCGTATGTGGCTGGTTGGGCGGCCTCCATATTGTCATCACCAGCACTGCTGAGCACTGTGTAATGTGGCTGGTTGGGCGGCCTCCATATTGTCATTACCGGCCCTTCTGAGCTGTAATATGGCTGGTTGGGCGGCCTCCATATTATCATCACCAGCCCTGCTGAGCACTGTGTAATGTGGCTGGTTGGGCGGCCTCCATATTATCATCACCAGCCCTGCTGAGCACTGTGTAATGTGGCTGGTTGGGCGGCCTCCATATTGTCATCACCAGCCCTGATGAGCACTCTGTATGTGGCTGGTTGGGCAGCCTCCATATTGTCATCACCAGCCCTGATGAGCACTCTGTATGTGGCTGGTTGGGCGGCCTCCATATTGTCATCACCAGCCCTGATGAGCACTGTGTAATGTGGCTGGTTGGGCGGCCTCCATATTGTCATCACCAGCCCTGATGAGCACTCTGTATGTGGCTGGTTGGGCGGCCTCCATATTGTCATCACCAGCCCTGATGAGCACTGTGTAATGTGGCTGGTTGGACGGCCTCCATATTGTCATCACCAGCCCTGATGAGCACTGTGTAATGTGGCTGGTTGGGCGGCCTCCATATTGTCATCACCAGCCCTGATGAGCACTGTGTAATGTGGCTGGTTGGACGGCCTCCATATTGTCATCACCAGCCCTGATGAGCACTGTGTAATGCGGCTGGTTGGGCGGCCTCCATATTGTCATCACCAGCCCTGATGAGCACTCTGTATGTGGCTGGTTGGGCGGCCTCCATATTGTCATCACCAGCCCTGATGAGCACTGTGTAATGTGGCTGGTTGGACGGCCTCCATATTGTCATCACCAGCCCTGATGAGCACTGTGTAATGTGGCTGGTTGGACGGCCTCCATATTGTCATCACCAGCCCTGATGAGCACTGTGTAATGCGGCTGGTTGGGCGGCCTCCATATTGTCATCACCAGCCCTGATGAGCACTCTGTATGTGGCTGGTTGGGCGGCCTCCATATTGTCATCACCAGCCCTGATGAGCACTGTGTAATGTGGCTGGTTGGGCGGCCTCCATATTGTCATAACCGGCCCTGCTGAGCTGTAATATGGGCGTCTCGTCTGCCTCTGGGACTTCCTGTATGGTGATTACTTTCGTACTCGTTGGAAGCCATGAAACCACATCCTCCTTCTAATGTCTAAGATGAAGAACCCAGAGTCTGCGGGATATTTATGGGTGGCAGAACGCTGCATGGATCCAGCAGTGAGACAACGTATGCACATGACGGGCACAACTGATGGACTTTGTTAGTTATGCCTCACTTTTATTCCTCCGATCTGGCCAAAACTACAATTCCCAGCATGCCCTGATAGAATGTGCTGCAATAGTGTAAGTGTCACATATTGGAGACTGATACCTTATGCCCTTTATGGCTGTAAAATGCTGAAATTTTCTTGGGTAAGGGCTTGGTGTGACAGCTTGGTGTGACAGAGGTAAAATAGTGGCACTACTGCAACCAGCATTGGATGTCCTACCAGATCAGTGAGGACCATGGACACTGTCCCGCAGTGGGTACACCGGTACCAACAGGGCCTGGTCTCTTAGAGTCCACGGACTTTTGTATTATAAATGGTGTCCATTATAGGAAGCAATGAGCATTGCATTTTATTACCTCTGCAGGAGCCCAGGAACAAGAGGGTTAAACCTGTCACCAAAACGTTGTCTGCATCCAGCACCCCCCAACAAGTGAAAGTCACCCCACTGAAGAAGCTCAGCCTGTCCATCCAGGTAATGGGGGCATAGGCGCGATCGTTATGGGGTAGGACATGTCTTATGAATTGATCCACATTGTTCCCCATACCTCCATACAGCGCTCCATAGGCAGCCGCAGCGAGAACCGCCTGTTCAGCTTCTCTCCACGGACACGGAACCGAGATGGCGGCTCTGCAAAGAAGAGAAGCAACAAACTGTGGAGCGAAACGTTCGATAGCGCAGGGGAGGAACTGTCCGCCCGAGAGATCAAGAGGCAAGAGGTGCTGAGCGCGGCCATACACACTGTGCAGATTACCCTATAATGTAGTGCTGACCCACGTGTATTAGATGATGGCGGTCTCATACGATGTGTCCCACAGGTGATCTTCGAGTTGATGCAGGGGGAGCGGATGCTTGTTGAAGATCTGCACTTGGTAAAGAAGGTAACGTAAGTGTAGGCATTCTTATCGATCGGTAGATGTGATAGAGCCGAATTTATAAGAAAATTCCCATTATTATAGACTTGATCTGGTTTCACAGCAGGATAGAACTCTTGTTTTATTTGTTTCTTGGACCTAAATCTTCCTCACCTGTATTTTTTTTTTTTTTTTTTTAGAATTACTATGAGCCTATGCTAAAGCTGGGCATCATGACTGAGGAGGAACTGAACCAGATCTTTGGAATCCTGGAGACGCTTCCCCCATTACACCAAGGTCAGTCCTCTGTAGTCCTTAGCAATCGCACTACATGTGTACTTTGTATCTTCTGACCATGGACGCTGCTCTCTCATCTCCCTTGGATCCGGCACTTTGTGTTCAGTTTATGGCTTATTATTTATCATTGGACTCAAACTCAGGACCTGTAGTATGGAAGGCAGAAACTCTTCACAGTGAGCCATATTTCCAGTTCGTCCCTCTGGACAGTACACCAGGAGGTAGTCCTTCGTTTGTCCTATACAGGGACAAGAGCACAGAGCAGTTAAAAGACCATGTCTCATCCCACCCTTACATTTTTTTTTGTCCCTACAGAGAATAGTTGCATAAGAGTTTCTCCTAAGTGAAGATACCTTATCCTGCGGTTTTTCATTGCACAGACTCAGGTGGGAACGTGGGTCATGGCCTTCCTTTCCCCCTGTCAAGTTGTCTGAACCCGACACCTTTCTGGGCAGAGGTTCCTTAGCCTTCAGGCGCTGTACCTGTATAACAGGATCATGGGGTGCATTAAAAGAGGTCTGGATACACATGATGAGAGCATTATACTGCCTCTGTACAAATCCCTAGTTAGACCGCACATGGAGTACTGTGTCCAGTTTTGGGCACCGGTGCTCAGGAAGGATATAATGGAACTAGAGAGAGTACAAAGGAGGGCAACAAAATTAATAAAGGGGATGGGAGAACTACAATACCCAGATAGATTAGCGAAATTAGGATTATTTAGTCTAGAAAAAAGACGACTGAGGGGCGATCTAATAACCATGTATAAGTATATAAGGGGACAATACAAATATCTCGCTGAGGATCTGTTTATACCAAGGAAGGTGACGGGCACAAGGGGGCATTCTTTGCGTCTGGAGGAGAGAAGGTTTTTCCACCAACATAGAAGAGGATTCTTTACTGTTAGGGCAGTGAGAATCTGGAATTGCTTGCCTGAGGAGGTGGTGATGGCGAACTCAGTCGAGGGGTTCAAGAGAGGCCTGGATGTCTTCCTGGAGCAGAACAATATTGTATCATACAATTATTAGGTTCTGTAGAAGGACGTAGATCTGGGTATTTATTATGATGGAATATAGGCTGAACTGGATGGACAAATGTCTTTTTTCGGCCTTACTAACTATGTTACTATGTTACTATGTTACTATGTATCAGATACGGACTAAGGTGGGATCAGGGGGTCGTTCCTCCCCCCCCCCCCCCCACCTCAACCAAGCAGTCCTGGGCCGACAGCTCTCACAGGGTCCCTCAGCCAGCAGCCAGGCTATGCACCATCTGCAGTATTGCACCATCTGCAGTATTACTAGTGTGATTTCGCTTCCCTTAATGGTGGACTCTTGGCATTACCAGCTTCCCCTGTTCCTCTAAAAGGAGGCAGGACAAGTAAGTGCACTGTGTGAATGTTGTCTCGGTGGCCTAGGCCTGTGGGCTGATACTAGCCTTATACCGAAGCTGGGCCTTGGGTCTCAGGTGCTGGTGTTTTGCTTTGGGTTTGGAGGCTAGGCTGGGGCCTCTGAGCTAGCGTTAGGCCACATGTCTGAGCTCATTGTTTGACTTCAGTTTGCTGCCTCATGTCATGGCCACTGCCCTTCGGCTGTTTCAGGGTTTGGCTGCACAGGGCTTCCTGATTAGGCTTCAGAGTTTAACTTATGCCGGGGCCTCATGTTTCTCTGTATTTTGACTAACACTCAGAGGTTTCCACTATTGTTCCACCAGACCAGATTTAGTCTAACTACTCCATCTATAGGCGAGCACGGCTGTTGCTTCGCACCTCATGCCTGTGTGCGTGGCTCTGGCCTTGCACCTCACACCTGTGTGCACAGCTCTGGCCTCAAACCTCACGCCTACAAGCACGACTTGGGCCTTGTGCTTCTGGGCTTGTGCCTCAGGGCTCTTGCCTTTTGTCTCTGGGTTTGTACTTTGTGCTTCCGGGTTAGTTACTCGTGCCTCGGGGCTAGTGCCTCTGGTTTAGTGCCTCGTACCTCTGGGCTTGTGCCTCCAGGTTAGTGCATCATGCCTCTAGGCTTGTGCCTCATGCCTTCGGTCCTCGTGCCTCCGAGTTGGGACCTCCTACCTCACTCCTTGTGACTCTATCCTTAACTCTGGTTAGAGAGGCCTTGTGCCTTGGCACCTGGATCCAGCTTTATTGGCATCATTCCATTGAACTCTGCCCTTAATTGCTAGACTTTGGATGCTATTTCATAGTTTATGGTTGAGAGTTCATCCTACTGGATCTCTTATTGAACCTTACTCTGCATTGAAGAGTATATACTGTAATGAACAGCGAGCCCCTTACTTAGACTAATGAACCCCCTCAGACAGCAGGTGGTGACCCACAACCACCATTGCTGCTGACTGGTTATTGCATATTCCCTTCTAGATCTCTTTGATCGCTTGGTAAGGTTAAGACGTGAAGATGGTACTCTAGACCAAATGGGGCCCACCATGTTGGATTGGGTGAGTATATAATATAATGGCAGGTGTACTTCCAAAGCTGGTACCACCATGAGGCACCATTAAAGTTTGCCCCTATATTCTGGCAGTAATATATACGTATATACTCTACAGCTTCCTTGTCTTCACGCCTACAAAGCATATTGCTGTAACCAAGTAGCTGCCAAAGCTCTGCTGGACCACAAGAGACGTAATTCGGCAGTGCACAATTTCCTTCAGCTTTGCCAAGAGTCTGCATTCAGTCGTAAACTAGATGTGTGGAGCTTCCTGGACCTTCCCCGGAGTCGACTGGTGAAGTATCCACTGCTGCTGAAAGAGCTGCTGAAGCACACTGTGCCCGAGCACCCCGACCATGCCGCCCTGAGCCAGGCTGTGAGTGTGATCTGGTGGATGGAACTATCTGATGGATGATCTCGTGTTGTGCTCATCTGTCTACTCTTTGCCTAGATCTCCGTCATCCAAGGCATTATTAGTATGATAAATAACAAGGCTGGGGAGGCCGAATGTGAATATTATAGGAAGAGACTGTGTTACCTGTACGAAAACCAGAAGGAAGAGGATGTGTGTCGCTCGCGTCTCTTGATGTGTCACGGGGAGCTGAAGAACAATAAAGGACAGGTAAGGGATCAATAACCTCTGTAAGATCCACCATGTGCTCAGGAGGCTTCACAGATAACACTTCTGAGAACTTGGGACTAAGGTGACTTGGGATCTTGTTGTCCATTTTATATTAAGCTGCCATTATTACGGTGTGTAGCCTTTGTACGTAATGATCAGTATGATGTAAGGATGTCTTGTCTTCATTCTCACCTAGAGGCTCCATGTCTTCTTGTTTGAGATGATCCTCGTCCTCACCCGCCTGGTGACCAACAATGATCAGTTAGAGTTTCAGGTCTACCGACAGCCCATCCCGCTGCCCGAACTGGTCCTGGAGGACCTTCCTGATGGAGAGGCACGGGTGAGTGGCTCCATACGAGGGGCATTCACTGCAGCCAATGAACGAGGTAAAGGACAGGACATGCATATTTCAGGGCTGTGTGCTTTAGTTTTTCTACTGTTTACTTTTTTCTATTTTTGTTTTCAGCCAAAAACTTTTTCCGTGTAAGTTTTCGCGATCGCTCCCGGGGACAAGCTCACACCTTGCAAGCCAATGACTCCTTTAACAAACAGCAGTGGATCAGCTGCATCCGACATGCTATGGTGGCAAGCAGAGAGCAGTGTGCCAGCCCTGGCACATCCCAGGACACCCCTTGTACTCTCATTAACCTCTCAGACCTAAGCCTAAACTGCCATGAAGAGAAGATGGAGGATGGATAGAGGATCGCAGATGGACGATTATAAAGTCTGATGTATGGGTCACTACATCAGGACTTGGAGCCACCCCTGAAATCTGTGGAACACTCCTTCCCTCATTCCTCTGCGCGTCTCCCTTAACCCTGTGTACATAGTTCTGGGTTGTCTGTATGTGGACTGGATTTTGATAGAGAATGTTGAGGACTTTGATTGCATGAAGCATTTTGGGAAAAATCCCATTATTCCCAGTATATTATATTACTCGTGTTCTTCTGCGGTGTTGGTTTTCTATATGACCTGAGGCTCACAGTCATCATGTGTCAGAAATGACATCACTAATAATATATCTAAAAATTGTTGCACTTATCATAAGGACTAATACACAATCCTTATCCACTCTGGAGCAGAATTATCAGAAGGAAGAAATCGTGAATAACGAAATCAAGAATTTTAGAAATAGCATCTGTACTAGGGATAGAATAAGCAATAAAGAATCTGCAGTTTCTTAAATTCTCCATTAAGGAGATGATTGTGAGCTCATGACTATCCTAAATCAGAAATTTCTAACCTATCTCAAAACTACATCCCACAGCATACTCATTGTATTGATTATTGTACCCTGCGTCACTGAATATCTAAAAACACAGGAGTCAGCCACATACTGAAGCAATGCTATATCACCCATATACTCCTACACCACACGTTTTACCGACCTCCCGTATACTCCTACACCACACGTTATACCGACCTCCCGTATACTCCTACACCACACGTTATACCGACCTCCCGTATACTCCTACACCACAGGTTTTACCGACCTCCCGTATACTCCTACACCACACGTTATACCGACCTCCCGTTTTACCGACCTCCTGTATACTCCTACACCACACGTTATACCGACCTCCCGTATACTCCTACACCACACGTTTTACCGACCTCCCGTATACTCCTACACCACACGTTATACCGACCTCCCGTATACTCTTACACCACACGTTATACCGACCTCCCGTATACTCTTACACCACACGTTATACCAACCTCCCGTATACTCCTACACCACACGTTATGCCGACCTCCCGTATACTCCTATACCAGATGTCATATTCTTGCCACTGCTTGACATTTTACCATTTCAGCAGTGTGTAACATGGGCTGTGTTTTCCTTGTTACTTATGGGCTTGTTAATAAAAATCTAGTCATTGATTTCACTGAGTTTCAGGCAGACAGTAATGTCACGGTTATAATTCTCATCTGCCTGGCTGCGTGCCACATCGCTTCTCTTCTCGACAGCGTGCCACAGCGCTTCTCTTCTCGACTGCGTGCCACAGCGCTTCTCTTCTCGACCGTGCCACAGCGCTTCTTTTCTCGACTGCGTGCCACAGCGCTTCTCTGCTCGACTGCGTGCCACAGCGCTTCTCTTCTCGACTGCGTGCCCCCACGTTTCTCTTCTCGACTGCGTGCCACAGCGCTTCTCTGCTCAACTGCGTGCCACAGCGCTTCACTTCTCGACTGCTTGCCCCCGCGCTTCTCTTCTCGACTGCGTGCCACAGCGCTTCTCTGCTCAACTGCGTGCCACAGCGCTTCTCTTCTCGACTGCGTGCCCCCGCGCTTCTCTTCTCGACTGCGTGCCCCCGCGCTTCTCTTCTCAACTGCGTGCCACAGCGCTTCTCAGCTAAACTGCGTGCCACAGCGCTTCTCTTCTCAACTGCATGCCATAGCGCTTCTCTGTCCTGCTGCGTGCCATAGCGCTTCTTCTTTTTCCTGCTGTGTGCCACAGCGCTACTCTTTTCGGCTGCGTGCCACAGCGCTTCTCTGCCGGGGGACTTCAGCCACCATCCAGTACATGAATGGATAACGGGTATGCAGATGGAGTACAATCCTACTTCTACTTCATACATTATCCGCCTGTTTTGGATCTGTGTCTGGCCTCTGTGGACTATGACGCACATGGTGGGAATGCCTGCCTCAACATCAATTTTGTTGAATTTATGCAGTTTCAATATTTAAACCTCTTTAGTAATTGTAGGGAAATAGGACTCAGACACTATGATCTTTACCAGTTAACTTAGCATCTCACAGGTTATGTTTGAGGTGAGGCGTCTGCCCTGTCTCTTTTGTATATAAGGGGCAGTCATTTTGTTTCGCTCCATCTACATGCTGTATGAGTTCTGCACATGCTCAGTTGCATCAGTTGTCTGTGACGTGACTGGCTGCCAGGCATCTGTCTGTCTGTATCTGTGAGTTCTGTAGTATGTTATAAACCAATCAGCCATAATCGCTAATGGGTGAAGTGAATAACCTTGATTGTCTGCTTACTCTAACGCCTGTCAGGGGTTGTGGTAGATCAGGCAGCAGATGAACCATCAGATCTTTAAGTTCATGTGTATAATGCAGGAAAATGAAGAGTAATGAGCTGAGCCACCATCTGATGTTTAGGCAACTGGCTCAGTCAATCATTAAAACGACAGGGTGTGAGGTGTAAACGGCATACGGCGGGTCTTATGGGGTGTTTTCAGTATATGGTGTGTCTTGTTTGTGGGGTGTTCCCAGTATACGGTGGGTTTTGTGGGGTGTTCCCAGTATACGGTGGGTCTTGTGGGGTGTTTTCAGTATACGGCATGTTTTGTGAGTTCAAAGTATACGACGGGTCTTGTGGAGTGTTCCCGAGATACGGCGGGTCTTGTGGAGTGTTCAGATGAGGTTTAACAATGATAAATGTAAGGTTATACACATGGGAAGAAGGAATCAATATCACCATTACACACTGAACGGGAAACCACTGGGTAAATCTGACAGGGAGAAGGACTTGGGGATCCTAGTTAATGATAAACTTACCTGGAGCAGCCAGTGCCAGGCAGCAGCTGCGAAGGCAAACAGGATCATGGGGTGCATTAAAAGAGGTCTGGATACACATGATGAGAGCATTATACTGCCTCTGTACAAATCCCTAGTTAGACCGCACATGGAGTACTGTGTTCAGTTTTGGGCACCGGTGCTCAGGAAGGATATAATGGAACTAGAGAGAGTACAAAGGAGGGCAACAAAATTAATAAAGGGGTTGGGAGAACTACAATACCCAGATAGATTAGCGAAATTAGGATTATTTAGTCTAGAAAAAAGACGACTGAGGGGCGATCTAATAACCATGTATAAGTATATAAGGGGACAATACAAATATCTCGCTGAGGATCTGTTTATACCAAGGAAGGTGACGGGCACAAGGGGGCATTCTTTGCGTCTGGAGGAGAGAAGGTTTTTCCACCAACATAGAAGAGGATTCTTTACTGTTAGGGCAGTGAGAATCTGGAATTGCTTGCCTGAGGAGGTGGTGATGGCGAACTCAGTCGAGGAGTTCAAGAGAGGCCTGGATATCTTCCTGGAGCAGAACAATATTGTATCATACAATTATTAGGTTCTGTAGAAGGACGTAGATCTGGGGATTTATTATGATGGAATATAGGCTGAACTGGATGGACAAATGTCTTTTTTCGGCCTCACTAACTATGTTACTATGATATAAAGCGGGTCTTGTGGGGGTGTTTCCAGAATACGGCAGGTCTTGGCGGGGTGCTCCTGATATACAGCAGATCTTGTGTGGTCTTCGCAGCATATGTCAGGTCTTGTGGGGTATTCCTGATATACAGCTGGTCAGGTGGGGTGTTTGCAGTCTGTAGCGGGACTTGTGGGTTTCCCAGCATATGGCATGGTGTGAGGTCTTTCCAGTATGCTATGGTACTTTTGTGGTAATCCTGGCATACCGGAGGTCTTATGGGGTGCTCCAGGTATACAGTGGCCCTTATGGGGTTTTGCCAGTATATAGCGGGTGTAGTGGGATGCTCCCTAAATCTTGTAGGTTGTTCTAGGTGGACTAATAAATATTCTATAAATAAAGCACTTTTTTTTAACCTTAAGTGTAAAAATAAAAAGTAAAAACACGCACCTGTGCACTGTAAGAAAAGAAATATAACAGAATTGCTAGATTTTGCTTATCCAGCCTCACAAAAAAAGTAATTAGAGCGGACCTGTCAGCAGTTTTGGCCAATATAAGATATGGCCACTGGCTTTCAGGGCTTATCTGCAGCATTTTATGATGCTGCAGATAAGCCCCCAATCCGATCTGCAAGATAAGAAAAATACGTTTTATTATACTCACCTGGGGGAGGGATGAGTATAAAGAATTAAATAAATAAATAAATAAATAAAAAAAGCTTGGAGACCCCTCTATTCTTCATTGGTTGCAGCCCCCATCTGTGAGTTTTGCCTGGTTGGTTCAAGAAAATAGGGGGGGACCCACGACAGGTTTTTCATTCATTTCTTTAGTTAGATCGCAGGCGGCGGCTGTGGAATACCCCAATCATCTGCTCCTACTGTCACTGTTATTAGCGGCAGCAGGTGTCGGATGATGGGGGTAAGAGTCCCAAAAGCCCCACCTGCTGTCATCGTGCAGACTTTAAGATAACTCTCATCATTCTCCTCTGCTCGCGCTGATCGACAGCAGAGCAGGGGAGAATGATGAGAGCCGGCTTCAGCACCAGCCGCCGGGGAACAGCGCTTACTGTAGCGCTTCTTCCCTGGCGGCCATCAGTGTGATACTGATGCATCACATGGACGGCATCCGTGTGCGGTATGTGTTTACATGGACCCATTGACTTGAATGGATCCGTGCACAAAAATGGACATGTCTACGTGTGGGTCACTCGGACACACTGTCTGTGAAAAAACACAGATATGTGCACAGACCCATTCATTTGAATGGGTCTATGTGTGTCATTGTCTCCGATAGGTGTGAAAACTGTCACCACATGTACTGGAGCCATTGATGTGTGAAAGAGGCCAACCCAGAAATTCACACTCATGGTGGATAGACAGGAGAAATCTGTCATCAGGTGTTCCATGGATGCCCCCAGTAAGCGATATCATTACCACAGATGCAAGCAAATTCGTTTGGTGGGTACATTGGAGAGATCAGGCCATACAGGGTTCTTGGTAGGTTTACGAGAGGGGGAATTGTTCCTGGTGGGAGGATCCCTCTCTCAGGTGTCCTGTCATTGGCTCTGGAAAAACTGATTACTGGTATTTTTGGTATTTTGGTATTTTTTTTTATAACCATATGTAAAATTAAAACATGACAAATAAAACTATATAATGTTGGTGTCCTCATAATCGTGCAGACACACAGAATTAAGTTAAAACTTTATTTATGCAGCACTTGAATAGTGGAAAATATAAAACACAAAATAAACCACCCGAACTGCTGTGCTTTTTTTTTCTCTCCATAAAGAGTTAATAAAAGTTAGGAAATACGTTAAATGTGTCCCAAAATTCTGTCACTGCCAAATACAACTTATCCTGAAAAAAACAAGCCCTAGCACAGCTATAATATGGCTGCAACATTGGATGGTGGCAAAGCCTTCATTTTCCTGGAACTGCATTCACACTCTGACCTCCTATACCAAGAGAACCCACGGCCCTCTGTACCATCATCTGGTCCACTGCAACAGTATAATGGTCACCATGGCGTCTTCAGATTCTTTCACGTTTGGACCTGTTCTCACCTGTAAGAAGAATGGCAGGACCCAGACACTTAGGAGGGTAATGCATGGCATTACCAGGCTGCAGGTATAGCTCGTGTTACCTACTCAGCACCCAGAATATGTTGTGCAGTTATATGTATGTATAATAGGTTCCATGTGAGATGCATGTCCCTAATGCATCAGCCCACAGGCTGCGCCCCTGGGCAGAGGGGACACGATTTTCCCCTTTTGTCCACCCCCCACCTTTGTAATTCCCATAGTAAATATCGGCAGGCTCAGGCCACCTGCAGCTATTGTAATGTATGTCTGGCCTGCCGCTTTTCTATTGGCCTGCCCTCTGTATCTGTGTGATATATTCTGTGTCCTGTGAGTAAAGTGTTGTCAGGCTGGAAATACATGGAGAAGCAGTAATCTTTTATATGCACCCATGTAACCAAGCAATTCCAGCCAGCGTCCTTCATTCAGACTCCAGCCAAAGCAGAGTGGACCTCCTGAAACACGGGGTGGTACTGAAAGAGGTACCCCAGCTTGGTAGACCTTGTTACAGCTTCCCTTAAGGGTTATTTTGTGGTGGGATAGAGTTTTCCTGCCTTTATATATATTTTGAGTACAAACATTGGTGGTGGGTCTGTCCAGTCAGCGGCACGTCGCTAGGTGAAGTGTAGTTTTCTCCCCAGTGATGTATGTGTGTTGATAAGATAGACTAATGTAAACAAAATACGGGCTGAAGGGATGAAGAGGGGGCAGCGATGAGGGGAGTTGTCATTGCTCATCACTGCCATACCTAAAGTGGTGCCCCATCTGCGTACCTGTGCACCATGGATGCCATACAGGAGCTGCAGCTGAAATATGTAGAAGAGGGAGCGCTTTCCTGTCTACAGCGTTACCTGAGAGGACTGCTGGAGGATGCTGACCGGCTGAGTGCCGGATGCAGAATGAGCGGGGTACAGGAAGCATGAGCAGAGGGCATCACTGGTGAAGCGCCATAAGTCAAGATCTCGTCATCTGGGGCATCGGCATGTGCTCTGGATCCTGTAACAAGAAGAGGAGAGTGATTTACTCTCCAACTCTGGTGCGCCGCCAGAGAAACTCTGGGAAGCGGCGGGCCCACAGGGGTCAGCGGATACCCCACACACCAACAGGACCATGCTGGCCTTAGTAGACCACTGGTCCTGGGGCTGCCGATCCTCAAGAAGAAGGACCAACACAGGATGCACAGGATATCACATCTGAGGGTGGTGAGCATAGCCCTCAAAATACCCTCCCCTCATGCACATGGTAACAGCTGTCACAGGGCTGGGGTCACTGAGGGAGCTGCTACAACCAACAGATGACACAGCACACTCAGACAGCATATCCTCCAGGGGTAGCAGAGATTGTTCATATTGTAATAGAGTGCAGGGTTGAGTATGTCACCACGGAACAGACAGACCAACTGTTGAGGGGAATTTATTAACAGGAGTAAGATTCAACTCGCAGGGAGTAAACAGGGGGTTAATAGAGATACAAACAGTAAAGCGAAATCGAAAAGGTTAACGAATGTTCTTGTAACTTATCAGTCCAGGGCGGTCCTGACTGGAGGGTCCTTATTCCAACGTGGGTACAGTCACCAGCAGCGCTTGAAGATCCTGAAGTCTCTCCTCTGTCTCCTGGGAACTGGAGACTCTGGGGTTAAGTCTTTGCAGTCTTTTCTCCCAGTGAAGCTGGAAGCAGGACTCTGCTGGGAGTCTCTGTATATTAGGCTGGCAGTCTCTCTGCAGCAGCAATGCTACACACACTGAGCAGTTTACTTTGTCACACTCAGGGGTCCTGGCTTGTCAGTGCGGTCACCGGGGCTGCGCATTCAGGTCACTGTAAGAGGATACGTCTTCTCTGATTACGGAGGTTTCCAAGTCCACACTCTCACATCCAGCCTTCACTACAGCTGGTATCTCAGCCTCAGTGTCACGGGGCTACGGGTCCAGGACCCGTGGAAGCACATTTGTGCGAAACGGCTGTCGTCCGTTCTCCTGTCCCCGCACCCCTCACTTTTACCTGCCGCCTCTCCACAGATGTATAATGCCGCATAAAGCGAATTAAAGGACATTGTTTTTCAGCAATCTTGGGGTGAGTGCCACATCTTTTATGCTCACTTAATAGGTAGGTTTGTGGTGGTATATCTCGATGACATCTTAATTTATTCCCCTGACCTGGAGTCTCATCAGGATCATGTACGGCAAGTCCTTCAGGTACTCGGGGACAATAAACTGTTTGCCAAACTTGAGAGATGCATGTTCGCGGTCAAAGAGATTCCGTTTCTGGGTTATTTCTTATCCTCCACAGGTTTTCGTATGGATCCGGCTAAGGTCAGGGCGGTCTTGGAGTGGGATCGTCCTGAGGACCTTAAGGCTGTACAGAGGTTTTTAGGTTTTGCAAATTTCTATCGCAAATTTATTACAGACTTTTCAGTGGTAGCCAAACCATTGACAGACATGACCAAGAGAGGCACGGATTTCTCCGTATGGTCCAGTGCGGCCAGTAAAGCTTTTGAAACTTTGAAAAAGTGTTTTTCCACTGCACCCATATTAATACAGCCTGACATCACTCAGCCATTTGTGGTAGAGGTGGATTCCTCTGAGGTAGGGGTGGGAGCTGTATTGTCTCAGGGGATTTCTCTGAGTAAGTGGCGTCCGTGTGCATTTTTCTCAAGAAAATTATCTCCTACGGAGAAGAATTATGACATTGGTAACAGGGAGCTGTTGGCAATTAAATGGGCATTTGAGGAATGGCGTCATTTTTTGGAGGGAGCACTTCACCCTGTCATGGTGATCACAGATCACAAAAATCTGTTATATTTAGAATCTGCAAAGCGTCTTACACCTAGGCAGGCAAGGTGGTCTCTGTTCTTCTCCAGGTTCAATTTCTATATTACGTACCAGCCAGGAAATAAGAATGTCAAGGCTGATGCGTTATCCCGTTGTTTTCTGGGGGGTGGGGATAATTGTGAAACAGGTCCTATACTGCAGAAGGGTGGAGTAGTTGCCGCAATTAATTCTGATCTTGAGAAAGAGGTGGTAGAGGCACAAGGGGGACGCCCCAGCAGCCTGTCCATTAGGTAAACTTTTTGTTCCAGCTAATCTCCGTCTCAGGGTCATAAATGAGCATCATGACTCGGTTTTGGCCGGACACCCTGGAAGTAAGGTTACCGCGGACCTACTCACTCGGCATTTTTGGTGGTCTGGGGTAAGACATGATCTACAGGAATATGTCGCTGCCTGCAGTGTGTGTGCGCGTTCCAAGTCCTCTCGTTCTCGCCCGTCTGGGTCTCTCCAACCTTTGGAGATTCCCAATTGACCTTGGACTCATTTGTCAATAGACTTCATCACTGACTTACCGGTTTCGGATGGTAATGCAGTTATTTTAGTCGTAGTTGATAGATTTAGCAAGATGTCTCATTTCATTGCGCTCCCCGCATTACCAAATGCTAAGACTCTGGCACAGGTCTTTATTAAAGGGACACTGTCACCTGAATTTGGAGGGAACAATCTTCAGCCATGGAGGCGGGGTTTTGGGGTTTTTGATTCACCCTTTCCTTACCCGCTGGCTGCATGCTGGCTGCAATATTGGATTGAAGTTCATTCTCTGTCCTCCGTAGTACATGCCTGCACAAGCTGCAATCTTGCAATCCACGGTGGCTCAGTGGATAGCACTGCAGCCTTGCAGCGCTGGGGTCCTGGGTTCGAATCCCACCCAGGACAACATCTGCAAAGAGTTTGTATGTTCTCTCCGTGTTTGCGTGGGTTTCCTCCGGGTACTCCGGTTTCCTCCCACATTCCAAAGACATACTGATAGGGAATCTAGATTGTGAGCCCCATCGGGGACAGTGATGATAATGTGTGCAAACTGTAAAGCGCTGCGGAATATGTTAGCGCTATATAAAAATAAAGATTATTATTATCTTGCCTTGCGCAGGCGTTTACTATGGAGGACAGAGAATGAACTTCAATCCAATATTGCAGCCAGCAGGTAAGGAAAGGGTGAATCAAACACCCCAAAACCCCGCCTCCATGGCTGAAGATTGTTCCCTCCAAATCCAGGTGACAGTGTCCCTTTAAGGAGGTTGTGAGACTGCATGGTATTCCTTGAGATATTGTCTCAGACCGGGGGGTGCAGTTTATTTCTAAGTTTTGGAGGGCTTTCTGCTGGGGACTCATTTGTCATTTTCGTCAGCTATTCATCCTCAATCCAATGGTCAGACTGAACGCGTAAATGAAAATCTTGAGACTTATCTTAGGTGTTTCATTTCGGAGAATCAGGAGGACTGGGTTAAATACTTACCACTATCAGAATTTGCTATAAACAATCGTACTCATGAGTCTATTGGTAAGTCCCCGTTTTTCAGGGCATATGGTTTTCATCCTCAATCTAGTTCATTTAATAGGAGGGATTCCTCAGGTGTTCCTGAAGAAGAGAGGTTTTCTTCATCCATCACGTCCATATGGCAAGGGGTTCTTGAAAAATTAAAGAGGATGGGTTCCAGGTATAAGAATGCGGCTGATCGGAGACATGTGGAAGGTCCGGACCTGTGTGTGGGTGATTGGGTTTGGTTGTCCTCGAAAAATATTAAGCTGAGAGTTCCCTCGTGGAAATTGGGCCCTAGGTTCATTGGCTCTTATAGGATTGTGGCCGTCGTGAATTCCGTTGCTTTTCGGCTCGCTTTGCCTCAGTCATTTAAGATCCATAATGTTTTTCATCGCTCCTTACTCAAAAAGGTTGTGGCGTCATCCAATCAGTCTCCTTCACCTCCATCTCCGGTTCTTGTTGATGGAAATCTCGAGTTCCAGATTTCCAGGGTTATGGATTCTCGTTTAGTTCGTCGATCCCTACAATATCTGGTACACTGGAGAGGGTACGGTCCTGAGGAAAGGACGTGGGTGCCTGCTGCCGATGTCCATGCGATTAGGTTGGTTCGGGCATTTCATACAGCTCATCCTGAGAAACCTGGTCCTGAGATTCCAGAGGTCCCTCGTAGAAGGGGGGGTACTGTCATGGGGCTACCTTGACAGAGAGGTTCCAGAGAACCGCAGCGCTCTGGGCCTCGTTTACACACAGCGAACAGAAGCTCTTCACCTATATTCTGACCTGGCTGCTTTGTGCCAGCAGTGCAGGAGTTAACCTTATTGCTGAGTTGCTGAGAGCTGGGTCTCTCTCAGCTGAAGTGGATTTTGTAATCTGATCCTCTATATAGACCCAGTCCTGACTTCAGCTATTGTCAGTGATCAGTTCTACTGCCTGGCTTGGAGGTTGAAGGAGCGTAATGTTGGTGTTGGAGGTTTATTTACAGAGATTGGTGTCTGCGGTTTTGGTTGCATGTTTAACCTGTTTTCCTTCCTAGTTTATTCCTTCTCTTCCATTCTCTGTGTTTCCTCTGTGGTTGTGTGAGCATTTGGTGAGTTTGAGACTTTTAGTTACCTTGTCTGAATACCCTGTTATTTGTTGTATTATTAGACTGGTGCAGTCCACCTCCTTTGGGGGGAGAGGGGGCCACTGATAGGGCCTGCACAGGAGACAGGGATACGCTGGCGGCTTGGGCCTCCTAAACATCATAGGTACCCCCGAGATAAGGGAAAGCCAGGGCCCCATTAAAGAGGTAGGGACAGGTGTGGGTCGCAGTATGCCATCCTGCCCCTTTAACGCTGCTTACGGCGTGACACTCAGTGCCCTCACGGGGGGCACTCTCTTTTGGGGAGTGCGGCGCTTGAGCCTGCTCTCGCTCTGGCACGCTGTCCCATCTGTCCCACGCGCTCTGCTCTCCCGCTGTTTTCTGACCACACCCTCTCTCTTCCACTCTGCCCCCAGCAGTCACATGGTCCCTTCTGTCCAGGGCAGTAAGTCTTCCCTCCAACAACCCAGCTGTCTGACTAAGTGGTTCCAGGTAAGGAGCAGGGAAAGCAACCTCCTTACTATATATCTGTAGTTACACCTATAGCCTCTGGTGTCACAGGGCTTGGGTCACTGAGGAGCTGTTACACCCACCAGCTGACACTGCACACTCAGACAGCTGATCCTCCATTCAAGATGTAGTAAAGTGTTATGAAAATTTTGGTAGTTTGAGTTGGTATTTCTATGACGAGAAGTTTAGTCAGAAGCTAGCTATTTATCCATCCTTGAAATGGGGTGTCAAAGATGTAGATTTACGGCTTAATCTAATGCTTCCAGGTAAGCCATCTAACATTCAGCGTCAGGAACCAACTCAATCCACCTTTAGAAAAGGTACATGCTTTGCTTTCAATGAGACACAGTCTAATTCCTGCAAGTACAAACACAAATGCTCATTTTGTGGAGGATTGCACCACCCAGTAGCGTAGCTACCTGGGGGGCACCGTGCCCGGTGCTCTGAAGGGGCCCACCCGGAGCTACGCTACTGTAACTGTATTGGCGTGCGCAGCATGGAATCGATCTCCCTGCTCTGCCGCCCGGACGCTATGGAGCCCCTGAGCAGGTGGGGGAGCGGCCCGGTGCCAGCAGTGGGCCCCCCGCCGTCATCGGAAGATCAGCTGTACCGGCATTTAGCCGATACAGCTGATCGCATTGATGGGAGAAGGAGCGCTGCAATCCTCCCATCATCCCCCTGTCAGTGTCGGCGCCTGACGTCACCGACACAGACAGCGGGCGCGATGACGTCACTGCCCGGCGCCCGGTGTCAGGACACCAGCGGAAGCACCGCAGGAACCAGGAAGAAGAGAGGTGAGTACTTTTTTTTTTATGGGTGCTGCCGCCTTATTACAGGGTCTCCCTTTGGGGGTGCCTTATTACAGGGTCTGACTATGGGGGTGCTGCCTTATTACAGGGTCTGCCTATGGGGGTGCTGCCTTATTACAGGGTCTGACTATGGAGGCTGCCTTATTACAGGGTCTAACTATGGGGGTGCTGCCTTATTACAGGGTCTGCCTATAGAGGTGCTGCCTTATTACAGGGTCTGACTATGGGGGTGCTGCCTTATTACAGGGTCTGCCTATAGAGGTGCTGCCTTATTACAGGGTCTGACTATGGGAGTGCTGCCTTATTACAGGGTCTGCCTATGGGGGGCTGCCTTACTACAGGGGCTGCCTTTGGGGGGGCTGCCATATTACAGGGTCTGACTATGTGAATGCTGCCTTATTACAGGGACTGCCTATGGGGGTGCTGCCTTATTACAGGGTCTGACTATGGAGGCTGCCTTATTACAGGGTCTGACTATGGGGGTGCTGCCTTATTACAGGGTCTGCCTATGGAGGTGCTGCCTTATTACAGGGTCTGACTATGGGGGTGCTGCCTTATTACAGGGTCTGCCTATGGGGGCTGCCTTATTACAGGGTCTGACTATGGTGGCTGCCTTATTACAGGGTCTGACTATAGGGGTGCTGCCTCATTACAGGGTCTGACTATGGGGGGCTGCCTTATTACAGGGTCTGACTATGGGGGATGCCTTATTACAGGGTCTGACTATGGGGGTGCTGCCTTATTGCCGGTTCTGACTATGGGGGTGCTGCCTTATTGCAGGGTCTGGCTATTGGGGTGTTGCCTTATTACAGGGTCTGCCTATCGGGGGGCTGCCTTATTGCAGGGTCTGCCTATGGGGGTCTGCCTTATTACAGGGTCTGACTATGGTGGCTGCCTTATTACAGGGTCTGACTATGGGGGCTGCCTTATTAAAGGGTCTGACTATGGTGGCTGCCTTATTACAGGGTCTGACTATGGGGGCTGCCTTATTAAAGGGTCTGACTATGGTGGCTGCCTTATTACAGGGTCTGACTATGAGGGCTGCCTTATTACAGGGTCTGACTATGGGGGTGCTGCTGCCTTATTACAGGGTCTGTCTATGGGGGTCTGCCACCTTATTACAGGGTCTGACTTTGGGGGCTGCCTTATTACAGGGTCTGACTATAGGGGTGCTGCCTCATTACAGGGTCTAACTATGGGGGCTGCCTTATTACAGAGTCTGACTATGGGGGTGCTGCCTCATTACAGGGTCTGACTATGTTGAGGGAGGATCTAAAGTGATCCTTCACGGTTGACTCAGTGATTTCCAAATTAATCTAAAGGGCGTTGCCGGCAACTGAAAATGACCAGACGGAGACTCATGCCTCTGTGTGGGGGATCGAGCAGATCTCTGGGCCCCCGTTTATTCCCTGACTTTTCATAGTCATAGAAATTATACTTCAACCAATCAGCATAAGAACACGTTCACAGTTCTTAACCTATAAGAATGCAGGAACAGTCTGTACGTCAAAGTCTCGTAGAACAATACACCCTCAGTCTCATGTCCTGGCAGATTGCAACAATCAAGGTCTCATCAAGGTCTCATAACATCTGTAAACTTTAGTCTACTAACAAAATTTATATTCAAAACAACAAAATGGAGTCGAAAAGCACAAAATGGAGAATCCTTCTTAATTTGTTCCTTCACATTCCCCCCTAGATAAATTTTGTTAATTAATGTCCAGCATCAGAGGTACTATCCCAAGCTATAAGCTCGAGGGCTACTGGTCTTCACATGACTGGTGCCATGTTACCAGCCATGGCTGTTGCGGCGTACCCGTCCCCCCTGTATACTAGAATTTACGAATAACAATTGTTGATAACGGTGGTGGGGATCTTTTGAAGATAGCCATACGCTTGGCTTCAACATCTTCATCTGATAACTTTGTGAAATCGGTGTAGAGAAGAGCAGGGGTGGCAACGCTTTTGGTTTCATCATTAGTTGTCTTAGTGCAGAATTTCCTAATACATACAGAAATACACCAAAGAACAAGTTTTAGTATTACATACAGTGGGGCAAAAAAGTATTTAGTCAGTCAGCAATAGTGCAAGTTCCACCACTTAAAAAGATGAGAGGCGTCTGTAATTTACATCATAGGTAGACCTCAACTATGGGAGACAAACTGAGATAAAAAAATCCAGAAAATCACATTGTCTGTTTTTTTAACATTTTATTTGCATATTATGGTGGAAAATAAGTATTTGGTCAGAAACAAACAATCAAGATTTCTGGCTCTCACAGACCTGTAACTTCTTCTTTAAGAGTCTCCTCTTTCCTCCACTCATTACCTGTAGTAATGGCACCTGTTTAAACTTGTTATCAGTATAAAAAGACACCTGTGCACACCCTCAAACAGTCTGACTCCAAACTCCACTATGGTGAAGACCAAAGAGCTGTCAAAGGACACCAGAAACAAAATTGTAGCCCTGCACCAGGCTGGGAAGACTGAATCTGCAATAGCCAACCAGCTTGGAGTGAAGAAATCAACAGTGGGAGCAATAATTAGAAAATGGAAGACATACAAGACCACTGATCGGAATGATCACAAGAACGGTGAGCAAAAATCCCAGAACCACGCGGGGGGACCTAGTGAATGAACTGCAGAGAGCTGGGACCAATGTAACAAGGCCTACCATAAGTAACACACTACGCCACCATGGACTCAGATCCTGCAGTGCCAGACGTGTCCCACTGCTTAAGCCAGTACGTGTCCGGGCCCATCTGAAGTTTGATAGAGAGCATTTGGATGATCCAGAGGAGTTTTGGGAGAATGTCCTATGGTCTGATGAAACCAAACTGGAACTCTTTGGTAGAAACACAACTTGTCGTGTTTGGAGGAAAAAGAATACTGAGTTGCATCCATCAAATACCATACCTACTGTAAAGCATGGTGGTGGAAACATCATGCTTTGGGGCTGTTTCTCTGCAAAGGGGCCAGGACGACTGATCCGGGTACATGAAAGAATGAATGGGGCCATGTATCGTGAGATTTTGAGTGCAAACCTCCTTCCATCATCAAGGGAATTGAAGATGAAACGTGGCTGGGTCTTTCAACATGACAATGATCCAAAGCACACCGCCAGGGCAACGAAGGAGTGGCTTCGTAAGAAGCATTTCAAGGTCCTGGAGTGGCCTATCCAGTCTCCAGATCTCAACCCTATAGAAAACCTTTGGAGGGAGTTGAAAGTCCGTGTTGCCAAGCGAAAAGCCAAAAACATCACTGCTCTAGAGGAGATCTGCATGGAGGAATGGGCCAACATACCAACAACAGTGTGTGGCAACCTTGTGAAGACTTACAGAAAACGTTTGACCTCTGTCATTGCCAACAAAGGATATATTACAAAGTATTGAGATGAAATTTTGTTTCTGACCAAATACTTATTTTCCACCATAATATGCAAATAAAATGTTAAAAACCAGACAATGTGATTTTCTGGATTTTTTTTTCTCAGTTTGTCTCCCATAGTTGAGGTCTACCTATGATGTAAATTACAGATGCCTCTCATCTTTTTAAGTGGTGGAACTTGCACTATTGCTGACTGACTAAATACTTTTTTGCCCCACTGTACATGACAAGGATAAAGGCAGCGATATGTAACAAACTTTGCAAGATTCCAGCTATCCAGCCCCCAAATCCCTCAAACCAATTGGCTGGATTGAAAAGGAGAAGGTGTCTGCCCACCAACTGTCCCTATTACAGTCATTGTCTTTATCATATTGATCTCTGAGTCTTTGAATATCTTCTAACTTTAACTTTAGAGTACTATTGGGATCTGTATAATAACAGAAAGCGGGTCCAATAATCTGACACATACCACCCTGTGCTCCTGTTAAGTAGTCCAGTACTACAGTATGTTGATTAGTGACTATAATAAGTTGGTTTTGGACAGCAACAGTAGTATTAAATATATCCAATATATCCCCAAATTTGATCATCTAGATAATCTGTGACCCTAAGCAATTTATCCCACATTTGTGTAATCATAGGGTAATAGAACTGACAATTTTATTAGCTATACCCATCTGTACTACTAATCTTTCATGATATTATACAAACTTATTATTCAAGGATGTTGGGGAATTTAGGCTGTCCCATGCGGTTACCAATATTATTACATGGAAATACGAAAACCAAAACATTGTCCCCCTTATTTTCTACTAGTCTGTTTGACCAGCTTGCACTGCGATACGTGGATCCATGTCGGCCTTCCTTCCAGCTTTACTGATATAGGAGTAATGAGGAGAACTTGGTAGGGACCGTCATACAAGGGTTCTAGTCCGTGTCTTCTGACATAGCTTTTCACGACCATAAAGCACCAGGCTTCAAATTGTGACAAGTGTCGGTTTCTGCTGAATCTGGAAGGGAAGAAAAAACTAAAACATGGGTGTTAGCAACATTTTTACTAAGCTGAATAACATATTGAACAGCACGGTCAGTTTCTTCTGACAACTACTGAGACTGGAAATTTGCAACTGAGAACCTAGCACCAAACAATATCTCCTATGGGGACAGGCCATATTTTGCAATAGGGGTAGTACGAATATATAAGAGCCCTGGCCATGGAGCCGTAGTCTCCTGCATCAATTTGGTCAATTGTCCCTTCAGTGTACCATTCAGCCTCTTAACTTTCCCACTGGATTGTGGAGAGTATGGAGGGCTACAGTGGATCCAAGCATTGTCAGAACCTCCTGATACACATGAGAAGAAAAGGCCGGGCCTTGGTCACTTTCAGCAACTTCTGGAACACCATATCTGCGTATAACTTCCATCACCAGTTTCTTTGCTGTGGTCTTTGCAGTCACGTTGGTAACGGGGAATGCTTCTGGCCAACTGGAGAACATGTCGACAACCACCAGACAATATTCATACCTTCCAGACTTAGGCAACGTGATATGGTCCACATGGAGCCTTTGGAAAAGATAATCGGGCTTAGCAAGGTGCTTCGGGGTTACACGTTGAAGTTGACCGGAATTGCAGGTCTGACAGATATTACATGCACGGTTGAGTGCTGTCAGGACTGTAGAAATACCTGGAGTCCAGTAGAATTTTTGTACCAGGGCAAGGGCCTGTTCTTTCCTCGGTGTGTGGGCCCATGCGCCCACGTGGCAATAGCAGGGTACATCTGCTTAGGGAGACACACAAGTTGGTCCTTTTTCCAGAGACCGTTGTCCATACGTGCTCCATCAGTTTTCCACTGCTTCATTTCTTCCTTTGGAGACATTCTCTGCATCGTCATTAAGCGGTCTCGCAGGGTCCGGCAGAAAACCTCAGTCTGGCATAGATCATCAGGTTCCTGTAGAGTCAGTGTTTCTTGTAACTGTTTACGCTGAGAGCGTGTGGTCACCATAGCTGGTATGGGCTGTTCAACGGGTAGGAGAGCAGCAGCTTTTGCTTGCATATCCGCACAGGCGTTACCGACAGTCTGTGGACTGTTCCTAGGACCGTGTTCCTTAACTTTGATCATAGCCACCTGAGTAGGTAATTTGATTGAGTCCATGAGGGTTTTAACAGCTTCAACATTCTTTACTGAGTCCCGGCAGTAGTAACAAATCCTCGATTGGCTCATAGGGCTCCGAAATCATGAGCAATACCAAATGCATACTGTGAGTCCGTGTATATATTAGCCCGTCTGTCTTTGGCCAGAACACATGCAGTAGACAGATCCCGAAATTCTGCTTCTTGTGCTGACAGTGAGGGAGGGAGTGCAGCTGCGTGCACTACAGTATCTTCCGTAGTAACAGCGTATCCAGTGTGAAATCTGCCAAAATCATCAGCATATCTTGAACCGTCTTTCAGAGCCTTGTAGAGAAATTGCATCATGCGGGATGCGTCCGGTATCCACTGACAACAATAATTACATAGTCCAAGAAAACGCTGGAGTTCAGTCTCATCTTTTGTAGCTGACTGCTATTTTTCTTTCTTCTGTGAGGTGTCTGGCACCCTGAAGGAGACAGTGACCCAAAATGATCACTTGACCAAGGCAGAACCGAAGTTTCGAGGTCGAAACCCGACAGTTCAGATCTGCCAGATACTTGTGAAAGCTAACAGTGGCAACAATGGCTTCCTGCTCTCTGTGCGCACAACAAAAGATTACCCACATGCTGAAGCAGCATGACATAAGGATATTCTAACTGCCAGGGTAAAGACACTCGCCCATATTTTTTTGCAAACTGATTGGGACTGTTTTGGGCCCCTTGTGACATAACTGTCCACATCAATTGTCGTCCCTGATAAGTGAATACAAACAGAAACTGGCAATCTGGGTGTAATGCAATGCTGAAGAAGGCATTGGCGAGGTCGATAACTGTGAACCAAGCAGCATCCTGAGATATCTGGGACAAAAGTATGTGGATTAGGCACCACTGGAGTTTCTAGAACAGTAGCTGCATTAACTGCCCATAGGTCTTGTACCAGCCGGTACACAGGGGGTTGGCCGGGTGGGGTCTTTTTCTTAACGGGAAACAAAGGCGTGTTACATGGGGAAACACAGTACCATTATCGAGTAACGTTTGTATTTGACCCTTGAGGCCCCGCTCCTGATCATGTTTCAAAGGGTACTGATGGACTTTGGGAAAAGGGGCACCAGGTTTGAGAAACACTTTTACTGGTTCAACAGGCATTATTGGGGGTGGATCTGGGCCTATCAGGGCCATCATAACCGTGGAAAGGACGTGTAAGATATACATCTCATTATGTTCATCTGCATAGGGGTTATATAACATAAATATCATTTGACCATCATCTTGGAATTATATTCTGGAGCAGAACTGTGATGATACATCTGCCCCCAGTAAATTTACCGGACATAAGGGAGAGATTACGAACTGAGCAGTAACTTCAGGGAAAGGTCCCACAGGGATGGGTTTTGTGAGAGTATGTTTATTGGGTCTGCCATCTACTCCAATTAAAACAAGCTCTTGGTCTGAGAATTGAATAGGGATATCCGTAGGTACATCTGATGACTTGATTATGGAATTGGCCGCCCCAGTGTCTACCATAAACTTGACAAGGGTGTCCCCGACAGGAAGCGTGACGGATGAGCATGCCCCAGGCTTGGTGGAGGACATTGTGATGGCAGACCCTGGTTTGCCACCCCGTCAGTATGGGCGATTATCAGGATTTTGAGACTGTCTGTAACCAGAGTATCCCCCAGAGTTCCCAGTATTCAGATTACGGGTAGAAGGGGGAACTGGAAGGTAACATCTGTCAGCAGGGGTATGACAATCTCTCTGAAAGTGACCGGGCCGGCCACAGCGCCAACACTGCAAGCGAGAATTGGCAGGGCGGGGCTGGAGAGTGAGATTCCCGGACATAGGGTTAAAAGGAATACTGGAGTAGAGAGCTGAATTCGTGTATGGTGGGAGGACTGGAGCTGAAGTCTGTTGTGTGTGCCACTGATAAGGAACCAGCTGCGACCTTGTTCCTGGGGTGGGGGCTAGAGTTGGAGTGGAGATCGCTGTGGCTACTGGTTTAACCTTTGCCTTTCCTGCTGATGCAGAACGGGCTAAGTTCTTTTGAAAACTCTTTACTATTTTTAATGCATCATCTGGAGTGGAAGTCTCAATGTCAGGTCTAACTGACATTATTGCCTCTTTCAATTCAGATTTAAGGCTCGGACGTCAAAACTACTGCAAAAAGGTGTGAATGGGCTTTATTATACAATGAGAATCCCAAATCTTTAAACACTACCATAAGACGCCCATAAAACTTCTCGGCAGTCTCCCCCTTGTCCTGTGTGACATCTGTGAGGGAGGTAGCTTGGTCCGCTAATCTATCTTGTGCCCAAACTTTTAAAGCATTACAGAAATCAACACCACTCTCATAGGTTCCCTCGTCCAAATTCACATTATAGGTTATGCCACCCTCAATAATTGGAAAATATCCCTCCCCAGCCTTCACCTGGAGTAAGTGTAACAGATCTCTCCGGGGAGTGGAATAAATCTCTCGATTCGCTGCCATTTGTCTATAGAAGGCCATGGGGAAGGTCTATCTGGGATGGAGAAAAGGGAGTATACTTTGGCCTGTCAGGAGTATGTTTCACATCATCTTCTTCAAGCTCTGATATTACTGACTCAGGGGCGGGAGGAGGTGGCGGTAAGAGGCATCTGCTGCAGAAGCGGGGCAGGAGGCTCTGTTACAGTTACAAATTGTATTGCCTGATAGGCCGTTAGGTGGCTATCAAGAACAAATCGGACCTCCTCCAATTTTATGGGGTTTTCCTGTATACAGCGCTCTATTGCTGATACTATGACCATAGCGGCATCCTTCCTGGGATATTGAAAGATACCGGCAGAGATTAATGGTATGGCCATTGTACGCTGAGGCATCGTACCGGGGGGAACAGAGGAGGCATACAGGATTGCGTTCTGGACAGCCTCAGTAAGTAATTGTTGGGACCTGGGAATGTTGGTAGGATTATATCGTGGTCCCACTGCATGTATCACATATTGGCACGGCAGCTGTCCTGCTCTGGTTGCTGCGACCTGTCCTGTTTCTACCTGGCCATAAGTTTGTATATACGAATTAGATTCTTCCTGTATCATGGGTCCGCCTTTCTGTGAAATCATTGCAGCCAGTCCTCCAGCATGGTGGAGTTGATTGTTTGCGGCATTTACTATGGCCCCAACATGTTGTCTTGTGAGATCCCCTGTCCCTATCCTAAAGAGCACATCATGGCTGTGGGGTCCAGGAATAACATTAGAATACATTTCCTGGAAATCTTCTATCTCCTCTGTGTATCCTGTCTCTGACCGAGTGACTAAGGTAGGTGGGGGCGGATACTCATAACCACTAGCAATACTAGGCATAACAGGAGCTGGTGCTGGCGGCGGCCGATAATAGGTGCCGTCAGCGTTTAGCAAGGGAAAGGTGGGGGCTACGACCCCGAGTCTCCTCGCTCCACAATTGTAACAGACCTGTCTCCACTGAGAATTAATAACTCCGCATACATCACAAATCCACCCGGCAGGATCATAGGGTGGGTGCGCACTGAGTTTTGGCAACCCAGAATATATTGGTGCTTTGGGATTGAGGGGCACGGAGCTTACAGTCGGAAGAATATTTCCTCGGGAAGGACCATATTATCTAACAGGGAGCCCCCCTGTTTCAGATTATTATTTTTTAATTATTTGTCTTTCTAACACATTACCCTCAATCACTTTCTCAATTCCTTCCTGCACCACAAAACATTCAGCCACTTTCTCAGTCTTTGTCATAGTAGTAGACAGCTTCCCTTTTTCAACGTAACAAAAACCAAACCAAACTATCATTTACAGGTTTCCTTCTAAAACAAGACACCATTTTTTACTTTAAATTTACAATAATTCTTACTACACAAGGAGAGGAGGCAGCGACTCGCCCCCTCCATACCAGAAACACGGAGATAAGAATTTACAGCATTACTCAACACAAAAGAAAGCAATAGCGCAGCGGTTTGACCTACCCCTCCCATCGGATATTTTGGAAATCTACACAGAAGCAGAATACAGCAGTTCTCAGACTTAATTAATTTCTACAAAACCTTCATCACACAATTCACATGCCAGAACACCTTAGAAAAACCAATGATTCAGAATATTTTCCTGCATTCCTGACAGAGTTCTTTCCCCGTCTTTGGGCTAAAAATATCAGATTCATCACACACACGGAAACTGATTCTACTTTAGAGCTAAATATCCTTACTTAGTCGTGCACAATACCAGAGCAGCTGTATTAGTTTTGTTCCACTAGGTTTACCTGTCCCCCTCTGGGACAACCCAAAAACGCGGTACTCAGCGAAAGGAGGAGGGCGTTTCAAACTAACCCTCCGGATACCTCTAGAAATACATATATATATCTATATATTCCTGAGTTACGCATCCTACCCATCTTCGATCACCTCACCGCGCCTGATTCTAACAGTGATCAGGAATTCAGGATATTTTGACTATAAAGAGAATTACATCACTGGTCAATCCGGGGTGTCCGTCCCTTATGAGGTACGGTTCGAGCACTGGGCTCCCAACGGAACTACACCTCTATATGATTCCACCCAAGAATCACCCCACCATCGGGGACAAACCTCAGATCCTCTTTGCAGCAACAAACACAGGAAAACCACACCAAACGGTCAGTCTGGACAGTATAACTGCCAACTTACCGTGGTTGTTGTGGGGGATGATCAGTCCCAATTTTCCAGTGCCTGTGTCCGCTCCGAGGGTCCTTTGTCTTGTTGTCCTCCGGGGGGCAGAGGCGTTCCTGTTTGGGGCCCCACGTTTTTGGGCGCCAAGCTGTTGAGGGAGGATCTAAAGTGATCCTTCACGGTTGACTCAGTGATTTCCAAATTAATCTAAAGGGCGTTGCCGGCAACTGAAAATGACCAGACGGAGACTCATGCCTCTGTGTGGGGGATCGAGCAGATCTCTGGGCCCCCGTTTATTCCCTGACTTTTCATAGTCATAGAAATTATACTTCAACCAATCAGCATAAGAACACATTCACAGTTCTTAACCTATAAGAATGCAGGAACAGTCTGTACGTCAAAGTCTCGTAGAACAATACACCCTCAGTCTCATGTCCTGGCAGATTGCAACAATCAAGGTCTCATCAAGGTCTCATAACATCTGTAAACTTTAGTCTACTAACAAAATTTATATTCAAAACAACAAAATGGAGTAGAAAAGCACAAAATGGAGAATCCTTCTTAATTTGTTCCTTCACAACTATAGGGGTGCTGCTTCTTTACAGGGTCTGACTATGGGGGTGCTGCCTTATTACAGGGTCTGACTATGGGGGTGCTGCCTTATTACAGGATCTAACTATGGGGGCTTCCTTATTACGGGGTCTGCCTATAGGGGTGCTGCCTTATTACAGGGTCTGACTATGGGGGTGCTGCCTTATTACAGGGTCTAACTATGGGGGTGCTGCCTTATTACAGGGTCTGACTGTGGGTGCTGCCTTATTACAGGGTCTGACTATGGGGTGCTGCCTTATTACAGGGTCTGACTATGGGGGTGCTGCCTTATTACAGGGTCTGCCTATATGGGGGTGCTGCCTTATTACAGTGTCTGCCTATGGGGGTGCTGCCTTATTACAGTGTCTGCCTATGGGTGCTGCCTTAAGCTATAGAGTCTACCTATGGGGAGTGCATTATACTATATTGTGTACTATTTGGTGCATTATGCTACTGTATATGGAGGCTATCTAGGGGACCATCATACAGTATGGAGATTACAGTGTGGGGGTTATTATACATTGTTGGAGCCATCAAACAGTTTGGGGGCTACTAAGGAGTTAGTACACAGTGTGGGTGGTACTATACAGTGAGGGGGCATTATACTGTGTATAGGGGAGCTGTACATGGGGGAGACTCGGGACATTATTAAATGTAAAGTGAACACTTATTGTTATAGGGTAACTCAGGTTACTGTGGCTATCAAAGGGTCACACAGGGCAATATTACTTTCTAGGGGTCAAAATATGGGCACTTTTCCAGGGCACCTGCACCTGGCATTGCTATATTATAGAGGGGTGCTTTAGAATTTAGAGGGCACAGAGAACCACACAGCAGGTGCAGTAATAGGGACACATACGGCAGCCGCGGCTCAGTATTGGGGTATCAGGTGCATTAATAGGGACACATACGGCAGCAGCAGCTCAGTATTGGGGTATCAGGTGCAGTAATAGGCTCACATACGGAAGCAGCGGCTCAGTATTGGGGTATCAGGTGCAGTAATAGGGACACATACGGCAGCAGCGGCTCAGTATTGGGGTATCAGGGGCAGTAATAGGGACACATACGGCAGCAGTTCAGTATTGGGGTATCAGGTGCAGTAATAGGGTCACATACGACAGCAGCGGCTCAGTATTGGGGTATCAGGTGCAGTAATAGGGTCACATACGACAGCAGCGGCTCAGTATTGGGGTATCATGTGCAGTAATAGAAACACATACGGCAGCAGCGGCTCAGTATAGGGGTATCAGCAGGATGAGGAGTTTGTGCAGGTTGGGAATAGATGATGATGGGGCTGGAATATGAGAAGTGAAACGTGTCTTTGTTGTATTCTCTGCAGGTGAGTCGTTGCTGGAAGAAGTTGTCATATCGGTCTGGGCCAGATGGAAAATACGGGAAAAATGAACGATTTCATCAGAAAGGACGCCAGCGCTAAGTCATCTGTAACAGTGCAGTGATCTGTTATATGTTCTGCTGGACTGGTATCTACCACGGACCATATGGCGGTAATATCCATATTGGTTGTTACATAGAGATTATCTTCAGTAACAACGCAGTGATCTGCTGAGGTTCTCCTCCACTATTAGGGTGCGTCACCGAATTGTAATGAAGGTTACCTGGTTAGGGGCCCACTCAGAAGTTTCGCCCCCCCGAACCAAAACCCTAGCTACGCCTCTGATCGCACCCGATGGCCAGGTGTTTTTTTTTTAAAGACAAACCTAGCGGGACAGCCCTCAGCAAGGGAGTATTTTAATAAAGGGGTTGAGTCCTGTAGAGTGGAGAAAATGCAACCAAATGGTTAGAGCATTACTAGAAGGTTGTGTTTGGGTTAATAATTTTAAATCGGCTGAGTTGCACCTAGAGGTGGTAGAGAGGAAATTGGTGAAAGAAATCATAGTTGGTAGGTGGTGGATACATTTACAGTGCCAATTTTAATTATATATATATAAAAAAAATTCCTCTTATCATCTCTGGGGGTGGTTCCAGAAAAGGAGATGATTGCACTTTGTTTGATTCATCATTTGTCTTATCTATACGGTTCATCCCTCAATGATTGTATTGATAATAATTAGTGATGAGCAAGTATGCTCATTACTCGAGTTTTCCTGTTAGACAGGCTGAACACATGTGGGGATTCCCTAACAAACAGGCTATCCTCTCATATATGCAGGCTGTCTAGCAGCCGCAAATCATGCAGCTGCGGGCAGGACCGGACTGGCCATTGGGCAGTTCTGGCAAATGGCCGGTGGCAGTAGTGGGCCGCTCGAGTGTGCCGCTGTCGGCACACTCCCCCCACTCTCGGCACACTCCCCCCGCTGTTGGCACACTCCCCCCGCTCTCGGCACACTCCCCCTGCTCTCGGCACACTCCCCCTGCTCTCGGCACACTCCCCCCGCCTGTTGGCACACTCCCCCCGCTCTTGGCACACTCCCCCCACTGTTGGCACACTCCCCCCGCTATTGGCACACTCCCCCCGCTGTCAGCACACTCCCCCCGCTGTTGGCACACTTCCCCCGCTCTCAGCACACTCCCCCCGCTGTCGGCACACTTCCCGGCGCCCCGCATTCAACTATACCGGCGTCTATGACGCCAGTACAGTTGAATGCAATGATGGAAGAGAGCGTCTGCTGTCGCTCCCTCTCCCATCATTCCCTGCTCTGCCTCTAACACTGCGGGTGCGCGATGACGTCATATCATCGCGCACCTGCTGTGTGTCGGGCAGGCAGACTGCAGCTGCTGAGACCGGAGCCTGGAGCAGCGCGGGGCACGAGTAAAGGTGAGTAGAGTGTTTTTTTTTCCTTATATATACATCAATGAGTGATAACTGGATTGTGGGGCTATGAGCGGGGGGGGGGGGGGCTGTATTACATTCTATGGGGGCTGTGCTGTATTACATTCTATGGTGGCTGTGCTGTATTACATTCTATGGGGGCTGTGCTGTATTACATTCTATGGGGGCTGTTGTGAATTCTGTTGTCGGACTCCCTCCTGTGGTCGTGAATGGTACTTCGGCGAGTTCTGTCTATGGGCTCCCTCTGGTGGCTGTGAGTGAAGCTGCTGCTTCTGAGGTTCCTTACACAGGTGACGTGGTTTATCCTTTGGTTGGCTGTTCTATTTAACTCCTCTCAGATCGTTACTCCATGCCAGCTGTCAATGTTTTTGCATTGGTTCAGTTCGCTCCTGGATCTCTCTGGTGACCTGCCTTCTCCTGCAGAAGCTAAGTTCCTGATAGTCATTATTTGTTCACTGTTTTCTTGTCCAGCTGGTTTTCATGATTTTGTCTTGCTAGCTGGAAGCTCTGGGATGCAGAGTACTGTTATGACCTGGTGGTTAGGAGCACTCGGAATGACCTGATAGTTAAACCTCATACAGGACGAGCTCTGGGATGTGGGAGCTCTGCTGACCGCAAGCCCTAATCCTATCACACACACTAGAAATAGCCATGGAGCGCTCCTGACCAGACCTAGGCGCCTCGTCACAGCCTAAGAACTATCTAGCCCTAGAGATAGAAAATAAAGCCTACCTTGCCTCAGAGAAATTCCCCAAAGGTAAAGGAAGCCCCCCACATATATTGACTGTGAGTAAAGATGAAAGTCACAAACGCAGAAATGAAACAGGTTTCAGCAAAGGAAGGTCAGACTTACTAAATAGACAGAGGATAGGAAAGGTAACTTTGCGATCAGCACAAAAACCTACAAAAGACCACGCAGAGTGTGCAAAAAAGACCTCCGCACCGACTCACGGTGCGGAGGGGCCACTCTGCATCCCAGAGCTTCCAGCTAGCAAGACAAAATCATGAAAACCAGCTGGACAAGAAAACAGTGAACAAATAATGACTATCAGGAACTTAGCTTCTGCAGGAGAAGGCAGGTCACCAGAGAGATCCAGGAGCGAACTGAACCAATGCAAAAACATTGACAGCTGGCATGGAGTAACGATCTGAGAGGAGTTAAATAGAACAGCCAACCAAAGGATAAACCACGTCACCTGTGTAAGGAACCTCAGAAGCAGCAGCTTCACTCACAGCCACCAGAGGGAGCCCATAGACAGAACTCGCCGAAGTACCATTCACGACCACAGGAGGGAGTCCGACAACAGAATTCACAACAGGGGGCTGTGCTGCATTACATTCTATGGGGGCTGTGCTGTATTACATTCTATGGGGCTGGGCTGTATTACATTCTATGGGGGCTGGCTGCATTACATTCTATGGGGCTGTGCTGTATTACATTCTATGGGGGCTGTGCTGTATTACATTCTATGGGGCTGTGCTGTATTACATTCTATGGGGGCTGTGCTGTATTACATTCTATGGGAGCTGGCTGCATTACATTCTATGGGGCTGTACTGCATTACATTCTATGGGGCTGTGCTGCATTACATTCTATGGGGGCTGGCTGCATTACATTCTATGGGGGCTGTGCTGCATTACATTCTATGGGGGCTGTGCTGCATTACATTCTATGGGGGCTGGCTGTATTACATTCTATGGGGGCTGTGCTGTATTACATTCTATGGGGGCTGTGCTGTATTACATTCTATGGGGGCTGTGCTGCATTACATTCTATGGGGGCTGTGCTGCATTACATTCTATGGGGGCTGTGCTGTATTACATTCTATGGGGGCTGTGCTGTATTACATTCTATGGGGGCTGGCTGCATTACATTCTATGGGGCTGTGCTGTATTACATTCTATGGGGGCTGTGCTGTATTACATTCTATGGGGCTGTGTTGCATTACATTCTATGGGGGCTGGCTGCATTACATTCTATGGGGGCTGGCTGTATTACATTCTATGCGGGCTGGCTTTATTACCTTCTATGGGGGCTGGCTGCATTACATTCTATGGGGGCTGGCTGTATTACATTCTATGGGGGCTGTGCTGCATTACATTCTATGGGGGCTGTGCTGCATTACATTCTATGGGGGCTGTGCTGTATTAAATTCTATGGGGGCTGTGCTGCATTACATTCTATGGGGGCTGTACTGTATTACATTCTATGGGGGCTGTGTTGTATTACATTCTATGGGGGCTGTGCTGTATTACATTCTATGGGGACTGAGCTGTAATGCTGGATACAGCTGTGATTATATGTTATATAGTCGCGTTACACTCCACTCATTTCTTGTAATCTACAAGTGTACAAAGATATTATACAGTCACCATGCGACAAGTGGGCCTGTGTAACTTCAAATGCCAGGGCTGAATTTTAGTCCCAGTCCGGCCGTGGCTGCGGGGACACAAACATAATCTCCGAGCACTACCAAGATACTCGGAGAACACCCAAGCATGCTCGGAAATCTCGAGTAACGAGCACACTCGCTCAGCACTAATAATAATCTGATTTCTGTTACTTATACCTCTTTTGATACAGCCGTTGATACTGTTAAGAGATTTTGGGCCTGGGGCTTTAATGGCCAAGGCCGATGTTGAATCAGCATTTACGTAGATTATTGCTCATTCATCCCAGTCTTCATTTCGTTAAGTTTTCTAACTATATTTATTTTTATTTTTTTTATGTTTATTAATGGGTTGTTCTGTTTCTTGTTTTATTTTGAAGCTTTTGCCTCTTTTGTTGAATGTTAATTGCATAGAGTTTTTAGGTATTACCATAGACATGGTCAACATTTTGATTCTATCTCTTCCCCTCCTAAGTACCGATACGCTATCAATAACTCTGAACCTCTGTTGACTCACTGAATGTTAATGAAATGCTTAGGGATTGGTAGTTCCATCAATTTGGCCCTAACGGTACTTTTATGTTTGCCAATACCTGCTTCGACTTCCATAATTGTCTCGCCCACATATATCAGCCCACATGGGCATACTATCATATATACTACAAAGCTAGAAGTGCATGAGTATCTATCCTTGATATAGATCTTCCTCCCAGTATGTGGATGATGAAAAAAAATCTCCTTTCAGCATATTGCTGAGGTTCAGAGTTATTGATAGCGTACCGGTACTTAGGAGGGGAGGAGATAGAATCAAAATGTTAAAACAAAAGGAACTCAAGTGGATACTTAAACAGGGTATTTAGTTGATACTTTTTTTTGCAAAAAAATGTATACTAAGCTGCTCCACCAATCGTCAAGGTATACCCATATAGAGCAGTCCTACCTAATGTATATAATCCCTAGTCTAGTTGGACTCACTTCATCCAAGGGGTTTGCCCCTTTTCGCCCCTATTGGATCCGTTAAATCTGCCATTTGTGTTATACTGTGCTTTGTATTATATTGTGTTGTTTCATTTTTCCCTTTCTTTTTTTATGAGTAATGTTGGTGGTATAATGTGATCTGCTGCTATATTCTTTATAAAGCGCAAATGTTATTAGGGTTGCCGATATATTTTCTACAGTGCGCAGTTTATGTCTCTTTATATACTATGATTACTGATCTGGCGATACTAGGCAAATGTTGCCATGGATATCATCTGGACCCGTTGCATCTGGACCCGTTGAAGCACCTGCTGTGCGAAACGGCCGTCGTCCAAGCTCCAACACCGCACCCTCCTGCTTACCTTATGTTGTAACGGATGTTTATCTGTTGAAGTTTTCCATTAAAATTCACGCTTTCCACTGCAGAATTTGGGGTGAGTGCCGCATATTTTCTTACTTATGAGTTGCCATGGATATGGCTCTATACTTTTTGTCTATAGGTTTAAGTGACGTGCTTGTTGATATGCACGTCCCCCTCGTTGGGTTGGCGGCTTCACATGGTTTGACATGTTATGTTTTTTTCCTCTTGAGGGATGTGATGCTAGCGTGCCTGCGTGCGGGTGCCGGGGGCGCGTTGGTGGGCGTGCGCGATCTTCCTTGCTGGAGTGACGACATCACGTGGTTAGCCATGTGGTGTTGTTTACTCCTGCTGGAGAGGGCACTAATGCACCTGGGTGTGTGAGCCGGTGACATATTAGTAGGTGTGCGCAATCTTTCTCACTGGGGAGGCAGCGTCACCTGGTTGACCATGTGGAGTTGTTTACCTTTTTGGGGGTGAGACTCGTGCGCCTGTGTATGCGTGTTTAAGATCGGGTTTTGAGATTGGATGACAGCGCTCTGTTTAGGCAACTTCTATTGGTTGTTGAGCATGCGCGGTTTTGGCGCCTGAACTTAGCAGCTCATTCATTGGTTTAGTAGGTGCTTTAACCATATACGCTATGGGACATTTGAGGTGATTGGTTTGTGTATACAATGACATATTTTGGGGCAAGTGGCAACTGGCTCTGAGTTGCCGATTGCACATTGGTGAGATTTAGACATGTGGGCTACCATGGGGGAGGTGGTATTTCATTGGCCGTTAGTCTACATATTTATGAGACAGCCTTATTGATCGGTGAATGAATGCTATGGCAACTGATGACTACAGTATGTGACATTATATGGGATTGTTAAGTTTGTTTTTCGTGTTTTTTGTATATATTATATATCATTGGTCGTTAATTAATATATGTGGTATGTGAGATATTGTCTAATGTATATCTTGTTTATGTAATCATTGTTTATTACTATGTAAATCATGTGGGCGGGTTTTAGATGGTGATTGGTGGCTGTGAGTCCACTTCCTATATAAAACCGCCATTTTTGATTGTATTGTATGCTTGAAAAATGCCTTTATGGTTGAAACGTTGCATCTGGCACAATAAAGAACTTTTTATACTTCACCTGGATTGGATGCTGTCCTTCATTTCTTTTTTTGGTATTTACTTCTCCATTTGGGTCCAGTGGAATTAGGACGGGCATCCCTACACCGGTTGTGCTGTCGGCTACTTTTTAATTTACGGGTTAGAAAGAGGCGTCATAAATAGCGGTGTTTTCTTAGAATTGTTTCCCATACTAGTAGCAATAGTCATTTAGGGTAGGAGATTAGCTATAAAATATTCTGATTTGGTCCAACAGTAAGGGTCTTGTATATGCTGTGAACTGTTTATCTAGTAAAAGTGATTTAGTGGTTAAATTATGGAGACATTTGGTGCTGTTATGCCTTAAATGGAATATTTAGCTTAAAGTTGTACTAATTCTAAAAAATAAATTAAATAAATAAAAAATTCAATTTAATTGCTGAATCACTCTCTTGTTTTGAGTTCATGAAGTTCTTCAAGCTGGTTCCCAGCACACAGACAATAGGAGAGGATTGCCCGGAGTATCTATGGGGGTGAATCTGGTCATGGAGCTGCTACAGTGGTCGGTTGCCGGTTTGACTTAGAAAGGTTATTTAGCAGCTTGGTTTGTTTGGTCCAAATTTTGTTTTAAAGGAACGCTAGATGCGGGAGCAAGTTCAAAGCAGGCTGCCTTAATGTTTTAAATATTTTCTTTGATAAGGGCTATGCTTATTCCACAGTCGCTAAATACTTAGCCGGTATTTCCTTTTTATGAAATGCTAGGCCAGGAGGCTTCAAATTCTTATTTTATGGTTAAGCAGGTTTTCAAGGGATACAAGAAGGACCATTTTTCTCGTGATGGGATGCAATTCACTTGTCTTGTATATAGCCAGATCCAAAACCGACAAGAAAGGGAAGGGCAATAGTTTAAATTTGATGCGTTTTCAGAGAAGTCATGTTGTCCAGTTTGTTTGTGCAGACAATATATTGGTGGGCACCCTGCTGGTATGGCAAGCCTATTACACAGTTCTAGTTCAGGAGTATTTTCAAAAGTAGTGAAAAATCAAGAAAGACGTGGCAACACTCACCAATCCTGTGAAGCAGACTTTTCCTTTTATTCAAGCAATAGTGAAACCGTTTCACTATTCCTCTCCCCGCTCACCTCTCTTGGTTTATGTCTCCCCCGTGCCGTGAAGACGGTTTCACTATTGCTTGAATAAAAGGAAAAGTCTGCTTCACAGGATTGGTGAGTGTTGCCACGTCTTTCTTGATTTTTCACTACTACATGTTTGCTGTGCTTCAGACGTGAGCACCTCCCTGAAGACGCTAGGCTCGGCGGCTCCACTAGTGACTCCACATTTTATCTCGTTATCGGGCTGTGCTGCTTCCTATTTTCTTTTATGTATTTTCAAAAGTGTTTATCAAAATGGGTCTGGTTGACAGACACTTTTCCACCCATTCCTTCAAAAAGATTGGGATCTGCCGCAGAAGCGGCCAGGATTGGCTTCAGTGAGGCCATGACTAAAAGTTGGGAAAATGGAGTTCACAATGTTATAAGTTATACATTTGAAAATAATATGGTATTAACTTTTGTTTGTAGTTTTTTTAGGTGTCACAAAGTAAGGATCCTGGGCCATTCGTTTGTTCGCTGGACAGAATGGAGAGCTCCGCCACGCTGCTATGGTTTGATCTTATCTATACGGTAAGAAAACACGGCACTCAGTAGATATCAGGGTTGGCGGTGCTCATTTAGGGTGTCCACCCTGTGTATTAAAGATGAATGAAACTTGGCACTCAATTTTTGAGAAGAAAAGCTTCTTAGTTTATTGGTGCATCCAGACAAACCTAAACCGCTAAACGTTTTCGGTCCACACCGGACCTTCGTCAGAGCGTTTCTTATACATTGAATGAATGAGGAAGCTAATAAGCCTGAATGAGCGTCAGCCAGAGCACGGGATATAGGAGCTGCAGTCTGCTGCAGGATCACAAAGGAAGGTGAAGCGCCAAAGAAGAGGCACAAAGCCTGGAGGGAGTAACGGCGCTGGATCCTGAGCACTAGTAGTGCAGAGCAGAGGAGAGCGACATCTTATCTATGTCTTTTGATTTAATAAGGAGTTTTGGTTTGGTATTAGAGGACAAAAATGGACCGGCCTAGTGGACCAAATGACCCTTATGTACAGCAGGGCCCCGTTACCCAACATTATCATTATCCATTTAGGAGGATACAATGTGGGAACGCTCAGAACCATCGATTTATTATGCCAGATGTAGGAAAGTTTGGTAGAAATTGTGCCGAGGCTTCTCAGGTTAGACTCTGTGGATTTAAGTTTTTGTAAAAAAAAATCCTTAAAAGGTTTAACAGAGCCATGTGAAAGTTTAAGCCATCTATTGACGTTTTTTCTTTCAGGCAAGTTGACTTGGTATGGTTGGTATGCCAAGCCTTTTTCGGAGTGAGTTGGTTAACCTATCTGAAATAGGTAATGATATTTTTAATCTTAACCTGCAGACAATGGTTGAATTCGTCCTTGGTGGGGCATGCCACTCTTGCCTAATGTTTTTTAGGCGAAAGTGGCCGTTGAGTAAATCATTCAGGAACTGAATGGACAGCATGATGGTAAATGGTACACAGGGCTTGAGCTTTGGCTAAGTTGCCGTATGGTTTATAAGTTAAATGCTCAACGGGCTTGAGCTTTGGCTAAGCTGCGGTATGGTTTATAAATTATTGAGTTATATATTTAAATTTAATAAAGGCTGTCATGCTGCAGCAATGCAGGTATGTGCAGACTCCACGAGGGAGAGTGGGTGACAGAAAAAGAGGTCACACTTGCTGCACCGCAGCCCAGTACACGCTGAACTGCGCCTCCAGGTGGCGACAGAGAGTGGTCAAAACGAGCCAAGTCAGTAACGGTCGGTAAGCGTATAGTTTAAAGGGGAAAACAGAACTCGTGGTCAAAATACAAGCTGAGGGTCAGAACACAGGGGTTTCACAGGTTAGCAGTCCCGTCAAGCCCAAAACTATTACTGACACAAGCTGCCAGCAAGAGAACCAAGAAATATCCACACCCAAATCAAAGAGAGGCAGATATAGTTAACCCCACCATGACCAGGCCGGAGTAAGAGAAACAAAGCAAACTCCGACCCAGATCATGACAAGGCCATGGCCAAAACCTTCCATTTAAAAGTCAACATTTCCTGTGTATTTTATTATGTTGATATGTTTTGCCTTAAAGGTCTTTAGTATATACGGGTCATAGGCTGTGTAATGCCATGGGATGCCAATGACTGAGCTGCCATTTCTGGTGTTCTGTGGGTAAAGCCAATTGAGCTGCACAGTGAAGAACTGTGAACGTTGGACCAACTATCATGTTCTTAAGACTGGGCTGAGGTCACAGTAAACCTTGCGGCAACACATATGGATGTGCCACCATGGAAGAGTGGAACTACCTGTGCAAGCTGAGCGGGCTGCAGGTACTACTTCACACTACTGGTATTGAGAAGGACATGAGCAAAATGCAAAACAACTGCAAGACTTTTTGGCCATCAACCACAAAACCATTTCCTTTTTGAGAGTTGCCATCCTATTTGCTCTCCAGGACTTTTGCTGTCACTTTCATTTATATCAATCACTTTTGCTACCTTACTGGACAGAACTATATCCCTGAAGTTTCATTGACTTTGGGTGATACTTTAGTGGTTGTGTGTTCCCTTAATTTTTTTTCAGCTGTGTATATAATGATTTTCTTACTTGCATACAGTGGATGTGACCCTCCAATTGAGGGAAATGTTATTTATTAACTATTTTGTGTGATGTTTCTCTCTGATTGAAGGGCTTAAAAATACAAAGTTTGAAAATTGCAAAATTTTAAAAATTTTCGCCATATTTCCGTTTTTTTTTTTCATAAATAATCGCAAGTAATATCAAAGAAATGTTACCACTAACATGAAGTACAATATGTCATGAAAAAACAGTCTCTGAATCAGCGGGATCTGTTAAAGCGTTCCTGAGTTATAACCTCATAAAGTGACTGTGGTCAGAATTGTAAAAATTGGCTCGGTCATTAAGTACCAAATTGGCTCTGTCACTAAGGGGTTAAGGCACTTTCACTTGTTGGAAGCTGCCTGAACATCATCAATATTTATTTAGTCTGCATGTTGCTGAATCTGTTGTCAGGTCCCTGTTCCAGTGCCTGTCCTGTTCCCCAAACCTGAACTAGTCCTGCCTTCCTGAACCTGCCTAGTCTGAACCTGTAGCTATAATCTGAGTCTGTCCTGTCTCAGGACTGAATACTGAATACTGCTATTCAGTTCTGCCTGAACCCTGAGCCAGTCCTATGTTCCCGAATCCACTCTGTACCAACTCCAGTATCCATTCTGGCCATGATCCTGCCCTACCAGCTACTCCGTGTCCATACCTCCGCTATGGTTACGGGGTCTTCCTGGAGTGGTACCTGGCGAACACCTGAAGATCTAGTCTAACCACACATCAGGGGCTCTAGTGAAGAACCAGGTGCTTGCTTAGTTACACAGTTATTGTCTGTGGTGCAGTGGGTCCGCACCCACCAGCGTGACAAGCTGTTTTCTCAGATTTGACCAGGATATTTGATTTGCGTCAAATTCATTTGGTTGTTGGATTTATTTGGTTGTTCTGAATGACAGATACATGCACTAATTTCAATAAACAGGTGGCTACAAAAATGGCCAGCTCTCTTCAGTACCATCCCTCCTCGTGAGTTCTCCTTTATGTTTTGTGTGATATGTATTATCAATGTCAATAATGAGAAAACCAGAAATGAAAATACCAGTATCAAACGCACGCTATTTACACTGCTTGCCTAATCACAGTAGGCTTTCTGATGTCACCATTTATTTAATATATTTCAGCATCTTTTTCTCTACATTTAGCTGAACATTGGATGTATACCAGAAGTTCTTTTAACCTTTTTAGACAGTAGTAGCTGCATTGCCCTCTTGATCTCTTTGTTCCTCATACTGTATATAAGGGGGTTAATGAAAGGTGTCAGCACCGTGTACAACAAAGATTTCACTGTTTTCCCATAGAAAGTGTCTTCCCCAACCGGAAATGTATATATTGTAATTTGTGTCCCAAAGAAGATGAAGATGATGGTGAGATGAGCGCTGCAGGTGGAGAAAGCTTTCCACCGTCCGGCAATGGATGAAATCTTTAGGATGGAGATGACAATGCAGAAATAGGAGATGGTGACTACCACAGAGGGCATAAGCATGAGCGGGATGGAAAATATCAAATCTTCCGTCTCTACTATGGAAGTGTCGGAGGAGGCAATGGCCATGATGGGGGCAAAGTCACAGAAGTAATGTTCAATAATTTTAGAGCCACAAAACCTTAATTGGAATAAAGATGCAACTTCAATGGGGAATAGGACAAAACAAATGGCCCATGGCCAGAGGGTGAGGTGCAGGCAAAGCTTGTGGTTCATTAGGGCCGCGTAGCGCAAAGGATTACAGATGGCCACATACCGGTCAAAGGCCATCACCATAAGGATCAGGGACTGAGTATAGGTGGAGCTGCAGTACACGTAATACTGGATGAAGCACCCTGTGATGGACATGTCCCCTCCTCCCATCACTATAAGATACAACGTGTTAGGGATAACATTGGTGGTAAACAAAATGTCTGCCACAGAGAGATTTCGGCGAAACAGGTACATGGGCACTTGCAGGTGGTGACATGTGGATACCAATATGATAATGCATACATTTCCAAACAGAATCACAATATAAATCAAGAGAAAAAGAACGAAAAGTGGGAGCTGAAAGTTTTCTATGTTTTTAAATCCGAGAAGGAAAAATTCTGTGACTGTGGACTCGTTACCTTCACACATTTTTATACAAGAAGCAATCCACCTGTAATACAAAACATATAGAATATTCATATATTTCCTGTATATAGGACCAAGGCCAATGATGGGGCAAAGTTAGTTTAAAAGTTATACCTAAGTGGGCCCCAACCTGTTACGCCCACAAACTTAAATGTATTTTATTGGTATTTTATGTGATTTATCAACACAATGTAGCAAGTATTTATAAAGTGTAAAGAAAATTATACATTATTTTCTAAAGATTTTAAAAATATAAATCTGAAAATTGTGACATACATTTGTTTTCAGCCCCCAGTAGTCTGATACCCCAAAATAAAATATTTGAGTGACCAATTGCCTCCAGAAGTCACAGAATTAGAACACTGAGTCCACCTCTGTGTAATTTATAACTAGATCTGTTCTGTGAAGGCATCATAGGATTGTTTGAGAACACTTGGGATCATACAGCATTAAGAAAACCAAGGAGCACACCAGACTGGTCAGGGATAAAGTTGGGGAGAAGAGTAAAGCAGGGTTTGGTTATAACAAAAAAAGAAAAAAGCATCAGCACCAAAATCAAAATGCTAGTACTGACAATTCTTGTAGAACAGCATTGTGAGACACTGGTACAGTGGGATCTCGGGTGCTCACCAGAACGACAGTTCAAGTATAAATGTCCGAAAGAAAAGGTGGCACTCACTGTCCCAAAAATGTTTAAAACATGGCGGTGTGAGAAACATGTGAACACAACTCAGACTATGTCCATTCCGCACTACATATGCTTCCACGGATGCTAAGGTGGCAAGAAAGTAACGGGAATCCTACATAAATTGTGGATCCACCCACCTGATTGTGTTAGCGCAATTACGGAACACTCCCCCTCTCACCTGTCAAGATAGACAAACAGCAAGATACAACTCAAACCTTCCCACAAATAAAAAACATACAAGCAAAAAGACATTCTAAAAATACTGTTATATCAAACTTATCATTAAAACCAATCGAGCCTTGTGCTCGAGTACACAAGATCCACCTGGCCTCTTTCTGTAACAGACGTTTGTGAAGGTCCCCTCCCTGGGCAGGCAACCTGACACTTTCAAGTGCTGCAAAATGCATAACCTTGGGATTACCTGAGTGTATCTCCTGGATGTGCTGAATCAGTCTACATGAACCTTTTCCTGATTAAATGGATAGAAAATATTCCCAGAAACTGATGAATAGCAGTCGGATAGTTTTCCCGATTTAATAAAAACCGCATAGGCAAAAAATAATATAACAAGTCCTACAAGAAATGAAGTCACGGACCGTTGTGTGATGTCACCTACCTGCAATATTTGAGAGGTAAGATGATAGGGACAAAAGTGCAATTTCCACATTTGTGGTTGCCATTTGGCTTAATTTGGTTTAAAGCAACCTAACCTATTATTTCTGTTTTTAAACGATTCTGCATGAAAATATCTCTATGATTGATGCATCTCCTGCAAGGTATGGGTGATTTCCGGGCCACTACCTCTGCAATGTTATCATCTTTATCCAAAATATGCCAGACTGTATTAATGGCTACTCTAATTTCTCTATCCCCTGAACCCCCAAAAGACATCCAAATTCACAATTTTGCAAATAAGAAGGGGCGAAAATTTCAGCCTTTTAGGCTATGTGCACACGTTGTAGATTAGCCTTAGGAATTTCTGGTGCGGATTCTGCCTCTCCTGGCAGAAAATGCAGCTGCGGATTTTGTGCGGATCCGCAGCGTTTTTTGTGCGTTTTTTTTTTTTGCGGATTTGCTGCGTTTTTTACCTCATGCGGATTTCTATAATGGAATGGGTATAAAAACGCTGCAGATTCGCAAAAAAAGAAGTGACATGCTACTTCCTTTAAACCGCAGCGTTTCCGCAGCGGATTTTCCGCAACGTGTGCACAGCTTTTTTTTTCTCATTGATTTACATTGTACTGTAAATCAATTGCGGATCTGCAGCGTTTCTGCACCACAAAAAACGCTGCGGATCCGCAGAGAATCCGCAACATGTGAACATAGCCTAAAAATCTGCAAAGCTGGTAGAGACAGACCTCAAAAGACTTGCAGTAGTAATTACAGCAAAAGGTGGGTCCTACAAAGTATTGACTGGGGGGGCTGAATCCAAGGGCATGTCACAATTTTCAGATTTATATTTTTAAAATATTTAAAAACGATGTATCAATAACTTTACACTTCACAAATACTTGCTACTTTCTGTTGGTATCACATAAAATCCCAATAAAATACATTTAAGTTTGTGGGTTTAATGTAAAAATGTGGAAAAGTTCACGGGTTCTGAATGCATCTATTTAAGGAACAAATATACGTGTGCGTGTGTGTGTGTGTGTGTGTGTATTTCTAAGTGGATATTTTTACTTGGGTCAAAGCTAAAAACATACATAGGAACCATATTTTTTTTCACCTGTTTAAGGTTTTGGACTTCTGTTTATTAAAACTGAGCTTCCCGCAGGAAAAAAAGGGTAATTAAAAGTCTAAAAACAATGATAATATTAAAGGAGGTAAAACATGGAGTACTATAATTTATTGATATAATAAAAATCAGGCAAGGTACCATGAAAATGATCCCATACTAAAGTAAACACCTTGCTACCACGATGTGTAGTGAGTAAATGCTGCATGGTCGGTTTACAGTACATACATATTTTTGTTGTCTTTTAATATAAACATTGTATTTTGAGGTACTGAAAAACCCTTAATCAGAGTTGGGACATTTAGGTCACTAGTCTCCTTGGGTTGTCAAGAGAGTCATCTGAAAACTTAAGAGATCGTTGCCTTGCACAAACAAGGACAAGGATCTACAAAAATTCACAAAAGAACACTGGCTACACTACCTGGTGGAAAAGAAAAGCTGTCACCGGCTGCCACTAGATTCCTGAGTGAGCAGGTGGGCAAAAAAAAACAAGTCACAGTAAAAACCTGCTACAAGATTTGGTGGCTGCGGGCACTGATGTTTCACTTTGCACAGAAAGGTGCATACTATTTGCCCAAACTCCAAAACTTCTACTGACCCAAGAGTGCAAGAAAAGTCACCTCCAATATACTGAGAACAATATAAATAAATCACAGCAGTGTCTTGGAGCTTTTCAGGCTATGGATCAGCTGTATGTCTAGAGTAGGAAGATTGAAGCATGAATACCCTGCCGACAGTGAAGCATGGTGGTGATGCCATGATGCCTACAGTGAGGCATGGCAAGGTGTCGGACTTGAACCACATAGAAAATCTTTTATAGGACTTGAAGAAGGTGTCTGCAGCATGACAACCTAAGACTATTAACAATATTAGTGACATGGAGGCATTGCCTATGAAAAATTAGCTAATTCTCCAGGAGCACTGCCAGAAACTGGCTATGCATCACCTTTGCAGCAGGTCATAACAGCCAGAGGGGCTCTACTAACCTTGATCATGCATGCTTTGATACCTGATGCCTACACCAAAACGTCACAGTGTGAAACATATTACATGTCTACGGTATGTTCCAGATATGTGAAGATGAATGAAAACAGTGTCTATTTTATGATCGCTCTTCATAACTTGGTAAGAACAAAAAATAAGAATAGTGTTCAAAAGTTGTAGAAGTAACACTAGTAGTAGTAAATGTGTTAAATGCATTAGTAACACTGATAATAATTATAATAATAATAGCAGCAGAAGTAATAAAAATGGTTATAACAGTAGTTGTAATAAAAAACTGTATACACCCCCCCCCAAAAAAAAATAGTAATAATAATATCTGTATTATTTTTGCAGTATTTTGATGCAATCATTTTTTATGAACCTACCTTCTTTTATTTCTAGAATTTGGTAACGTTCATGAAATTATTCACCATTTTTTTAGTTTTGGTACAACGGGCACAGTGCACGATGATGTTCCTTCTATGGAGGGTGTATCACAACACAGTGAGAGCTTTGTGCCCAAACTTCTGCTGTAGTTTTGACCTTATATACATCACTGCCCTCCTCGGTGACACACTGCACCATGCCCCTTGTGTATAATTAGAAATCCGGAAAGTTGTTAAAAGAAAATAAAAATGTGGATTTGACCTGGAAGAAAATCCTCATCAGAATACTATTAACGGGCTGTAATGGTGCGTTAATGTGATATTGTGAGACAGAAGCCCCATATAGCTTTATTAATTCACCATTAGTCCTGTTCCCTTCTCATTCTCCATTTACATCTCAACAGAGGAAGGGGAAGTGGAATTGGGTGTTTTATTAAAGGGAATTTGTCAGATCTTTCAAGATTTAGAGCCACAATTAAGCGTGACAGTCAAGTCCTCATGTCCGATCCTGCCATATGGTTGCAAAAACAATTATTATTGTCATTGCTCGGCATATACAAATTATCTCAGAATAGTCAAGTAGGGTAACACTTCCGCAGAATAGTCCAGCCTTACACTCTCTCGTAAAGGAATCTTTACTGTAAGGGCAGTAAGACGTTAGAGCACTCTAATTGGAAAGCAGGGAGCTCTCTACTGCTAAAACCATGGAGCACAGTAAGACTATAGAATGCTTTATGGTAAGTGAAGGGAGACCATGGAGCACCTTACTGTAAATGCAGAAAGACTGAGACTGTAGAGCTTCCTGTGTTACTACCAGGATTGCATGCTTGACATGTTTGTTTTTTTCTGGACGGCTTATAAAAAAGTAATGGACAAGCAATACCTTTCACAGTCACATTGAAAAACCTTAGTGAATCATTATGATTATCAGTGATTCATGTCTACAGACCATAATTTTGATATGAAGACATCAACTGTAAACTATAAAATGAGGATAATTACAGTCAAAATAATGGTATAAATTTCCTCAGCCTCAAAAAAATCACGGACTCCTTACATTTTTTTTACAGACGGGGGAAAAAAGTGACCAATGACAATGGTTATTTAGATTGCAGTAACATTTGGTTTACACTTTTGGAACTTTTCACTTTATTGGAAACTTTCAAAAGCTTTACTGAATGCAAGTATGCACCACAAGAGCCATAAACTCTACATTTAGCTATCGAACTGGAAAATTAGGTTACATCTTCTTTGGATTCTATTCTGAAACTGGACAAGGTAATGGATAATATTGACAGACAGACCATATGGCAGCCTGGATAAAGAGAAGCAAATCTGGATGGTATGAACGTGTGCGGGAATCCTATCTTCAAGGGATCTGCACTGGTAGAACTGGCCCACAGGTCATGGATTGTGTGTGGAGAGGGACACAAACACCGAGTCCTTCTTTCCTGGGTGGCAAATCCTAGTGTTATGCATGTGGTTGTGGAACCACTGTGCCATGGTCCAGTGAGAGCCTGGAGGGGCATAACTAGACGACCACCTGGTCCTTCACTAGAGCCCCTGATGGTGGGGTTAGAACTGAACCTAGGTGGACACCACGTGCCACTCCAGGACAGACCCTGGAGTCGCAGCAGCTGACCTCCAAAAGGGCACGGAAGCAAGACTAGCCAGGAACTGGTAAACTGACGGACGTGCGGCTGGTTAGACAGTACAGGTTCAGGGTAGGGCTGACCAGCTGGTAGACAGAACAGGTTCTGGATCAGGAACAGAAGGGATAGGTTCAGGAACACAGGGTGGACTCTGGTGCAGGGTCACAGGTGCTAGTTCAGGCTGGACAGGTGAGGGTAGCGGTACACGTGTGGACAAGGTGGATCAGGCTCAGCATTTGGTAGAGGCAGGACGGGCTCAGGGATAGGTCATAGTAGGACGGACAGGATCAGATGCAGACAGGATCAAATTCAGGGAGTACAGGTACCGGGACCTTACAACTAGGTAGCAGGAATACATGCTGGTAGCTAATGTTGCTAAGGCACCTTCCAATATCAGACGTCTCTCAGCTATTGGCTGAGGACGTTTTCAAAAGTGCATGCACTGCCTCTTTAAGAGACAAGAAGCACACTACCAGGAGACTTACGTGCCATGTGCATGTCCTGGAAGGAAGGAGATGCTGCGAGGACCAGAGCAGAGCGTATGGGTAAGTGTACACGTTGGCGTCTCTACTTAGAGGAGGAAGGGACTCGTACGGGAGCGCCGGCACTGTTTTCTCACTACCAAATTATCTTGATGTGCATTCCTGAATTGCCAGAACCTGGTTGACTCTCTCTACCTGTCCGTTGGATTGAGGGTGGTGCACAAAAGAGAAGTCAAGCACTACGTTTAAAAGTCTGCATAAAATTCGCCAGAATCTGGATGTGAATAGGACACCTCTGTCTGACACAATGTGAAGGGAAAACCCGTGAAGATAGAAGATGTGCAGGATGAATCTCTCTGCAAGCTCTGGAGTGGACGGGAGGCCCACAATGTAAAAGAACCTATTTTCGAGAAGTGAGCCACCACTACCCAGATGTTGGAGCAGCCAAAGGGCACAGGGAGGTTCGTAATAAAGTCCATGGCAATATTCTGCCAAGGCGCCGAGGACAAAGGAAGTGGTGGTAGTCTCTTGGACTGGAGTTGCCTGAGTGTTTAGTTTTTTGCATAACAAAGTCAAAACGGGCAAAAAACAGTGACCACCTAGCCTGGCATGGGTTCAGTCTTTGTGAGGACTGTAGATAGGTCAGGTTCTTATGGTCTGTATAAATGATGACGGGATGGACTGCTCCCTCAAGAATGTACCGCCACTCCTCTAGAGCAATCTTAATTGCCAAAAACTCTTGGTCGCATTGTTGCACTCCAGGACAGAAAAGGCCTCGGAGAAAAAAACGCAGGTATCCATATGCCTGGAGGGAGAATTTTGGGTGAGAACTGCTCTTGCACCAGGAGATAAAGCATCTTTCTCGAGAAAGAATTGTTTGCTTATTTCCAGTCGATGTAATACTAGATAGGAGGAAAAGGCCTGTCTCAGGGAGAGAAAAGCATTCTCAAGCTCTGTAGTCCATAGCTTTGGATCGGTACCCCTACGGATCATAGCAAAGATGAGAGTAGTCCAGGATGAGAAATGCAGAATGAATTGTCAGTAGCATTTGGCGAATCCTAGGAATCGGTGGATAGCCTTAACACCAGCATGGCGAGGCCACTGGAGGATAGAAAACACTTTCTCCAGATCTATCTTCAAGCCCATGTCCGAGATTATATAACCTAGGAAAGGCAGGGAAGATTATTTAAAAATGCATTGGTCAAATTTAGTGTACAGGAGATTCTCCCTAAGTTGCGGCAGGACTTGGTGAACATTCCGCCTATAAGAAGAAAGTTCTGGAGAGATGACCAAGATATTGTCCAGATAAACCATGACACAAGTATAAAGGAGATTGCGGAATTTATTGACAAATTCTTGGAAGACAGCTGGGGCATTGCTGACCCAAACGGCATAATTCGGTACACATAATGACCATCCCAGGTGTTGAAAGCCATCTTCCATTCATCTAATTGACGTATCGGGATTAGATTTTATGCTCTTCTCAGATCCAGCTTGTTAAAAATCCTGGCATCTCTGAGGCGATCGAACAACTCCTGGATCAACTGCAATGGATATTTGTTATTAACCATGATCTGATTGAGAGCCCTTTAAACTATGCAATGACAGAGAGTTCCATCCTTTATCTTGTTAAAGAAGAAGTTGCCTCCTCCCAGAGAAGAGGACTTTCTAATGAATCCCTTTGCCAGATTCTCCTTAACATACTCAGACATGACTATGGACTCCTCCTTGGACTTGGAATAGATACGGCTTCGTGGAGGTGAGGATCCTGTAAGCAGTTCTTATAAGGCAGTCGTACAGTGAAGATAGCGTCTCTGCTTCATTCTTGTCGAAGACATCAGCATACGACCAGAAGGCGGATGGTACTCCCGACAGATAAGATGGTCCTACAGGCATCTGAACAGGTACAAGACACCTGTCAAGATCCAGTCCGGTTTTGAGTTCTGTCTGCTCTTTTCCCAAACTGATCACGTCAAGGTTTAACTTTGCTCTGCCTCATTCTGGGTTCAGGTTTGCTATTTAGCTCCGCTGCATCCTGAAGGTGATGTCAATTATATTGTCTGCCTACAGCGTGTGTGTCTGACTCTGGTAGTACCCTGATTGGTCTTGCTGCGCTTTTTGACCTTGACTGTGTCTATTCCTCGTTCCCTGCCAGTCCTGTCTTAGTGTTTTCTGATTGCTGTTGAATTTCCCAGTGTTTGACTCGGCTTTGACTTTGACTTGACTTTCCCTCTGGTCCCTGGTACCTCTGCCTTTTGTCTGGTTTTGACCCTTTGGCTCTTCACTGACTCTGTGCTTGTTTTTTCCCTTTGTACTGCATGACTGTTTAGGTTTTGAATCGGCTTCGCTGCAGCAATGGTCTGCTCTTGCAAACTTGTTACTACCCTATTGCCATCTAGTGGAAGTTGCAGTTACCTGCATAGCGGCAGCATGACAACACTTATCTGAATCTCCAATCAATGATGGGTTCATGCACACTAAGCCACGGAAGACCCAGGAGAAGTGGATGAGACAGACTAGGGAGCACATAAAAGGCAATGTTATCAATGTGCAGCATTCCTATCCAGAGCTCTATGTGCTCGGTGGCCACCCAACTGGCTTCGGATAGGGCCCTCTCATCGACAGATAACACAAACAACAGATTTTGGAATCGTTGAATGGGGATCTGGTAACGATCTTCCACTGCTTGCTGCATAAAATTCCCTGCCACACCGAAATTCAGGTACACCGTCTAAACGAACCAGGAACCTCCACAAGTCACAGATACAGTTAGAATCAATGGTGGAGAGGGATTATTCTTTCCCAGGGTAGCCTTTCCTATGGGACCAACACTTGGGAGTTTCCCAACTTCATGGGACAAGAGCGAATGTAGGTATCCTGTGTCTCCACTATAGAAGCACAAGCCCTTGGCTCAACAGGTATCCTGCTATTGCTCAACCAGCTCCAAGCTGTCAATCTGCATAAGTTCAAGAGGGGTTGCGGCCTTGGAAAGTTGAGGTATGAGCAGACTTTGGAAGAATGGAGCAAGACGTCTCTCGGGAGTGCTCCTGGAATCAGAGGTCGATTAGTTGTAGTAGGAATGTCTCAACTTGCTAGCTCATCCTTATTCCTTCTGGACGATCCTTCCCAGAAGGCAGATACCAGTGCCTTGTTTCAGCCGATTTCAGAAGCTAGTGTGTGGAACGAGACTGCATATTGGCCTACAGACCAACTGGCCTGGCGCAATCTGAGGATGGATGAGGCAGCAGCAGTAACACAGCCAGGCTCATCAAATACCTTGCTGGATGCCTCCAGGAGAGCCTGCAGATTTGAGATGATAGCATCTCCTCTCTCCCACAATGAGTTGAGCCATGACAGGACCTTTCAACCAAGATGGGGTATTAGGAAGGCTACTTTTACCCGATCGGAGGGGAACTGATGGACAAGTAGTTCATGATGGTACAGACGGACGGGGTCCAGGACCTAGTGCATGGCTTGCAGACTAAGTAATCACTGCCAAGGTTGCCGCAGCTTGAACCGGAGCAGTTGCAGCTGCTGATGTCAGAGCATACAGGTGGGTGTTCATAGTTCGCAAATATGACAAGATCTTATCTTGCTGGTCTCTCTGACGGGTCATTTCATGGAACAGAAAGAAAGAACCTGGCACTCAACTTAATGCTTGTGAAATTTTAATCGTAGTAGCTAAAAATGTTTCGGTCCTATATCTGGACCTTCATCAGTTACGTACTATGGTGGAATAGTTGAAGGAAATGACTGAAGTGTCATATAAGGCACAGCATAGTCTGCGTCTGGTATTGCGCAGATAGTATTTAGGCACACAAAATGGACTTATTACGCTGATATGTGCTGTGCTGGTGTCCAGATGCGGTATCCCCGCTAGTCACAAGCATTAAGTTGAGTGCCAGGTTCTTTCTTTTAGTATCACATGGTGTGGGAACCTACCTGGGCACCACCAGTAGTAGTGCACATGGCCTTCTCTTTGACATTTCATGGAACAGGTCTGAGACTGGAGGGGTATGAGAGTCAGCGGGTTCCATGGCCTTAGTAAACTGTTACATACGTAGTTGGGAAATCATTGTGCCACGGTCCAGGGAGAGTCCTAAGGGGCAAACTAAGCAACCACCTGGTTCTTCACTAAAGCCTGTGAAGGATGGCACCAGAGAGATCACGCAGAATCTCACCACTGCCACCACATGTGAAGTATGACACCAGAGAGATTATGCACAATTCTGTTATGATCCGGTGGTTTGGACAAATAATGGACCTGATAGTTACTGATAATAAGGACGAGCTCTGGGACGTGGGAACTCTGCTGACCGCAATCCCTAAACCTATCAAAACACACTAGAAATAGCCGTGGATTGCGCCTAACGCTCCCTATGCAACTCGGCACAGCCTAAGAAACTAGCTAGCCCTGAAGATAGAAAAACAAAGCCTACCTTGCCTCAGAGAAATTCCCCAAAGGAAAAGGCAGCCCCCACATATAATGACTGTGAGTAAAGATGAAAATACAAACACAGAGATGAAATAGATTAAGCAAAGTGAGGCCCGACTTACTGAACAGACCGAGGACAGTAAAGGTTACCTTGCGGTCAGCACAAAAACCTACAAAAGACCACACAGAGAGTGCAGGGAAAAATACCTTCCGCACCGACTCACGGTGCGGGAGGCGCCCCTCTGCATCCCAGAGCTTCCAGCAAGCAAGGCAATATTGACAAAAGCAAGCTGGACAGAAAAAATAGCAAACAAGCAAAACAGCACAGAGGAACTCAGCTTCTGCTGGAGCAACAGGAACTCAGAATGATCCAGGAGCGAACTAGAGCCACAGTACAACATTGACAGCTGTCATGGGGCAAAGATCTAAGTGGAGTTAAATAGAGCAGCCCACTAACGAATTAGCCTCGTCACCTGTGGAAGGAAACTCAGAAACACCCACAGGCACCAGAGAAAGTCCATGGACAGAACCAGCCGAAGTACCATTCATGACCACAGGAGGGAGCCTGACAACAGAATTCACAACAGTACCCCCCCCTTGAGGAGGGGTCACCGAACCCTCACGAGAGCCCCCAGGCCGACCAGGATGAGCCAAATGAAAGGCACGAACCAGATCGGCCGCATGAACATCAGAGGCAAAAACCCAGGAATTATCCTCCTGACCATAACCCTTCCACTTGACCAAGTACTGGAGTTTCCGTCTCGAAATACGAGAATCCAAAATCTTCTCCACCACATACTCCAACTCCCTCTCAACCAACACCGGAGCAGGAGGGTCAACGGATGGAACCACAGGCGCCACGTATCTCCGCAATAACGACCTATGGAACACATTATGGATGGCAAAAGAATCTGGAAGGGCCAAACGAAATGACACAGGATTGATAACCTCAGAAATTTTATACGGACCAATGAAACGAGGCTTAAACTTAGGAGAGGAAACCTTCATAGGAACATAACGAGACGACAACCAAACTAAATCCCCAACACGAAGTCGGGGACCCACACAGCGCCGGCGGTTAGCGAAACGTTGAGCCTTCTCCTGGGACAATGTCTAATTGTCCACCACATGAGTCCAAATCTGCTGCAACCTATCCACCACAGTATCTACACCAGGACAGTCCAAAGACTCAACCTGCCCTGAAGAGAAACGAGGATGGAAACCAGAATTGCAGAAAAACGGCGAAACCAAAGTAGCCGAGCTGGCCCGATTATTAAGGGCAAACTCAGCCAACGGCAAAAAGGACACCCAATCATCCTGATCAGCAGAAACAAAGCATCTCAGATATGTTTCCAACGTCTGATTAGTTCGTTCGGTTTGGCCATTTGTCTGAGGATGGAAAGCTGAGGAAAAAGACAAATCAATGCCCATCATAGCACAAAAGGCTCGCCAAAAACTCGAAACAAACTGGGAACCTCTGTCCGAAATGATGTTCTCCGGGATGCCATGTAAACGAACCACATGCTGGAAAAACAATGGCACCAAATCAGAGGAGGAAGGCAATTTAGACAAGGGTACCAAATGGACCATCTTAGAAAAGCGATCACAAACCACCCAAATGACTGACATCTTTTGAGAGACGGGGAGAACCGAAATAAAATCCATAGAAATATGCGTCCAGGGCCTCTTCGGGACCGGCAAGGGCAAAAGCAACCCACTAGCACGAGAACAGCAGGGCTTAGCCCGAGCACAAGTCCCACAGGACTGCACAAAAGAACGCACATCCCGTGACAAAGACGGCCACCAAAAGGATCTAGCCACCAAATCTCTGGTACCAAAGATTCCAGGATGCCCAGCCAACACTGAACAATGAAGCTCAGAGATAACTCTACTAGTCCATTTATCAGGGACAAACAGTTTCTCTGCTGGGCAATGGTCAGGTCTATCAGCCTGAAAATTTTGCAGCACCCGCCGCAAATCAGGGGAGATGGCAGACAAAATTATCCCCTTTTTGAGAATACCTGCCGGCTGAGAAACACCCGGAGAGTCAGGCACAAAACTCCTTGACAGGGCATAAGCCTTCACATTCTTAGAGCCCGGAAGGTACGAAACCACAAAATCAAAACGGGAGAAAAACAACGCCCATCGAGCCTGTCTCGGATTCAACCGTTTGGCAGACTCAAGATAAGTCAAATTTTTGTGATCTGTCAAGACCACTACGCGATGCTTGGCTCCTTCAAGTCAATGACGCCACTCCTCGAATGCCCACTTCATGGCCAACAATTCTCGATTACCAACATCATAATTGCGCTCAGCAGGCGAAAACTTTCTAGAAAAGAAAGCACATGGCTTCATTCCCGAGCCATCAGAACTTTTTTGCGACAAAACAGCCCCTGCCCCAATCTCAGAGGCATCAACCTCAACCTGAAACGGGAGTGAAACATCTGGCTGGCACAACACAGGGGCAGAAGAAAAACGACGATTCAATTCCTGAAAAGCATCCACGGCCGCAGAAGACCAATTGACCACATCAGCACCCTTCTTGGTCAAATCAGTCAACGGTTTAGCAACACTAGAAAAATTAGCGATGAAGCGACGATAAAAATTAGCAAAGCCCAGGAACTTTTGCAGGCTCTTCACAGATGTCGGCTGAGTCCAATCATGAATGGCCTGGACTTTAACAGGGTCCATCTCGACAGTAGAAGGGGAGAAAATGAACCCCAAAAATGAAACCTTCTGAACTCCAAAGAGACACTTTGACCCCTTCACAAACAAGGAATTAGCACGAAGGACCTGGAACACCATTCTGACCTGCTTCACATGAGACTCCCAATCATCCGAAAAGACCAAAATATCATCCAAATACACAATCAGGAATTTATCCAGGTACTCTCGGAAGATGTCATGCATAAAAGACTGAAATACTGATGGAGCATTGGAAAGCCCGAATGGCATCACCAGGTACTCAAAATGGCCCTCGGGCGTATTAAATGCTGTTTTCCATTCATCGCCCCGTTTAATACGCACAAGATTATACGCCCCTCGAAGGTCTATCTTGGTAAACCAACTAGCCCTTTTAATACGAGCAAACAAGTCGGACAGCAACAGCAAAGGATACTGAAATTTGACTGTAATTTTATTAAGAAGGCGGTAATCAATACAAGGTCTCAAAGAACCATCCTTCTTGGCCACAAAAAACAACCCTGCTCCCAACGGTGATGACGATGGGCGAATATGGCCTTTCTCCAAGGATTCCTTTATATAACTCCGCATAGCTGCGTGTTCTGGCACAGATAAATTGAACAATCGGCCCTTAGGAAACATAATACCAGGAATCAAATTAATTGCACAATCGCAATCCCTATGAGGAGGTAGGGCACTGGCTTTGGGCTCATCAAATACATCCTGATAATCCGACAAAAACCCCGGAACTTCAGAAGGAGTAGAAGACGAAATTGACAAAAATGGAACATCACCATGTACCCCCTGGCAACCCCAGCTGGACACAGACATAGATTTCCAGTCCAATACTGGATTATGGACCTGTAGCCATGGTAACCCTAAAACAACCACATCATGCAGATTATGTAACACCAAAAAACGGATATCCTCCTGATGTGCAGGAGCCATGCACATGGTCAATTGGGTCCAGTACTGAGGCTTATTCTTGGCCAAAGGCATAGCATCAATTCCTCTCAATGGAATAGGATGCTGCAAGGGCTCCAAGAAAAAACCACAGCGCCTAGCATACTCCAAGTCCATCAAATTCATGGCAGCGCCTGAATCCACAAATGCCATAACAGAATAGGACGACAAAGAGCAAATTAGAGTAACGGACAAAAGAAATTTAGACTGTACCGTACCAATGGTGGCAGACTTAGCGAACCGCTTAGTGCGCTTACGACAATCGGAGATAGCATGAGTGGAGTCACCACAGTAAAAACACAGCCCATTCTGACGTCTGTGTTCCTGCCGTTCAGCTCTGGTCAAAGTCCTATCACACTGCATAGGCTGAGGCCCATGCTCAGATAGTACCGCCAAATGGTGCACAGTTTTACGCTCACGCAAGCGCCGATCGATCTGAATAGCCAAAGACATAGACTCATTCAGACCAGCAGGCATGGGAAAACCCCACCATGACATCTTTAAGGGCTTCAGAGAGACCCTTTCTGAAGATTGCTGCCAGGGCACATTCATTCCACTGAGTGAGCACAGACCACTTTCTAAACTTCTGACAATATATCTCTGCTTCATCCTGACCCTGACATAGAGCCAGCAAGATTTTCTCTGCCTGATCCACTGAATTAGGTTCGTCATAAAGCAATCCGAGCGCCAGGAAAAACGCATCTACATCACGCAATGCCGGGTCTCCTGGCGCAAGGGAAAATGCCCAGTCTTGAGGGTCGCCACTTAATAAGGAAATAATGATCCTTACCTGTTGAACAGGATCACCTGAGGAGCGAGGTTTCAAAGCTAGAAACAACTTACAATTATTTTTGAAATTCAAGAACTTAGATCTATCACCAAAAAATAAATCAGGAATTGGAATCCTAGGCTCTGACATCGGATTCTGAACCACAAAATCTTGAATGTTTTGTATCCTTGTAGTGAGATTATCCATCCAAGAGGACAGACCTTGAATGTCCATGTCTACACCTGTGTTCTGAACCACCCAGAGGTAAAGGGGAAAAGTGAGACAGAACACGCTGCAAAGAAAAAAAAATGGTCTCAGAGCTTCACTTATCGCTCTATTGAGATGCATCAATACTTTGGGCCAGCTGTACTGTTATGATCCGGTGGTTTGGACAAATAATGGACCTGATAGTTACTGATAATAAGGACGAGCTCTGGGACGTGGGAACTCTGCTGACCGCAATCCCTAAACCTATCAAAACACACTAGAAATAGCTGTGGATTGCGCCTAACGCTCCCTATGCAACTCGGCACAGCCTAAGAAACTAGCTAGCCCTGAAGATAGAAAAACAAAGCCTACCTTGCCTCAGAGAAATTCCCCAAAGGAAAAGGCAGCCCCCCACATATAATGACTGTGAGTAAAGACGAAAATACAAACACAGAGATGAAATAGATTAAGCAAAGTGAGGCCCGACTTACTGAACAGACCGAGGACAGTAAAGGTTACCTTGTGGTCAGCACAAAAACCTACAAAAGACCACACAGAGAGTGCAGGGAAAAATACCTTCCGCACCGACTCACGGTGCGGGAGGCGCCCCTCTGCGTCCCAGAGCTTCCAGCAAGCAAGGCAATATTGACAAAAGCAAGCTGGACAGAAAAAATAGCAAACAAGCAAAACAGCACAGAGGAACTCAGCTTCTGCTGGAGCAACAGGAACTCAGAATGATCCAGGAGCGAACTAGAGCCACAGTACAACATTGACAGCTGTCATGGGGCAAAGATCTAAGTGGAGTTAAATAGAGCAGCCCACTAACGAATTAGCCTCGTCACCTGTGGAAGGAAACTCAGAAACACCCACAAGCACCAGAGAAAGTCCATGGACAGAACCAGCCGAAGTACCATTCATGACCACAGGAGGGAGCCTGACAACAGAATTCACAACACAATTCCACTGCTGCCATGATATGTGAATCACATTGTATGCTCTCCTTACTTGAGGCCAGCTTGAAACAGTTTTACACAGACATACCCTGTCCACACGGGCCCAGGGAGGCACGGGAGTGAGAGGCTGTGGCCCATGCAGTCACTGACGTGGAACCACACTGGCTCACAACATTGACACGCTGAAATGCCCCTCACTAGCATCAGTGAAACAGCACCTAGTCAGCCCAGTAGGGCTGCCACCAGTTCCTCATTAGATTTAAGACTGGTGCGTTAACGGGATTATATCGGGCCAGAAACCAGCTCTGGTAGCATAGAAAGTTAAGCCGAGTACACAGATGTGTGAATTCATGGATTGAGGTAAAAGAATAGTCCAAGGTTAAATTATATATTTAATTGTCCTAAGGGCACACTAGACAAAACACTAAATCCACAATGGTAATCCATATACAATGGTCAGATATGCAAATATAATAGTGGTAGGTCAAACTATGCAGAATATAAGAGTCAGTTTCCAGTCAGATGAAACTGGCTTGTGGGGAAGTGGCTGCCACATGGGGTGGGAGGCTGGTGGTCCCCTCTGTTCCTTGACTTCTCCTTACACAATATGTTGTTGCGGCCTCTCCAGAGAAAAGCAATAGGCCCTGTTTTACACAAGCATTTAACCTCTTGGGTTCAGTCCCCTCCTGCCCCTGGGCTGGACCTAAATCCCCTCTCCCTACCTCTAGCAGCTAAACATTCCAAAACCCAAGATGGGGCATAACTCCTTAATGGATGGTCCTAGGGAGGCAGTTTTGGTTCCATCGGATCTGGTCAGGCTCCCACTACGCATTGAGACCAAACACAGCTTTGCTACCTGGCTCCTATTAGCCATTCTATGTAGCTCCACACCCTGGGGTGCTAGAACAGATCGAGACGCTGTAAGGCATTCGGCCCACTCCATAAATCTCGAAAATGTAACCAGTGTGTGGCTAGGACGTATGTTAAGTCCATATTCTCTTTATGAAATCCTATCTGTCTGAACAAAGCAGTTATACCGCATGGTTTGAATACTAGCTAAGCTGGTGGGGGTCAGAAGGCTTGGCCACCTGATGAGCCAGGTGACATATTACAGTTATACTTGTTTTCAGGAGGATTGTAAGCTGCCATTAAATCGCCGATCCTTCACAGAGCCCCTGATGGTGTGGTTAGACTTGAACCCAGGTGGATGCCTGGTGTCACTACAGCTGTCCCCCAAAGGTGCAGGGAAGCAAGATCGGCCAGGAACTGGTAAACTGGCAGATGTATGGGTTTTAGACAGATCAGGTTCAGGATAGGGCTGCCTGGCTGGTAGACAGAACAGGTTGTGGATCAGAAATGGACAGGATATGTTCAGGAACACAGGGCAGATTCAGGTGTAGCATCACAGCTACTGGTTCAGACTGGACAGGTGAGGATAGTGGTACAGATGTGGATCAGGCTCTGGACTTGGTAGAGGCAGGACAGGCTCAGGAACAGGTTACAACTGAAAGGTGAGGATCAAGTTCAGACAGGACAGGCAGGATCAGGTGCAGACAGGATCAGATTCAGGGAGCACAGGTACAGGAACCTTACAACTTAGTAGCAGTAATACACACTGATAGCTAATGTTGCTAAGGCACCTTCCAATAGGGGAGGGTGCCTTAAATATCAGATGTCTCCCAACTATTGGCTGGGTATGTTTTCAGAAGCATGCATGCTGTCCCTTTAAGAGGCCAGAAGTGCGTGCGCCCTAAGCACACTCCCAAGAGATCTGCGTGCCGTGCGCAGGCACTGAGAGGAAGCAAACGCTGCGGGGATCGAAGCAACGCAGGGGGGTAAGTGTTCACGTCGGTGTCCCTGCTGACAGGAGGAAGGGGACTCATGTAGGTTCGGCACCAGTGCTCTAACATCTAGCACCATAATTAGCGGAAGGGGGTTGACTCATTTTTATCCCTACTATGCGGCCTCTTCTCTGCAAAATGAACACAAAATAGATTAATAAACTCACAAGGAATCCTTTATCTTTTCTTATTCTATTATGAAACTTTGATTACGGTAATATCATCCTCAGTTTACAGTGTTCATTAGGGAACGATACATTGTCTCTTGTGCTTGTATCAAACTTGGCAAACAAATAATTGGTGACAAAACAAGGGTAAGAAGTCCTAGCAGTACCATCTGGGAAAGAGTTCCCCAGTGACATTGTGGAAGTTGTGTTTACTCATTACCCCATACTAATTAAGAGATCAGTTGAGGATAATTGACAAATAGGGACTAATTACTACTGAGGTGACACTCAGAGATTCCTCCAATCCCAACCTTTCACTATATTGAACATTCACCTGTCATTCTTGTCTATGGGAACTAGATTACTAGTGACCTCCCTCTAGCATTATATTGCCAATAGACTTTTTAAATTCGACAACACCCCGGAGAAAGAAGAACAGGGCCTCACCATAGGGTACAGCAGGTTTCTCAGTGTGTGAGATGGAATGACACAACTCTGATCTCTTGGTTTAACCTAATCCATGGAATAAATGGCGCTATAAAAATGTATAATAATAATAATAATTAGTGCTGGGAGGAGAGCACAGTTGCCTAACATCTTTCAGATAAGGTCCAGGCAATAGTACAGTCACTTGAACTTAATGAAAAATTAGTTCATTGGTTGCCAAATACTTTGATTATTTTTACCTCCACAACGGAAAGGTGAAAAAAACAACAACAAAAAACATATTTTTTTTTGTGTGTCGTGACTGTCACACAGATACGACACATGCAGCTGCAGTGCCGAACAGCTGATTATCGGGAGCGCTCCAGGTATCTGGGTTCTCGATGCAGCTATTCGATAAGTGCAATAGCTATTCATATAAGGACTTATCCAAAGCTATTCGCTCATCCCTATTTATGATGCTATCACATCACACCCAAAGTTTTAATACCATTAATCATATACTCACATAATCCAGGATTATGGCGAAGCTCAGTTAGACTACAGCGCTGACATCATGGCGCTGACACATACACAGAACGTCCTGGCATCACCTCACCGCGCCGAGACTCTGAAGTCCTGCGCATGAGCCGTTGCCTCTGACACTGTATCACCAATGGATAGCAGCAGTGCATGGGGATCGAGTCTCCCTGCACTACCCCACAGCTTAGCTATATTTAACATAGTGGACCTGTCCCACTAAAAATGCCCCTGGTATTCCTCCTAGTGTTAATCTGTTAAATGCTGCTGCCAATCTCTGACAGTGGCATTTAACACGTGTGGTCTGGTTTGCGTGTCATTCCACCCTCCCAGTGGAAGAGTGCCCAGTGACTTGATGGGGCGCTGATGGATTTGCTGAAGATCGTGCCTGTTATTATGATATTTCTGTGAAAGTCAGCATGTGGCTGGTGTTCATAAGAGATCTTGATTTTAGCTACACAAACCACAATCGATCAGACAATTGTAGCTTCATTTGATGGTGATCAATGAGTGGAACAGGCGGCCACGAGAGGTGGTGAGTTCTCCTTCCATAGAAGTCTTCAAACAGAGGCCAGACATACATCTGCCTGGGATGGTTTAGTGAATCCCGCATTGATTAGGGGGTTGGACCATATGACCCAGGAGGTCCCTTCCAACTCTATCATTCTACGGACTATTAAATACAGTAAAAAGTAAGAAAAAAATTACAGATATGAAGAGAAAAAAAAACACAAAATGTCAAATCATCCAATTGTTCTCCATTGCAAATTAAACAATTTAAAAAATGGCAACACAAACAGACATTTTTTTCACAGATTTCCATACTTTATTTCACCATTTTAATAATAATAATAAAAAAAACAACTATACGTGTTTGGTATCTCCATGATTGTACTGACCTGGAGAATCACATTGACAGGTCGATTTTACCATATAGAGAACATGATAAATAAAAAACTCAAAAAATTATTGTGAAATGGCACTTTTTTTTCTTATTTAATGCACTTGAATTTTTTTACCCCCTTTATTGCACATCACATGATATAACATATTATGTCTTCCAAAAGTATAACTGTTCCTGCTAAAAAATAAACTCGGACTCGGCTATGAGGATAGAAAATTAAAAAGGTTATGGATCTTGGAACAGGGGGGAGAAAAAACAAACAAAAAAAGAAATTTGCCCAGTGTGAAGGTTAAAAAGGTTGTCCACTATTCCTTGTCTCAGTCTGTGACATGTTCCTCCATTTGTCATCTTTGGATATTTCTAAGCAGGCTCCATGACAAAATTAATTTACCACATTTCTGATTAAGTGATTTATTTATTGTTATGAGAACGATGCCTGGAGGAATTTTACTCACTATATGTTAGGCGTTTTTCCTAGTTTAACATTAGTCACATTGTATCCATCTATGAGAGTCTATCACTTTTAGTTCTTGAAGAGCCAAAGCACCTGGGCCTTCTGCATTAACACTGAAGTTATCAAATATATCTGCACAGATCTATGAAAGTAAAATGGAAGAGTACGGTGGTGCTAAGAAGGAGAAAAAAAAGATCAAGACAAACCATTAAAATGTAGAATTGATGAGAGAATGATAGCATGACAATGATTCTAAGGACTATGCTCATGAGGACTATTTGTCAACTGTTTGGGGAGTACTGGGAGTCTTTCCTTTATCTGATAGCCTCACGGACACGCCAAAACAGATGACAAATAGACCTTGTCAGGCGTTCTAGAGATTGTGATATCTTGGTTTATCTTGTCAAGTATTGTAAAGTGGCCGTAAAGTGACAAGTTGGCATCTTGACGTAAAGTGACAAGTGGGCATCTTGACGTCACCCTACTTGTCATGCATATGGCCGATGTGCTGAGCATGCAGAACCTTCTGACTTTTTAGAATCTGAAATATACAGGGCATAGGGTGTTAAAGTTTGAACATCTCTTCAGACCTCAATATCGCATATAGTTTTAGACTAAAAAGTCTATTATGGATGATTTCTGGGACAAAAGACATCTGATGGATAATTGAAGGAGAAGGTTGGCTTTCTACTGATGTAAATTCTAATAGTGAACCATGACATCAGTGGCATCCTGCTTGTAGACCATCCTGATGTAAACCTTATCACACGTCTGATCCATTTAGTCCTAAAATCCATCAATGTCTATAATGGATATATTTATAAGTTGTACTTAGATTTACATTATAAATAAACTTTTTAAAAAATGAAAAGAAATTATCATTCTTAAAATAACCATAATAATGATATCACCCAAGGATTACACTGCTGGCTGCATTTACACTGTGTATTCTGATATCACCTTTCGTTTTATTGATTTTATTGTATTTTCCTCTAGATTTAGTGCAATATGGGAAGTACAGTTCTTTTACTAATTTTATACAGTGTTTGCCGTACGGCTTTCTTGATCTCTTGGTTCCTCATACTGTATACGATGGGATTAATGAAAGGTGTCAGCACCGTGTACAGCAAAGATTTCAATGTTTTCCCATAGAAAGTGTCTTGCTCAACTGGGAACATATATATTGTTATTTGAGTCCCGTAGAAGATGAAGATGATGGTGAGATGAGCGCTGCAGGTGGAGAAGGCTTTCCACTGTCCGGCAATGGATGAAATCTTTAGGATGGAGAAGACAATGCAGAAATAGGAGATGGTGATCACCACAAAGGGCATGAACATGAGGGTGATGGAAAATATCAAGTCTTCCATCTCAACTATTAAAGAATCCGAGGAGGCTATGACCAAGATGGGGGCAAAGTCACAGAAGTAATGTTCCATGATTTTGGAGCCACAAAACTTCAATTGGAATAAATATGCAATTTCAATGGGGAATAGGACAAAACAAATGGCCCATGGCCAGAGGTTGAGGTGCAGACAAAGCTTGTGGTTCATCAGAGCCGCATAGCGCAAAGGATGACAGATGGCCACATACCGGTCAAAGGCCATCACCATAAGGATCAGGGACTGAGTAAAAGTGGAGCCGCAGAACACATAATACTGGATGAAGCACCCTGTGATGGACATGTCCCCTCCTCCCATCACTATAAGGTACAACATGCAAGGCATGATGTTGGTGGTAAACAAGAGGTCTGCCACCGAGAGATTTCGGAGGAACAGGTACATGGGCACTTGCAGATGGTGACATGTGGATACCAATATGATAATGAAGACATTTCCAAACAGAATCACAATATAAATCAAGAGAAAGAGAATGAAGAGTGGGATCTGAAAGTTTTCTATGTTTTTAAATCCAATAATAAAGAATTCTCTGACTGTGGACTCGTTACCTTCACACATTCTTATACAAGAACTAATCAACCTGGAATACAATATATAATATTAATGTATCGACAGTATATAAGATCAATCATGGGAAAACCAAGTCAGTGTAAAAGGCAAACATCAGTGTGACCGAACCTGTGATTAACCAGCTGTTAGAAGACTTCAACCAACAGCGTGTCCTGATAACCACAGGGCTTTTGTAAAATAAAGCCACTGACGCACCCATGAGAGATACTGTGGTGTAGTTGCCAACAGTAGCAGAGTGTTATGGTCTGTTATAGACGATCTGGCTACAATCCAGAGGATAACAATTGCCTTTTTGTTTTGAGTTGCCAAAATAAAGACTTAAGTCAGACTAACGTGGGTCACTGCCTTTTTACCGCATTGTGTGAACACCGCTGCATTACAATATATACCGTATATAGTCGTGTATAAGTCGACCCGAGTATAAGCCAAGGCACCTGATTTTGCCACGGAAAACTTGTTGACTCGAGTAGAAGCCAGGTATGCATTGTTCAGTCATTCCTGTCCTGGTATGCATGGCTCCCCATCCCTGTCCTTGTATGCATGGCTCCCCATCCTTGTCCTTGTATGCAGGTCTCCCAATCCCCGTCCTTGTAGGCATGGCTCCCTGTCCCCATCCTTGTATACATGGCTCCCCGTCCCTGTCCTTGTATGCATGGCTCCCCATCCCTGTCCTTGTAAGCATGGCTCCCCATCCCTGTCCTTGCATGTATGGTTTCTATTAAAAAACCAAACATCCTACTTACCTTCCCTGCGCACCCTCGCTGCATCTCGTTCCGGTGCCAGCAGCTCTTCCAGCCGAGCGATCACGTCTCCCCGCTCATTAATGTAATGAATATTCACTCCACGCCCATGGGAGTGGAAAGAGGTGAATATTCATTACCTTAATGAGCGGGCACCTGTGATAGCACGGCCGCTGCTGGAAGCCGGCGGCTGCGGATGTAACTGTGCATGTTATAAGAGAAATGAATATTCATTGTCAGTGCAATGAATATTCATTTCTCTTTAGCAGTGGGCACAGGATTTAGCCACAGTGCCGGCTCCTGTCTCCGTGGCACACTGCTCCCCTCCCCCACCATCATTCTGGGAAAATGACTCGTGGGGCATTTTCAGCACAAAAAAATGTGCTGAAAAACTCAGCTTATATACAAATATACGGTACATAGCATGCACACACCAAGTTGTGTGAAATTCTGTCCAATTTGCTTTTTTTCTCATTTTTTTTCTCTCTATTGTTCCAATACACACAAAGGAAACAAACGTGTAATTTCAATAATTTTCTGGGATAAATGCTTCCTTTTCTGGAACAATTTCAAGGGTGCCAATTCTTTCAGCCATGACTGTAATTCAAGTACCAATTTTCTTACCTGTTTAGAATGTAGAATTTCTGTCAATTACAATTGTGCTTCCCTCTAGGAAAGAAAGTGATTACAAGTCTAATAATAACAATGACAATAATAATAATATTGAAGGAGGTAAAACCTGGAGTGGTTATAATGCATTGATTTAATAAGAAGCATATGAGACATAATGAAAAGGTCCCATACTTAAAAAAAAAGAAAATTGTTAACACAAAATTTGGCGAGTAAACAGTGTCTTGTAATATAGGCTTTGTGCTGTCCTTTATTCAGACTCAGGAGAATGAACAAGAGCAGCTGGCGATTCTAGGTGTTTACAGAGGGGAACATGACATAAGTACCATACTCAGCATTATGTGGAAGAACATGAATGTAGAAATCAAGTTTACACAGAAATATCATTACAAGGCTGCATTATTTTAATGATTGTCTCTGATTTCATGTACTTTGTCCATATCATATAGTATTATTACTATCATCATTATCCACTTCCCTCTGCGGAGCCGGCGTTGGAGGTGATAAACTCCAGGATGCCAATACAGTTGAAAGCAATGATAGAGAATGGAAGCCGTCCACTCAGTACCCCATCATCTCCCTCAACGCCTGATGTCTCAACCAGTAGGCACAATGACATCACTTCATTGCACCACTCTGTCAAGGGCAATGGAGCTGCTGAAAAGAAGAGCTGTAGAGACCGCAGCAGTGGGCGAACGGGGAGAGGTGAGTATTTATTATTTTAAATCAGTGAGTATAATGTGGTGGTTATAATAGTGAATGGAGGACTCTCAGGTGTGCATTATACTGTATGGAGGGCTATGGGCAATGCATTATACTATATGGAGGACTATGGGCGATGCATTATACTATATGGAAGACTATGAGGGTACATTATACTGTATGGAGGACTAATGGGAGTGCATTATACACTTTGGAGTACTAGGGAGCGTGCATTATACTTTGGGGAGTGAATTATACTATAGAGAGGACTATGGGGTGTGCATTATACTATGGGAAGTGTGTTATACTATAGGGAGGACTATGGGGTACATTACACTATATGGAGGACTTTGGGGAGTGCATTATACTATGGGGAGTGTATTATACTATATGGAGAACTATGGGGAGTGCAATATACTATGAGGAGTGCATTGTACTGTGGGGAGTGCATTATACTATATGGAGGACTATGGGGAGTGCATTAAACTATATAGAGGACTATGGAGAGTGCATTATACTATATGGAGGACTAAGGGGGTGCATTATACTATATGGAAGACTGTGTGTGGACCATTATAATATTTTGAGGGCTATGTGGGGACAATTATATTATAAGGAAGACTGTGTATGGACCATTATAATAATTGGAGGGCTATGTGGGGACAATCATAATATTTGGATGGTAATGTGGGGGCCATTATACTATATAGATAGTTAACTGGGAGCATTTATACTTTATGGAGGGGGCAATGTGGGGGCTATTATGCTGTATGCGAGCAATTATACAGTGTGAAGGTATGTGTGGGATCCATCAAAGTGTGTGGGGGGCTGTGTGGGGGCCATTAAATTGTTTGTAGGTCTGTGTGGAGGCCAATTATACTGTTTGAAGAGCTGTGTGGGGTCCATTATACTATGTCTCTGTATGTATGTAATTGACTACTGTACTGTAAGAGCAGGGAAACTATGGAGCTCTTTACTGTAAGAGCAGGGAGAATATTGAGCTCTCTACTGTAAGAGTAGTGAGACTATGGAGCTCTCTACTGTAAGAGCAGGGAGATTATAGAGCTCTCTACTGTAAGAGCAGGGAGAATATGGAGCTTACTACTGTAAGAGCAGTGAGACTATGGAGCTCTCTACTGTAAGAGCAGGGAGACTATAGAGCTCTCTACTGTAAGAGCAGGGAGAATATGGAGCTTACTACTGTAAGAGCAGTGAGACTATGGAGCTCTCTACTGTAAGAGCAGGGAGACTATAGAGCTCTCTACTGTAAGAGCAGTGAGACTATGGAGCTCTCTACTGTAAGAGCAGGGAGTGTTATGAAAGGTAATTCAGTACCACAATGGACATAGAGGTCAGCGCACATACAGTGACCTGGCAATAACCCAAAAAACAAGAACGAGCTCTGAGACGTGGGAACTCTGTTGACCGCAATCCCTAATCCTCTCCAACCACACTAAAGGCAGCCGTGGATTGCGCCTAACGCTCCCTATGCAACTCGGCACGGCCTGAGAAACTAGCTAGCCTGAAGATAGAAAATAAGCCTACCTTGCCTCAGAGAAATACCCCAAAGGAAAAGGCAGCCCCCACATATAATGACTGTGAGTTAAGATGAAAAGACAAGACTTCCGGGAGGCGGAGCCTAGAGATGGCCGCATCTTAACTGAGCTCCTGACCTGAAAGGGACATATATCTGATTATTCTCTATTAAAATCCCCCTCAAAGGTCAGGATAAGGACCAGACAAGGGTCAGTGGAAGCAGACCCGGCTCTCTGGATCCCCGGATTTCCAAGGCGCGGATAGCGCCGAAAACACCGAAACATCCCCCCTCGTGGCTGGAGACCAGCGGCTGGAGAAGAAGCCGCTGAAGGAGAGCGATCAGAACGGTCCATTCAACAGAGCAGCTGAACTGAAGCAGACGGCCGTGGTAAGGAGAGGAGAGAAGCGACGTAGAGTCGCGGTGCCCCCGGTGTGCAGAAACTGAAGGGAAGCGGACGGAGCCGGCGTGGGGGAGTAGGTGGCTGAGCGCCGGCGCCATCTTACTAAAAGCGCGCCTGTCACCACGCGGCTGACCGCACCGGACCACAGCAGCGGACGAGCGCAGGAGAAAAGCCGTCCTGCAGCTGTGACAGAGGAACTGTGAGGGGCATCGCTGAAGGAGATCAGCAGCGTCTCTGGCATCAGCCAACGGTGCCAGCAGAGGTATTGTGCGGAGGAAGTGTGGGAGCTGTGAAAGGGCGGGAGCCATTGGCCAGACACTGGGCTTTAGTGGGTCTTCTACAGGAGGACTATTGAACCCCACAGACTTTGTTCCTTGTTAAGCAGGACCTCTATTCTATTCGCTGGGGGGCATTGCAACTCCTACTGGCACAGAAACTGTGGAACGCTGGGGAAGAGCCCACGTAGAGAGGAGCTTGGCAGCAGGGCTGCAGCAGTTCACTAGACTTTTCAATTTACTATAAAATGTAATGAGCACATTTAGCGATATCACTGACAACTTCCCTTAATTCTCAGGCACCTACTTCACCATGGATAAATTTGTAGGTAAAAACGTTAAACCTGGTAGGGGCTCTGCACGCAGCCAGGCGGCCACATCTCCTGCGTCACAAAACGTTGAAGCTGAGGCCCAGAACCCACAGTCCATTGCAAATGTTATTATTGACCGGTTAATGCCTGAGATTGATAACAGACTAGCAGCTTTTCAAAACTCATTGGACACAATTGTCTCACAAGTTAATTCTCAGGGAGCGCAAATAGCAGAAGCAGAACAAAGAATTTCAGATCTGGAGGACTCCGCTAAAGCCCTCAAAGATAAACTAGACAGTAAAGATAAAGACATCTCAGACATTGTGGATAAGGTGGATGATCTTGAAAACAGATCCCGACGCAATAACTTGAGGCTCATAGGCCTTCCAGAATCTGTCCCCCCCTCGGAATTGGTCAAAATAACATCAATAAGGCTGCCAAAATCCCTTGGAGTTTTACCATCATCAGGTGCAGTAGCCATTGAAAGAGCACATAGACTGGGACCTCCGAGGGGAGGAGACAGTGATAGACCAAGACCAGTCATCTTCAAAGTATTGGATTTTCAGGACAAAATCCGCATCTTAGCAGCATTCAGAAAACAACGTTCCCTGTTATATGAGAATCACAAATTACTCCTGTTCCAGGACTACTCGGCCGCCTTGGCTGCCAGACGTAAAGCCTTCAACCCCGCATGTAAACTCTTGGTGGATAAGAATATCCGGTTTGGCTTGCAGTACCCTTCAACTTTACGCTTTGACTATGGGGGGAAGAATTGGTCTTTCAGTGACCCAGAGAAGGCTTTGAATTTTTTGCAAAAGGAATCCCGGGCACCTGCTAGCCCTGACAAAACATGAACGAGTAGAGCTGTTATAATTTGTCATTTTCTAAGTGATGTCGCGCTTTTGTTAATACCCTTTTGTCTTTAATAGGCTTGTTATTTTTTCACGTAGTGCTCACTCTGTGGATGAGCACCTTGGTTACAGTTAAAAAGTTCGAATGGTGTGGGGTTATGGGAGGGGGGAGGGATCTCTGCATGCGCAAACATAATGATCAGGTCCTGGGAGATCTTTCACTCACTCGCTGGGATGGGTGGGGATCTCACACACAGTATTTATACATAAATCATAGAACTACTCGCAAAGGTATTGGTTAATGGCGGATCAATCTGGCAAAGAAGTTGCCGCAATCCGCGCTTTACAATGGTGCTCATGGAATGTGAACGGGCTGAATACCCCAATTAAAAGGAAAAAGGTTTTAAATTTTTTACAAAAACAAAATATCCACATCATTTTTCTACAGGAAACTCATTGGATTAAAAATAATCATCCTTCTTTACTCAGCAGAAAGTACACGCTCTGTGCTGAAGCTTCTTTTTCTAAAAAACAACGAGGTGTAGCCATATTAATACATAATGACCTTAAATACGAGATAACTGATACACTGGAAGACCCTCAAGGCAGATTTCTTTTGGTTAGAATCGTAATTGAGGGAATGCATTTTAGCCTAGTTAACATCTATGCCCCCAATACACCTGAATCACAATTCCAAACTAGATTGTTCAAGAAAAGCACATCCAGCCCATGAATGGCAGCGCTTCCCAGGACTCACATTCAAAGATGATATTTCATATTTTTTTATTTCATAACTTAAAATAGAAGAGATACAACGCGTTTCGGATACAGTATATATCCTTCTTCAGGTATCATAAAAACACAGTACAAATCCTACTAGTATAAAATTCAATTACACTTATATATAGTATCACACCTTTTATCCCAGTCTCAGAAACTTGATTTGGGGTGTGGACCAAGTTCAGGAAAACACCCACTGATTGATACAGCCTTGTTAACATTGATGCAAGGAAGAGAGAAAAAAAAATTAAAAAAATAAAAAAATATGTATCAAAGGGAAAAAAAAAAAAAAAAAAAAACACAAGAAGAAGGAAAAAAAAAAATCACAAGAAAAAAAAAACACAAGAAAAAAAAAAAAAAAAAAAAAAACTTAAAAAAAAAAAAAATCCTTTAAACTTTCTCTATGATATCATTCAATCCATTTGGAAATAATGTTCCCAAACGATATATCCAAAACGTTTCTTTCCTGTTTAAAAGAGCATTCCTGTTTGCAACTCCAGAGGGTATCTGCTCCACTGGAGTTACTTTTATGTTAAAAATTTTATTATGTTTAAGTAGTAGATGCCTTGAGAGACTATGTTTTAAAAAGCCATTTTTTGCTCTATTTCTGTGGCCATTAATGCGGGACCGCAGTGTCTGTACAGTGCGTCCCACATACTGCAAGCCACAACTGCATGTGATGACATATACAACATGATCACTACTACAGGTGAGTCTTTGTGAGATTTCAAAGACATCACCAGTATTATTGCATTTAATAGTTTTAGCCCCATGATCTAGGATCCCACAGGTGCAACATTTTTTGGAGTTACATTTAAAAACTCCGGTGCCTTGAAGAACTCCACATAAAGTTTGATCCTTATTTTTATAAATGTTTTTTCTTTTTGGATCCAACTGTTTTTTTAATTTACTGGGGGCCACCAAATTTTTCAAAGTTTTCCCCCTTCTATATGTAATCCCTGGTTTATCAGGGAGATGTTTTCCCAAGACAGGGTCACGCTTCAAGATGTACCAATATTTAGAAAGCACAGTTCTTATGATTTTATTGCCCCTATTGAATGTTGTCACAAAATTCAATTTCCAGCGATCATCACTTTTTTCCTTACCAGTAGTCAAAGTGTCCCCCTTCCTGGTTTTTCCTTTTAAACATTCTTCCTGTGTTTTTATTTTGTTGTCCCTATATGCACCATTTATCAAATTTTTCGGGTATCTTTTTTCTTTAAATTTTCTTTTTAGAATTTTAGACTGAGCTACATAATCAGATTCTCTCGTACAATTCTTTCTGATGCGATAAAATTGGCTGTGGGGTATATTAACCTTCCACTTCTTGTAATGTGCACTATTGAAATCTAAAAAGCCATTTGAATCCACTTTTTTGAAGTGGGATTTCGTGATGATTTTTTTACCACTATGGCTGATCTCTAAATCAAGAAATACCATTTTTTCTTTATTAATTTGTGATGTAAAGGTAATCCCCCAGGTGTTATTATTGAGCTCCTTTATGAATTGTGCCGCTTCCTCCTCTGTCCCCTTCCATATGATAATCAGATCATCTATGAAGCGCTTATAAAGCCTTATTTTGTCATAGAAAACAGGCTTAGAAAGTGACGATGAGGACTCGAATCGCCCCATGAATAAGTTTGCGAAACTTGGCGCGACCCGAGTCCCCATCGCGGTGCCGAGCAACTGTAAGTACAGTACGCCTTCAAAAATGAACACATTGTGTTCAAGAATGAATTTCAGACCCTTTAACAGAAAATCTCTTTGTTCGGGGAGCATCTCTGTCTTTGCTAAATAAAAACCCACTGCATTTACCCCCATTTCGTGATCTATGTTGGAATATAATGAATTAACATCCAATGAGATAAAGGAATAATTATCTTCCCATTCAATATCCCTCAGCTCCTCGATTAATTGTGTGGAATCTCTCAAATATGAAGGAAGAGACTTTACTAGATCTTGTAGAAACAGGTCAATATAATGAGAAAGATGACAAGTTAAAGACCCTATTCCTGATATAATTGGTCTACCAGGTGGTTTTTCACAGTTCTTATGCACTTTTGGTAGATGATAAAATAACGCCATGGTTGGCGCAGGATTTGATAAAAACCTTTTTTCTGTTTTATTGAGAATGTTCCTCTCATAGGCTTCCTTAATCATATGGTGATAGTCCCGAACAAAGGATTGTGTAGGATCTTCTTTTAGAATTTTGTAATATCTCATATCAGACAATATGTTCAAAGCTTCCTCAATATAGTCAGATCTGTTTTGCACAACTACTCCCCCTCCTTTATCAGCTTGCCTTATTACTATATCTGTATTTTGTCTCAAATCCTCCAATGCCATTTTCTCTCTTTTAGAGATATTGTTCTCCTTTTTTATCTTGTTTTTTCCAGTTCCATGCTTTTGGATTTTATGTTTATTATTATTATTTTCCCATTTCCTAAATTCTTCAGATACTAATGAAAAAAAGGTATCTATATTTGGTCCTCGGTGTTGATGAGGATTAAATAGAGATTTTGGGTGTACCTCCTTATGGATATATTCCCTTTCTTTGTTTGTCTCTATTGGGATCAGTATTTTTGGGGGATCCCCAATGTCCCCATTTTTTTCGTTCAACAAGAAATGCCTTTTAAGAGTGAGTTTACGAGTGTATGCATTTAAATCGAGAAAAAGATCGAATGCATTCATATCTTGAGCAGGGCAGAAATTTAGTCCCCTACTTAAAATTTCCATTTCTGAGGAGGATAAAATATGGGACGACAAATTAAATATTTTAACCAGAGGCGGATTTAGTTGTTTATAAGTTTCAGGGTTTCTTGTTTTTTTACATATTCTCAGATTTCTATTAGATCCCTTTCCTCTTTTTCCTCTTGCTCTACTTTTCTTTTTTTGGATCTTGATATTACAGTTGGTGCAAAGTAATTTGTAATATGATTCTTTTGTATTGGACTGAAAATTTGAGCTGTTTGTGAAGAACTGATTAGTGGTGGTAAAATTATTTCTGAAACACTTGGACGTGTGGGACCTATCTCTAAAAAAGAGATGTTGGATACTACTGAAGATGGTGATGGAGTGGGCGCTTGTGATACTGTGGTGAATGTAGATGGGGATTCTGTATGATCATGGATAGTTAGTTCATTTATATCAAATTGAACATTGGAAATTTCCAACCTGTGGGAAGCAGTAGGAATTTCCAATGGGGGAAGTCCAGGATTAGGGAGAGGTAATGTTGGAGCATTTTTCATTATAATGATCCTGGGCTCTAATGGAATGTTTTTTTCAATGGGTGGAGGTTTTTTCTTTTTTGCATTTTTATTCAATATGGTGTGAATGTTCTCTGGGGTAGATGTATTTAGAGGTAATTTAATTTGAGATATAGTTGTTTCAATATCATGTATATTTTTTATATTTGAATTGATTATAGTCCTTGTTTGTTTTAAACCTAATTCCTGTGGGACCAGGACTTCTGTTCTTAAATTAGTAGGTTTTTTCTTTGTTGGTCCATTGATACCTATCAGGTTTTTATTCCTGATTGGTTCCTTTGACATTGGTTTAGTTTTAACAGTATCCCTACGAAATTTTTTTATTTTTACATCTACTAGATAATTTTCAAATACTTTGAGTTTCCTGGTAATGTCATCATTCACCAAATTAAAAAAATGTAAACTTTTAAACTTTTCAAGTTCAAGTAATTTCTTTTCACAAATCATTGTGGCTTTACTGGCTAGCTCAGAACGCTTTTCCACTAACAAACTCATAAGACTATAAGAACAATCATTTAAAATATTATTCCAATTATTGGTAAAATTACTGTCATCTGAAAAAGTACTATTAAAATGTATCTTCAAACCATTTGGAACAATTTTTTGATGAATACAAATACCTAGAAATTCTGCATCAATCTGATGTCTTATTTCCATCTTCATATGTTTTTCAAAGTCCAAAAAAAGACCAGTGATGGTCCTTTTTGTCTCAATATCAATCACAGGTTCAGTACAAGAATTATCCAACCTTGTATTAGTCATGTTCTTAATGGATGATAACAGCTCCTTTCTCCTCTCAATTCTGTTGTTATAATACTCCATTTTCACTCTAGGCTGCTCGCTCCCCTTTGCTGTCTGGGGTGTCGATCTTCAACCGATTAGGAAGAACTCCTTTCGGTAACAATATACAAAAAAACCCTGTTTGGGAAGGTGTGATACTATATATAAGTGTAATTGAATTTTATACTAGTAGGATTTGTACTGTGTTTTTATGATACCTGAAGAAGGATATATACTGTATCCGAAACGCGTTGTATCTCTTCTATTTTAAGTTATGAAATAAAAAAATATGAAATATCATCTTTGAATGTGAGTCCTGGGAAGCGCTGCCATTCATGGGCTGGATGTGCTTTTCTTGAACTACTCATCCTGTGTGAGCCTTACTCTGGCTCTCTCACTTGGATCCACCCGAGGCAAGCTGCAAGCCCTGTATATTGAAAAGTATCTCAGAGGGAATTTGGAGGATACACGATCTAAAGCCATTTTAGTCTTTTATCAGGTGAGTGCATAAAATTGTGCACCCTTTAAAGACTATAATATTGTGTTTACGCACTTAGGGCGCCGCGATTTGTCTGTTCTTCTCTCCCAAACAGGGTTTTTTTGTATATTGTTACCGAAAGGAGTTCTTCCTAATCGGTTGAAGATCGACACCCCAGACAGCAAAGGGGAGCGAGCAGCCTAGAGTGAAAATGGAGTATTATAACAACAGAATTGAGAGGAGAAAGGAGCTGTTATCATCCATTAAGAACATGACTAATACAAGGTTGGATAATTCTTGTACTGAACCTGTGATTGATATTGAGACAAAAAGGACCATCACTGGTCTTTTTTTGGACTTTGAAAAACATATGAAGATGGAAATAAGACATCAGATTGATGCAGAATTTCTAGGTATTTGTATTCATCAAAAAATTGTTCCAAATGGTTTGAAGATACATTTTAATAGTACTTTTTCAGATGACAGTAATTTTACCAATAATTGGAATAATATTTTAAATGATTGTTCTTATAGTCTTATGAGTTTGTTAGTGGAAAAGCGTTCTGAGCTAGCCAGTAAAGCCACAATGATTTGTGAAAAGAAATTACTTGAACTTGAAAAGTTTAAAAGTTTACATTTTTTTAATTTGGTGAATGATGACATTACCAGGAAACTCAAAGTATTTGAAAATTATCTAGTAGATGTAAAAATAAAAAAATTTCGTAGGGATACTGTTAAAACTAAACCAATGTCAAAGGAACCAATCAGGAATAAAAACCTGATAGGTATCAATGGACCAACAAAGAAAAAACCTACTAATTTAAGAACAGAAGTCCTGGTCCCACAGGAATTAGGTTTAAAACAAACAAGGACTATAATCAATTCAAATATAAAAAATATACATGATATTGAAACAACTATATCTCAAATTAAATTACCTCTAAATACATCTACCCCAGAGAACATTCACACCATATTGAATAAAAATGCAAAAAAGAAAAAACCTCCACCCATTGAAAAAAACATTCCATTAGAGCCCAGGATCATTATAATGAAAAATGCTCCAACATTACCTCTCCCTAATCCTGGACTTCCCCCATTGGAAATTCCTACTGCTTCCCACAGGTTGGAAATTTCCAATGTTCAATTTGATATAAATGAACTAACTATCCATGATCATACAGAATCCCCATCTACATTCACCACAGTATTACAAGCGCCCACTCCATCACCATCTTCAGTAGTATCCAACATCTCTTTTTTAGAGATAGGTCCCACACGTCCAAGTGTTTCAGAAATAATTTTACCACCACTAATCAGTTCTTCACAAACAGCTCAAATTTTCAGTCCAATACAAAAGAATCATATTACAAATTACTTTGCACCAACTGTAATATCAAGATCCAAAAAAAGAAAAGTAGAGCAAGAGGAAAAAGAGGAAAGGGATCTAATAGAAATCTGAGAATATGTAAAAAAACAAGAAACCCTGAAACTTATAAACAACTAAATCCGCCTCTGGTTAAAATATTTAATTTGTCGTCCCATATTTTATCCTCCTCAGAAATGGAAATTTTAAGTAGGGGACTAAATTTCTGCCCTGCTCAAGATATGAATGCATTCGATCTTTTTCTCGATTTAAATGCATACACTCGTAAACTCACTCTTAAAAGGCATTTCTTGTTGAACGAAAAAAATGGGGACATTGGGGATCCCCCAAAAATACTGATCCCAATAGAGACAAACAAAGAAAGGGAATATATCCATAAGGAGGTACACCCAAAATCTCTATTTAATCCTCATCAACACCGAGGACCAAATATAGATACCTTTTTTTCATTAGTATCTGAAGAATTTAGGAAATGGGAAAATAATAATAATAAACATAAAATCCAAAAGCATGGAACTGGAAAAAACAAGATAAAAAAGGAGAACAATATCTCTAAAAGAGAGAAAATGGCATTGGAGGATTTGAGACAAAATACAGATATAGTAATAAGGCAAGCTGATAAAGGAGGGGGAGTAGTTGTGCAAAACAGATCTGACTATATTGAGGAAGCTTTGAACATATTGTCTGATATGAGATATTACAAAATTCTAAAAGAAGATCCTACACAATCCTTTGTTCGGGACTATCACCATATGATTAAGGAAGCCTATGAGAGGAACATTCTCAATAAAACAGAAAAAAGGTTTTTATCAAATCCTGCGCCAACCATGGCGTTATTTTATCATCTACCAAAAGTGCATAAGAACTGTGAAAAACCACCTGGTAGACCAATTATATCAGGAATAGGGTCTTTAACTTGTCATCTTTCTCATTATATTGACCTGTTTCTACAAGATCTAGTAAAGTCTCTTCCTTCATATTTGAGAGATTCCACACAATTAATCGAGGAGCTGAGGGATATTGAATGGGAAGATAATTATTCCTTTATCTCATTGGATGTTAATTCATTATATTCCAACATAGATCACGAAATGGGGGTAAATGCAGTGGGTTTTTATTTAGCAAAGACAGAGATGCTCCCCGAACAAAGAGATTTTCTGTTAAAGGGTCTGAAATTCATTCTTGAACACAATGTGTTCATTTTTGAAGGCGTACTGTACTTACAGTTGCTCGGCACCGCGATGGGGACTCGGGTCGCGCCAAGTTTCGCAAACTTATTCATGGGGCGATTCGAGTCCTCATCGTCACTTTCTAAGCCTGTTTTCTATGACAAAATAAGGCTTTATAAGCGCTTCATAGATGATCTGATTATCATATGGAAGGGGACAGAGGAGGAAGCGGCACAATTCATAAAGGAGCTCAATAATAACACCTGGGGGATTACCTTTACATCACAAATTAATAAAGAAAAAATGGTATTTCTTGATTTAGAGATCAGCCATAGTGGTAAAAAAATCATCACGAAATCCCACTTCAAAAAAGTGGATTCAAATGGCTTTTTAGATTTCAATAGTGCACATTACAAGAAGTGGAAGGTTAATATACCCCACAGCCAATTTTATCGCATCAGAAAGAATTGTACGAGAGAATCTGATTATGTAGCTCAGTCTAAAATTCTAAAAAGAAAATTTAAAGAAAAAAGATACCCGAAAAATTTGATAAATGGTGCATATAGGGACAACAAAATAAAAACACAGGAAGAATGTTTAAAAGGAAAAACCAGGAAGGGGGACACTTTGACTACTGGTAAGGAAAAAAGTGATGATCGCTGGAAATTGAATTTTGTGACAACATTCAATAGGGGCAATAAAATCATAAGAACTGTGCTTTCTAAATATTGGTACATCTTGAAGCGTGACCCTGTCTTGGGAAAACATCTCCCTGATAAACCAGGGATTACATATAGAAGGGGGAAAACTTTGAAAAATTTGGTGGCCCCCAGTAAATTAAAAAAACAGTTGGATCCAAAAAGAAAAAACATTTATAAAAATAAGGATCAAACTTTATGTGGAGTTCTTCAAGGCACCGGAGTTTTTAAATGTAACTCCAAAAAATGTTGCACCTGTGGGATCCTAGATCATGGGGCTAAAACTATTAAATGCAATAATACTGGTGATGTCTTTGAAATCTCACAAAGACTCACCTGTAGTAGTGATCATGTTGTATATGTCATCACATGCAGTTGTGGCTTGCAGTATGTGGGACGCACTGTACAGACACTGCGGTCCCGCATTAATGGCCACAGAAATAGAGCAAAAAATGGCTTTTTAAAACATAGTCTCTCAAGGCATCTACTACTTAAACATAATAAAATTTTTAACATAAAAGTAACTCCAGTGGAGCAGATACCCTCTGGAGTTGCAAACAGGAATGCTCTTTTAAACAGGAAAGAAACGTTTTGGATATATCGTTTGGGAACATTATTTCCAAATGGATTGAATGATATCATAGAGAAAGTTTAAAGGATTTTTTTTTTTTTTAAGTTTTTTTTTTTTTTTTTTTTTTTTCTTGTGTTTTTTTTTTTCTTGTGATTTTTTTTTTCCTTCTTCTTGTGTTTTTTTTTTTTTTTTTTTCCCCTTTGATACATATTTTTTTATTTTTTTTATTTTTTTTTCTCTCTTCCTTGCATCAATGTTAACAAGGCTGTATCAATCAGTGGGTGTTTTCCTGAACTTGGTCCACACCCCAAATCAAGTTTCTGAGACTGGGATAAAAGGTGTGATACTATATATAAGTGTAATTGAATTTTATACTAGTAGGATTTGTACTGTGTTTTTATGATACCTGAAGAAGGATATATACTGTATCCGAAACGCGTTGTATCTCTTCTATTTTAAGTTATGAAATAAAAAAATATGAAATATCATCTTTGAATGTGAGTCCTGGGAAGCGCTGCCATTCATGGGCTGGATGTGCTTTTCTTGAACTACTCATCCTGTGTGAGCCTTACTCTGGCTCTCTCACTTGGATCCACCCGAGGCAAGCTGCAAGCCCTGTATATTGAAAAGTATCTCAGAGGGAATTTGGAGGATACACGATCTAAAGCCATTTTAGTCTTTTATCAGGTGAGTGCATAAAATTGTGCACCCTTTAAAGACTATAATATTGTGTTTACGCACTTAGGGCGCCGCGATTTGTCTGTTCTTCTCTCCCAAACAGGGTTTTTTTGTAAACTAGATTGTTGGAGAGTTTGGTGGGGTGGGAGACGTCTCGGATAATTATGGGCGGAGATTTTAATGACGTAGCAGACGGGACCATGGATAGATCTGGCTCTGGGGTCACTCACGGACAAGGACGAGGGAATGGCATCCAATCACTCTTGGAACACCTAGATTTGGTCGACGTGTGGAGAATACACCATCCCCTGCATAGGGACTACTCCCACTACTCTCATGTACACGATTCCCACGCTAGGATTGATTGTTGGTTGGTGCACTCGTCATTAATACCCCTAATTACACATTCAAACATACAAAATATCCATATATCGGATCACGCCCCAGTAACATTCAATTCTAACCTAACAACTCCAATACATCAGGAGAGGATGTGGCGTTTTCCTTCATACCTTTATCAGTCGGACGATTTTAAAAAATATTTACAGATGTCTTGGGAGGTCTATAAGGGTGACAACCGTGCTCATTGTAATGACGCTCATTTGTTTTGGATGGCCTCTAAGGCCGTATTGAGGAGCCAGATTATCTCTTATGTCAGTCACAAAAAAAAGAATTGATGAAACGTGTAGTAGACACACAAACATCATTAACTCAGGCATACAAGGACTTTAAGCTAAGCAATACACCAGCAACAAAAGAAAAATTCTTAAGGGCTAGGGAGGAGGCGGATGCGTTGGCTCACGAAAGGGCCTTGTTCAACTTAGACTACCAGAAACATAAATATTTTAAATGGGGTAATAAACCAGGGAAGGTGCTGGCATCCCTTACACGTCCATATAGGAAAGCAAAGAAAATACACAAAATCAAACGACGTGATGGTCACATATTGGCAAACAATGAGGAAATAGTAGACGAATTCAGAACATTTTTTAGTGAGCTATACAGCTCGGAGTCAGGAGGGGAAGAGGCGAGTGGAGAATTTCTTAAAGATTACCTAGCACCGACACTTACAGACGAAGAGAGGGAGGCCATCAATTCTCCTATAACACCCTCGGAGATTTTACAAGTTATAACTAAACTGAAATTATCTAAGGCACCAGGCCCAGATGGGTTCAGCAATGAGCACTATAAAATCCTGGGAACCAGCCTGACCTCACACTTGTGTGAGTTATATAATAGCATAGTTGAGTTTGGCCACCTTCCTGATCGGTTCAACGAGGCGGTTGTCATTATTCTTCCAAAACCAGGCAAAGATCACGCGCAGGTTGAAGGATATAGACCAATATCGTTACTTAACTCAGATTTCAAAATATTCACAAAAATTTTGGCTGACAGATTACAAAGAATTATCCCTAGTCTGATCTCACCACAGCAAACTGGGTTTGTACATGGGAAATCCATTACATACAACATCAGAACAGCCCTGGGAGCCATATCCTACTGTAGAGCGAAACGACTTATGAAGCCTATCGTGGTTAGCCTGGACGCCGATAAGGCGTTCGATAGGGTGGCATGGGGTTACCTGTTTGATCTGTTATTATTTAGTGGGTTTGGTTCATGGTTCTGCAAGGCAGTTAAATCTATTTATAAAAACCCACTGTCTAGGATGTTAGTTAATAACACACTATCTAAGCCCTTTGAAATCCAGCGTGGAACACGCCAGGGTTGCCCTTTGTCTCCCCTTTTGTTTAATTTGGCACTAGACCCATTCTTGAGAACATTACAGAGTGAGGCGGCGTTTGAAGGGGTGAGAGTGGGAACTACATCCTTAAAGATCTCGGCTTTCGCAGACGACATCCTTTTATTTATTGCCAATCCAACTCAGGCAATTCCGGCTATCATGATCAACTTGGAGAAATTTGGTAAATGTTCTGGTTTCAAGGTGAATTATAGCAAGTCTGAGGCTCTGGCGGTATTCAAATCTGGGAGGTTGAATGATCCCTCGTTTCCATTTCAATGGAGCCAGGAATCTATTAAATATTTGGGGATAAGATTGCCTGCAGACCCCTCCATCTTATATAGAGTAAACTGTCAACCTTTGATTTCTTCCATAGTTGGTCTTCTCCAATTGTGGAAGCATTTTACACTATCATTCTCAGGTAGATGTCATTTAATTAAGATGATAGTTTTCCCTAAATTGTTATACGCCTTTCAGACGTTGCCACTGCTCCTGACTAAGGCAGACCTTAGTATACTAAATTCAAATTTTCGTAAATTTATATGGGGGGTGGGAGGCAGAACGCGTATAGGTCTTTTTAAATTGCAGGCGACGAGGGCAGAAGGTGGTATAAATTTTCCTGATCTGGGTAGATATAACTTAGCAGCCAATTTTAGGTACGCCATTGACTGGATAAGGGGTGTCTCTCATTATGCCAACATTGATCTAGAACAACAATTTTGCCCGCATATCTCACTGTCGGCATTGTTACATCTGAAGGGGGAGGATCTCCCATTGGAGATACGGGATCATCCAACTATGTGGCAAACGATGCTGACCTGGAGACATAGTAGGAAAATTTGTAAATTAAAGGCAGGTTTGTCTCCATATCAGCCCTTCTTGGATAATCCGGGGTTCTTAAGGGGCTCCGCACCATCTTTCTATAGACGTCTGGCTTCTCAGGGCTGTAGACAAGCAATCGATCTATTGGATCTTAACCTTTCGGTATTATCCTTTGAGGCGGCATCACAACGCTTCCCACTATTTAGTAATAACGCTTTTCTTTTTCTTCAGGCGCGTAGCCTAGCACAGAAGTGTCAGCTGAGTGGGGGGGGCGGAGGAGGGGAGGACAAACCTGGATGAATTTATTAGAAATACAAGAACACAACCGGCATCCATAAGCAACATCTACTCAGTACTACGGAAAAAATGGACGTGGGAAGGTAAAACTACAGGAGTGGCTAGGTGGTTGAAGGACCTCCCAGGTCTCAAGGTGGAGGATCTTCTTGACGCAACATTAGCACAAAGGAAAGTACTGTCATATAGTAGTTATTCTGACATGGCTCTACTAATTTTACATAGAGCCTACATCACGCCTTATTTGCAGTTTAGGATGTCTCCGGTCTCAGTCTACTTGTGTTCCAAATGTAAATCCCGCAACACAGATATTTATCACCATCTGTGGAGCTGCCCGAAGATCCAGGAGTTGTGGAGTAGTGTTCATGATGAGTTACAAAAGTTGTGTGGAGTCAATTTCGCGCTCACCCCTCAATGGGCTATTTTTAATATTCTGGATGAAACACAAAACAAATTATCTAAATATATCAAAGCTACACTCATGATTTGGGCATCGGCGACCAGGAAGAATATACTTCATTCATGGTTAAATCCGGTAGCCCCGTCGCTTTCTCTTGTTCGTACAAAAATCCAATTCATATTTAAAATGGAATGGATGGATGCTTTGTCTAACAAAGAAAAAATGGTAGGCAAATTTTTGTCTACATGGTCTTCTCTCATCCCGTCTCTACCTTTGGAGACTAGGGAGAAGCTGAAAGCGCAGTTTGAAAACACACAATGGTATTTGTTACAGAGGATAGGCGGCAATACACCAGTTCCGTGAATTGCTTTGTTGGTTATGCGCATGCAGAGATTGGGGTTCTTGGGAGGGGGAGGGTTTGGGTTGAGTTTATGACTGTTAATTCTTCATGTCATTACCAATTGTATGATGATTATATTGGAAAATGTAATAAACAGATTTTGAAAAAAAAAAAAGATGAAAAGACAAACGTAGAGATGAAATAGATTTAGCAAAGTGAGGCCCAACTTTCTGAACAGAGCGAGGATAGGAAAGGTAACTTTGCGGTCAACACAAAACCCTACAAAAACCACGCAAAGGGGGCAAAAAGACCCTCCGTACCGAACTAACGGCACGGAGGTACACCCTCTGCGTCCCAGAGCTTCCAGCAAGCAGTAAAAAACAAATTGACAAGCTGGACAGAAAAAAACAGCAAACAAATAGCAAAGAGGAACTTAGCTATGCAGAGCAGCAGGCCACAGGAACGATCCAGGAGGAAAAAGGTCCAATACTAGAACATTGACTGGAGGCCAGGATCAAAGCACTAGGTGGAGTTAAATAGAGCAGCACCTAACGACTTCACCACATCACCTGAGGAAGGAAACTCAGAAGCCGCAGTACCACTTTCCTCCACCAACGGAAGCTCACAGAGAGAACCAGCCGAAGTACCACTTGTGACCACAGGAGGGAGCTCTGCCACAGAATTCACAACAGTACCCCCCCCTTGAGGAGGGGTCACCGAAACCTCACCAGAGCTCCCAGGATGACCAGGATGAGCCATATGAAAGGCACGAACAAGATCGGGAGCATGGACATCAGAGGCAAAGACCCAGGAATTATCTTCCTGAGCATAACCCTTCCACTTAACCAGATACTGGAGTTTCCGCCTTGAAACACGAGAATCCAAAATCTTCGCCACAATATACTCCAACTCCCCCTCCACCAAAACCGGGGCAGGAGGATCAACAGATGGAACCATAGGTGCCACGTATCTCCGCAACAATGACCTATGGAATACGTTATGTATGGAAAAAGAATCTGGAAGGGTCAGACGAAAAGACACAGGATTAAGAACCTCAGAAATTCTATACGGACCAATAAAACGAGGTTTAAACTTAGGAGAGGAAACCTTCACAGGAATATGACGAGAAGATAACCAAACCAAGTCCCCAACCCGAAGTCGGGGACCTACACAGCGTCTGCGATTAGCGAAACGTTGAGCCTTCTCCTGGGACAAAGTCAAATTGTCCACTACATGAGTCCAAATCTGCTGCAACCTGTCCACCACAGTATCCACACCAGGACAGTCCAAAGACTCAACCTGCCCTGAAGAGAAACGAGGATGGAACCCAGAGTTGCAGAAAAACGGTGAAACCAAGGTAGCCGAGCTGGCTCGATTAATAAGGGCGAACTCAGCCAAAGGCAAAAAGGACACCCAGTCATCCTGATCAGCAGAAACAAAGCATCTCAGATATATTTCCAAGGTCTGATTGGTTCGTTCGGTCTGGCCATTAGTCTGAGGATGGAAAGCCGAGGAAAAAGACAAGTCAATGCCCATCCTACCACAAAAGGCTCGCCAAAACCTCGAAACAAACTGGGAACCTCTGTCAGAAACGATATTCTCTGGAATGCCATGTAAACGAACCACATGCTGGAAAAACAATGGCACCAAATCAGAGGAGGAAGGCAATTTAGACAAGGGTACCAAATGGACCATCTTAGAGAAGCGATCACAGACCACCCAAATGACTGACATCTTTTGAGAGACGGGAAGATCTGAAATAAAATCCATAGAGATATGTGTCCAAGGCCTCTTCGGGACCGGCAAGGGCAAAAGCAACCCACTGGCACGAGAACAGCAGGGCTTAGCCCGAGCACAAATCCCACAGGACTGCACAAAAGAACGCACATCCCGCGACAGAGATGGCCACCAAAAGGATCTAGCCACTAACTCTCTGGTACCAAAGATTCCAGGATGACCAGCCAACACCGAACAATGAACCTCAGAGATAACTTTATTCGTCCACCTATCAGGGACAAACAGTTTCTCCGCTGGGCAACGATCAGGTTTATTAGCCTGAAATTTTTGCAGCACCCGCCGCAAATCAGGGGAGATGGCAGACACAATTACTCCCTCTTTGAGGATACCCGCCGGCTCAGATACACCCGGAGAGTCGGGCACAAAACTCCTAGACAGAGCATCCGCCTTCACATTTTTAGAGCCCGGAAGGTATGAAATCACAAAGTCAAAACGGGCAAAAAACAACGACCAACGAGCTTGTCTAGGATTCAATCGCTTGGCGGACTCGAGATAAGTCAAGTTCTTATGATCAGTCAAGACCACCACGCGATGCTTAGCTCCTTCAAGCCAATGACGCCACTCCTCGAATGCCCACTTCATGGCCAGCAACTCTCGATTGCCCACATCATAATTTCGCTCAGCAGGCGAAAACTTCCTGGAAAAGAAGGCGCATGGTTTCATCACCGAGCAATCAGAACTTCTCTGCGACAAAACAGCCCCTGCTCCAATCTCAGAAGCATCAACCTCAACCTGGAACGGAAGCGAAACATCTGGTTGACACAACACAGGGGCAGAAGAAAAACGACGCTTCAACTCTTGAAAAGCTTCCACCGCAGCAGAAGACCAATTGACCAAATCAGCACCTTTCTTGGTCAAATCGGTCAATGGTTTAGCAATACTAGAAAAATTGCAGATGAAGCGACGATAAAAATTAGCAAAGCCCAGGAACTTTTGCAGACTTTTCAGAGATGTCGGCTGAGTCCAATTATGGATGGCTTGGACCTTAACAGGGTCCATCTCGATAGTAGAAGGGGAAAAGATGAACCCCAAAAATGAAACCTTCTGAACACCAAAGAGACACTTTGATCCCTTCACAAACAAAGAATTAGCACGCAGGACCTGAAACACCGTTCTGACCTGCTTCACATGAGACTCCCAATCATCCGAGAAGATCAAAATGTCATCTAAGTACACAATCAGGAATTTATCCAGGTACTCTCGGAAGATGTCATGCATAAAGGACTGAAACACTGATGGAGCATTGGCAAGTCCGAATGGCATTACTAGATACTCAAAATGGCCCTCGGGCGTATTAAATGCAGTTTTCCACTCATCGCCTCGCTTAATACGCACAAGATTATACGCACCACGAAGATCTATCTTGGTGAACCAACTAGCCCCCTTTATCCGAGCAAACAAATCAGATAACAATGGCAAGGGGTACTGAAATTTAACCGTGATCTTATTTAGAAGGCGGTAATCTATACAAGGTCTCAGTGAACCATCCTTCTTGGCTACAAAAAAGAACCCTGCTCCTAATGGCGACGATGACGGGCGAATATGCCCCTTCTCCAAAGACTCCTTCACATAACTCCGCATAGCGGCGTTCTCAGGCACAGATAAATTAAACAGTCGACCTTTTGGGACTTTACTACCAGGAATCAAATCGATAGCACAATCACAATCCCTATGCGGAGGTAGGGTATCGGACTTGGGCTCATCAAATAAATCCCGGTAATCAGACAAGATCTCAGGAACCTCAGAAGGGGTGGATGACGAAATAGTCAGAAATGGGACATCACCATGTTCCCCCTGACAACCCCAGCTGGACACAGACATGGATTTCCAATCTAATACTGGATTATGGAATTGTAGCCATGGCAACCCCAACACGACCACATCATGCAGATTATGCAACACCAGAAAGCGAATAACCTCCTGATGTGCAGGAGCCATGCATATGGTCAGCTGGGTCCAGTACTGAGGCTTATTCTTGGCCAAAGGCGTAGCATCAATTCCTCTCAATGGAATAGGACACTGCAAGGGCTCCAAGAAAAACCCACAATGCCTAGCATACTCCAAGTCCATCAAATTAAGAGCAGCGCCTGAGTCCACAAATGCCATGACAGAATACGATGACAAAGAGCAGATCAAGGTAACAGACAGAAGAAATTTTGACTGTACCATACCAATGGTGGCAGACCTAGCGAACCGCTTAGTGCGCTTAGGACAATCAGAGATAGCATGAGTGGAATCACCACAGTAGAAACACAGCCCATTCAGACGTCTGTGTTCTTGCCGTTCAACTCTGGTCAAAGTCCTATCGCACTGCATAGGCTCAGGTTTAAGCTCAGGTAATACCACCAAATGGTGCACAGATTTACGCTCACGCAAGCGTCGACCGATCTGAATGGCCAAAGACATAGACTCATTCAGACCAGCAGGCATAGGAAATCCCACCATGACATCCTTAAGGGCTTCAGAGAGACCTTTTCTGAAAATAGCTGCGAGCGCACCTTCATTCCACTGAGTGAGTACGGACCACTTTCGAAATTTCTGACAATATACCTCTATTTCATCCTGACCCTGACACAGAGCCAGCAAATTCTTCTCTGCCTGATCCACAGAATTAGGCTCATCGTACAGCAATCCGAGCGCCAGGAAAAATGCATCGATATTACTTAATGCAGGATCTCCTGACGCAAGAGAAAATGCCCAGTCCTGAGGGTCGCCACGCAAAAAAGAAATAACGATCCTAACTTGTTGAACTGGGTCACCAGAGGAGTGAGGTTTCAAAGCCAGAAATAGTTTACAATTATTTTTGAAACTCAGAAATTTAGTTCTATCTCCAAAAAACAAATCAGGAATAGGAATTCTCGGTTCTAACATAGAATTCTGAACCACAAAGTCTTGAATAGTTTGTACTCTTGCCGTGAGCTGATCCACACATGAAGACAGACCTTTAATGTCCATTGCTACACCTGTGTCCTGAACCACCCAAATGTCTAGGGGAAAAAAAAGGCAAAACACAGTGCAAAGAAAAAAAAATGGTCTCAGAACTTCTTTTTTCCCTCTATTGGGAATCATTAGTACTTTGGGCCTCCAGTACTGTTATGAAAGGTAATTCAGTACCACAATGGACATAAAGGTCAGCGCACATACAGTGACCTGGCAATAACCCAAAAAACAAGAACGAGCTCTGAGACGTGGGAACTCTGTTGACCGCAATCCCTAATCCTCTCCAACCACACTAAAGGCAGCCGTGGATTGCGCCTAACGCTCCCTATGCAACTCGGCACGGCCTGAGAAACTAGCTAGCCTGAAGATAGAAAATAAGCCTACCTTGCCTCAGAGAAATACCCCAAAGGAAAAGGCAGCCCCCACATATAATGACTGTGAGTTAAGATGAAAAGACAAACGTAGAGATGAAATAGATTTAGCAAAGTGAGGCCCAACTTTCTGAACAGAGCGAGGATAGGAAAGGTAACTTTGCGGTCAACACAAAACCCTACAAAAACCACGCAAAGGGGGCAAAAAGACCCTCCGTACCGAACTAACGGCACGGAGGTACACCCTCTGTGTCCCAGAGCTTCCAGCAAGCAGTAAAAAACAAATTGACAAGCTGGACAGAAAAAAACAGCAAACAAATAGCAAAGAGGAACTTAGCTATGCAGTGCAGCAGGCCACAGGAACGATCCAGGAGGAAACAGGTCCAATACTAGAACATTGACTGGAGGCCAGGATCAAAGCACTAAGTGGAGTTAAATAGAGCAGCACCTAACGACTTCACCACATCACCTGAGGAAGGAAACTCAGAAGCCGCAGTACCACTTTCCTCCACCAACGGAAGCTCACAGAGAGAACCAGCGAAGTACCACTTGTGACCACAGGAGGGAGCTCTGCCACAGAATTCACAACAAGGGAGACTATGGAGCTCTCTACTGTAAGAGCAGGGAGACTATAGAACTCTCTACTGTAAGAGCAGGGAGAATATGGAGCTTACTACTGTAAGAGCAGTGAGACTATAGAACTCTCTACTGTAAGAGCAGGGAGACTATAGAGCTCTCTACTGTAAGAGCATGGAGATTATGGAGCTCTCTACTGTAAGAGCAGGGAATCTATGGAGCTCTTTACTGTAAGAGCTGGGAGAATATGGAGCTCTCTACTGTAAGAGTAGTGAGACTATAGAGCTCTCTACTGTAAGAGCAGGGAGACTATGGAGCTCTCTACTGTAAGAGCAGGGAAACTATGGAGCTCTTTACTGTAAGAGCAGGGAGAATATTGAGCTCTCTACTGTAAGAGTAGTGAGACTATGGAGCTCTCTACTGTAAGAGCAGGGAGATTATAGAGCTCTCTACTGTAAGAGCAGGGAGAATATGGAGCTTACTTTGTAGGTCTGTGTGGAGGCCAATTATACTGTTTGAAGAGCTGTGTGGGGTCCATTATACTATGTCTCTGTATGTATGTAATTGGTCCATATATGTGTCGGTAAGTATGTGCTCCGTCCATGCATGCATCAGTATGTACTGTATGTGTTCCTTCCATGCATGTGTCTGTATGCAAACTGCAGATATGCTGCTGACAACATGATACTGTATGGGGACGGATTGATCTTAGATTGATCTATTAGTGATTGCTCTGTCCCCATCATTCTTCCTCAGCCGGTGTAAAGAGGCCGGGAAACAAGCACCGAAGGATTATTATATTGTCGATCAAACTTCTTTAACTACCTGCACTCAGCGCATGTAAATGCTACGTAAATGTTTCTGTGTGATGGTGCAATATGTTAACATTTATCGCCCAAACTTTAAACATTTGCCAGGGGTCCCACTGTGTCTAAAACCAGCCCTGTCCCCCTCCAGGCATTCCTGACTAAAGCAAATTTAGCTACAGTACCTTGTTATGCCTTTATTTCTCAGGTTATAACTTGGTAGAGTTTGTATTTATCTCATGAATTTGATATTGTTTTATTTTTCAGGAGAAACAGGGCTTCCTTGGGTGATGTAAATTACAGGTATTCATTTCTCTTTTATTTCAAATCTTACTGAAAGTCCAAAAAAGTGAGGAAAAATTACTGTTTTCTTCAATTTCATCTCTGATATTTTGCAAATGTTTTTTTATTTAAACTTTTATATGCGCATAGATTTATTTCTGAATTTATTATTACATGAGTCCATCTATGTTAGTTTATGATATTTTTAAGTCTAGTATTTAATCTAAAATACAATAATGTGCCGTAACGTACTGATCACTGAAGAGGGAAATTCTGTTTTGGAAATTAGATAAGGCCTGACATTACTTTGTAGACCATAGCGCAAATGTAGAAGAATAAACCCTTCTAAAGACCATTATTACACACCTAAATGTATGCTCACATGAGTAGAGCCTGTCCTTTGACAAATAGTTTTTTCCTGAAATGAGACATAAAATATTTAGATATAAAAGGTTATACATTTTTCTTAATATTTTTTATTACTTTTATGTAGTTATTTTACTGCCCTAATCCTAGCTCTTTCCTTATTCCTAAGTGTAGCCCTAACCCTAGTTATTGTAAAAAATACACAAAAATTATTAAAATGTGGCCGAGGCATGGAGATTTCAGAGAGACTTGCAGCACAATATTTTTCATCCATAAAAGGCATATTATGGACCATTGTGGAATTATTATTATTATTATTAGTATGCTCTATGCATCTAAAATGAATAAAAAATTGTCCTTTTTATTATTTGTTTTTTCATAACTAGGCAAGAACTAATATTAAATTTAATAATTGTAACAGTAACAGAAATAGTAATAACATTAATAATAATAACAGTAGTGTTTGTAGTAAAAGAAAAAGCCCAGAAATAGCTTAAAAAAAACAGGATTGTGGTAATATTTTTTTCTTGTGATAAAACCTATTTTTCTTATGAACTTACCTTCTTTTATTCCTAAAATTTGTCTGCGGTCATTAAATTACTGATAATTTTCGCCATTTTTTGGTTGCGGTACAATGGACACAGTGTAACTATGATGTTCCTTCTTCTATGGAGGGTGTATCACAGCACAGTGAGAGCTTTCTGCCCAAATTTCTCCTGAAGGTTTGACCTTTTATACATCACTGCCCTCCCCGCTGACATACTGCACCATGCCCCTTGTGTATAATTAGGAATCTGGAAAGTTAGAATTAGATTCCTTGATAGGGCGTTGATCCAAGGAACTAGTCTGATTGCCGTATGTGGAGTCGGGAAGGAATTTTTTCCCCAATGTGGAGCTTACTCTTTGCCACATGGGTTTTTTTTCCTTCCTCTGGATCAGCATGTTACGGCATGTTAGGTTAGGCTATGGGTTGAACTAGATGGACTTATAGTCTTCCATCAACCACGATAACTGTGTAAGTATGTTACTAAAACTAAACTGAATAAAAATGCTGATTGCTGTGACCTGATGCTAAATTATGTTACCCCGGGGACTGATGAACTTGAATGTAATGGATGTGACCTGGAAGAAAACATCCTCATCAGAACAGTAATAATGGACTAGAATTGTGATTGAATGTAACATCAGTAGTTGGAAAACCCAAATTGTATTATTATATCATTTACTTACAAATCATAATCAACTGTTTCATCAGATTTGCTGAAACAAGAAATAGACATCTTCACATGTAATGGCTGCAAAGACTCATGAAACATGGAAACCTTTTTGTAAGATCAATAAAAATATGGAGCTCTCTACTGTAAGAGCAGGGAGATTATAGAGCTCTCTACTGTAAGAGCAGGGAAACTATGGAGCTCTCTACTGTAAGAGCAGGGAGACTATAGAGCTCTCTACTGTAAGAGCAGGGAGACTATAGAGCTCTCTACTGTAAGAGCAGGGAGATTATAGAGCTCTCTACTGTAAAAGCAGGGAAACTATAGAGCTCTCTACTGTAAGAGCCAGGAGACGATGGAGCTCTCTATTGTAAGAGCAGGGAGACTATGGAGCTCTCTACTGTAAGAGCAGTGAGACTATAGAGCTCTCTACTGTAAGAGCAGGGAGACTATGGAGTTCTCTACTGTAAGAGCAGTGAGACTATAGAGCTCTCTACTGTAAGAGCAGGGAGACTATAGAGCTCTCTACTGTAAGAGCAGTGAGACTATAGAGCGCTCTACTGTAAGAGCAGGGAGACTATAGAGCTCTCTACTGTAAGAGCAGTGAGACTATGGAGCTCTCTACTGTAAGAGCAGGGAGACTATAGAGCTCTCTACTGTAAGAGCAGGGAGACTATAGAGCTCTCTGCTGTAAGAGCATGGAGACTATGGAGATCTCTACTGTAAGAGCAGTGAGACTATGGAGCTCTCTACTGTAAGAGCAGTGAGACAATAGAGCTCTCTACTGTAAGAGCAAGGAGACTATAGAGCTCTCTACTGTAAGAGCAGGTAGACTATGGAGCTCTCTACTGCAAGAGCAGTGAGACTATAGAGCTCTCTACTGTAAGAGTAGTGAGACTATGGAGCTCTCTATTATTAGAGCAGTGAGACTATGGAGCTATCTACTGCAAGAGCAATGAGACAATAGAGCTCTCTACTGTAAGAGCAGGGAGACTATAGAATTCTCTACTGTAAGAGCAGGGTGACTATAGAGCTCTCTACTGTAAGAGCAGTGAGACTATGGAGCTTTCCGCCCCAATATGTTTTGATGTTTGATTTGTTGGAAGAGTTCATGCGAGGCCTGCATGTGACTAATATACGAATATATAATAATTACGTTACATGTATTAGATTATTGGTGATGAGTAAATGTTCTTGAATTTTCTATTGACCTCCATTTGGAGTTTGAGAATATTTTTGTTCTCCCCAATATAAAGATAATTAGGAACTATATCATAGAAAAATATTTAGAATTGAGAGTCCTCAGTGGTTGATACCTTTTAATAGCTAACTGAAAAGATGGTAACAAATAGCAAGCTTTCGAGACTACTCAGGTCTCTTCATCAGGCATAGACTAATACAAATTCTGAAAAAAACACATATTTATGCACAATACAGCCCAGAAATATTGGCATGGATAAGACAGGTGACGTGAAGCAGAGCTACCATTATGTGAGAGTGATAAACAGTTGTGTCCATAAATATTGGAAAAGTTCATAGATAAGGAGTGTGAATGTTTTGTCCTCTGATTGAGGTCTGGTTTTGTATTCTGATGCCCCCATGCGGTCTGAGGAGCAAATTCCTTAAATGATGTAAAAAGACATAAATCCATGCGACACATTAATTCCTGCACTGAATGTGTCAAAGGTCATCATCAGTTTATATTACTAGATTCTTCTGTCTCTTTGAGATTTTAAATGACCCTTTATACAAGTAATCTCATTCCCATGGTGCAATGATCAGGGAGACAAAAATGTTTTGCCACAGGTACATCTATTCTTTTTTCTCTTATTGTGTGGCGATGAGAGTTCATCCTTGTTCTCATTTTTTGCCCTGTCTCCCCTACATACAGACCTCCAGTTGGACATTTAGTACAAATAATTAGGTACACCACATTAGATGTGATGCAGCTCAAAGTACCTGGGATCTTGTAGTCCTGATGTGATGTCTTGTGGTCCTGATCTTTGTCTTGTCCGTGGTCATTATGAATGGACAGGTTTTACATTTTGCAAGGAAAGGTTCCTGCAGCTGTTGAGAGGACAGGGAGCTTCTGACAATGATACTTCTTAGATTTGGGGGCTACCTAAAACACAGTAGTGGGGGGGTCTGGAAAAATGCATTGTAAGTGGGCATCTTTTTGTAGTAAAGGTTGGAATTTCCGGGCAGTTCCCCTTAGCACCTCCAGATTTGGATTGTACAGTTAAGTCCATATATATTTGGACAGAGACAACATTTTTCTAATTTTGGTTATAGACATTTGGTTATAGACATGCAGTTGAAGTTCAGACTTTCAGCTTTCATTTGAGGGTATCCACATTAAAATTGGATGAAGGGTTTAGGAGTTTCAGCTCCTTAACATGTACCACCCTGTTTTTAAAGGGACCAAAAGTAATTGGACAGATTCAATAATTTATAATAAAATGTTCATTTCTAGTACTTGGTTGAAAACCCTTTGATGGCAATGACTGCCTGAAGTCTTGAACTCATGGACCTCACCAGATGCTGTGTTTCCTCCTTTTTGATTCTCTGCCAGGCCTTCACTGCGGTGGTTTTCAGTTGATGTTTGTGGGCCTTTCTGTCTGAGGATAAGTCTTTAACAAGTGAAATCCATGCTCAATTGGGTTGAGATCAGGTGACTGACTTGGCAATTCAAGAATATCCCACTTCTTTGCTTTAATAAACTCCTGGGTTGCTTTGGCTTTATGTTTTGGGTCATTGTCCATCTGTAGTATGAAACGACGACCAATCAGTTTGGCTGCATTTGGCTGGATCTGAGCACACGGTATGGCTCTGAATACCTCAGAATTCATTTGTCTGCTTCTGTCCTGTGTCACATCATCAATAAACACTAGTGACCCAGTGCCACTGGCAGCCATGCATGCCCACGCCATCACACTGCCTCCGCCGTGTTTTACAGATGATGTGCTATGCTTTGGATCATGAGCTGTACCACGCCTTCGCCATACTTTTCTTTCCATCATTCTGGTAGAGGTTGATCTTGGTTTCATCTGTCCAAAGAATGTTCTTCCAGAACTGTGCTGGCTTTTTTAGATGTTTTTTAGCAAAGTCCAGTCTAGCCTTTTTATTCTTGATGCTTATGAGTGGCTTGCACCGTGCAGTGAACCCTCTGTATTTACTTTCATGCAGTCTTCTCTTTATGGTAGATTTGGATATTGATACGCCTACCTCCTGGAGAGTGTTGTTCACTTGGTTGGCTGTTGTGAAGGGGTTTCTCTTCACCATGGAGATTATTCTGCGATCATCCACCTGTCTTCCGTGGGCGCCCAGGTCTTTTTGAATTGATGAATTCACCAGTGCTTTCTTTCTTTCTCAGGATGTACCAAACTGTAGATTTTGCCACTCCTAATATTGTAGCAATTTCTCGGATAGTTTTTTTTTCTGTTTTCGCATCTTAAGGATGGCTTGTTTCACCTGCATGGAGAGCTCCTTTGACCGCATGTTTACTTCACAGCAAAACCTTCCAAATGCAAGCACCACACCTCAAATCAACTCCAGGCCTTTTATCTGCTTAATTGAGAATGACATAGCAAAGGGATTGCACACACCTGTCCATGAAATAGCCTTGGAGCAGGGGTGTCAAACTTCATTCCTCGAGGGCCGCAAACCATGCATGTTTTCAAGATTTCCTTAGCATTGCACAAGGTGCTGCAATCATTATGTGTGTAGGTGATTAAATTATCACCTGTGCAGTACAAGGAAATCCTGAAAACATGACCTGGTTGCAGCCCTCGAGGAATGCAGTTTGACACCCCTGCCTTGGAGTCAATTGTCCAATTACTTTTGGTCAAACTTTTAATTTGATTCAAAACTTTCAAAATGCAGAGTCTCATCACAAAAGCAGTACATTGTACTACCCGGCATGGAAACTGTAACAGGAGGTTAGACATTCTTCTGTCTCTATTCTAAAACTCAGAAGGTTACACAAAAGGGCGAATGGATTCTGCAGACGGGCCATGGTGCACATTTGATAATTCGGACCATTTCTGGATTTTCCTATCCTCTGTACTATTTGGTAGAGTACACAAGTGCAGCCATCCTATCTCTGAGGGATCTACACTGATGGCCTTGACCCAAGGTTCATGTAAAGGGTGTGGAGGAGGCACAAACACCAGGTCCTTAGCCCTGGGTGGCAAATTCTGGCACCATAATGGTGTTGGTGGTGATGGTGGAGAGGGGGTTGAGGTCCCTTCTCTTAGTCTGCATGATGTACAAAAACAGAATACCTTAACAGCCTCTTGTGGCATTGTGTCATAAGGTTAATTGATAGTAGGTTGAAACTGCAACTATTATTGTCCTGAGATTATTGTGTCCTCTTGAGAATGATATACTGTGCCCTGTGCTTGCATCAAACAAAGAAAATAATTAATTGGTTAGAAAACAAGAAGACATCCCAGCGGTACCGTCTGAGGAAGAGTTCCTTGGGGACATCAGTGGAAGTCATGTTTACTCATTGAATAATACTTATTAGTAGCTCCAGGATAATGTAGGGTCTGGAACTAATTGCTGCTGAGTTGGCAAGACTGAGAGATTCCTAAAAACTGGAGATGAATGAATCAATTCGATGGGAATCCAAGTCATCTTGATTTGTTAGGAATTCACTGAACCCAGTAAATTTGAATCATTTGTCTTTTACGAATCATATCACATAGAATAGCACTGCCAATCTAGAGGGGCTAACATTGCATGTATAAATGCCTAGACAGGGAACGTAGCAACCATTTTATGGCATATCTGGACTGTAAGGCGACATCACAGTTCACAGATTAGCCATAGAGATAGGTACAGATAATATGAAACAGCACAGCAATTAAGAAGTTTAAGGTGTGATGAAACTCCTGCACAGAGGCCCACCGGGGAATTTACCTGTTCACCTATGGGCCAGCCCATGCCTAATTATGAAAACCTTTTAGTCATTCTTCGAGTTTCATGGATAGTTTTCTTGTAGTACAACAACTGGTCACAACTATTCACCATGTCAATATGCAACACAGAGCGCACAATGTATTGGTTGGAGTAATGTTTACCACATACAGATGCTTCTCGCAATATTAGAATATCATCAGAAAGTTAATTTATTTCAGTTCTTCAATACAAAAAGTGAAACTCATATATTATATAGAGTAATTACAAATAGAGAGATCTAGTTCAAGTGTTTATTTCTGTTAATGTTGCTGATTATGGCTTACAGCCAATGAAAACCCAAAAGTCATTATCTCAGTAAATTAGAATAATTAACAAAAAACTCTTGCAAAGGCTTCCTAAGCGATTAATAAGGTCCCTTAGACTGTTTCAGTAGCTCCACAATCATGGGGAAGACTGCTGACTTGACTTTAGGAAGGCAAAGTTTGACCAGCTTAGAGATGCCCTTAATCTGGTAGACTGGGACAATATCCTCAGAAATAAGAATACAGATAATAAATGGGAAATGTTTAAGAACATCCTAAATAGGCAGTGTAAGCGGTTTATACCTTGTGGGAATAAAAGGACTAGAAATAGGAAAAACCCAATGTGGCTAAACAAAGAAGTAAGACAGGCAATTAGCAGTAAAAAGAAAGCATTTGCACTACTAAAGCAGGATGGCACCATTGAAGCTCTAAAAAACTATAGGGAGAAAATACTTTATCTAAAAAACTAATTAAAGCTGCCAAAAAGGAAACAGAGAAGCACATTGCTAAGGAGAGTAAAACTAATCCCAAACTGTTCTTCAACTATATCAATAGTAAAAGAATAAAAACTGAAAATGTAGGCCCCTTAAAAAATAGTGAGGAAAGAATGGTTGTAGATGACGAGGAAAAAGCTAACATATTAAACACCTTCTTCTCCACGGTATTCACGATGGAAAATGAAATGCTAGGTGAAATCCCAAGAAACAATGAAAACCCTATATTAAGGGTCACCAATCTAACCCAAGAAGAGGTGCGAAACCGGCTAAATAAGATTAAAATCGATAAATCTCCGGGTCCGGCTGGCATACACCCACGAGTACTAAGAGAACTAAGTAATGTAATAGATAAACCATTATTTCTTATTTTTAGGGACTCTATAGCGACAGGGTCTGTTCCGCAGGATTGGCGCATAGCAAATGTGGTGCCAATATTCAAAAAGGGCTCTAAAAGTGAACCTGGAAATTATAGGCCAGTAAGTCTAACCTCTATTGTTGGTAAAATATTTGAAGGGTTTCTGAGGGATGTTATTCTGGATTATCTCAATGAGAATAACTGTTTAACTCCATATCAGCATGGGTTTATGAGAAATCGCTCCTGTCAAACCAATCTAATCAGTTTTTATGAAGAGGTAAGCTATAGGCTGGACCACGGTGAGTCATTGGACGTGGTATATCTCGATTTTTCCAAAGCGTTTGATACCGTGCCGCACAAGAGGTTGGTACACAAAATGAGAATGCTTGGTCTGGGGGAAAATGTGTGTAAATGGGTTAGTAACTGGCTTAGTGATAGAAAGCAGAGGGTGGTTATAAATGGTATAGTCTCTAACTGGGTCGCTGTGACCAGTGGGGTACCGCAGGGGTCAGTATTGGGACCTGTTCTCTTCAACATATTCATTAATGATCTGGTAGAAGGTTTACACAGTAAAATATCGATATTTGCAGATGATACAAAACTATGTAAAGCAGTTAATACAAGAGAAGATAGTATTCTGCTACAGATGGATCTGGATAAGTTGGAAACTTGGGCTGAAAGGTGGCAGATGAGGTTTAACAATGATAAATGTAAGGTTATACACATGGGAAGAGGGAATCAATGTCACCATTACATACTGAATGGGAAACCACTGGGTAAATCTGACAGGGAGAAGGACTTGGGGATCCTAGTTAATGATAAACTTACCTGGAGCAGCCAGTGCCAGGCAGCAGCTGCCAAGGCAAACAGGATCATGGGGTGCATTAAAAGAGGTCTGGATACACATGATGAGAGCATTATACTGCCTCTGTACAAATCCCTAGTTAGACCGCACATGGAGTACTGTGTCCAGTTTTGGGCACCGGTGCTCAGGAAGGATATAATGGAACTAGAGAGAGTACAAAGCAGGGCAACAAAATTAATAAAGGGGATGGGAGAACTACAATACCCAGATAGATTAGCGAAATTAGGATTATTTAGTCTAGAAAAAAGACGACCGAGGGGAGATCTAATAACCATGTATAAGTATATAAGGGGACAATACAAATATCTCGCTGAGGATCTGTTTATACCAAGGAAGGTGACGGGCACAAGGGGGCATTCTTTGCGTCTGGAGGAGAGAAGGTTTTTCCACCAACATAGAAGAGGATTCTTTACTGTTAGGGCAGTGAGAATCTGGAATTGCTTGCCTGAGGAGGTGGTGATGGCGAACTCAGTCGAGGGGTTCAAGAGAGGCCTGGATGTCTTCCTGGAGCAGAACAATATTGTATCATACAATTAGGTTCTGTAGAAGGACGTAGATCTGGGGATTTATTATGATGGAATATAGGCTGAACTGGATGGACAAATGACTTTTTTCGGCCTTACTAACTATGTTACTATGTTACAGATGTCCAGAAGGCCATCATTGACACACTCCACAAGGAGGGTAAGCCACAAAAGGTCATTGCTAAAGAAGCCGCCTGTTCACAGAGTGCTGTATCCAAGCATATTAATGGAAAGGTGAGTGGAAGGAAAAAGTGTGGTAGAAAAAGGTGCACAAGCAACCGGGATAACTACAGCCATGAAAAGATTATTAAGAAAAGGAAATTTAAAAATTTTGGGGGGATTGACATGGAGTGGACTGATGCTGGAGTCATTGCTTCAAGAGCCACCACACACAGACGTATCCAGGACATGGGCTACAAGTGTCACATTCCTTGTGTCAAGCCACTCATGACCAATAGACAACGCCAGAAGCGTCTTACCTGGGCCAAGGAGAAAAAAAACTGGACTGTTGTCAGTGGTCCAAGGTGTTGTTTCAGATGAAAGTAAATTTTGCATTTCATTTGGAAATCAAGGTCCCAGAGTCTGGAGGAAGAGTGGATTGGCCACAATCCAAGCTGCTGGAGGTCTAGTGTGAAGTTTCCACAATCAGTGATGGTTTGGGAGCCATGTCATCTGCTGGTGTAGGTCCACTGTGTTTTTATCAAGACCAAAGTCTGAAAGTCAAAGAGTATGCATACCACTAGGGATCACCTTAACACAATAATTTTTATTTCTCTGGATAGGAAAAAAAGACTAAGTGTGCAACCAAAGTATTCAAAACATTTAAAATGCCAAAATATGGCTAACAAAAACCTGACCAAATAAGGTCCTCTCCAAGACATAAATAAGACATCGCCCCTGAGGAAGACACTATTCAGTGTCGATACGGGTGGGGTACCCGCTCCCCTGGCTGCACATAGTACTTTACCTCTGAATGATCATATGGCTGCCTACAATCCTTTCAGCATATACCGGTGGGAATCTTATTTTGCAATAGCTCTGACATTTTCATCAGGGCATTACTTCCTAGCTGTTGACTTTATTTATCTGCATTTTGGTTGCTATTTTTTGTAGATCTATCTATAGCTCATTAGATAGGGCTGGCAGCACACCATCAAATTATTTGAGTATTGTCAATGTGATTTGAATTCTAGCTCCTGTATTGCAAATCCAGTCTTTTTTATACTTGCATTCACATTGTTTTAAAATATTGATATCTATTATCGTGTTTGATTCTGTATCCTTATTTATGTCCTGGGGAGGACTTTATTTTATCAGGTTTTTGTTAGCCATCTTTTGGCATTTTAAAAGTTTTTAATAATTTGGTTGTATACTTATGCTTTTTTTTTGTATCCAGAGAAATAAAAATCATTTTGTTAAGGTGATCCCTAGTGGTATGCATACTCCTTTTTCTCTTTGACTTTCATACCTAGTTCAGTATGCAGGAGGTTGATCCCTGACAATTATTAATTCTTATTGTTGTGGTGCCCGCTACAATCTATATTATCAAGACCAAAGTCAGCGCAGCCGTCTACCAGGAAATTTTAGAGCACTTCATGCTTCCCTCTGCTGACAAGCTTTTTGGAGACGGAAATGTCATTCTCCAGCAGGACTTGGCACCTGTCCACACTGCCAAAAGTACCAATACCTGGTTTACAAACAAAAGTATCACTGTGCTTGATTGGCCAGCAAACTCTCCTGACCTTAACCCCATAGAGAATCTATGGAGTATTGTCAAGAGGAAGATGAGAGACACCAGACCCAACAATGCAGACGAGCTGAAGGCAGCTATCAAAGCAACCTGGGCTTCCATAACCCCTCAGCAGCGCCACAGGCTGATCGCCTCCATGCCACGCCGCATTGATGCAGTAATTGATGCAAAAGGAGCTCGACCAAGTATTGAGTGCGTTTACTGAACATACCGTATATACCCGAGTATAAGCCGACCCGAGTATAAGCCGACCCCCCTAATTTTGCCACAAAAAACTGGGAAAACTTAATGACTCGAGTATAAGCCTAGTGTGTAAAATGCAGCAGCTACCAGTAAATTTCAAAAATAAAAATAGATACCAATAAAAGTAAAATTAATTGAGACATCAGTAGGTTAAGTGTTTTTGAATATTCATATTGAATCAGGAGCCCCATATAATGCTTCATACAGTTCATGATGGGCCCCATATAATGCTCCATATAAAATATGCCCCATATAATGCTCCATACAGTTCATGATGGGCCCCATTAGATTATCCATATTAAAATATGCCCCATATATAATGCTGCACAAATGTTGATTATGACCCCATAAGATGCTGCATACAGACATTTGCCCCGTATAATGCTCCACAAATGTGGATTATGGCCCCATAAGATGCTCCATACAGATAACTGCCCCATATAATGCTGCACATGGCCCCATAAGATGCTCCATACAGATATTTGCCCCATATAATGCTGCACATGGCCACATAAGATGCCCCATACAGATATTTGCCCCATATAATGCTGCACATGGCCGGATAAGATGCCCCATGCAGACATTTGCCCCCATATAATGCTGCACATGGCCGGATAAGATGCCCCATACAAACATTTGCCCCCATAAAATGCTGCACATGGCCGGTAAGATGCCCCATACAAACATTTGCCCCCATATAATGCTGCACATGGCCGGATAAGATGCCCCATACAGACATTTTCCCCCATAGAATGCTGCATATGGCCGGATAAGATGCCCCATACAGACATTTGCCCCCATATAATGCTGCACATTGCCGGATAAGATGCCCCATACAAACATTTGCCCCCCATATAATGCTGCACATGGCCGGATAAGATGCCCCATACAGACATTTGCCCCATGTAATGCTGCACATGGCCACATAACATGCTCCATACAGATATTTGCCCCATATAATGCTGCACATGGCCGGATAAGATGCCCCATACAGACATTTGCCCCCATGTAATGCTGCACATGGCCGGTAAGATGCCCCATACAAACATTTGCCCCCATATAATGCTGCACATGGCCGGATAAGATGCCCCATACAAACATTTGCCCACCATATAATGCTGCACATGGCCGGATAAGATGCCCCATACAGACATTTGCCCCCATATAATGCTGCACATGGCTCCATACAGATATTTGGCCCAAAAGCTGTTGCTGCAATTAAAAAAATTACATACTCACCTTTTCCGTTCCGCCGCTGACCGCCGCTGTGTCTTCCCATCCTCTGCACCAACGTTCAGGAAGAGGGCGGCGCGTACTAATCGCGTCACCGCGCCCTCTGACCTGAGCGTCAGTGCAGAGGATGCGGAGACGCAGCGGCGCCGCTGATGGCATGAGGAGCAGCTGAGTATCACGCACTGCCCCGTCAAACTTACCTGCTCCTGGCACCGTCGCTGCAGGTCTGTTTCCCGGCGCCGCATTATCTTCCTGTAGTGAAGGGTCACCGTTACCGCTCATTACAGTAATGAATATGCGGCGAGCCGCATATTCATTACTGTGATGAGCGGTACCATGTGACCGCTCAGTACAGGAAGAATCTGCTGCTGCCAGCGCCGGGGAAGCCAGGGACCTGCAGGGACCGCGCCAGGAGTAGGTAAGTATAATTACACAGCCCCCGCTCCCCCTCCCCTGCCGACCCCTGCGTATGACTCGAGTATAAGCCGAGAGGGGGACTTTCAGCCCAAAAACGTGGGCTGAAAATCTCTGCTTATACTCGAGTATATACGGTACATTTCAGTAGGACAACATTTCGGATTTTAAAATAATTTTTCAAGCTGGTGTAAGGCTTGATGCACACGTTGCGGATTAGGCTTAGGAATTTCTGGTGCGGATTCTTCCTCTCCTGGCAGAAAACGCACCTGCGGATTAGTCGCATTTTTTCTGCGGTTCCGCAGCGTTTTTTTGCATTTTTGCTGCGGTTTTCTTGCGGATTTGCTGCGTTTTTTACCCCTGCGGTTTTCCATAATGGAATGGGTACAAAAACGCTGCAGATTCACAAAAAAGAAGTGACATGCTACTTCTTTTAATCAGCAGCGTTTCTGCAGTGGATTGCACAGCATTTTTTTTCTCATTGATTTACATTGTACTGTAAATTAGTTGCGGATCTGCAGTGTTTCTGCACTGCAAAAATGCTGCGGATCCGCAGAGAATCCGCAACGTGTGCACATACCCTTATAAAGTATTCTAATTTACTGAGATAATGACTTTTGGGTTTTCATTGGCTGTAAGCCATAATCATCAACATTAACAGAAATAAACAATTGAAATAGATCACTCTATTTGTAATGACTCTATATAATATATGAGCTTCACTTTTTGTATTGAAGAACTGAAATAAATTATTTTTTTGATGATATTCTAATTTTGTGAGAAACACCTGTATGTGTGATTATGGATTTTCTGGGTCATAACTGCAATAATCCACCACAGTGCCCTAGAACACCAGGAACTTCACTACCATAAATTGAAATGAGTCCTGAAGCTCCCAGTGTTGTAGGGTGCCATTATTTGGGAATTGAATTGCAGCATTAGGTAGGAATAATAGATATAATAGAGCATATACTTCACATTTTCCCTCAAAGGTCCCATTAGCGGCCTCTTTCGTGTGTCAGCTTTTGGGGGTCGCTGGAAAAAGATTATGATACAGGTGAGTCGCCTGGCTGGGCCGTGGGGTACTCGGTACCGGGTGCGGTACTTAAAGGGACGTGTCACGGCGGTGACCTGGTCCATGGCCCTGGGTGTCCATGTTAAAGGGAAGGTCTTTAAAGGGGTTTTTGAAATAAAGAAAGTTTGTGATGCCACCTGTGGTATTCGGTCAGAGGTGACCAACGCTGCTTAAAGGGGTCCTCTGGGGTGATGCTATGACAGCCAGATGGTATAACTTCCCACAGGTGAAGTAGGTCCCCAGGGCTCCCAGTGAATAGATGGAAGATGGTGAGTGGCGCAGTAAAGAACGAAGGATGCAGTTGTGCAGTCTTTTTACCTGGTTTACTGATGGTAGCAGGTAGCCACAGTCCAGGGCACCAGATCACAGGTACAGGCAGGGTCCGGCCGGCTTGGAAGCGAATCCAGAGTTCCCCTTTACCAGGAGGAGATGAAAGCCTTCCTCTAGCGCGGTGGTGTTATAGGCCCTTACTGCCTATGGCTTTGTAGCAAGGTCCTCTCAGTTCTCTCTGTCCTTTGTTGAACTGGGACATAAACCTGTATGACAGGTGATTCAAGCCTTTTTACAGGGTCTCTATCATGTCCCGGGCTCTATGTGTCACTGTGTCTCCTGGGTGTTAGGGCGAACAGGTGATATATAATCCAGCTGCAGCGCCCCAGAGATCTGGTCGTTGCAGTATGGCACTCTGCCGCTAAGGGGAGTGGCGGTATGTCTGATGGCACTAAGGAGTTCTCCTGACCAGGTATCACCAGCACACATTACACTTCACACTCCGGCCACTAGGGGGAGAAAAAGGCTTTATTTATTGGGCCACTCCTCACACTGGTAAAACTAGGGGCTGGGGAGGAAGTTAGTTAGAAGCTGACTGGGTTGGATTCAGGCAACATCCTGTGGCAGGGGGTGTTGCAGGGAGAAGGCACAGGGGGGTCCCTGTCAGGCGTGGGAACCTGGCAGGTGCCTAGCGAACAGAACAGAACGTAACGGAACCGCGCCTGCACACCCTGCGACGGTATCCTAAGAGAGAGACACGAAGGGAAAGATATTGTGGAACAGTGTAAACAAGATCAAGCACAAAGGAGAGCCAGTAAGAGTCGTGCCGAGAGAGAGAGAGGCAACATCTTACTGAGGCGCATAGTCGGTGGCCGGAACACCGTAGGAGTAACTGACTTCAGGCCTTACTTCAAACTCCGCCGGACAGTTAATTATAGGTTGGCTGTCTACCTTAAATTTCCTAAGAAGACATAGGGGGCAACATTGGGAGAGGGGCGTCTCTAGGGTCCCGGAAGACCTCCAAGCCTTCCCGTCATACGGGTGCGTCCTAGCCAAAATATACCTGGGGGACGAGAAACTAGTAACATCTGGAACTAAAGAAAAAGAGAGAGCTGTAGAGAACGAACGAACGAGAACAGCAGTTGTGAGGACTATTCCGAATGCTCAGCAGGGTAGGACTACAACACACAGGCGCTAGTGGTAGGCAACGATTTCCATCTGCGAAGGAAACTCTGGATGTGCCCATCGGACCGGCCGGTCTCTGATAGCCCTGTTAAACGTACTCTGGATTGAGGATCCTGAAGCCTTCAGTAAAGAGGTAAAGAGACTGCAACCTTGTGTCCTCATTATTGCCTGCACCTCACACCATTGCCACCTACACCACTGGGAAGCCCTGGGGACATACTTCACCTGTGGGAAGGTATACCATCCAGCTGCCATTCCATCACCCCAGCGGACCCCACAGCAGCGTCGGTCACCCTGACCGAACACCACAGGTGGCGTCACGAACCCCTGACAGACTTTCCACAACCTTTATTGGATGCCCCTTAGCAGGGTTGCGGACCGGGCCTAGCCACCGTGACAGCCTCAGCACCGAACCAGAGAGGCCCGGTACCGAAACGCATGGCCCTGTGTCTGGGGGGCGATCCAACTTGGCGTCACGAACAGGATCGTACTTAAGCCTGAAGAATCAGGTCATGTGTGCCTTGGAACTGTGATTCAAACGTGTTGGACTGTGATTTATTGCAAAGACTGTGTACTGCTATTGTCGCGAGGTTCCCGCCGAAACTGCCGCCATTGTAGCACCACGAGGAGCGCAAGAGAAGAAGAAGGGCGTGGAAGTGGGCGTGAGTAAGCTGGAGAGCGCGAAAGATAATGGCCGCCCAGTCTAAGCATTGCTGTATCCTGAGGGCATGTCCGTCAGCAGCTGAGATCCGCCTCCTCATTCTCCATGGAAGGTGAAGACAATGGAGATGGGACCGCCCTCGGAAAAGAGCCCGGGAAGAAGACCCAGAGGAAGAGACAAAGATGGCGACGTCCAGGCCACCGCATGGCGACAACCCGGCCAGGCAGCGACCTGCCTCCCCTGCAGCGACTTCGGAGTCATCACCGCTGCAGAGACTGCCCATCGCGGAGCAGCCAGAGGGAAAACCCAACGGATGGATGCCCATCGGTGGGATGGCCGCGGCTGAGGCCCGGCAGCTGGCGCGCTGCCTGAAGGCCCAAGCCCGTGTGAGTTCCCGATTGGGCCACCCGACAGAGATTCACCTGTCGCCCATGTCTCCTCCTTTACCCGCCCCGGCCGCGGCGGACCCCCGAACCCGGCCAGGGGATTGTGTACCGCAGCGACACCTGGTGGCGGCCCGGAGGAAGCAGCCTCGACCCGCGATCATAGTCGACCTCACGGAGGAAGTGGAGGTCTTGCCGTCGCACTGGGGAGTGGTGGTCTTCTACAACCCCAAGGAGGAGAGGGGGGTCATCCAGGAGATTGGAGGGTCCCTGCAGGTCCGTGTTGATCGAAGCGAGGTGGAGCCGTGTTGGGGGACGGTCGAAGACCGCGACTTAAGACCTGGAGATGCGGTAACTTATACCCGATGGTCGAAGGGGGAGGCTGGACGGCCCGAGGCGTTCAGCGGTGCGCAGTCCTCCAGGTCGCGGCGGGGATGCCGGATGATGAGGTCCCCGCTGCGGATCGCTGGGCTGACCAGGCCCCACAGGCAACTGTGAATCCCACCCGTGCTCAACGGAGAGGAGTGGTCTGCGAGGTAAGACCACAACCTTTACAGCACTAAACCTCGAAAATCCGAAAATTGTATATAGTTAACTGTTTCCTGCTGTTGCTGCTACTTTAAACCCGACCAGGGTTAACTCCTAGGGATCCCTTTGTTTACCCAGGATCCCTAATGTTCTCTATTTCTTGTCTACGTTTGCACAAAGTTCATCATTGTTTCCAAAAACTGCCGGATCATGGACGGTGAATGATTCAAAACTGTTTTTGTATATAGTTTGCACCTTCTTAAAGGTGCTCCCTACTGGTTTTACAAGTGAAAGAAGACTTTGCGAAGATAATGCTTCTGGGGTTAGAGAGAGAGTCCTCCTGAGAGATGTAGAAAGATGGTCGGCACAATGGCAGTAGGCCCAGCCAAGGAGCTAGGTGGTCCTGCATTGGTGAAGTTGGAACGGAAAGAAAGTTGAATTGTTGTTATAGTATTTTATAGTAGGCCTTTAGTGGGTTCAGCTTATACGCCCTTAAAGGAAAAGTTAGATCAGAGTTTGCACTTAGTAGAATACCCGGCTGGGTACTAAGAGTTATTTATAGTCAAAGTGTTATTTAAAAATATTTAACTTTTATATTTGTTTGTAACGTTCAAGTGTCCTTACCTCCCATAAAGGGAAGCACCTTTTCTATTTACTTATTTTAGCATTTCAAAAATTTTGCATGTCTTTTGCTGTATTATATTGTTCTTCTTCCCAGTCCAGGAGTACTGGATTTAACCGGGGGGGAGTGCAGCGCCCCAGAGACCTGGTCGTTGCAGTATGGCACTCTGCCGCTAAGGGGAGTGGCGGTACGTCTGATGCCACTAAGGAGTTCTCCTGACCAGGTATCACCAGAACACATTACACTTCACACTCCGGCCACTAGGGGGAGAAAAAGGCTTTATTTATTGGGCCACTCCTCACATTGGTAAAACTAGGGGCTGGGGAGGAAGTTAGTGAGAAGCTGACTGGGTTGGATTCAGGCATCATCCTGTGGCAGGGGGTGTTGCAGGGAGAAGGCACAGGGGGGTCCCTGTCAGGCGTGGGAACCTGGCGGGTGCCTAGCGAACAGAACAGAATGTAACGGAACCGCGCCTGCACACCCTGCGGCGGTATCCTAAGAGAGAGACACGAAGGGAAGGATATTGTGGAACAGTGTAAACGAGATCAAGCACAAAGGAGAGCCAGTAAGATTCGTGCTGAGAGAGAGAGAGGCAACATCTTACTGAGGCGCGTAGTCGGTGGCCGGAACACCGTAGGAGTAACTGACTTCAGGCCTTACTTCAAACTCCGCCGGACAGTTAATTATAGGTTGGCTGTCTACCTTAAATTTCCTAAGAAGACATAGGGGGCAACATTGGGAGAGGGGCGTCTCTAGGGTCCCAGAAGACCTCCAAGCCTTCCTGTTGTGAATTCTGTTGTCGGGCTCCCTCCTGTGGTCATGAATGGTACTTCGGCTGGTTCTGTCCATGGACTTCCTCTGGTGGGTGTTTCTGAGTTTCACAGGTGACTAGGTTAATTCGTTAGCTGCTGCTCTATTTAACTCCACTTAGATCTTTGCTCTATGCCACCTGTCAATGTTCCAGTATTGGTCTAGTTCACTCCTGGATCGTTCTTGTGACTTGTCTTCCCATCAGAAGCTAAGTTCCAGCTTGTATTTCTTTGGTTTTCTATTTTTCTGTCCAGCTTGCTATTTAATTTGTTGTCTTGCTTGCTGGAAGCTCTGGGACGCAGAGGGAGCGCCTCCGCACCGTGAGTCGGTGCGGAGGGTCTTTTTGCGCCCTCTGCGTGGTCTTTTTGTAGGTTTTTGTGCTGACCGCAAAGTAACCTTTCCTATCCTCGGTCTGTTCAGTAAGTCGGGCCTCTCTTTGCTATATCTATTTCATCTCTGTGTTTGTATTTTCATCTTTACTCACAGTCATTATATGTGGGGGGCTGCCTTTTCCTTTGGGGAATTTCTCTGAGGCAAGGTAGGCTTTATTTTTCTATCTTCAGGGCTAGCTAGTTTCTTAGGCTGTGCCGAGTTGCATAGGGAGCGTTAGGCGCAATCCACGGCTATTTCTAGTGTGTTTGATAGGTTTAGGGATTGCGGTCATCAGAGTTCCCACGTCCCAGAGCTCGTCCTTATTATCAGTAACTATCAGGTCATTCCGTGTGCTCTTAACCACCAGGTCCATTATTGTCCTGACCACCAGGTCATAACAGTACAGGTGGCCCAAAGTAATAATGCATCTCAATAGAGGGATAAGAGAAGTTCTGAGACCATTTTTTTTTCTTTGCAGTGTGTTTTGTCTCTATTTTCCCCTTTACCTCTGGGTGGTTCAGGACACTGGTGTAAACATGGACATTCAAGGTCTGTCCTCTTGGATGGATAATCTCACTACAAGGATACAAAACATTCAAGATTTTGTGGTTCAGAATCCGATGTCAGAGCCTAGGATTCCAATTCCTGATTTGTTTTTTGGTGATAGATCTAAGTTCTTGAATTTCAAAAATAATTGTAAATTGTTTCTTGCCTTGAAACCTCGCTCCTCAGGTGACCCTGTTCAACAAGTAAAGATCATTATTTCTTTGTTACGTGGTGACCCTCAAGACTGGGCATTTTCCCTTGCACCAGGAGATCCGGCATTGCGTGATGTTGATGCGTTTTTCCTGGCGCTTGGATTGCTTTATGACGAACCTAATTCAGTGGATCAGGCAGAGAAAATCTTGCTGGCTCTGTGTCAGGGTCAGGATGAAGCGGAGATATATTGTCAGAAGTTTAGAAAGTGGTCTGTGCTCACTCAGTGGAATGAATGTGCCCTGGCAGCAATCTTCAGAAAGGGTCTCTCTGAAGCCCTTAAGGATGTCATGGTGGGGTTTCCCATGCCTGCTGGTCTGAATGAGTCTATGTCCTTGGCCATTCAGATCGATCGACGCTTGCGTGAGCGTAAAGCTGTGCACCATTTGGCGGTACTATCTGAGCATGGGCCTGAACCTATGCAATGTGATAGGACTTTGACCAGAGCTGAACGGCAAGAACACAGACTTCGGAATGGGCTATGTTTTTACTGTGGTGATTCCACTCATGCTATCTCCGATTGTCCTAAGCGCACTAAGCGGTTCGCTAGGTCTGACACCGTTGGTACGGTACAGTCTAAATTTCTATTGTCTGTTACTCTGATTTGCTCTTTGTCATCCTATTCTGTTATGGCATTTGTGGATTCAGGCGCTGCCCTGAATTTGATGGACTTGGAGTATGCTAGGCGCTGTGGTTTTTTCTTGGAGCTTTGCAGTATCCTATTCCATTGAGAGGAATTGATGCTACGCCTTTGGCCAAGAATAAGCCTCGGTATTGGACCCAATTGACCATGTGCATGGCTCCTGCACATCAGGAGGATATCCGCTTGCTGGTGTTGCATAATCTGCATGATGTGGTCGTTTTGGGGTTGCCATGGCTACAGGTTCATAATCCAGTATTGGACTGGAAATCTATGTCTGTGTCCAGCTGGGGTTGCCAGGGGGTACATGGTGATGTTCCATTTTTGTCTATTTCGTCTTCCACTCCTTCTGAAGTTCCAGAGTTTTTGTCGGATTATCGGGATGTATTTGATGAGCCCAAAGCCAGTGCCCTACCTCCTCATAGGGATTATGATTGTGCAATTAATTTGATTCCTGGTAGTAAGTTTCCTAAGGGCCGATTGTTCAATTTATCTGTGCCAGAACACGCCGCTATGCGGAGTTATATAAAGGAATCCTTGGAGAAAGGCCATATTCGCCCGTCGTCATCACCGTTAGGAGCAGGGTTCTTTTTTGTGGCCAAGAAGGATGGTTCTTTGAGACCTTGTATTGATTACCGCCTTCTTAATAAAATTACAGTCAAATTTCAGTATCCTTTGCCGCTGCTGTCTGATTTGTTTGCTCGGATTAAGGGGGCTAGTTGGTTCACCAAGATAGATCTTCGAGGGGCGTATAATCTTGTGCGTATTAAACAAGGCGATGAATGGAAAACTGCATTTAATACGCCCGAGGGCCATTTTGAGTACCTGGTTATGCCATTCGGGCTTTCCAATGCTCCATCAGTATTTCAGTCCTTTATGCATGACATCTTCCGAGAGTACCTGGATAAATTCCTGATTGTGTATTTGGATGATATTTTGGTCTTTTCGGATGATTGGGAGTCTCATGTGAAGCAGGTCAGAATGGTGTTCCAGGTCCTTCGTGCGAATTCCTTGTTTGTGAAGGGGTCAAAGTGTCTCTTTGTATTTCTTTGGTTTTCTATTTTTCTGTCCAGCTTGCTATTTAATTTGTTGTCTTGCTTGCTGCAAGCTCTGGGACGCAGAGGGAGCGCCTCCGCACCGTGAGTCGGTGCGGAGGGTCTTTTTGTGCTGACCGCAAAGTAACCTTTCCTATCCTCGGTCTGTTCAGTGTTGTGAGTTCTGTGGCAGAGCTCCCTCCTGTGGTCACAAGTGGTACTTCGGCTGATTCTCTCTGTGAGCTTCCGTTAGTGGAGGAGAGTGGTACTGCGGCTTCTGAGTTTCCTTCCTCAGGTGATGTGGTGAAGTCGTTAGGTGCTGCTCTATTTAACTCCACCTGGTGCTTTGATCCTGGCCTCCAGTCAATGTTCTAGTATTGGACCTGTCTCCTCCTGGATCGTTCCTGTGGCCTGCTGCTCTGCATAGCTAAGTTCTGCTTTGCTATTTTGTTTGCTGTTTTTTTCTGTCCAGCTTGTCTATTTGTTTTTCCTCGCTAGCTGGAAGCTCTGGGACGCAGAGGGTGTACCTCCGTGCCGTTAGTTCGGTACGGAGGGTCTTTTTGCCCCCTTTGCGTGGTTGTTTGTAGGGTTTTGTGTTGACCGCAAAGTTACCTTTCCTATCCTCGCTCTGTTTAGTAAGTCGAGCCTCACTTTGCTAAATCTATTTCATCTCTACGTTTGTCTTTTCATCTAACTCACAGTCATTATATGTGGGGGCTGCCTTTTCCTTTGGGGTATTTCTCTGAGGCAAGGTAGGCTTATTTTCTATCTTCAGGCTAGCTAGTTTCTCAGGCTGTGCCGAGTTGCATAGGGAGCGTTAGGCGCAATCCACGGCTGCCTCTAGTGTGTTGGAGAGGATTAGGGATTGCGGTCAGCAGAGTTCCCACGTCTCAGAGCTCGTTCTATGTTTTTTGGGTTATTGTCAGATCACTGTATGTGCTCTGACTTTTATGTCCATTGTGGTACTGAATTATCTTTTCATAACAGTTCAGTAAGTCGGGCCTCACTTTGCTAAATCTATTTAATCTCTGTGTTTGTATTTTCATTTTTACTCACAGTCATTATATGTGGGGGGCTGTCTTTTCCTTTGGGGAATTTCTCTGAGGCAAGGTAGGCTTTATTTTTCTATCTTCAGGGCTAGCTAGTTTCTTAGGCTGTGCCGAGTTGCATAGGGAGCATTAGGCGCAATCCACGGCTATTTCTAGTGTGTTTGATAGGTTTAGGGATTGCGGTCAGCAGAGTTCCCACGTCCCAGAGCTCGTCCTTATTATCAGTAACTATCAGGTCATTCCGTGTGCTCTTAACCACCAGGTCCATTATTGTCCTGACCACCAGGTCATAACACCTTCCCGTCATACGGGTACGTCCTAGCCAAAATATACCTGGGGGATGAGAAACTAGTAACATCTGGAACTAAAGAAAAAGAGAGAGCTGTAGAGAACGAACGAACGAGAACAGCAGTTGTGAGGACTATTCCGAATGCTCAGCAGGGTAGGACTACAACACACCAACATTTCCACCAACATAGAAGAGGATTCTTTACTGTTAGGGCAGTGAGAATCTGGAATTGCTTGCCTGAGGAGGTGGTGATGGCGAACTCAGTCGAGGGGTTCAAGAGAGGCCTGGATGTCTTCCTGGAGCAGAACAATATTGTATCATACAATTAAGTTCTGTAGAAGGACGTAGATCTGGGGATTTATTATGATGGAATATAGGCTGAACTGGATGGACAAATGTCTTTTTTCGGCCTTACTAACTATGTTACTATGTTACACAGGCGCTAGTGGTAGGCAACGATTTCCATCTGCGAAGGAAACTCTGGATGTGCCCATCGGACCGGCCGGTCTCTGATAGCCCTGTTAAACGTACTCTGGATTGAGGATCCTGAAGCCTTCAGTAAAGAGGTAAAGAGACTGCAACCTTGTGTCCTCATTATTGCCTGCACCTCACACCATTGCCACCTACACCACTGGGAAGCCCTGGGGACATACTTCACCTGTGGGAAGGTATACCATCCAGCTGCCGTTCCATCACCCCAGCGGACCCCACAGCATCGTCGGTCACCCTGACCGTACACCACAGGTGGCGTCACGAACCTCTGACAGACTTTCCACAACCTTTATTGGACGCCCCTTAGCAGGGTCGCGGACCGGGCCTAGCCACCGTGACAGCCTCAGCACCGAACGAGAGAGGCCCGGTACCGAAACGCGTGGCCCTGTGTCTGGGGGCGATCCACAGCTGTGCTGCCGGTTTCTGCTATGTGCCTTAGAGTCCCACAAAAGCATCAGTCTTCCGGCTACCGGTGTCTGCGCTCAGTCCGGGATGTAGCCCAGTCCCAGCTATTCTCCCCTGTTGTCACTCTCCTGTGCTTCGCTCTCCGGCACGCTAGCTAAAGGCTGTTCTTCCTTCTGTATCTCACTATGTAGGAGCTACAGCACTTCAGGCTGAACGGCTCCTTCCCTTGTCCTTCTGCCTCAGTCTGCTCCAGTCTTCTGTCCGGCACCAACTGTCTAACTTTTCCCAACTGCCTAGCAACTGCCTAGCAACTATCTCCTCCTCAAAAAGAGAGCAGCTCCCCTGATTTTGGGTGTAGAGCTCCCCCTTCTGGCATGAAGTCAGAATGGTATTGTATGTGCTAATTACCTGTTAAAAGGAATCCTCCATCGCTTCCAAGCGTGACATCACTCTCCCCATTAGGAAAGCAATGCCACTGTGACAACCAAGACCCTGGGGCGTCACACTGGCATATACTGAGCCCCCCTGAGATGACTGATCAGATAGATCACGTGGTCACATTCCCAGTCCTTTTCTTGTTAATGTGCCATGGAGGAGACCAGGTGATCGCTCTTATCCAATCATTAGAGAGGAACCCAGCACTTTTCGTATACAGCAGTGTCTGTATTCTGTATACTTTTATTTTTTTTCTCTTTTGATTTAAATATATGCAGATTTTCTTTACCCTCCAAAATGTGATTCCTTTATGTTGAATTTAATGCTAACATCACTGCTTTTCCAATGATCACCGTTTGTTGTTTTATTTTCTTACATTTAATGACAATTGATGACTCAGATAAGATACAATCATTATTGGACCAGAGCAGCCAAGTCTTTCCAATCCCATACGTCCCCCTTAAATACTCTGCATAATTTCCACACAGTATGTATTTTTATTATCAAGAATAATGCTTTTAATATTAAGATCCTAATGTGACCACCATTTTGTTTTCTTATGTATAACACCTTCCACCATTCTCCTGAACCATGCTCAGATCTCAATTGCGGTCTTTGGTGGAATCAGGTGGGGTCCGAGCGTCCAGTTATAATGCAGACTGGCCTTACATTGTCTATCTTCTCACATTGTCTCCTTCATGACTCTTTACTCAATAGCTTGCCGAAATTTCATTTCTGAGAACTTAAGTGAGTAATTAATTTTCTTAAAGGTTGACCAAGCGATCCCCCCCTTTTTATTGTGCTCCCCTTGTAGATACTCCCCATTCAGGGAGGAATCAAAGCAAGCAGTATGCCACCAGGGAGCAGAATATAATTTGGCACAATTGACTGCTCTACTGAAGTCATTATCATTGTCGATGGTAGAAAACTTTTTGTTTCTGTGCAAGGACAGAGAATCCCCTGTGAAGAAATGGAAAAGTAGAGGAGAGATTAATAGTGTTAGGTATTTACTGAGCGGAGAAGCCTTGGGATTAGGGCTCTCTCCTTATCATATTGTGGGTTTCCAAATATCTTGATTTTTAGATTATCAGATGCCGGAGTATAAGAATATTACCTGCAGTTCCTTCAGTGTAATTCCCCACATATAAAGGATATTGATCTGATTCTCCTCCTATTCGGAAGTCGCTGTATGTGGCATACACACGATTTTTATCGAAGTCTTCTAAGTCGACTCGAAGTTGGAATTTACCTGTGAATTTACACGTATGTGTTACAACAGAACGTCGGCAGTCATGTCACTGTCAAATAATGTCATGTCTCTGGCACATGTCTAACATTGAGTAATGTGGTGTCTACGCAATACCTTGCCTTTTATTGAATATGGCTTTGGTTAGTGATAGGGTCAGGGTAATACATAGCACTACATGTAAGGGGTAGAGCTGGTTTGGAACAGGGCTAACGTTTGGGGTAGGGTTAGGGCTATGTACTTGGTTAGTGATAGGGTCAGGGTAATACATAGCAGTAGTTTTATTTAGGCACCACGTAGAGCATTATTATGGCAGTATTATATAAAGAATGGTTACCCACTAACCACTGCACTGTATTATTCTGCTATTTCACACTCTATACTGGTATTATTTGGACACAATGTGGATCTGTTTTGAAGCAGTTTTAGGGCAGTGCTACTTTAGTCTCATTTATCCTCTACACTTGGTTTCCAAAAATAAGATCTTTGAAGGTTTGTGGGTGTAAGGTAATAGATAAATCTTTATTCTTATATCCATACAATGATTATGAATGGAGCTCTACCTGTGGATGTCAATAAATGGATGTTATCATTTCCCAGCCAAAATTCACTCCACTGATTCCCAAATCCTTTCTTGTAGGAGTCCCAGTTTTTATTAAAATCTACAGAACCATCCCATCGCCTCTGGAAGACCTGCAAAGATAAGACGTGGATTAGATTCCCTGGTGAAGATCCATGAGAGGGTGTTTCATTTGGTAGTGAGGCTGTGTGATGTGCTCCCACCTAGTCCTAGTTAGATGGTAAGATATAATCAGAAAATGACTTATTGTCCTAAGCAGTTTTTATTCTAAAATAAATTTTTTATCTTATCTTTCTTCTAAACCATCTATACAAAAAAATAGCAATTTATACATTTTTCACTGGGCTGAATACTGGACTCATACCTCCTGTTCTTCCGCAATATAGCAATAGACTGACTCGGATCCCACAACAGTTACTGAAGTATTTATTTGATGATAATGCTCTAACAGAGGAAATGTCACTGTGAAGGGAGATAGAGGAGGTGAGCTGTGACACCTATTGTGAATGCCAAATCCTGTGTTATCTAATGTATATAGAGGTGTTATCAGTCATTGTACAGGAGGAGGTGAGCTGTGACATCACCTATTGTGAATGGTGGATCCTGTGTTATATACTGTATATAGAGGTGTTATCAGTCATTGTACAGGAGGAGGAGGTGAGCTGTGACATTACCTATTGTGAATGGTAGATCTTGTGTTATCTAATATATATAGAGGTGTTATCAGTTATTGTACAGGAGGAGGAGGTGAGCTGTGACATCACCTATTGTGAATGGTGGATCCTGTGTTATCTACTGTATATAGAGGTGTTATCAGTCATTGTACAGGAGGAGGTGAGCTGTGACATCACCTATTGTGAATGGTGGATCCTGTGTTATCTACTGTATGTAGAGGTGTTATCAGTCATTGTACAGGAGGAGGTGAGCTGTGACATTGCCTATTGTGAATGGTGGATCCTGTGTTATATACTGTATATCGAGGTGTTATCAGTCATTGTACAGGAGGAGGAGGTGAGCTGTGACATTACCTATTGTGAATGGTAAATCCTGTGTTATCTACTGTATATAGAGGTGTTATCAGTCATTGTACAGGAGGAGGAGGAGAGCTGTGACATTACCTATTGTGAATGGTAGATCTTGTGTTATCTAATGTATATAGAGGTGTTATCAGTTGTTGTACAGGAGGAGGAGGTGAGCTGTGAAATCACCTATTGTGAATGGTGGATCCTGTGTTATCTACTGTATGTAGAGGTGTTATCAGTCATTGTACAGGAGGAGGAGGTAAGCTGTGACATCACCTATTGTGAATGGTGGATCCTGTGTTATCTACTGTATATAGAGGTGTTATCAGTTATTGTACAGGAGGAGGAGGTGAGCTGTGATATAGGATTAGTAATGGATAGTTGTCTTATTGACGCCTCTCCATTACTAACCCGTGGACTTGATGTCACCTGACAATACAAAGGTGACATAAACCCCACAAATATGAACCCCACTTGCCAACGCTACAGGTCAAGTGGGAAGAGCCAGGCAAAGCACCAGAATTGGCGCATCTAATAGATGTGCCTTTTCTGGGAGGATGAAGGCTGCTATTTTTAGGCTGGAGGACCAATACCCATAGCCCCTTACCAGCCTGAGAATACCAGCCCCCAGGTGTCTGCTTTATCAAGGCTGGTTGTCAAAAATGGGGGGACCCACGCCATTTTTTAAAATTATTTATTTAAATAAATCTATTCTTGATAACCAACCTAGCTAATGCTGACAGCTGAGGGTTGCTGCCCCCAGCTGTGAATTTTGCCTGGTTGGTTATCAAAAATACAGGGGAACCCATGCAGGGTTTTTTTAAATTATTTATTTACAGCGCAAGAGCGGCTGATGAATCCTCCCATCAGCCGCTCCTACTCTCACTGTTATTAGCGGCAGCAGGCGTAGGCTAATGGGATCAGTAGTCTCGACACCAAAGACCGGAGGTAATCTTCATACCTCTGATCACAGTTGCGAGCTCACGGTGTCTTTTGACAGTATGGGAACCGCGGTTCTCTGACCAGCGATGATGATTTCACCGGCAATCAGAAGCGGTGTTTGCTGCGCTATCATGCACATGACAGCGTGGCAAACGCTGGATGTTCGGGCCCCCCATTCAAGTGAATGGGGTTCGGATTTGGGTCCGGGTACTGTTCTGGTATCCAAACCCAAACTTTTTGTAACTGTTCGGCCAAACCTGAACATCCCCCTTGCACTTACAATCCATCCCCCACCATCGGTTTCCATGTCACACATGACTCTCATTGGACTTCCATCTGGATATATGTAATACCATCCAGTAAGAGTCAATCCTAGATCTTTTAAGTCTCTACAGTTCCTAGGACCTAAAACAAAAAAAGAAATCATCTTTAACTTTGACAGATTAATACTATTAATAATTGCTGACAAAGCAGGAAAACAATTTTCAGTCTATCTAGTTAAGTATTGTTGATGAGGCAATTATGGATGAGGTGGTGGCACAGGAGGAAGAGGACGAGGAGCTCGGGCCATTCATGCCATTATCAGGCCAGGCGTCCACACATGTCTTGGAGGTTGGTTTCCTGTACCAACAGCAGCCAGGTACACAGGGGACAGTTTTGGAGGATGAGGAGAAGGAGGAACAACCGCGTTCACAGCAGGATAACACTCTAAGCAGCGCATGGACTTCACTGGAGCATGGCTGGAGGGATGCAGAGGACCCAGACGATACACCTCCCACCAAGGACAGCCTGTCGTTGCCTCTGGGCAGCCTGGCACACATGAGGCAATACATGCTGCTGTGCCTGCGCAATGACCGCTGAGTTGGTGGGATTGTTACGTGCTGATTACTGGGTGGCCACTAAGAGCACAATATGTCATCCTTACTTCAGTCACTAGCACGAGATCAGAAAATGTGGAAATACAAGCACACTCTGATAGATGCACTACTGAAGGCGCCCTCAACTGACGGAGGGTGTTGTGAATTCTGTTGTCAAGCTCCCTCCTGTGGTCATGAATGGTACTTCGGCCGGTTCTGTCCATGGGCTTCCTCTGGTGGTTGTGAGTGGAGCTGCGGCTTCTGAGTTTCCTTCCACAGGTGACAAGGTTAATTCGTTAGCTGGCTGCTCTATTTAACTCCACTTAGATCTTAGATCATTGCTCCAGGCCACCTGTTAATGTTCCAGTATTGGTCTAGTTCTCTTCTGGATCGTTCTTGTGACCTGTCTTCCCAGCAGAAGCTAAGTTCCTGCTTGTTTTTCTCTGGTTTGCTATTTTTCTGTCCAGCTTGCTATTTTGATTTTTGTCTTGCTTGCTGGAAGCTCTGGGACGCAGAGGGAGCGCCTCCGCACCATGAGTCGGTGCGGAGGGTCTTTTTTGCGCCCTCTGCGTGGTCTTTTTGTAGTTTTTTGTGCTGACCGCAAAGTTACCTTTCCTATCCTCTGTCTGTTCAGTAAGTCGGGCCTCACTTTGCTAAATCTATTTCATCTCTGTGTTTGTAATTTTCATCTTTACTCACAGTCATTATATGTGGGGGGCTGCCTTTTCCTTTGGGGAATTTCTCTGAGGCAAGGTAGGCTTTATTTTTCTATCTCTAGGGCTAGCTAGTTTCTTAGGCTGTGTCGAGTTGCATAGGGAGCGTTAGGAGCAATCCACGGCTATTTCTAGTGTGTGATAGGATTAGGGATTGCGGTCAGCAGAGTTCCCACGTCTCAGAGCTCGTCCTATATTATTAGTAACTATCAGGTCATTCCGTGTGCTCTTAACCACCAGGTCCATTATTGTCCTTACCACCAGGTCATAACAGGAGGGGGCTCAGTGGAAACACAAAGCAGAGGAGGAAGTCGCCAACACAGCGATGGCACTGTCACCGCCGCGGAAGGGATGGTTAGCATAGCAGAAATATGTAAAACCTTATTCAGCACTTCGCAACATTCAGCACCACCATCTGATACTGTATTAGCAGGAGGCAGAGCTTACGTTCTGCCTGTGTAGCAACTCACTCGGGATTAATAGGTTAGACACTAAAAAAAAACAACTAAGACTGCTGGTTCCTGTACAGACTAGACATCCTGACACTGAGATCACTAGTGGTGCCTGAGACCACAGAGATAGCCCTAACCAAAGAACTGTTAGATGGTAACTGGGACCTAAACTTCCTAAACGTCAAGTAGCTTCACGTTCCTCCTAACGTGCAGAGCAGAGTGTGAATTACCTACAAGAGGAGACGTGTGCTGAATGGGGATGAGCAATCAATAAAATGCTGGAATGCTCGTTACTCAAACCGAGCAATTCTTATTGCTCAGATACTTGTAAAGCAAGAAGTATAATGTGAGTTAATGGGAAATTAGAGCATTTTTTAGGCAAACCCTACAAGGAGGTATGGGGGCAGTGAAAATGTTGAAATTAATGGAAAAAACGCTGAATGGAAGGAGAACAGCATGGGGAAAACTCCTGGAAACATCTCTGACTCCCAGAGCACTGCTGAGAACAATTGTGTCACTCTTTTACTCCATTTTAAGGACTGACAATAAAACATTCAAAATCGAATCGAGAAAGTGGTGTATACAGGAAAACAAATGTGAAGAAATATTCCTTTATAATCAATTGTATAGAAAGTAAAATTTAAAAAGGATTTTAAAAAATTAATTTAAGTAAACCAAAATTTAATTTTTAATTAAAAAATAGGAAATTTCAGTGTAATTTATGAAGAAAGCAAGAAGTGGCAAAAATTAGGTACCCAAGAGGTACCCTGTATTAGACATAAAGGAGTGCCTCATACACATTATGTTCAAATTGTCATGTAGTGGTACTCCTAGACTCATAAAGGCTATGCACTAAGTGCAAAGACTGCCAATAATTACAAGCAGGGTCATCCATACACTCTTGAAGGCACCAACTGTAGCGCCTCATTCAAATATTATGAACAAAGTGTAATTTTGATACAACTACACTCATAAGAGCTCTGCACACAGTGCAAGGTCTGCCAAAAGAAAAATTAGAATATCATCAAATAGTTAATTTATTTCAGTTCATCAATACAAAAAGTGAAACTCATATATTATATAGAGTCATTACAAAGAGAGTGATCTATTTCAAGTGTTTATTTCTGTTAATGTTGATGATTATGGCTTACACTCAATGAAAACCCAAAAGTCATTATCTCAGTATATTAGAATACTTTATATCAACAGCTTGAAAAAAGATTTTAAAATCTGAAATGTTGGCCTACTGAAATGTATGTTCAGTAAATGCACTTTACTTGTTTGGGGCTCCTTTTGCATCAATTACTGCATCAATGTGGCGTGGTATGGAGGCGATCAGCCTGTGGCACTGCTGAGGTGTTATGGAAGCCCAGGTTGCTTTGATAGCAGCCTTCAGCTCGTCTGCATTGTTGGGTCTGGTGTCTCTCATCTTCCTCTTGACAATACCCCATAGAGCACAGTGATACTGTTGTTTTTATGGTTTAATATATTTTTGTTGAAGTTATGATTAACAATTGATATTTCAACATACATCAAAATCAAATTCAGGTTGCACAACAGGTACAATCAACAAAATGTAAGTATATTAACCAGAGAATACTTATTTGAAAATGGAATGTATAGTACAACAATTAGGCTAGGGTCACATTGCGTTAGTGCAATCCGTTTAGCGCTAGCGCTAGCGGATTGTGCTAACGCAATGTTTTTTATGGGGCCGCGTTCGGGGTCGCGGTAACGTCCCCGCTCTCGCAGATCCCCGATCTGCGAGAGCGGGGAACGGACCGCAGGCGCGCCTCGGACGCTGCAAGCAGCGTCCGCGGCGCGCCAGGAATCTCCGGCGCGTCGCTAGCGCGTGCCGAACATGGCACGCGCTAGTGTAGCGCGTTCCCATTAGCGTGAATGGGCGCGTTAACGGCCGCGTTGCATGGCGTTAATTTCGCCGTGCAACGCTGTCCGTTTAACGCGGTCCCATAACGCAATGGGAACCAAGCCTAAGTATTGAAACGTTGTACCATGTTATGTGAACAAATTGTTGTATTCAAATGACGAGACACCATAGGGAAGAATCAGGGGGAACACAAAGGCCAACACAGGAGGGAGGTATAGGGAGGGGAATTTTGCATGTTTTGAGTGTGATATTATTGGCTCAACATCACTAGAATGGCGATGTTAACCAAGTTTTAAATTGAGATGAATTTCTGAATGATGTCCAGGGTAACCAAGCTCTCATATATTCGTATGAGTCCAAGTTAAGTCAACTGTCAGAGACTATGAGCTCTTCCATGTGAATAAGGTTATCTATCACCTCAATCCATTCCAATTTAGAAGAAATGGTGATTGATCTCCAATGTCTGGGGATAATCTGTCTCATTGCAGCTAAAAATACTCAATTTTTTTATGGTATAAATGTGTGAGGGGAGCCAGGGCTGTCGTCATGGCTCTCAAATGTGGCTGCTTCAGCGCACTATGGCCCTCCATCACATGCATACAGTGTCCCATCAATAGCGTGCCCTTTTGTCTGCTTTCCTGCCCCTCTGGGTCTTCTCTGATTAGCTGGGAATTTCTTTCTTTAGAGTCCAGATAAAGTGAGACAGAGTCAGGTCCCAACTGCAAACCATTGATTTTACTTAGTTCCATTCTCAGCTCGTCCAGTTCACAATTAGGTACAGCACAGGTTACTTCACAAGATACATCATTTTCTGTCCATATGCTATCCCTCTCTTCTTTAGGAACACCTCTGGGTCGCATCCTTGTCCCCGGTAATGCAGCTCTTTGTCTGACCAGTCTGACTAATAGGAGTTCTTGTCCGGTTTCGCCAAAGACACACAGGCATCTTCCTAAGTAGCTGACCGCCATCATGACACAGCTGTCCTGCATTCTTCTGCTTCTTACAAACGTTATCTTTAGGCCCAGTGTTGTGAATTCTGTTTTCGAACTCCCTCCTGTGGTCATGAATGGTACTTCGGCGAGTTCTGTCCATGGACTCCCTCTGGTGGCTGTGAGTGGAGCTGCTGCTTCTGAGGTTCCTTCCACAGGTGACGTAGTTTATTCTTTGGCTGGCTGTTCTATTTAACTCCACTCAGATCGTTACTCCATGCCAGCTGTCAATGTTCTTGTACTGGTTCAGTTCGCTCTTGGATCTTTCTGGTGACCTGTCTACTCCAGCAGAAGCTAAGTCCCTGCTAGTTAATTATTTGTTCATTGTTTCCTTGTCCAGTTGGCTATCATGATTTTGCCTTGCTAGCTGGAAGCTCTGGGATGCAGAGTGGCACCTCTGCACCGTGAGTCGGTGCGGAGGTCTTTTTGCACACTCTGCGTGGTCTTTTGTAGTTTTTTGTGCTGACCGCAAAGATGCCTTTCCTATCCTCAGTCTATTTAGTAAGTCTGGCCTCCCTTTGCTGAAACCTGTTTCATTTCTGTGTTTGTGACTTTCATCTTAACTCACAGTCAATATATGTGGGGGGCAGCCTTTTCCTTTGGGAAATTTCTCTGAGGCAAGGTAGGCTTTATTTTCTATCTTTAGGGCTAGTTAGCTCTTAGGCTGTGAAGAGGCGTCTAGGTCGTGTTAGGTACGCTCCACGGCTATTTCTAGTTGTGTGATAGGATTAGGGGTTGCGGTCAGCAGAGCTCCCACTTCCCAGAGCTTGTCCTGTGTGAGTTTAACCATCAGGTCGTTCCGGGTGCTCCTAACCACCAGGTCCATAACAGCCCAGGACGAGTTGTGCTCCTTCACTTGTAGAACGTTACATGGCTCAACTGCCCTGCATGGGCTCTGAGGCCCTTCTGCACTGCCCGGGCTCCCTGGTCATTCTGACTATAAGCAGGAAGCTCTCTATCCCTTATGCAGTTGGCCCCTCCTAATTTAACTAGTTCCTATCATCCTATCCTAATGCTGTCTTTTCCTATCGTGCCCCTCTCTAGTGGGCTACATTGGATACTACACGTCCCCTAGTAAATAACATATGTACATGGCATTAATAATCTTATAATACACATATAATTCAACAGTTACATACAATCTAGCAGCAATGCATGTCAAACACATCAGTTCATCAGGGACGTAAAACACGGGCCAGGGAAAGTGGGCACAGCTAGTCCTTGTGCACCCCTTAAAAATCAATATAGGGAATATTGATAGTAAAGCTGTTTCTGGAGAGTTAAGGAACTTAGTGCTGAATAATTTATTGAAGAGATCAATTAATCCTGTCCACAATTTAGGTGCCAAGTCCTGCTGGAGAATGAAATTTCAATCTCCAAAAAGCTTTTCGGTAGAGGGAAGCATGAAGTGCTCTAAAATTTCCAGGTAGACGGTTGCGCTGACTTTGGTCTTGATAAAACACAGTGGACCTACACCAGCAGATGACATGGCTCCCAAACCACCACTGATTGTGGAAACTTCACACTAGACCTCAAGCAGCTTGGACTGTGGCCTCTCCACTCTTCCTCCAGACTCTGGGACCTTGATTTCCAAATGAAATGCAACATTTACTTTCCTTGCGGAGTGTGTCAGTGACTGCCTTCTTAACATCTGTCAAGTCAGCAGTCTTCCCCATGATTGTGGAGCCTACTGAAGCAGACTAAGGGACCTTTTTAAATGCTTAGGAAGCCTTTGCAGGAGTTTTTTGCTAAGTATTCAAACTTACTGAGATAATGACTTTTCGGTTTTCATTGGCTGAAAGTCATAATCGTCAACATTAACACAAATAAACACTTGAAATAGATCTCTTTTTTTATTATATTCTAATTTTGTGAGAAGCACCTGTAGATGATAGATCGATGGATAGATAGATGATAGATATATGGATAGATAGATAGATAGATAGATAGATAGATAGATAGATAGATAGATAGATAGATATAATAGCCCATAGTGATGGTAACATTTCAGTCCAATTGAGGACCTTTCTCAGATAGAAAGATAAATAAATAGATTCTTTAAATTTACCTTCTGCGGCGTCACCTCTTTCTCCTGTAATGAGCAAATAAGAAATTCAAGCAGTAAATATGTGTTGGGTGAGATGTAACAGTAGATGAACCCTGCACATAAAGCCTGGTATTATATTTATGATATATGATACTCAGTATCTTACCTTTGGGCCCCTGTGGCCCATCTTTTCCTATTTCTCCTATAAAAGAAACAATCATATTTCAGGTTAATCACAATAATTATAAAAGTACAAAAGATATTTATCCGTTTAGTAGACATTACCGGGTGCTCCGGGAAAGCCGGCTTCTCCAGGACTTCCAGCCAAACCAACAACTCCTAAAAATATAAAAAGCTGTGGACATCATTCATTCAACATAATGATAAAATGATAAATTGGGAGAACTCTGTAAAGTTGGTGCTTCCTAACAAAATCAAGATGATGTCATTCCTTATATCTCAGCAGTCTGTGGAGCCCACACCTAACACCCTGACTCTATAATCTGCACCTTTGGCAACATGTCCAGTGACTTCCCGTGTCTATATCCAGAAGTCTGGTATTTGCTTCTGCAATATTGGTCCAGATTCTACTTGATAGAAAACATGTAGAACTATTTATTTAGGAAAAAACAAAATCCAGCTCACCATACCGACATTCCCAAGAGCTCGGAGCACGGAACCGCTGTGTCAGGGCGTAGACGAACAGGAAAGAGAAAGAGATCCAGCTCAACGAAATAGTGAAAAATCCATAGTTCATGATTAAGGGTGCTTAGTCACCGGAAACGCGTTGACCTTGGTTTTAAAATATTTTTTTGTATGCTGATGTTTTGTCCTTTCACTATATTTTAAGTGAAATAAACTATGGATTTTTCACTATTTCGTTGAGCTGGATCTCTTTCTCTTTCCAGAACTATTTATTTCCCTTAATCATTGTATCACATCGACTCCCAACTATTTTGCATCCTTCCTACCATTCAGATGAGCCAAGGAGAACACTGAAGGCTCCTTCTCTCAGCGCAGACATCTTTAATGATAAATACCCTTCATTGTACTGTGATTATCCCAAATGGAGCATCTCGCCTCTCACGGTCAATGGTAGATGATTCTAATCCAAGTGTCTCTTACCTGTTGGACCTGGGAGACCTGTTGTTCCTGGACTTCCAGTATCACCTGTGATAAAAAAAATGAACAAGATGATTTCATATAATCCCAGGACGTCAAAAGTATAGGGTAACCATCCTTACCATCGGACTACCATGTTACTTCTGCTACATGGCGAAGAATGTGTAACGTCTTTGAAATGACCACCAATTTTGTGATATCCTAATGTATATATGTCGACCCAATATATGTTAAAAGACCATTTTCACTGTAATGTTGGCCTCATGTACTCCTCATTTATATCTGATATATAGAAGTAAAACTTTTCTCACAAGAGCACCTAATGGTCCGTGCACTCCCGATTGTCCATCTGGTCCTGGTTTCCCATCAATGCCTTGACATCCTTGCAAAAGGTCCAGACTACTTTTCCATTTGTCTGCAATAGCTGGAACATCTGGTCCAAAAAAAACCAAAACAAAACAATGGGACCATCGTAAATCATTATTTATCTCTTATTTATCTCAGCGTGACAACCTCTGTTTTTGGAAGTAAAATAATAAGTGGTTGTCATAGTTCTGTCCATCGTATTATAATCACAGATTAATATAAGAATCGGAGGGTGAAATGATCTGACCTGAACATGGGATTTCTGTAGAGAACACAGCGGAGCAGAGGAGAGAATAAAGTGCGATCCCGACAGACGTCCTCATGATGGCTGCTGATCTATTACTTTCTTCTAACTGAGCTTTGTCCTGTTTCTCAATACAGACTGGAGGCACAATGTGATTGTGAGGTCGTACACCTTACTATAATATTTGCTATATGACAGGACCAAAGCGCCTAATAAGTGACCGTTTAAAGGTATCTCCACCCAAAATAAATATCTCCCCAATTAATTTCATGGTAACTCCTTGTTTGTTTAGTAGAGATGAGAAAATTCTAAACCTTGCGATTCCAAAAAACTTCTTAATACTAACGTGTTTCTGCGCCAGACCAGTGCCTATCTCAAGGTATAAAAACAATTGTCATTCCTAGAACTTGTAAAAGCTTTCATCAGACCAATTTTCTATTAGTCCTCTTTTATGCTTTCTTAAAGTGGCCATCTGATTTATTTTTCTTATAGGCGATTCATGTTCTTGGTTCATGTTCCAATCCCTCAACTATCAGCGAGAGTATAGATCAACTAGAAATAGCAGCTTTTACTTTGAATCCTTACTATCCATGGCCAGCCTATTGTTTTTCTTGTAATGCTTCAATTCTCCTTTGGGGGAGATGCAGGGAAATGTAAATCTTGCAAGTGACTTTCCCTGAGGGATCAAAGCTGATGTCTGAAAGTCACAAGAGCGAGACACCCTTCTTATCCATAGGGAAACCTTCTAACAAAATGGACTGTCCGTTAACAATGGACAACACCATTAAAGGGGCTGTCAAGAGGATGTTGTCTTAGGCTCAAAACCAAAGCATTCCTTAAGTTCTTCACACTATGGTAAGGTAACGTTGTTTGCCCAAAATATTCCACAGCTCTTAATACAGGGGTTCCCAGGGAGTCAACTATGCTAACTAGGTTTACTCATTTTAACATGGAACTAAGGGGGCTCTTAAAGTAAGTTTTTGTTTTTTTAAGTTGTCTCAACATTTTTTTGTCCAAAGGCCACATTGCTATACTGAACCAATCCCAATTGTACGACTTGATATGGCACACCAACGCAATGACAAAACATTAAATAATAAATAGATTAATAGTAATAATAATAATCTGGTGCATCTAAATGATAATCCAACTATATCCTGCTTATTCATACCTAGCTTTAGATTCAATACCCGGTCATCAGATATCCTCCAGAAAATAAAGGTGATGGGTAAGTGTTGGTGTATCTAACCGAGATAAGCACGAAAGCCGTGCAGAGCCAGAGGTGCCCCGGTCGGCGGCGTCGCTGGATGCTCGGAAAAAAATGGTTGATTTATACATTTTAACATAGGTATGAAGCGCGTTATGGATTGCTACATGTGTACAAGATCAGAACCACTGTCAGCCCGAGTGTGGCGCCAGAACAACCATTAGTACACGAATACGGAGTCAGAACCATCATCAGTACACGAAAACAGCATCAGAACCACTGTCAATACATGAATGTGTAGTGGTGCCTGAACGAATCCGCCGATAGGGCCAGAAACACCATCAGTACATGAATGCAGTGACAGAACCACTGTCAGTACATGAATGTGTAGACGTGCCTGAATGACACCACCGACCAGGATTCAAATACAGTACAGTAGACGTGGCGGCAGAAACAAAACATTGGCTTTATTGAAAGACGTAGGATTATATGCTAGAAAAGAAGACTAACTGTTATTGTAAAATCAACATTGGTTATAATGGCACTCCTGTGTAAAGTACCCAAGTAGGATCCTATCCCATATAAATCTTGTAGAAAACTTGGCACTCAGGTAAATGTTGTGAGAAGATAATTATATTCTGTGCAGACAATCCAAAAATAAAGAAGACGTTTCGGTCATACAATGACCTTCATCAGTCAGGCAGATTGCAGTGTGCACCGGGTTACAGGCAATAACGAACGCTTAGGATCAGCAGCACATCCTGCAGCAGTGTGTGGCATTTTTGGATTGCCTGCACACAAAATTATCTTCTTATAACAGTTATTGTAATGATAACAGCAATAATAGATACAAACAAGAGATAGCTGGAGTGTGTACACAAGCTTGCTCCAGCTATGGCAATGGAAAGTTCAATACAAATAGTATAAACAATTTCTACAAACTACTCTCTTCTAACTTCCTACCTGGCTTCCATTAATTGGGCTGCGCTGCCATAGTGCACTGGCTAAAGAAGCCTGCTCTACACCCTAACACAGTTGAACAATGGTGTCTCACCCACATTTCTGTAGCGCTTGGAAGAAAGGCTGGTAGCTGCTTTTGGTCCTGATGTAGTGGAGCCGAGTTTGTTTTGTTGAACTCTTCCTTCAGGTTAACGGATCCGTCTTCTTCCAGATTCGGGCAAGTCTTGTTCCCACCTTAGATGCTGAGGGATTACTGGTACTGCAGCATTGTTTCCTCTCTCAGGTTACAGGTGCTTGGGGAGAGCTATTCTGGCTGTACAATGCGACTCTTTCCTTCTGACACAGTCCTGGTGATTGATCCTGTAGTAACTGGGCACTATGTTTTCCCTTGAAGCTGTTAGTTCATTTACCAGTCTCTCGTTGTTATGATCCACTTATTGTCCTGCCTGTCTCTCACAGGCACAAGGTTCCCTCTTGAAATCCTGAACCAACATTTCCTGCTTCTAGTTCAAACTAACATACAACAAGCAAATCAAAGGGGAGCATTGTCTCTTAAAGTCATAATGTAATTCAGTTCTTAGCAGGGGTTGAATTCCTACAAATGCAGTGCCAGAAACACTGTCAGTACATGAATATAGTGCCGGAACCATCGTGGTATATGAAAGCAGTGTCAGAGCTACCACCAGTACATGTATATAGTACAGCGATCAATTGCAATGACAGGTCAGCCCCATATAGAATTGTATTGTATGAACCTATAATTCTTAGTATGTCCATAACAATGGTAAAAAGATACTGGGAGTTGTTGTCTGTCATTATCAGCTTGCGGGCCACACAGGAACTACAGAACTGACGAGACATAGTCCGTATCCCAAATAAACATTTATATCCAGATGCCTTATACGGTACATCTTCTCTGATTGGAGTCATTCTCCTTCTTTCATATCCATTTTGTCCACACGTCATAATGAGAATTCATGCCCAAATCCTGTCTCTGCAGATTTCCCTTTTCTCTGTCTTCAGTAGCACTTCCCAACATGGTGGCTTTAGAAATAAAGGTATCGTAAATACTGCCTCATTTTTAAAGATATCTCCTATGCTGCGCCCCTGAATAAATAATTGCCCTTCACTGTGATGCCTGAAGAAAATATCCCTCCCACACAATGCCCTCTCCATAATATCACCTCAAACTGCCACTTTCCATATCTCTCCCACAATGCCCCTCTGCATAATGCCCCCATTGCCCCTCACTATACTGTGCCCTCTTTTGCAACCCTTCCACCAGCCCCCTCATCAAAATGAGAGCATATTTCCACATTTCATCTTCAGCTCCTCCACGGAGTGCTCACAAGTGCCTGCCATATCTTCACCCATTTTGCGGCACCTGAGTCTGCAGTAGTGTGGTGAGGTCACAGGGTGCTGATGTCATTGCCCCACTGCACGCCGGGGCTGAGGTTGACAGCCGCTCTGCTCCACCCTAGTCCCAGTGTCACAGTGCTGAAATGTATTCGCGTCTGAAAGAAGTGAATTCATTTAACTATAGGAAGAAGGGATCGGCGTCTTGTACAACATACGGCCTGTCGGCCATGCAGCATCTATTGGCACTGCCCACGGGCCGTATGTTCTGCAAACCTGCTCTAGCCCTATTTCCAGAGTATTCTAGAATATCTGGGTATAGATTTGAATGCCACACGAATTGGGACTCATAGTGTTATCCAGGATCCTGCCATCTTCCTTATGATAGAGATAGAGATGATCTGTAGCTTTATATTTTGTAGTGTGTAGTTATGTGGAGTTGTCTTATGAGGAGTCCTGGAAAATATGAGGAAGTGGCTTTGGTTCATCGAGAAGGGTCGACTCCTTCCGTCTGTATATTTGTACTACAGGCATCTATTACAGACTTCTTGTGTCGGTTAATAATGTAATAATGTTTACACTTTTAATATCAGATTCTGTATGACATCCACATGTTTCACATGTTGAAATATCTGAAAATTCTTCTCTAATGAGATAAGAATTCCTCATTTCACTAACAATAAACTCTTTGTGTACATATGTTTTGTTGAGATCATGTATCTAAGCCGCCAAGCACAATACCATCTTGAAAAATCAAATAACTCTTCTTAACTCATCATTAATGAAGCCCTCCTCCTCCTATCAACATTTATAACTGTGTCTAGATAGTGGCGCTTGTATATGCACAATGAACCAACTGCAAATAGGACCAATAACAACATAGGTCAAGGGAGAACTAAATGACACTCCAGCATCGAAACACAGTAACCCAGCATTCATAGAGTTATTATTATGATTTGCTGCATATCCTTTTGGCATAACTGTAAGGCGGCCAGGGCGGTAGTCGTGGCAACGCGCTGTTCTGTTCCCACACCCTAGCACCTCACAGATAACACACAGTATCCCTTTTGCTGCATATACAGCATACGCAGGGGTGGATTAAGGGTAGCCAGGGCCCCGGGCTGTTCAGCTGTTCAGACACTGTGGGCCCCCCGGTCATGTGATGGGGTTATGTGATGGGGTCATGCGAGGGGGTCATCATATACCTGAACCAGATTATTCCAGAAAAATAGTTGCTGTGTGAAACTATAACCTGTCAAACATCCATTGATCTAGTTAATTTACCCTTTACTAGGTAACACTGACTCACCAGTGACATCTCTAGGTGAAGTCCTTCATCTTTCAACCAACACAGCCCGCCATCACTTCTTCCAGCCAGGACTCGTCTCTGCAGGAAATAACACAGTTATCTAGAGCTCCGCTTGTAGAACACATTACTTAATTTTTCCCAACTTCCACATTACACCACATAAGGAAAAAGAGGCAACCTAGTGTCACTCTACACAGTAACAGGACCGCCCCCCGACTTAAAACGGTATACTCAAAAAATAAAATAAATACATCACTGCAGTAATAATGTCCCTTAATTAGCCCTTATGGTAATAATAATATTCCCCATCCTGGCCCCGTGTATCTCATTCCTGGCTCCAGCCATATGTTCTCCTATCCTGCCCTCATGAGTATCCATTCTGCCCCATATGATCTCCCCATCCTGCCCCATCAGTCTCCATCGTATACATCATACATACATCATGCATACCTCAGGCGCAGCACGAGAGAAGTCTCGCACCTCCGTCTCCAAGACTTCTCTTGTGCTGCGCCAGCTCTCTGGAATGCACTTCCCCAGACGATCAGACTGATACCTAGCCCCGACCTATTCAAGCGTGCTTTAAAAACCCATCTCTTCAAACAAGCCTACCACATCAACTACTCAGTAAACTAATTTTGTCCTGTTCCCTCCTTCCAAATATTATCTGCATGTGAATCTGCACTCTACTATTCATCTGTCTCCACACCCTCCATGCACATGATAACTGCACTTGATACTTGACTATTGCACTTAAACACACGGGCTGATGACCGGATCATGCAGCTTTGTATGAAAATCCCTATTATAATTGCCAGACCTGAAATAACAAGCACTTTTCACCTATTGTGTCCCCTTATTTCCTTGTAGATTGTAAGCTTGCGAGCAGGGACCTCACCCCTAATGTCACTGTTTAAATTGTCTTAACTTGTACTGAATTTATTGCTTGTACATGTCCCCGCTTAATTGTAAAGTGCTGCGGAATATGTTGACGCTATATAAGTAAAAATTATTATTATTATTATTATTATTATGCCCCATGATCCTGCACGATCTGTCTCCAATCCTGTCCAATGTCTTTCATTCTGCCACGTGTCTCCAATCATGCCCCATATCTACATTCTGCCCAGGTCTCCAATCCTGCCCCATCTGTCTCCAGTCCTGCCCCCAGTGTGTCCAGCATCTCTGCCCCCAGTGTCCAGCATCTTTGCCCCAATGTCCAGCATCTCTGCCCCCAATGTCCAGCATCTCTGCCCCCAATGTCCAGCATCTCTGCCCCCAATGTGTCCAGCATCTCTGCCTCCAGTGTCCAGCATCTCTGCCCCAGTGTCCAGCATCTCTGCCCCCAGTGTCCAGCATCTCTGCCCCCAATGTCCAGTGCAGCGCCCCAGGGTCCTGGTCGTTGCAGTAATATCATTCTCCTCTAGGGGGGAGTGATGTTACGTTTGAAGGTGAAGAAAGACAACCGAATCCAGGTATCACAAACATACAACATATGTTTATACTCCAGGCCACCAGGGGGAGCTATGCTCCTATTTATTAGGCACTCTTCACACTTAGGTAAAACTGGTTGCCTTGGGAGGAAGTTAGGCAGTTGCTGGCTGAGCTTCACTCAGGTAGTTGGTCCCTGACAGGGGTGGGATCCTGTCAGAGACCGAGGCAGAAGGACACGGAGCTGCGCCTGCCCTGAGTGCGGCAGCTTCCAGAAAGAGACACTGAAAGAGAACTGTATTGTAGAGAGGGTGAAGAAGTCGTAGCAAAGGAGTGGATATCATGCCTTATTGCATAGACCGGCAGGACAGCTAATTTCACGTTACCTGCCCGCCCTATACCCAGGAGCAGGGCCGGACTGGGACTAAAATTCAGCCCTGGCATTTGAAGTCACACAGGCCCACTTGTCACACGGTGACTGTATAATATCTTTGTACACTTGTAGGTTACAAGAAGTGAGGAGAGTGTAACACGACTATATAACATATAATTACAGCTGTATCCAGCATTACAGCTCAGTCCCCATAGAATGTAATGCAGCCAGTTCCCATAGAATGTAATGCAGCCAGCCCCCATAGAATGTAATGCAGCACAGCCCCATAGAATGTAATACAGCCCAGCCCCATAGAATGTAATGCAGCACAGCCCCCATAGAACGTAATACAGCACAGCCCCCATAGAATGTAATGCAGCACAGACCCCATAGAATGTAATGCAGCCCAGCCCCATAGAATATAATACAGCACAGGCCTCATAGAATGTAATGCAGCACAGCCCCCATAGAATGTAATGCAGCCAGTCCCCATAGAATGTAATGCAGCCAGCCCCCATAGAATGTAATGCTGCCAGCCCCCATAGAATGTAATGCAGCACAGCCCCATAGAATGTAATACAGCCCAGCCCCATAGAATGTAATGCAGCACAGCCCCCATAGAACGTAATACAGCACAGCCCCCATAGAATGTAATGCAGCACAGACCCCATAGAATGTAATGCAGCACAGCCCCTTAGAATGTAATGCAGCCCAGCCCCATAGAATGTAATGCAGCCCAGCCCCACAGAATGTAATGCAGCCAGCCCCCACAGAATGTAATGCAGCACAGCCCCATAGAATGTAATGCAGCCCAGCCCCATAGAATATAATACAGCACAGGCCTCATAGAATGTAATGCAGCACAGCTCCCATAGAATGTAATGCAGCCAGCCCCCATAGAATGTAATGCTGCCAGCCCCCATAGAATGTAATGCAGCACAGCCCCATAGAATGTAATGCAGCCAGTCCCCATAGAATGTAATGCAGCCAGTCCCCATAGAATGTAATGCAGCCAGCCCCCATAGAATGTAATGCTGCCAGCCCCCATAGAATGTAATGCTGCCAGCCCCCATAGAATGTAATGCAGCCCAGTCCCATAGAATGTAATGCAGCCCTGCCCCATAGAATGTAATGCAGCCAGCCCCCATAGAACGTAATGCAGCACAGACCCCATAGAATGTAATGCAGCCAGTTCCCATAGGATGTAATGCAGCACAGCCATCATACAATATAATGCAGCCAGCCCCATAGAATGTAATGCAGCACAGCCCCATAGAATGTAATACAGCACAGCCCCATAGAATGTAATACAACACAGCCCCATAGAATGTAATGCAGCCAGTTCCCCTAGGATGTAATGCAGCACAGCCACCATACAATATAATGCAGCCAGTCCCCATAGAATGTAATGCAGCACAGCCCCCATAGAATGTAATACAGCACAGCCCCATAGAATGTAATATAGCACAGTCCCATAGAATGTAATGCAGCCAGTTCCCATAGGATGTAATGCAGCATAGCCACCATACAATATAATGCAGCCCAGCCCCATAGAATGTAATGCAGCCCCCCTCCCCCAATAGCCCCACAATCCAGCTATCACTCATTGATATATAATAATAATAATTAAAAAAAAAACACTCTACTCACCTTTCCTCTTGCCCCGCGCTGCTCCAGCCTCCGGTCTCAGCAGCTGCATTCTGCCCGTCCGGTCACACAGCAGGTGCGCGATGATATGACGTCATCGCGCACCCGCAGTGTCAGCGGCAGGCAAAGCGGGGAATGATGGGAGAGAGAGCGACAGCAGACGCTCTCTCTCCTCCATCATTGCATTCAACTGTACCGGCGTCTATGACACCGGTATAGTTCAATGCGGGGCCGGGAGTGTGCCGACAGCGGGGGGAGTGTGCTGACAGCGGCACACTCGAGCGGCCCACTACTGCCACCGGCCCTTCTGGCATTTGCCAGAACTGCCCGATGGCCAGTCCAGCCCTGCCCAGGAGGCAAGGTGGCACCCACGAGAGGCTGGGGCATGATAGAGTCCCTGTAAAAAGCCTCAAGCCACAGCCACCGGTCATACGGGTTTGTCCTATCCATCTGGGGGACAGAGAGAGAGACATAACATCTGCAACATCTACAACAGTTGTGAGGACCTTATGAGAGGCTTAGCAGTAAGGTACTACAACACATGGCGCTAGAGGAAGGCTACTGATTTCTACTTGGATAAGGGGACTCTGGATTTGCCTCCAAAGAGGCCGGACTCTGCCTGCCCTGTGATCTGTGCTCTGTGCTCTGGACTGTGGATGCTGAAGCCTTCAGTAAAAGGTAAAGAGACTGCAACCTTGTGTCCTCGTTCTTCACTGCGCCTCACACCATCCACCATCTATACACTGGGAAGCCCTGGGGACATACTTCACCTGTGGGAAGGTATACCATCTAGCTGCCATCACATCACCCCAGCGGATCCCTTAAAGCAGCGTCGGTCACACTGACCGAATACCACAGGTGGTGTCACGAACATATCCCTTTAAAGACCTTTCCCTTTAACACGAACGTCCCGAGGGCCACGGACCGGGTCAGCCACCGTGACATTCCCCTTCCCCCTGAGAACCGAAGGACCCGGTACCGAGTACCCCACTGCCCACGGTGGCGCTCCACCAGCATCTCTGCCCCCAATGTCCAGCATCTCTGCCCCCAATGTCCAGTGCAGCGCCCCAGAGATCTGGTCGTTGCAGTATGACACTCTGCCGCTAAGGGGAGTGATGGTACGTCTGATGGCACTGAAGGAATTCTACTGACCAGGTATCACCAGCACACATTACACTTCACACTCCGGCCACTAGGGGGAGAAAAAGGCTTTATTTATTGGGCCACTCCTCACACTGGTAAAACTAGGGGTTGGATAGGAAGTTAGTCAAAAGCTGACTGGGTTGGATTCAGGCAACATCCCATGGCAGGGGGTTTTGCAGGGAGAAGATTCAGGGGGGGCCCTGTCAGGCGTGGGAACCTGGCAGGTACCTAGCGAACAGAACAGAACGTTACGGAACCGCGCCTGCACTACCTTGCGGCGGTATCCTAAGAAAGAGACATGAAGCGAAGGATATTGTGGAACAGTGAGAAATGAGATCAGCACAAAGGAGATCCAGTAGGAGTCGTGCCCCGAGAACGGCAACATCCTACTGAGGCGCGTAGCCGGTGGCCGGAACACCAAGGAAGTAACTGACTCTATGCCTTACTTCAAACTCCGCAGGACAGTTAATTATAGGTTGGCTGTCTACCTTAAATTTCCTACGAAGACATAGGGGGCAACGCGTGGAGAGGGGCGTCTCTAGGGTCCCGGAAGAGCTCCGAGCCTTCCCATCATACGGGTGTGTCCTAGCCATAACATAACTGGGGGACGAGAAACTAGTAACATCTGGAACGAAATAGAAAGAAAGAGAAAGAACTAGAAAGAACGAACGAACTAGAACAGAAGTTGTGAGGACTATACAGAATGCTCAGCAGGGTAGCACTACAACACACAGGCGCTATTGGTAGGCAATGATTTCCACCTGTAAAGGGAGATCTGGATGTGCCATCGGACCGGCAGGTCTCAGACAGCCCTGTTAACTGTGCTCTGGATTGCGGATCCTGAAGTCTTCAGTAAAGAGGTAAAAAGACTGCAACCTTGTGTCCTCGTTATTGTCTGCACCTCACACCATCGCCATCTACATCACTGGGAAGCCCTGGGGACATACTTCACCTGTGGGAAGGTATACCATCTAGCTGCCATTCCATCACCCTAGCGGACCCCAAGCAGCGTCGGTCATCCTGACCGAACACCACAGGTGGCGTCACGAAACCTTGACAGACTCCTATCACCTTTTTTGGACGCCCCTTAGCAGGGTCACGGACCGGGCCCAGCCACCGTGACAACCCCAGAACTGAGACAGAAAGGACCGATACCGAGTAACCTGTGGCCCTGTGTCTGGGGGCGATCCACCAGCATCTCTGCCCCTAATGTCCTGCATCTCTGCCCCAGTGTGTCCAGTATCCTGCCCCCAGTGTGTCCAGCATCCTGCCCCAGTGTGTCCAGCATATTGCCCCCAGTGTGCCCAGCAATCTGCCCCAGTATCTCCAGAATATTGCCCCCAGTGTCTCCAGTATTCTGCCCCAGTGTGTCCAGCATATTGCCCCCCAGTGTGTCCAGCATTCTGCCCCCAGTGTCCAGCATATTGCCCCCAGTGTCTCCAGCATATTGCCCCCAGTGTGTCCAGCATATTGCCCCCAGTGTGTCCAGCATATTGCCCCCAGTGTGTCCAGCATATTGCCCCCAGTGTGTCCAGCATATTGCTCCCAGTGTGTCCAGCATCCTGCCCCAGTGTGTCCAGCATCCTGCCCCCAGTGTGTCCAGCATATTGCCCCCAGTGTGTCCAGCATTGTTCCCCAGTGTGTCAAGCATTCTGCCCCAGTGTCTCCAGCAATCTGCCCTGAGTGTCTCCAGCATATTGCCCCCAGTATGTCCAGCATATTGCCCCCAGTGTGTCCAGCATATTGCCCCCAGTGTGTCCAGCATATTGCCCCCAGTGTGTCCAGCATATTGCCCCAGTGTGTCCAGCATATTGCCCCCAGTGTATCCACCATCCTGCCCCCAGTGTGTCCAGCATCCTGCCCCAGTGTGTCCAGCATCCTGACCCCAGTGTGTCCAGCATATTGCCCCCAGTGTGTCCAGCATTCTTCCCCAGTGTGTCAAGCATTCTGCCCCAGTGTCTCCAGCAATCTGCCCCGAGTGTCTCCAGCATATTGCCCCCAGTATGTCCAGCATATTGCCCCCAGTGTGTCCAGCATGCTGCCCCCAGTGTCTCCAGCATTCTGCCTCCAGTGTCTCCAGCATATTGCCCCCAGTGTGTCCAGCATTCTGCCCCCAGTGTCCAGCATATTGCCCCCAGTGTCTCCAGCATATTGCCCCCAGTGTGTCCAGCATATTGCCCCCAGTGTGTCCATAATATTACCCCAAGTGTGTCCAGCATTCAGCCCCCAGTGTGTCCAGCATATTGCCCCAAGTGTGTCCAGCATATTGCCCCCAGTGTCCAGCATATTGCCCCCAGTGTGTCCAGCATATTGCCCCAAGTGTGTCCAGCATATTGCCCCCAGTGTCCAGCATATTGCCCCCAGTGTGTCCAGCATATTGCCCCAAGTGTGTCCAGCATTCAGCCCCCAGTGTCTCCAGCATATTGCCCCCAGTGTGTCCAGCATATTGCCCCAAGTGTGTCCAGCATATTGCCCCCCAGTGTGTCCAGCATATTACCCCAAGTGTGTCCAGCATTCAGCCCCCAGTGTGTCCAGCAATCTGCCCCCAGTGTGTCCAGCATTCTGCCCCCAGTGTCCAGCATATTGCCCCCAGTGTCTCCAGCATATTGCCCCCAGTGTGTCCAGCATATTGCCCCCAGTGTGTCCAGCATATTTCCCCCAGTGTGTCCAGCATATTGCCCCAAGTGTGTCCGGCATATTGCCCCCAGTGTGTCCAGCATATTGCCCCCAGTGTGTCCAGCATATTGCCCCCAGTGTGTCCAGCATATTGCCCCCAGTGTGTCCGGCATATTGCCCCCAGTGTGTCCGGCATATTGCCCCAGTGTGTCCAGCATATTGCCCCCAGTGTGTCCAGCATATTGCCCCCAGTGTGTCCAGCATATTGCCCCCAGTATGTCCAGCATTCTGCCCCCAGTGTGTCCAGCATATTGCCCCCAGTGTGTCCAGCATATTGCCCCCAGTGTGTCCAGCATTCTACCCCAATGTGTCCAGCATATTGCCCCCAGTGTGTCCAGCATCCTGCCCCAGTGTCCAGCATTCTGGCCCGGGCTCCCCAGATTGCCGTTCGCAATAAATAAAACAAAAAACCTAGTTCTCCTCACCTGTCCGCGCTCCGGTGGCTATTATAAAGAACAAATAAACACATTGACTGGCTCTGCATCTTGTGCCTCCTGATGAACCGTATGGACAGGGAAACGCGTCGTGGCTGGAAGCTAAGTTTGGGCTAAACCCCAACTGTGTTTATTTATTTATTTGTTCTTTATATAGCCACGAATTGTATAGTCATTTGCTCGTTTTGCACTCAATGTGGCAAATTTATTATGTATAAGTTGTGTTTAAAGGCTAGTCATATGGCACCTTGGCTTTGGAGTGCAGGCTTTGATTATCTGGAAAGGGTCCGTGAGATATATCTATGCTATATGGGTCCTATAAAAGCCACCTGGTACGCATTATCTATATATAAGGGTGTCATTTGGCACATAACCTATGTTTTCTAAATAATAAGTACTATCCCTTCATCTCTTTTATTTGCTTGCTGTTTCCCCACCTATAGTACACCAGGGAATTATCAGGGTTAGCTTGAGACAGCCGCCGTGGAGTGGGGGCGCCAAAAAATCATTTCTCTTAGGGCGCCAACCCCCGCTGTTAGGAAGAGTTAGCAGGCAAGTCTAGGGTTGTGGTAGGTTATGTTAGACCATATATATATTGTGTGATTTGCACTGGGAGGGTGTTTTTTAATCCTTTTTTCAATAAAGATAATTAAAAAAAAAAGGGATTACATGATATACACATAATACTTCTATGTATTCTATGCTCTCCTATTCTTATGATGCCCCCCTCTATTCTAATCCCCTTATGGTTCTATACTGTCCCTAAGCTTACACACAGTACATAACAAATGCATCACATTACAGTACACAAACATCAGTAAAAGTATAAATGTTACATTTCTCAGTAATACACTATGGGGTGTAATATGTGAGCAGTGACCAGGGGAGACGAGATATGTGAGGGTCCCTGCCACCTCCTTACAATACTATGCAATGTGATACCGGTATTAAGTCATATTTGCTTATTGTAGAGCTTCAGAGTCATTAACCCCTTTACCCCCAAGGGTGGTTTGCACGTTAATGACCGGGCCAATTTTTACAATTCTGACCACTGTCCCTTTATGAGGTTATAACTCTGGAACGCTTCAATAGATCCTGGTGATTCTGACATTGTTTTCTCGTGACATATTGTACTTCATGACAATGGTAAAAATTCTTTGATAGTACCTGCGTTTATTTGTGAAAAAAACGGAAATTTGGCGAAAATTATGAAAATTTCGCAATTTTCCAACTTTGAATTTTTATGCAATTAAATCACAGAGATATGTCACACAAAATACTTAATAAGTAACATTTCCCACATGTCTACTTTACATCAGCACAATTTTGGAACCAAAATTTTTTTTTGTTAGGGAGTTATAAGGGTTAAAAGTTGACCAGCAATTTCTCATTTCTACAACACCATTTTATTTTAGGGACCACATCTCATTTGAAGTCATTTTGAGGGGTCTATATGATAGAAAATACCCAAGTGTGACACCATTCTAAAAACTACACCCCTCAAGGTGCTCAAAACCATATTCAAGAAGTTTATTAACCCTTCTGGTGCTTCACAGGAATTTTTTGAATGTTTAAATAAAAATGAACATTTACCTTTTTTTCACAAAAAATTTAATTCAGCTCCAATTTGTTTTATTTTACCAAGGGTAACAGGAGAAAATGGACCCCAAACATTGTTGTACAATTTGTCCTGAGTATGCCAATACCCCACATGTGGGGGTAAACCACTGTTTGGGCGCATGGCAGAGCTCGGAAGCGAAGGAGTGCCATTTGACTTTTCAATGCAAAATTGACTGGAATTGAGATGGGACACCATGTTTCGTTTGGAGAGCCCCTGATGTGGCTAAACATTGAAACCCCCCACAAGTGACACCATTTTGGAAAGTAGACCCCCTAAGGAACTTATCTAGAGGTGTGGTGAGCACTTTGACCCACCAAGTGCTTCACAGAAGATTATAATGTAGAACCGTAAAAATAAAAAATCATATTTTTTCACAAAAATTATCTTTTCGCCCCCAATTTTTTATTTTCCCAAGGGTAAAAGAAGAAATTGGACCCCAAAAGTTGTTGTACAATTTGTCCTGAGTACGCTGATAGCCCATATGTGGGGGTAAACCACTGTTTGGGCGGATGGGAGAGCTCGGAAGGGAAGGAGCGCCGTTTGACTTTTCAATGCAAAATTGACAGGAATTGAGATGGGACGCCATGTTGCGTTTGAAGAGCCACTGATGTGCCTAAACATTGAAACCCCCCACAAGTGACACCATTTTGGAAAGTAGACCCCCTAAGGAACTTATCTAGAGGTGTGGTGAGCACTTTGACCCACCAAGTGCTTCACAGAAGTTTATAATGTAGAACCGTAAAAATAAAAAATCATATTTTTTCACAAAAATTATCTTTTCGCCCCCAATTTTTTATTTTCCCAAGGGTAAGAGAAGAAATTGGACCGCAAAAGTTGTTGTACAATTTGTCCTGAGTACGCTGATACCCCATATGTGGGGGTAAACCACTGTTTGGGCGGATGGGAGAGCTCGGAAGGGAAGGAGCGCCGTTTGACTTTTCAAAGCAAAATTGACAGGAATTGAGATAGAACACCATGTTGCGTTTGAAGAGCCACTGATGTGCCTAAACATTGAAACCCCCCACAAATGACACCATTTTGGAAAGTAGTCCCCCTAAGGAACTTATCTAGAGGTGTGGTGAGCACTTTGACCCACCAAGTGCTTCACAGAAGTTTATAATGCAGAGCCGTAAAAATAAAACACAATTTTTTTCCCACAAAAATTATTTTTTTAGCCCCCAGTTTTGTATTTTCCTGAGGGTAACAGGAGAAATTGGACCCCAAAATTTGTTGCCCAATTTGTCCTGAGTGCGATGATACACCATATGTGGGGGGAACCACTGTTTGGGCACATGGGAGGGCTCAGAAGGGAAGGAGTGCCATTTGAATGCAGACTTAGATGGAATGGTCTGCAGGTGTCACATTGCGTTTGCAGAGCCCCTAATGTACCTAAACAGAAGAAACCCCCCACAAGTGACACCATTTTGGAAAGTAGACCCCCTTAGGAACTTATCTAGATGTGTGCTGAGCACTTTGACCCACCAAGGGCTTCACAGAAGTTTATAATGGAGAGCCGTAAAAATAAAACAAAAATTTTTTCCCACAAAAATTATTTTTTAGCCCCCAGTTTTGTATTTTCCCGAGGGTAACAAGAGAAATTCGACCCCACAATTTGTTGTCCAATTTGTCCTGAGTGCGCTGATACTCCATATGTGGGGCGGAACCACTGTTTGGGCGCATGGGAGGGCTCGGAAGGGAAGGAGCTCCATTTGGAATGAGGACTTAGATGGAATGGTCTGCAGGTGTCACATTGCATTTGCAGAGCCCCTAATGTACCTAAACAGTAGAAACCTCCCACAAGTGACACCATTTTGGAGACTAGACCCCCTAAGGAACTCATCTAGATGTGTTGTGATAGCTTTGAACCCCCAAATGTTTCACTACAGTTTGTAACGCAGAGCCGTGAAAATTAAAAAAAAAAATCTTTCCCCCCAAAATTATTTTTTAGCCCCCAGTTTTGTATTTTCCCGAGGGTAAGAGGAGAAATTCGACCCCAAAAGTTGTTGTCCAATTTGTCCTGAGTACGCTGATACCCCGTATGTTGGGGGGAAACCACCGTTTGAGCGCATGGCAGAGCTCGGAAGGGAAGGAGCGCCATTTGGAATGCAGACTTAGATGGAATGGTCTGCAGACGTCACATTGCGTTTGCAGAACCCCTAATGTACCTAAACAGTAGAAACCCCCCACAAGTGACCCCATATTGGAAACTAGACCCCCCAGGGAACTAATCTAGATGTGTTGTGAGAACTTTGAACCCCCAAGTGTTTCACTACAGTTTATAACGCAGAGCCGTGAAAATAAAAAATCTTTTTTTTTCCCACAAAAAATATGTTTTAGCCCCGAGTTTTGTATTTTCCCAAGGGTAACAGGAGAAATTGGACCCCAAAAGTTGTTGTCCTATTTGTCCTGAGTACGCTGATACCCCATATGTTGGGGTAAACCCCTGTTTGGGCACATGGGAGAGCTCGGAAGGGAAGAAGCACTGTTTTACTTTTTCAATGCAGAATTGGCTGGAATTGAGATGGGACGCCATGTCGCGTTTGGAGAGCCCCTGATGTGCCTAAACAGTGGAAACCCCACAATTATAACTGAAACCCTAATCCAAACACATCCCTAACCCTAATCCCAACAGTAACCCTAACCACACCTCTAACCCTGACACACCCCTAACCCTAATCCCAACCCTATTCCCAACCGTAAATGTAATCTAAACCCTAACTGTAACTTTAGCCCCAACCCAAACTGTAGCCCTAGCCCTAACCCTAGCCCTAACCCTAATCCTAACCCTAGCCCTAACCCTAGCTCTAACCCTAGCCCTAACCCTAGCCCTAGCCCTAACCCTAGCCCTAACCCTAACCCTAGCCCTAACCCTAACCCTAACCCTAACCCTAGCCCTAACCCTAGCCCTAACCCTAGCCCTAACCCTAACCCTAACCCTAGCCCTAACCCTAGCCCTAACCCTAGCCCTAGCCCTAACCCTAACCCTAGCCCTAACTCTAACCCTAGCCCTAATGGGAAAATGGAAATAAATACATTTTTTTAATTTTTCCCTAACTAAGGGGGTGATGAAGGGGGGTTTGATTTACTTTTATAGCGGGTTTTTTAGCGGATTTTTATGATTGGCAGCCATCACACACTGAAAGACGCTTTTTATTGCAAAAAATATTTTTTGCGTTACCACATTTTGAGAGCTATAATTTTTCTATATTTTGGTCCACAGAGTCATGTGAGGTCTTGTTTTTTGCGGGACGAGTTGACGTTTTTATTGGTAACATTTTCGGGCACGTGACATTTTTTGATCGCTTTTTATTCCGATTTTTGTGAGGCAGAATGACCAAAAACCAGCTATTCATGAATTTCTTTTGGGGGAGGCGTTTATACCGTTCCGCGTTTGGTAAAATTGATAAAGCAGTTTTATTCTTCGGGTCAGTACGATTACAGCGACACCTCATTTATATCATTTTTTTATGTTTTGCGCTTTTATACGATAAAAACTATTTTATAGAAAAAATAATTATTTTGGCATCGCTTTATTCTCAGGACTATAACTTTTTTATTTTTTTGCTGATGATGCTTTATGGCGGCTCGTTTTTTGCGGGACAAGATGTCGTTTTCAGCGGTACCATGGTTATTTATATCTGTCTTTTTGATCGCGTGTTATTCCACTTTTTGTTCGGCGGTATGATAATAAAGCGTTGTTTTATGCCTCGTTTTTTTTTTTTTTTTCTTACGGTGTCTACTGAAGGGGTTAACTAGTGGGCCAGTTTTATAGGTCGGGCCGTTACGGACGCGGCGATACTAAATATGTGTACTTTTATTGTTTTTTTTTTATTATTTAGATAAAGAAATGTATTTATGGGAATAATATATATATTTTTTTTCATTATTTTGGAATATTTTTTTTTATTTTTTTTTACACATTTGAAAATTTTTTTTTTTACTTTTTTACTTTGTCCCAGGGGGGGACATCACAGATCAGTGATCTGACAGTTTGCACAGCACTCTGTCAGATCACTGATCTGACATGCAGCGCTGCAGGCTTCACAGTGCTTGCTCTAAGCAGGCTCTGTGAAGCCACCTCCCTCCCTGCAGGACCCGGATCCGCGGCCATCTTGGATCCGGGGCTCGAGCAGGGAGGGAGGGAGGTGAGACCCTCGCAGCAACGCGATCACATCGCGTTGCTGCGGGGGGCTCAGGGAAGCCCGCAGGGAGCCCCCTCCCTGCGCGGTGCTTCCCTGCACCGCCGGCACATCGCGATCATCTTTGATCGCGGTGTGCCAGGGGTTAATGTGCCGGGGGCGGTCCGTGACCGCTCCTGGCACATAGTGCCGGATGTCAGCTGCGATAGGCAGCTGACGCCCGGCCGCGATCGCCGGCGCTCCCCCCGTGAGCGCCGCCGATCGCGCTGGACGTACTATCCCGTCCATGGTCATAGGGGCCCACCTCACATGGACGGGATAGTACGTCCGATGTCAGAAAGGGGTTAAGTACCCCGACTACTACGTCATTAGTCTTTATAGGTCCTATGGACATATTGTTATTACCAGTCACATCTGTTAAACTTGCCTATTCCTTTTCCCTTTCCTTGTTTCTGCCACTACTGGTTGCTAACTTTTTTCAGGTCTCACTCTCCATTGCATTTCTCGAATAACTATTATTTTTCTTATCAACATTTGTGTGCTCTCAATACATTACAGTCATCATATTATATAGCACTGTGTACTTACAATTGGTCATTTTCCCTTTCTACCCAGCTAATTCTTCTATTTTCCATTAGGTCTATGACATCACGTAATTATTAACTGTATGGCTGACTCCTTCTAAGCTCTATGTAGAAACAGGAGGTCAATTTTGTAGCGATGAGCGAATATGTTCGAAAAACGATCACCAAACATAAATTCGGCATGAATATGGCACATTCGGATTTGTGATCGGAAACACAAGCAAAATTTTATAAAATCTGAAAAATTCGGAAACATTCGGTAAAAAGTGCAGGAAAATATTTGCGTTGCCACTAAAGTATTTTCAGCACTTTAGCAGCAATAATTGTGGTGTATGATGAGTGTGAGGCACGTGTTTGATGAGGGGAGAGGGATTGCAGAGCTTGGAGGTGAAGCGTGCTTGTAAACTGTCATTTTTTTCCCTAACTTTATGTGTGCACATTGCGGCTAGCCAATCAGGGCACAGGAAACATCCCCAATGTCCTGACACAACGGCTTGTGTCATTGGCTGCTGAAATCATATGTCCCTCTCAGTATAAAGAGCGGACATCTTGTTTTAGCGCCATTATGATACTGTAACAGCGCAGAGAGGCTGCTTCTCACGCTGGCACTGTTAGCAGATAGATTTTAGCTAGGTAGTGTCCTATGTGGCTGTGAAAATGACCTTCCAACAATTTTTTTTTTGCCATTACTGAGGAGCACAGACAAAGACAGTAGGGCACATGTCATACAGGTGTGTTGTGCACTGCTTCTATTTTGCTCCTTGCACAAGCATAGTGTTATAAATCGTATTTTTTTTTCACTAGCTAAATGTGAAATAGCATGCCATATCCTACTTTCTCATTTCGTGCTGTGGTGACATTGTTCTTTGATTTGAGCTGTTGTGCCCGATTTTTTGCTATTTTTTGGGCAGTTGCTACCATGATTCACCATGCCATATCTCACCTTGTTATTGAGTGCTGGTGAAATTCCACAGTCTGCATAGCTCATGCACATGAAGAAAAAATTATAATGTTTTCTGTTGGTAAACGTGATACAGCCCACTATATCCCATGTGTTAGGCATCAGGATTCTCCCGCTGCACAGGATAGATCCCAAGCATTGCCTGGTGCTGTGGTCTCCCATTCAGCTCCAGCTGAGGTGGGTGCTGCTCAGCACAGACGTCGGCCCCAACGTCTTGCCAGGCTCGTGGTATTCACTTGGTTACCGCTGACTCTCCAGATAAGTCTATTGGATGGAACCAGTGATGTTCTGGTGCAGTCCTGCACTCCGGACTCTAAGTCCAGAGATTACCTTACTGAGCATGTCCGTGATGTGCCGTCTTCTCATTGGTGGTTGGACGTCAGCTGCTTTGATGATGTGACAACTCCGGATTGGCCTGCGGGCAATGTCACGGCTGGCTGGACGTGAGTGTTTGGGATGGAGCCTTGCGTTTAAAAAACTCTCAGTGGCACACGCGGGTGCACTAGTATCATGAATGTTATGGTGAATGAGTGTGGATACTCTACCATTCTGTCTGTGTGTTGTGTGAATCAGTCTAAGTCAGTATTTCCCAAACTCCAGTCTTCACGGACCCCAACAGGTCATGTTTTCAGGATTTCCATAATGCTGCACAAGTGAGAGAACTCCTGATACTTCCATCACCTGTGCAATACTAAGGAAATTCTGAAAACATGACCTGTTGGGGTCCGTGAAGACTGGAGTTTGGGAAACACTGGTCTATGTTCTAGGACTGTACACGTTGGCAGGCAGAGTATCAGGAGGTTACATTGCGCCAAATGTTGCAGACACGTAGTGATGCAACCACAACGAGCAATGCATCCTCAGCCACAGTGACCAGCAACGCCCACGAGTCTGCAGCTCACAGGGGTTGCAAGGGTTGCCTAACCTGGACTTTTTTTGACATTGCAAAGGATGAGCCAACTCACGTAATCTGACAAATTTGAGAAAAAAAAACTGAGTAGAGATAAAAAATTGGCAATAATTTGACTAATTTGACTTTGTGTGGGAATCTCACTGCGCTAAAATGCGGACCAACAGACCGCAAAAACGATCAGCCACCGCATCAACCGCATCTGCTTCTTCCTCCATCTCTGTTACCATGCCAAACATTGAAATGCAGGACTCTGATTGCAGAACCTCGGGTTATTTACCCGCTCCAGTCACGGTGACTGAGAGTCCACCGTCAGCTGTAACGGAAGTGGACATGCCAGCTGTTTTTGACCGATCTCAAAGGACGAGCACACCACAACTTTCTCAATCCACCATTACATTTCCACCTGCACCTCTCTCACGGTACAGCAGTTTGTCCAGTTCACCGTAATCTGCCCTCTCTCAGCACTGCAGCAAGCCTATGGTCCCGCAGTTGTGGTCACATAAAAGATTGTTTCCTCCTACGCATGACAAAGCTAAGAGGTTGAACTCCACCATCTCCAATCTGTTGGCCACGGAAATGCTGCCTTTCTGCCTGGTAGATACAGACAGTTTCCGAAAGCTGATGACCGCCGCAGTCTTCCAGTACCAATTGCCCAGTCGCCATTACTTTTCTAAGTAAATAACCTATAAAATTGTCCACACAGCCAGGTGGGACACGCCACTAGGCCAAAACATCAAAAACCAATCAAAGTGAGGATCTCTGAATAAATAATCCTAGTATAGTATCTGAATAATTCTGAAAACTAGTATATAAGAAATAATCCAAAAAGAGGGGTTTATTTTGCAACTCAATATAACTTTTATTACATACAGTAACAAACAAAATTAGTGATCTTGGAAGACAAAATCAGCAGCTAAAGGAAAACCGGTGCAAATAAGTATAAAAAAGTTATTGCGCACTGGGAAGAAAAACATGTGTCCCATAGCAACAACCGCACATATGAAAAAGATTAGGTCAATGTATAACGAATACCAGCAAGAAATCAGTTTAGCCAGTAAAGCAATAGGTCTGGTCAATGATCTGGGCAGCAAGGTTCTGGCATAATAGCCTATTGTGACCTTAAGGGAGAGCATAAAAAGTAAAGTGCTGAATGTATATCAAATTTTGGGCTAAATATCAAAATTTCAGATGCAAAGTATTATTATTTAGTATTATAGCGCCATTTATTCCATGGCGCTTTACATGTGAGGAGGGGTATACATAATAAAAACAGGTACAATAATCTTGAACAATACAAGTCACAATTGGTACAGGAGGAGAGAGGACCCTGCCCGCGAGGGCTCACAATCTACAAAAGTAGAAGTTATTTAAATATAAAAATGGTACAATTCAATATTACCTCGAGACATGATGTGATCAAAGTGTGGGAGTGCAGGTGGGACACGCTGGAGCCTCGACGCGCGTTTCACCACCTTGGCTTCGTTAGGAGGCGTGGATAAATAAAAAGGGCCAGGAGTATTTATGCGCAAAAGTGTGGACCCCTACCGAATAGGTGCTTAGCCCAGTATGATGCTCCCCTCCAGTGACGCAAGTGATGGGAAGGAGGACAAACGTCATCACCTCCCATCACCACGGCAACATGCTTGGACTGTGATGCCTCAGTAAGGGTGCAGCGCATGCGTGGGGCGCATCTGCGCAAGGAGCAGTGTTACTCCCCTGTGTCCAGATGGGCTGGCACGCTCCACGAATAACGGGAAGGAATATGTACGTCACCCCCCCATCCCCACGACAAAACACCATGCCCGTGACGCCACAACGGAGGTGCGGCGCATGCTTGTGGCACATCTGCATGAAATGTAGAGACCGCATGTTAAAGATTGCCGTGAATAATTGACCAACAGTTCAAGGATGTACATCCTGAATATACGAGGAACAGATATATACGAAGTATAAGTCTGTAATGAATAAGGCAACCCATGAGCAGCAGGGAACTGCACAGGGGGTATATGACGTCAAACACTGTAACAGGGATAAACACGACTATGTGCTAAACTGGGTGGCAAAAGTTTAGTCACCCAAGAAAAAGGGGTAAGGAATTACATAATACCCAGCATTTAGTAATGCATTTAGAAGCACACATTATAGACTTCAAAAGATATACAGCTCTGGCAAAAATTAAGAGACCACTGCAAAATGTTCGGTTTTTCTGATTTTTCTCTTTACGGATATATTTTTGAGTAAAATGTAAATTGTTCTTTTAATCTATAAACTTCTGACAACATGTCTCCGAAGTTCCAAGCAATACATTTTGTATTTTTTTCTGACAAAGAAAAATGGTGAAAATAAAAAAAAAAAATAGTACTGGCTTTCAGACCTCAAATAATGCAAAGAAAACAAGTTCATAATCATTTAGAAACAATAGTACTAATGTTTTAACTCAGGAAGAGTTCAAAAATCAATATTTTGTGGAATAACCAAGATTTTTTTTTTTAACCAATAGATGTTTATTGAAATTTTGCATGTTAAACAACACATCAGTAAACTTCAGAGGGGGAGGGAGACAAGGGTAAACAGGGGGGGGGGAGGGGGATGTGGGAAAAAAGGACCAGCGCCTAAGTTAAAGACCACAATATGAACAGTACAATACACACAGATACAGTGTCAAAACTTGAGAAGCAAACGATTTAAATGAGGGCAAGAGCAGACTGAGATATATGTGCCGAGGACACCCAGGGATCCCACCACGAGAGGACCCTAGTTCTCCTCGATAGATCCTGTGCCATGATAACCTCATAGCAGAAGTGTAAGTCAATTCTGGCGATCAGTTCGGCTCTGGAGGGAAGACCCGAGGATTTCCAATGTTTCGCTATACATTGTCTAGCGGCAACTAGGATATTTGAAATTATGGGCCGGAGAGGGGAAGGGAGACCCATGAGGGAAATACCCAGGACAGCTAGTTGACCACTCAGCGCAAGGGGGAGACGTGTCAGATCGACAATCAAAGCCTCCACCTCACGCCAGAAAACCCGGATCTGTGGGCACGACCACCATACATGAGAGGAGGACCCCAAGGCGCCGCACTTCTTCCAACACAGAGGGGAGGAAGACGGGAAAACCTTCGCCAGGCGGACAGGGGTAAAGTACCAATGCAGTTGAATTTTTTTCACCTGCTCCAAGTGGCCAAGACATGTGGAGAACCTGGAAGGGTGCACCATAGCAAATTGCCAGTCCTCCAGGGAGGCCTCGAAACCCAGCGAGGACTCCCAGGCGGTCATGAAAGGGAGCTTGTCAGCAGAACCATAGGAGATGAGAGCTTTATAGATTATGGAGATGCCATGGGGCAATATGGTGGCCGGTCTGAAATATCTATGAGCCGGGTCCTCTGTCAGAGGCGGGGGCACTCCGAATGACCGACGTGACCTGAGAAAGCTACGGAGCTGCAGGTATTGATAGAAGTCAGACCCAGTAAGAGAGAATCTCCCTGAGAGGTCCTCAAACGGCAGAAGGCCATTTGAGCCGAAAAGGTCTGCCACCCGGAGCACCCCGCGGTCCGTCCAGGAGGAAAGAGAAATGTGCCCGATAGCATACTCCAAAGCCTGCAAAGAAACATAGTCAAACATAAATATTAGATGGGAAGTGCTGAGTAGCGCCCACAATTTAGAAGCATTCCTAATAGAACGGAGACAAGGGCCAACTAGAGGTACCTTAAGCAGCTGAAACTCCAAGAGCAATTTAAGCGAGTTTTTGGGGGCAAAATGAGATTCAATCAGAAACCAGGGTAAACATGAGTTCCCCTCCCACCATATTTTAAGGGGCTCAAGGATCGCCGCCCTATAGTATGAAAGCACTGCAGGCGCGCCCAACCCACCCATAGAATACGGTAGGGACATAATCCGACGCCTAATCCTGTGAGGTTTCCCATTCCAAATAAACCGATCTATAAGAGATTGAAAAGCTGAAATAAACTTCGAAGGGATAAAAAGGGGGAGGCATCGGAAGAGATACATTATTTTGGGTAGGAATAGCATTTTCGCCGTTTGTATGCGGGCCATCCAGGAGAGCAGTGCACTCGACAGATGATCCATGCTCTTCCTGACTTCCGCAAGAGTTTCCTCACAATTTACACAAACTATATTATCCAGCCTAGTTATCCTGATGCCTAAGTACGTAAAGCCCAGGGGAGCCCAAATGAACTCGTATTGGGATTGAATTTGGATTTGAAGGGGGGCCGGGAGAAAAAGGGGGAAAATTGTGGATTTGGTCAGATTAAGTTTATAATACGAAACCGCCGAAAACTCAGTTAAAATAGAGGTAATCGCGTTCAGCGATGCTAACGGTGAGGCACAAGTCAGGACCACGTCGTCGGCATAGAGGCCAATTTTGTGTTCGGTTCCCCCCACCCGGATTCCTTCAATGTCCGCACTCTGTCTGACCATGGAAGCCAAAGGCTCCATGACCAGAGCAAAGATGATAGGGGAGAGGGGGCAGCCCTGACGAGTGCCATTCCGAATAGAAAATGTCCGAGATCTAAATCCTGCCGAACGAACCGACGCGCAGGGATTGGAGTATAATGCCATAACCGCTTTACTAATTTGCCCGGTGAGCCCAAATTTTTCCAGCGTGAGTTCAATATAACTCCAGTGTACCCTGTCGAACGCCTTTTCGGCATCAAGCGAGAGAAATACACTGGGGAGGCTCCCCCTCTCGACCACATCTAAAAGATCTATCAGGCGCCTGGTGCCATCCCTGGTCTGTCTGCCAGGAACAAACCCAACTTGGTCGGGGTGGATGAGACCAGGGAGAACCGAGAACAGTCTGTTGGCCCAGATTTTTGCATAAATCTTAACGTCGCAGTTTAAAAGTGCTATCGGACGAAAGTTCCCCGGGGATGTTGGGGGTTTCCCTTGTTTGGGGAGAGTCGCTATGGATGCCTCCAACCCCTCAGCCCTAATACTGCCCGTCGACAGCCAATTATTAAAAAGGCGCAAGAGGTAGGGGGAGAGGGCAGGGAAGAACTGAGCATAGTAGAGAAAAGAAAAACCATCAGGCCCCGGGGAAGAACCCTTGTTGGCCTCTCTGACAATCTGCGAGAGTTCAGACTCAACAATGGGAGAGTTTAGGAAGGAGAGCTGTTCCTGGGTGACCGAGGGGAGATTAACCTTCTCCAAGAACGCCAAAATTGACTCCCGCGAAGGCTGAGGAATCCCTAGGTCAGACCCGAGGTCATAGAGCGAGGAGTAATAAGATGCAAATTCCTCCGCGATATGAATCGGATTATACACCCGGGAGCCGTCAGGCTTGAGCAAAAATGGAATCTTGGATTGAGCCTCTCTCTTCCTAACACGTCTGGCCAGAACAGCACCCGCTCGATCGCCCATTGTGTAAAATTTAGCCCTAGTTTCCTCAGGGCCCTCTCAGCCTTATGGAGAAGCAAATTGCGAACATGCATGCGTGCTTTGGAGAGGTCGGAGAGAAGCGCCGGGGTAGGAGATAATTTGTGCGCGGACTCCAGGCGCCTTAATTCATCTAGGGAAGACTGGAGAGCTGCATTATACTTTCCTTTGGCCCTTGCCGCCAGTTTAATAAAGTGACCCCTAATTACCGCCTTGTGGGCAAACCAAAGGGTGTCGTCGCCTATGTCAGGAGTATCATTGGAGGTGAAAAATTCCCCCAAAGCCTCCTCAATACACCGAGAGTTGGAATGGTCAGCGAGGAGATGGTGGTTGAGACGCCAGTGCAAGGGGGGTCTAATAGCCAAGGGATCTCTCAGTGTAAGGGACACCGGGGCATGGTCTGACCATGTGATACTGCCTATATCTGCTGAAATGCAGTGAGGGAGAGCCACGTCATTCACCAGCACAAAATCAATCCTGCTATAGGAACCGTGCCTGGGAGACAGGAACGTGTAGTCTCTCTCGCCGCAATGCAAATATCTCCAGATATCATGCAGGTTAAAAGAGTTAGTCAGAGGACCTGCTTCGCATCTTGACAGGGAAGAAGCAGAGCAGTCCAAGTCCCTAAACATTGGAGCATTGAAATCACCAGCAATCAGTTTATGACCATGTTGGATATCACGCAAAGTTTCAAAGACCCCCTCCAGGAACTTAAGCTGCCCTACATTGGGGGCGTAGATCGAGGCGATGGTATAGGGGGCGTTATTAATAAGGCATAGGACCACAATAAACCTACCCAACGGATCCGCTATGGAGCGAACCAGCTGGAAGGCGTTGGACATACTGAAAAAAATGGCTACTCCCGCCTTTTTTGACGGGCCGTTGGCAAAAAATTGATGCGGGTATAAGCCTGACTGCATTCTGGGATTATCACATTCCAGTAGGTGTGTTTCCTGAAGACACAGAATGTCGTGACGGGATTTACCCAACTGACGCCATACCACAGACCTCTTGCCCGGCGAGTTGAGACCATTAACATTAATTGAATACAGCGATATACTCATAATGAGAACATGTAAACAGTTTTGCAAACTTCAGGACACCAATAACCTGTGTAAAAGAGTCTAGTACTTGTGGCAAAAAAAGCTAGAGCATAAGTAAGGGGGGACCAGAAGGAGAGAAGGGGAAAAAGGGGAGCAAACAAGACATACAACAAGTCAACCAGTGGACCGAGGTCCATCAGGGATACCCTGAGTCCAAGAGGTGAGAATCAGGAAAACAATTCACCTATGGGGCAAACAAATGCTGCGGATACTCTCGAGAGAGGAACCAACGCAGCTTAAAAAAAGAAAAAAGAAAACCAAATGAATCCGTGCGGGAAAATGGCCAGGAACCAAAGTTGCAGTGGGCTCAGGCCACCTCCCAGTCCGGTGTGATGCGGGCCCTGAGACCTCCACCAGCTCCACGCTTAGGAAGGGTCACGGCGGTCGGAGAGTCCGGAGTTGAGAATCCCCATTTGGTGAAAGCAGTAGCTGCGTGTGACGGAGTCAGGCAGGTGGTGATTGATCCATCTTTACGGATGAGGAGCTTGGTAGGAAACCCCCAGCGGTACAGGATGCCTTTCTCTCTGAGGATGGTAGTGTAGGGGGCAAAGGCCCTCCGTAGAGCCAACGTGCCCGGGGAGAGATCTGGAAAGACGGAGATGCTTGCAAATCTTTCAGGAAGAGCTGGACCCTTCCTTAGGGCCTGGAGAAAATCCTCCTTCATCTCGAAGAAGTGTATGCGTGCCAGGACATCTCTCGGGATGGAGGGCCCCAGGCCAGACGGTTTAGGGATCCTGTGCACGCGGTCAATTATAATGTCCTTTGGGGCAAACTGCGGGAGAGCTGCGGCCATAAATTCCTGCAGAAATATCTTCAAATCCGCCGCCAGGACAGATTCCTCAATGCCTCTCAGTTTGACGTTGTTTCTCCTGGACCTATCTTCCAGGTCCAAGGCTTTAGCATGGGTTTTAGTGGCCATGATTTGCAGGGTCTCATGAGCGTCCCAGAGTTCATTATGAGAAGAGACCAGCTCCGCCATTTTGCGTTCCAAACGGTCAGTGCGGTTACCCAGCTCAACCACCTCCCCTCTCAGTTCAGCCAGCATAGTGCGTATATCTTCCTGGATGGAGGTTCTAAGGTCTCCCAGCAAACCCTTGAGGAGAGAAGCAGTCACCGGGCCATCAGCCGAATCAGACGCTGTACCACCTGAATGCAACGCTGCTCCGCCTAAATGCGACGCTGCTCCGCTTGAATGCGACGCTGCAGCGCTCGATTGCGACGCCTGAGCGTTGCGTTGTGAAGAGCGGGAAGATCTTGGACTCCGGCGGTAGCTGTGAGGAGGCCGCAAAGAAGTCAGGAATTCTCCTGGTGGGGTCATGGGAGCGCGTTTTGGATTTCCCCATACACTCAGCACCGTACCAGGGACCGGAATCAAGATCGAGGAGGAGCAGAAGGGCGCCGGAGAGGTAGATAAGAGCCGCTTTAGGATTCCTGGACACGGAGCTCCCACTCTGTGTGACCTACTCCATCAGCAGCTAGGCCACGCCCCTCATAACCAAGATTTTTAATCACAGCTTTCATGCATCTTGGCATGCTTTCCACCAGTTTTTCACACTGCTCCTGGTGCAAAAATGTAAGCAGTTCTTTGTTTGATGGCTTGTGACTATCCATCATCCTCTTGATTACATTCAAGAGGTTTTCAATTGGGTTCAGGTCTGGAGATTGGGTTGTCCATGACAGGGTTTTGATGTGGTGGTCTCTTAATTTTTTGGGAGAGCTGTATATAGCCATTCACATACAGTACAGACCAAAAGTTTGGACACACCTTCTCATTTAAAGATTTTTCTGTATTTTCACGACTATGAAAATTGTACATTCACACTGAAGGCATCAAAACTATGAATTAACACATGTGGAATTATATACTTAACAAAAAAGTACTGAAATTATGTCTTATATTCTAGGTTCTTCAAAGTAGCCACCTTTTGCTTTGATGACTGCTTTGCACACTCTTGGCATTTTCTTGATGAGCTTCAAGAGGTAGTCACCGGGAATGGTCTTCCAACAATCTTGAAGGAGTTCCCAGAGATGCTTTGCACTTGTTGGCCCTTTTACCTTCACTCTGCGGTCCAGCTCACCCCAAACCATCTCGATTGGGTTCAGGTCTGGTGACTGTGGAGGCCAGGTCATTTGGCGTAGCACCCCATCACTCTCCTTCTTGGTCAAATAACCCTTACACAGCCTGGAGGTGTGTTTGGGGTCATTGTCCTGTTGAAAAATAAGTGATGGTCCAACTAAACGCAAACTCGATGGAATAGCATGCCGTTGCAAGATGCTGTGGTAGCCATGCTGGTTCAGTATGCCTTCAGTTTTCAATAAATCCCCAACAGTGTCACCTACAAAGCACCCCCACACCATCACACCTCCTCCTCCATGCTTCACAGTGGGAACCAGGCATGTAGAGTCCATCTGTTCACCTTTTCTGCGTCGCACAAAGACATGGTGGTTGGAACCAAAGATCTCAAATTTGGACTCATCAGACCAAAGCACAGATTTCCACTGGTCCAATGTCCATTCCTTGTGTTCTTATCCCAAACAAGTCTCTTCTGCTTGTTGCCTGTCTTTAGCAGTGGTTTCCTAGCACCATGAAGGCCTGCTGCACAAAGTCTCCTCTTAACAGTTGTTGTAGAGATGTGTCTGCTGCTAGAACTCTGTGTGGCATTGACCTGGTCTCTAATCTGAGCTGCTGTTAACGTGCGATTTCTGAGGCTGGTGACTCAGATAAACTTATCCTCAGAAGCAGAGGTGACTCTTGGTCTTCCTTTCCTGGGGCGCTCCTCATGTGAGCCAGTTTCTTTGTAGCGCTTGATGGTTTTTGCCACTACACTTGGGGACACTTTCAAAGTTTTCCCAATTTTTCAGACTGACTGACCTTCATTTCTTAAAGTAATGAAGATCACTCGTTTTTCTTTACTCAGCTGCTTTTTTCTTGCCGTAATACAAATTCTAACAGTCTGTTCAGTAGGACTATCAGCAGTGTATCCACCAGACTTCTGCACAACACAACTGATGGTCCCAACCCCATTTATAAGGCAAGAAATCCCACTTATTAAACCTGACAGGGCACACCTGTGAAGTGAAAACCATTCCCGGTGACTACCTCTTGAAGCTCATCAAGAGAATGCCAAGAGTGTGCAAAGCAGTCATCAAAGCAAAAGGTGGCTTCTTTGAAGAACCTAGAATATAAGACACAATGTCAGTTGTTTCACACTTTTTTGTTAAGTATATACAGTGGGGCAAAAAAGTATTTAGTCAGTCAGCAATAGTGCAAGTTCCACCACTTAAAAAGATGAGAGGCGTCTGTAATTTACATCATAGGTAGACCTCAACTATGGGAGACAAACGGAGAAAAAAAAATCCAGAAAATCACATTGTCTGTTTTTTTAACATTTTATTTGCCTATTATGGTGGAAAATAAGTATTTGGTCAGAAACAAAATTTCATCTCAATACTTTGTAATATATCCTTTGTTGGCAATGACAGAGGTCAAACGTTTTCTGTAAGTCTTCACAAGGTTGCCACACACTGTTGTTGGTATGTTGGCCCTTTCCTCCATGCAGATCTCCTCTAGAGCAGTGATGTTTTTGGCTTTTCACTTGGCAACACGGACTTTCAACTCCCTCCAAAGGTTTTCTATAGGGTTGAGATCTGGAGACTGGCTAGGCCACTCCAGGACCTTGAAATGCTTCTTACGAAGCCACTCCTTCGTTGCCCTGGCGGTGTGCTTTGGATCATTGTCATGTTGAAAGACCCAGCCACGTTTTATCTTCAATGCCCTTGCTGATGGAAGGAGGTTTGCACTCAAAATCTCACGATACATGGCCCCATTCATTCTTTCATGTACCCGGATCAGTCGTCCTGGCCCCTTTGCAGAGAAACAGCCCCAAAGCATGATGTTTCCACCACCATGCTTTACAATAGGTATGGTGTTTGATGGATGCAACTCAGTATTCTTTTTCCTCCAAACACGACAAGTTGTGTTTCTACCAAACAGTTCCAGTTTGGTTTCATCAGACCACAGGACATTCTCCCAAAACTCCTCTGGATCATCCAAATGCTCTCTAGCAAACTTCAGACGGGCCCAGACATGTACTGGCTTAAGCAGTGGGACACGTCTGGCACTGCAGGATCTGAGTCCATGGTGGCGTAGTGTGTTACTTATGGTAGGCCTTGTTACATTGGTCCCAGCTCTCTGCAGTTCATTCACTAGGTCCCCCCGCGTGGTTCTGGGATTTTTGCTCACCGTTCTTGTGATCATTCTGACCCCACGGGGTGGGATTTTGTGTGGAGCCCCAGATCGAGGGAGATTATCAGTTGTCTTGTATGTCTTCCATTTTCTAATTATTGCTCCCACTGTTGATTTCTTCACTCCAAGCTGGTTGGCTATTGCAGATTCAGTCTTCCCAGCCTGGTGCAGGGCTACAATTTTGTTTCTGGTGTCCTTTGACAGCTCTTTGGTCTTCATCATAGTGGAGTTTGGAGTCAGACTGTTTGAGGGTGTGCACAGGTGTCTTTTTATACTGATAACAAGTTTAAACAGGTGCCATTACTACAGGTAATGAGTGGATGAAAGAGGAGACTCTTAAAGAAGAAGTTACAGGTCTGTGAGAGCCAGAAATCTTGATTGTTTGTTTCTGACCAAATACTTATTTTCCACCATAATATGCAAAAAAAATGATAAAAAAACAGACAATGTGATTTTCTGGATTTTTTTTTTCTCAGTTTGTCTCCCATAGTTGAGGTCTACCTATGATGTAAATTACAGACGCCTCTCATCTTTTTAAGTGGTGGAACTTGCACTATTGCTGACTGACTAAATACTTTTTTTCCCCACTGTAATTCCACATGTGTTAATTCATAGTTTTGATGCCTTCAGTGTGAATGTACAATTTTCATAGTCATGAAAATACAGAAAAATCTTTAAATGAGAAGGTGTGTCCAAACTTTTGGTCTGTACTGTACATACTGTAGATAATAATATAATAGCAAATAGCCTTTACCAAAGTATAATTGTACACAAAAATTAAATATAGAGCACAATAAACAATTACAAAAATAAATAGTAATTAAATGTCATGAGAAATAAATCAACCACATGGAATAATATTGAACATCCTCAGTAGTCTGGTTTAATAGCAGAAGAATTGATGCCAATTAAGGGTTAAGGGGTCTGAGAATAAGCTGTGCCTACACTACACCAGCATGTTGCAGACAACATCACCCGTTCCTTGACTAAATTTATGTCTGCCAGGGTGCATTTCACCACAGACACTTGGACGAGTAAGCATGGCCAAAGGCGTTACATCTCTCTGATTGGGCACTGGGTGACTCTGGTGGCTGAGGGGACAGGCGCTGCTCCACAAGTCTTGGAATCCCCAAGGCTTGCAGGATAAACCTCTATATTTCACACTTCCTCCACTGCTTCTGCCTCCTTCACCTCCTCTAGGACCTCCACCTGCTCCCTCAACCTCTGCCTTAATGAGACATGCATTCCAACAGTGCAAAGCTAACCCCCACCACCTCCATACAGCACAGCCAGAGCTCACCACAATCAGGCAGTGTTAAAATTGATATGCCTTGGAGATCGCACTCATACATCTGAAGAGTTGTGGACAGCTCTAAAGGCCAAGTTTGAGCAATGGCTGTCTCCGCAGAACCTACATCCAAGGAAGACTGTGTCCGATAATGGTGTGAACCTGTTGGCGGCCCCACGGAGAGGCAAGCTCACACATGTCTTGCATGGCTCACGTCCTCAACCTGGTGGAACAGCATTTTCTCCGCCACTAACTTGGCCTGGGTGAGCTGCGGCAGAAAACACGGAAGCTGTTTGGTTTGCAAGCATGCAGAGCAGGGGGCTCTGTAGAGCTCAGACTGTGTGAGGCAACACGGAGCCAATCAGAGCAAAAAGGCCTGGCACGCCTCAGCATACATGGTGGTGCAGTCGCCCACATTAACTGGTATTGGTTGCGGACTGTTTTATTTCCCGGCTGCGATCCAGAGGATACTATTTTGCTTTCTGTCTGTGAGTACGCTGACCATTAAAAGAGACTTTGTTTTGAACTTTCCTGGGTCACTGTCTGTCTGACGCACTGCACCATCCCCATTGCACAACAGGGGAAAACAGGGATAGTTAGACAAGTGTGGTGAAGGGGTACACCAGTGTGAAGAAATGCATTTTAGGGCACGCTTAAAACTGTATTGGCGATCAATTGAAGTGTTCTGGGTAATGCATTTCAAAGAATTGGCGCAGCACGCAATAAGTCTTAGAGACTGGAGTGGGAGGTTCGGCTTATTGTGGATGCTAATCTTAGGTCATTAGCAGAACAGAGGGCACAGTTAGGGTGGTAGACTGAGACGAGGGAAGAGATGTAGGGTGGTGCTGAAGTGTGGAGCACTTTGTGGGTGAGAGTGATAAGTTTATATTGAACTCTGGAGTTGATGGGTAACCAGTGAAATGACTGGTACAGGGTAGAGTGGCAATCACAATATGGTCACCAACTACATATCTATAACTATATGGCCACCATTACAACTTTACAACAAAATGGACACCATTACATTTCTACAACAATATTGCCACCATTACATCTCTACAACAATATGGCCACCAGTACATCTTTACAGTATTATGGCCACCATTACAACTTTACAACAATATGGCCACCAATACATCTTTAAAGCATTATGGCCACCATTACAACTTTACAACAATATGGCCACCAATACATCTCTACAACAATATGGCCACCAATACATCTTTACAGTATTATGGCCACCATTACAACTTTACAACAATATGGCCACCAATACATCTTTAAAGCATTATGGCCACCATTACAACTTTACAACAATATGGCCACCAATACATATCTACAACAAAATGGCCTCCATTATATCTCTACAAAAATATGGTCATCATTACATCTCTGCAAGAAAACGGCCACCATTACATCTCTACAAAAATTTGGCCATCATTACATCTCTAAAACAATATAGCCACCATTACAACTCTACAACAATATGGCCACCATTACAACTCTACAACAATATGGCCACAATTACATCTCTACAACAATATAGCCACCATTACATCTTTACAGCATTATGGCCACCATTACAACTTTACAACAATGTGGCCACCATTACATTTCTACAACAATATGGCCACTAGGGTTGAGCGACTTTTAGTTTTTTAGGGTCGAGTCGGGTTTCGCGAAACCCGACTATCTCAAAAGTCGAGTCGAGTGGAATCGGCCGATTATCGCGAAAAGTCGGAGATCGACCGAAACACGGAACCCAATGCAAGTCAATGGGGGAGCATAGTCGGCAGTGAGTGGAGGCCAGGAAAACATGTACAGTGCCCATTTTAATGGCAAAAACATACATTCTTGTTACTGAAGCTTGTCAATCTTAATTTACCTTATAATAATAGTAAGGCATTGGAAATTGGGGGTCATTTGGCTAAAGTTGTGGGGGGTAGGGCTGGTTCAAGTATTTAGTGGGCCCAGGAAATCTGGACCACGTCACGGCAGTGGAGCAGGGAGAGGTAAGTATTTCAACTTTGCAAGTGCTATGATCCTGAGCAAGCAGGGGGGGGCCACTCGTTGGCATTGGCACTGGCACAGGGCCCCTCAAAGTACGGCGGTGTGTTTGCACGGCGGGGGCGCCTCCCACCGGCAGCGACACTTTTGCGTACTATGAGGGGCCCTGTGCCAGTGACGTCGCCAACGAGTATTCCTCCCCCCACCTGATGAAGGAACCTGCACTTTCATCTGCACCTTCCTCTTTGTCCCCGTGTAAGGTGGTATGGTATGCGGGAAGAGGAACCTGACTTTCAGCAGGGTCACAATCTTGCTGTGTAGCGTGCACGGGGAATGTTGCGTTATGAGTCAATGTACCAGCAGACTCATCTATCACTGGCTGGGCAATGGGCAGGATGAGGAGGAAACACAGATATAGGCCCAAAGAATAAAGTGGGCTAAATGCAGTTCAAAATTGGTAACAGGACTAACCAGGGGGCATTGCTTTGTTCAGTAGAGGACAATTGTAATGAGAGGCTGACACAGAGAGTAGGCCCAAATCAGTAAGTAGTCTAAATGCAGTTCAAAATTGGCAACAGTAGTAAACAGGCGGCACAGCTTTGTTCAGTGGAGGAGAACAGCAAGGAGCGGCAGACACCGATAGTAGGCCCCAACCCAACTAGTAGGCCAAATGCAGTCTAACATTAACAACTACTTAACGAGAGCCTGAAAATGGAATTTCAGGACAGGAAACCAGGAGAACAGCAAGGAGCGGCAGACACTGTTAGTAGGCCCCAACCCAACTAGTAGGCCAAATGCAGTTGTTCCATTTAACTACTATTTAACAAGAGCCTGAAGATAGAAGCTCAGGAAAGGCAACCTGGAGAACACCTTGGAGCGGAAGACACCGTCTCTACAACCCAGACCCAACTTGTAGGCCTAATGCAGTGTTGTTTCAACAACTACTTAACGAGAGCTAGAAGATAGAAGCTATGGAGAGGCAACCTGGAGAACACCTTGGAGCGTCAGACACCATCTCTACAACCCAGACCCAACTTGTAGGCCTAATGCAGTGTTGTTTCAACAACTACTTAACAAGAGCTAGAAGATAGAAGCTATGGAGAGGCAACCTGGAGAACACCTTGGAGCGGAAGACACCGTCTCTACAACCCAGACCCAACTTGTAGGCCTAATGCAGTGTTGTTTCAACAACTACTTAACGAGAGCTAGAAGATAGAAGCTATGGAGAGGCAACCTGGAGAACACCTTGGAGCGGAAGACACCGTCTCTACAACCCAGACCCAACTTGTAGGCCTAATGCAGTGTTGTTTCAACAACTACTTAATGAGAGCTAGAAGATAGAAGCTATGGAGAGGCAACCTGGAGAACACCTTGGAGCGGGAGACACCGTCTCTACAACCCAGACCCAACTTGTAGGCCTAATGCAGTGTTGTTTCAACAACTACTTAACGAGAGCTAGAAGATCGAAGCTGTGGAGAGGCAACCTGGAGAACACCTTGGAGCGGCAGACACCGTCTCTACAACCCAGACCCAACTTGTAGGCCTAATGCAGTGTTGTTTCAACAACTACTTTCAACAACTACTTTACGAGAGCTAGAAGATAGAAGCTATGGAGAGGCAACCTGGAGAACACCTTGGAGCGTCAGACACCGTCTCTACAACCCAGACCCAACTTGTAGGCCTTATGCAGTGTTGTTTCAACAACTACTTAACGAGAGCTAGAAGATAGAAGCTATGGAGAGGCAACCTGGAGAACACCTTGGAGCGGAAGACACCGTCTCTACAACCCAGACCCAACTTGTAGGCCTAATGCAGTGTTGTTTCAACAACTGCTTAACGAGAGCTAGAAGATCGAAGCTATGGAGAGGCAACCTGGAGAACACCTTGGAGCGGCAGACACCGTCTCTACAACCCAGACCCAACTTGTATGCCTAATGCAGTGTTGTTTCAACAACACCGTTAGTAGGCCCTACCGAAGTAGTAGCCCCAATGCAGTTTTCAAATTCCTATAGGCTGAAAACCAGACTATTGACACTCAGCTTTTTTCAGAGGAGGACAGCTGTATTGAGTGGCGCAGACAGACACAGGTAGTAGGCCTTAAACAAAAAATTTGGCTCAATGCAGTTTAAAAAAGGTTACAGGGGTACACAGGCAGCATTGCTCTGGTCGGTGGAGGACAATTTCAATTATAGACCGCAGACAGACTTAGTACGCCTACAAGTAAAAAAAGGATGCTCTATGCAATTTAAAATAGGTTCCAGGGGTACACGGACAGCATTGGTCTGGTCAGTGGAGGACTATTGGAAGGAGGGACCGCAGACAGGCTTAGTAGGCCTAACATAACAAAAGTAGGCTGTAGGCACTTTAAAATAGGTTCCAGGGGTACACGGGCAGCAGTGGTCTGGTCAGTGGAGGACTATTGGAAGGAGGGACCGCAGACAGGCTTTGTAGGCCTAACATAACAAAAGTAGGCTGTAGGCACTTTAAAATAGGTTCCAGGGGTACACGGGCAGCAGTGGTGTGGTCAGTGGAGGACTATTGGAAGGAGGGACCGCAGACAGGCTTTGTAGGCCTAACATAACAAAAGTAGGCTGTAGGCACTTTAAAATAGGTTCCAGGGGTACACGGGCAGCAGTGGTGTGGTCAGTGGAGGACTATTGGAAGGAGGGACCGCAGACAGGCTTAGTAGGCCTAACATAACAAAAGTAGGCTGTAGGCACTTTAAAATAGCTTCCAGGGGTACACGGGCAGCAGTGGTGTGGTCAGTGGAGGACTATTGGAAGGAGGGACCGCAGACAGGCTTAGTAGGCCTAACATAACAAAAGTAGGCTGTAGGCACTTTAAAATAGCTTCCAGGGGTACACGGGCAGCAGTGGTGTGGTCAGTGGAGGACTATTGGAAGGAGGGACCGCAGACAGGCTTAGTAGGCCTAACATAACAAAAGTAGGCTGTAGGCACTTTAAAATAGCTTCCAGGGGTACACGGGCAGCAGTGGTGTGGTCAGTGGAGGACTATTGGAAGGAGGGACCGCAGACAGGCTTAGTAGGCCTAACATAACAAAAGTAGGCTGTAGGCACTTTAAAATAGCTTCCAGGGGTACACGGGCTGCAGTGGTGTGGTCAGTGGAGGACTATTGGAAGGAGGGACCGCAGACAGGCTTTGTAGGCCTAACATAACAAAAGTAGGCTGTAAGCACTTTAAAATAGGTTCCGAAGGTACACGGGCAGCAGTGGTGTGGTCAGTGGAGGACTATTGGAAGGAGGGACCGCAGACAGGCTTTGTAGGCCTAACATAACAAAAGTAGGCTGTAGGCACTTTAAAATAGGTTCCAGGGGTACACGGGAAGCAGTGGTGTGGTCAGTGGAGGACTATTGGAAGGAGGGACCGCAGACAGGCTTTGTAGGCCTAACATGACAAAAGTAGGCTGTAGGCACTTTAAAATAGGTTCCAGGGGTACACGGGCAGTAGTGGTGTGGTCAGTGGAGGACTATTGGAAGGAGGGACCGCAGACAGGCTTTGTAGGCCTAACATAACAAAAGTAGGCTGTAGGCACTTTAAAATAGGTTCCAGGGGTACACGGGCAGCAGTGGTGTGGTCAGTGGAGGACTATTGGAAGGAGGGACCGCAGACAGGCTTAGTAGGCCTAACATAATAAAAGTAGGCTGTAGGCACTTTAAAATAGGTTCCAGGGGTACACGGGCAGCAGTGGTGTGGTCAGTAGAGGACTATTGGAAGGAGGGACCGCAGACAGGCTTAGTAGGCCTATATAGAAAAAGTCAACCACCAGCACTCAGATAGAGGATGCACGCTCAAAATGCCAAGGATCCAATCGGACCCATAGTCACAGAGAGAAAGGAAGGAGCAGCATCCATACCAGGTGTTCCTTCCTTTCTCTCTGAGGCTTAGTAGGCATAACATAACAAAAGTAGGCTCTATGCACTTGGAATTATCTTGCAGGGGTACACAGGCAGCATTGGTGTTGTCAGCGGAGGCCGATTGTAATGAGTGTCTGACAGTTAGTACTCCCAAAAAATAAATAGATGTTAATGTCTCGCAATACAACAAAACCAAAAAACAAAAGGGTGGCATACTTAGGTACAGGGGTGGGCTCCTCTGCTGAGTTTCAGACCTAGTAATTTGGCGCAAAGTATTTACTGGTGTAAATATAGGACACTGCCCCTGACTATTTTAAGTAGCATCATACATGTCAACACATTGGTATTGTCAGTGCCAGGCATTGAAGGATGTCAGCGCATAGACTAAACATTGGTGGAGCTGTGAGAGATAATTTTGCAAATCGTAGAGCACTGTTTGAGCTGGGGGGGGGAAACTGTCTTGTAGCCGGCGGTACAGGCCCAGGGCCCCTCATGTTACAACGGTGTGTCTGACGTTGGTTGTGCGCCACCACCGCCAGAGACACTTTATTGTACTATGAGGGACCCAGTGGCAGTGCCGTCGACCAAAAGCGTGCACACCCACCTCTTCAGACAAACGGCACTCTCACGGGTGCTTGCGCCAAGTGGCGACACCACGGCCCCGTGGGGGGAGTTTGGCCATTTAGGGAGGTGTAAACATGTCGTATGCTGGACAAACAGCTGCTGCAAATTACGAGATTGGAAAACTCAGTCAGAGCAGTCCAGAAGCAAGACCTTTTCATTGGAAAGCTAGGTGTCAGCCGGGAAAGGTGGGGCAAAATAATTCGAAATCCAGTAGTGGTTCATTTTAATGAAGGTTAGATCATCAACATTTTGGGTAGCCAGACGAGTCCTTTTTTCGGTTAATATTGAACCAGCAGCACTGAATACTCTTTCTGATAGCACACTAGCTGCTGGGCAAGCAAGCTCCTGCAATGCATATTCTGCCAATTCTGGCCAGGTGTCTAATTTGGATGCCCAGTAATCAAATGGGAATGACGGTTGAGGGAGAACATCGATAAGGGATGAAAAATAGTTAGTAACCATACTGGACAAATGTTGTCTCCTGTCACTTTGAATTGACGCTGCAGTACCTGTCCTGTCTGCGGTCATAGCAAAATCACTTCACAACCTGGTCAGAAAACCCCTCTGTCCAACGCCACTTCTGATTTGTGCACCTCTAACACCTCAGGTCTGCTGCCCCCTGCAGCTCGTGTGAGAAAGATCACCGGCGCTGTGTGCTGGGAATACCTGAATCAAACGGTCAACAAGAGTTGATTGTTTGGTTGCTAATATTTGTTCCAGGTTCTCATGTGGCATAATATTTTGCAATTTGCCTTTATAGCAAGGATCAAGGAGGCAGGCCAACCAGTAATCATCATCGGTCATCATTTTAATAATGCGTGGGTCCCTTTTGAGGATATGTAAGGCATAATCCGCCATGTGGGCCAAAGTTCCAGTTGTCAAATCTGCGGTTGTGCTGGGTTGAGGGGCAGTTACAGGCAAATCTACGTCACTTGTGTCCCTCAAAAAACCAGAACCCGGCCTTGCCACGCCACCAATTTCCAGTGGCCCCGGAGAATCTTCCTCATTAAAAAAATACTCATCCCCATCATCCTCCTCGTCCTCCTCCTCCTGTTCGCCCGCTACCTCGTCCTGTATACTGCCCTGACCAGACAATGGCTGACTGTCATCAAGGCTTTCCTCTTCCTCTGCTGCAGACGCCTGCTCCTTTATGTGCGTCAAACTTTGCATCAGCAGACGCATTAGGGGGATGCTCATGCTTATTATGGCGTTGTCTGCACTAACCAGCCGTGTGCATTCCTCAAAACACTGAAGGACTTGACACATGTCTTGTACCTTCGACCACTGCACACCTGACAACTCCATGTCTGCCATCCTACTGCCTGCCCGTGTATGTGTATCCTTCCACAAATACATAACAGCACGCCTCTGTTCGCTGTTGTGAATTCTGTTGCCAAGCTCCCTCCTGTGGTCATGAATGGTACTTCGGCTGGTTCTGTCCATGGGCTTCCTCTGGTGGTTGTGAGTGGGGCTGCGGCTTCTGAGTTTCCTTCCACAGGTGACGAGGTTAATTCGTTAGCTGGCTGCTCTAATTAACTCCACTTAGATCGTTGCTCCATGCCACCTGTTAATGTTCCAGTATTGGTCTTGTTCTCTCCTGGATCGTTCTTGTGACCTGTCTTCCCAGCAGAAGCTAAGTTCCTGCTTGTTTTTCTCTTGTTTGCTATTTTTCTGCCAAGCTTGCTATTTTGATTTTTGTCTTGCTTGCTGGAAGCTCTGGGACGCAGAGGGAGCGCCTCCGCACTGTGAGTCGGTGCGGAGGGTCTTTTTGCGCCCTCTGCGTGGTCTTTTTGTAGTTTTTGTGCTGACTGCAAAGTTACCTTTCCTATCCTCTGTCTGTTCAGTAAGTCGGGCCTCTCTTTGCTATATCTATTTCATCTCTGTGTTTGTAATTTTCATCTTTACTCACAGTCATTATATGTGGGGGGCTGCCTTTTCCTTTGGGGAATTTCTCTGAGGCAAGGTAGGCTTTATTTTTCTATCTTTAGGGCTAGCTAGTTCCTTAGGCTGTGACGAGTTGCATAGGGAGCGTTAGGAGCAATCCACGGCTATTTCTAGTGTGTGTGATAGGATTAGGGATTGCGGTCAGCAGAGTTCCCACGTCCCAGAGCTTGTCCTGTATTATTAGTAACTATCAGGTCATTCCGTGTGCTCTTAACCACCAGGTCCATTATTGTCCTAACCACCAGGTCATAACAGTACAGGTGGCCCAAAGTATTAATGCATCTCAATAGAGGGATAAGAGAAGTTCTGAGACCATTTTTTTTTCTTTGCAGTGTGTTTTGTCTCTCTTTTCCCCTTTACCTCTGGGTGGTTCAGGATACAGGTGTAGATATGGACATTCAAGGTCTGTCCTCTTGGATGGATAATCTCACTGCAAGGGTACAAAACATTCAAGATTTTGTGGTTCAGAATCCGATGTCAGAGCCTAGGATTCCAATTCCTGATTTGTTTTTTGGGGATAGATCTAAGTTTCTGAATTTCAAAAATAATTGTAAATTGTTTCTTGCTTTGAAACCTCGCTCCTCAGGTGACCCTGTTCAACAAGTGAAAATTATTATTTCTTTGTTATATGGCGACCCTCAAGACTGGGCATTTTCCCTTGCGCCAGGAGATCCTGCATTGCGTGATGTTGATGCGTTTTTTCTGGCGCTTGGATTGCTTTATGATGAACCAAATTCAGTGGATCAGGCAGAGAAAATCTTGCTGGCTCTGTGTCAGGGTCAGGATGAGGTAGAGATATATTGTCAGAAGTTTAGGAAGTGGTCTGTACTCACTCAGTGGAATGAATGTGCCCTGGCAGCAATCTTCAGAAAGGGTCTCTCTGAAGCCCTTAAGGATGTCATGGTGGGATTTCCCATGCCTGCCGGTCTGAATGAGCCTATGTCTTTGGCCATTCAGATCGATCGATGCTTGCGTGAGCATAAAGCTGTGCACCATTTGGCGGTATTATCTGAGCATAGACCTAAGCCTTTGCAATGTGATAGGACTGTGACCAAAGCTGAACGGCAAGAACATAGACGTCGGAATGGGCTGTGTTTTTACTGTGGTGATTCCACTCATGCTATCTCCGATTGTCCTAAGCGCACTAAGCATTTCGCTAGGTCTGCCACCATTGGTACGGTACAGTCGAAATTTCTTTTGTCCGTTACTCTGATTTGCTCTTTGTCATCCTATTCGGTTATGGCATTTGTGGATTCAGGCGCTGCCCTGAATTTGATGGACTTGGAGTTTGCTAGGCGCTGTGGTTTTTTCTTGGAGCCCTTGCGGTATCCTATTCCATTGAGAGGAATTGATGCTATGCCTTTGGCCAAGAATAAGCCTCAGTACTGGACCCAATTGACCATGTGCATGGCTCCTGCACATCAGGAGGATATTCGCTTTTTGGTGTTGCATAATCTGCATGATGTGGTCGTTTTGGGGTTGCCATGGCTACAGGTCCATAATCCAGTATTGGATTGGAAATCTATGTCTGTGTCCAGCTGGGGTTGTCAGGGGGTACACGGTGATGTTCCATTTTTGTCTATTTCGTCATCCACCCCTTCTGAAGTCCCGGAGTTTTTGTCGGATTACCGGGATGTATTTGATGAGCCCAAATCCAGTGCCCTACCTCCTCATAGGGATTGCGATTGTGCTATTAATTTGATTCCTGGTAGTAAGTTTCCTAAGGGCCGACTGTTCAATTTATCTGTGCCAGAACACGCCGCTATGCGGAGTTATATAAAGGAATCCTTGGAGAAGGGTCATATTCGCCCGTCGTCATCACCATTGGGAGCAGGGTTCTTTTTTGTGGCCAAGAAGGATGGTTCTTTGAGACCTTGTATTGATTACCGCCTTCTTAATAAGATCACAGTCAAATTTCAGTACCCTTTGCCGCTGCTGTCTGATTTATTTGCTCGGATTAAGGGGGCTAGTTGGTTCACCAAGATAGATCTTCGTGGTGCGTATAATCTTGTGCGTATTAAACAGGGCGATGAATGGAAAACAGCATTTAATACGCCCGAGGGCCATTTTGAGTACCTGGTTATGCCATTCGGGCTTTCCAATGCTCCATCAGTATTTCAGTCCTTTATGCATGACATCTTCCGAGAGTACCTGGATAAATTCCTGATTGTATATTTGGATGATATTTTGGTCTTCTCGGATGATTGGGAGTCTCACGTGAAGCAGGTCAGAATGGTGTTCCAGGTCCTTCGAGCGAATTCTTTGTTTGTGAAGGGGTCAAAGTGTATCTTTGGAGTTCAGAAGGTTTCATTTTTGGGTTTCATTTTTTCCCCTTCTACTATCGAGATGGACCCTGTTAAAGTCCAGGCCATTTATGATTGGAGTCAGCCGACATCTGTGAAGAGTCTGCAAAAGTTCCTGGGCTCTGCTAATTTTTATCGTCGCTTCATCAGTAATTTTTCTAGTGTTGCTAAACTGTTGACTGATTTGACCAAGAAGGGTGCTGATGTGGTCAATTGGTCTTCTGCGGCTGTGGAAGCTTTTCAGGAGTTAAAGCGTAGTTTTTCTTCTGCCCCTGCGTTGTGCCAGCCAGATGTTTCGCTCCCGTTTCAGGTCGAGGTTGATGCTTCTGAGATTGGAGCAGGGGCTGTTTTGTCGCAAAGAAGTTCTGATGGCTCGGTGATGAAACCATGTGCCTTCTTTTCTAGAAAGTTTTCGCCTGCTGAGCGCAATTATGATGTTGGCAATCGAGAGTTGTTGGCCATGAAGTGGGCATTCGAGGAGTGGCGTCATTGGCTTGAAGGAGCCAAGCATCGCGTGGTGGTCTTGACGGATCACAAGAATTTGACTTATCTCGAGTCTTCCAAACGGTTGAATCCTGGACAGGCTCGATGGTCGCTATTTTTCTCCCCTTTTGATTTTGTGGTTTCGTACCTTCCGGGCTCTAAGGATGTGAAGGCTGATGCCCTGTCAAGGAGTTTTGTGCCCGACTCTCCGGGTGTTCCTGAGCCGGCGGGTATTCTCAAAGAGGGGGTAATTTTGTCTGCCATCTCCCCTGATTTGCGGCGGGTGCTGCAAAAATTTCAGGTTGATAGACCTGACCGTTGCCCAGCGGAGAAACTATTTGTCCCTGATAAATGGACTAGTAGAGTTATCTCTGAGGTTCATTGTTCGGTGTTGGCTGGTCATCCTGGAATCTTTGGTACCAGAGATTTGGTGGCTAGATCCTTTTGGTGGCCGTCTTTGTCACGAGATGTGCGTTCTTTTGTGCAGTCCTGTGGGACTTGTGCTCGGGCTAAGCCCTGCTGTTCTCGTGCCAGTGGGTTGCTTTTGCCCTTGCCGGTCCCGAAGAGGCCCTGGACGCATATTTCTTTGGATTTTATTTCGGATCTCCCTGTCTCTCAAAAGATGTCGGTCATTTGGGTGGTTTGTGATCGCTTCTCTAAGATGGTCCATTTGGTACCCTTGTCTAAATTGCCTTCCTCCTCTGATTTGGTGCCACTGTTTTTCCAGCATGTGGTTCGTTTACATGGCATTCCGGAGAACATCGTTTCGGAGTGAGGTTCCCAGTTTGTTTCGAGGTTTTGGCGATCCTTTTGTGCTAGGATGGGCATTGATTTGTCTTTTTCCTCGGCTTTCCATCCTCAGACAAATGGCCAAACCGAACAAACTAATCAGACTTTGGAAACATATCTGAGATGCTTTGTTTCTGCTGATCAGGATGATTGGGTGTCCTTTTTGCCTTTGGCTGAGTTCGCCCTTAATAATCGGGCCAGCTCGGCTACTTTGGTTTCGCCGTTTTTCTGCAATTCTGGTTTCCATCCTCGTTTCTCTTCAGGGCAGGTTGAGTCTTCGGACTGTCCTGGTGTAGATACTGTGGTGGATAGGTTGCAGCAGATTTGGACTCATGTGGTGGACAATTTGACATTGTCCCAGGAGAAGGCTCAACGTTTCGCTAACCGCCGGCGCTGTGTGGGTCCCCGACTTCGTGTTGGGGATTTGGTTTGGTTGTCGTCTCGTTATGTTCCTATGAAGGTTTCCTCTCCTAAGTTTAAGCCTCGTTTCATTGGTCCGTATAAGATTTCTGAGGTTCTCAATCCTGTGTCATTTCGTTTGACCCTTCCAGCTTCTTTTGCCATCCATAATGTATTCCATAGGTCGTTGTTGCGGAGATACGTGGCGCCTGTGGTTCCATCCGTTGATCCTCCTGCCCCGGTGTTGGTTGAGGGGGAGTTGGAGTATGTGGTGGAGAAGATTTTGGATTCTCGTATTTCGAGACGGAAACTCCAGTACCTGGTCAAGTGGAAGGGTTATGGTCAGGAAAATAATTCCTGGGTCTTTGCCTCTGATGTTCATGCTGCCGATCTGGTTCGTGCCTTTCATTTGGCTCGTCCTGGTCGGCCTGGGGGCTCTGGTGAGGGTTCAGTGACCCCTCCTCAAGGGGGGGGTACTGTTGTGAATTCTGTTGTCAAGCTCCCTCCTGTGGTCATGAATGGTACTTCGGCTGGTTCTGTCCATGGGCTTCCTCTGGTGGTTGTGAGTGGGGCTGCGGCTTCTGAGTTTCCTTCCACAGGTGACGAGGTTAATTCGTTAGCTGGCTGCTCTATTTAACTACACTTAGATCAATGCTCCATGCCACCTGTCAATGTTCCAGTATTGGTCTTGTTCTCTCCTGGATCGTTCTTGTGACCTGTCTTCCCAGCAGAAGCTAAGTTCCTGCTTGTTTTTCTCTTGTTTGCTATTTTTCTGTCCAGCTTGCTATTTTGATTTTTGTCTTGCTTGCTGGAAGCTCTGGGACGCAGAGGGAGCGCCTCCGCACCGTGAGTCGGTGCGGAGGGTCTTTTTGCACCCTCTGCGTGGTCTTTTTGTAGTTTTTGTGCTGACCGCAAAGTTACCTTTCCTATCCTCTGTCTGTTCAGTAAGTCGGGCCTCTCTTTGCTATATCTATTTCATCTCTGTGTTTGTAATTTTAATCTTTACTCACAGTCATTATATGTGGGGGGCTGCCTTTTCCTTTGGGGAATTTCTCTGAGGCAAGGTAGGCTTTATTTTTCTATCTTTAGGGCTAGCTAGTTCCTTAGGCTGTGATGAGTTGCATAGGGAGCGTTAGGAGCAATCCACGGCTATTTCTAGTGTGTGTGATAGGATTAGGGATTGCGGTCAGCAGAGTTCCCACGTCCCAGAGCTTGTCCTGTATTATTAGTAACTATCAGGTCATTCCGTGTGCTCTTAACCACCAGGTCCATTATTGTCCTAACCACCAGGTCATAACAGTTCGCACAGTCTCTGAAGCATGTGCAGTGTTGAGTTCCACCTTGTTGCAACGTCGATGATTAGGCGATGCTGGGGAAGGTTCAAAGACCGCTGATAGGTCTGCATACGGCTGGAGTGTACGGGCGAACGGCGGATATGCGAGCAAGGTCGGATAACCCCGGATAACTTTTCAGGAAGCACTGCACCACCAGGTTTAAGGTGTGAGCCAGGCAAGGAATGTGTTTCAGTTGGGAAAGGGCGATGGCAGCCATGAAATTCCTTCCGTTATCACTCACTACCTTGCCTGCCTCAAGATCTACAGTGCCCAGCGACGACTGCGTTTCTTTCTGCAAGAACTCGGACAGAACTTCCGCGGTGTGTCTGTTGTAGCCCAAACACTCAATAGCCAATACAGCCTGCTGACGCTTGCCAGTAGCTGCCCCATAATGGGACACCTGGTGTGCAACAGTGGCAGCTGTGGATGGAGTGGTTGTGCGACTGCGGTCTGTGGACGAGCTCTCGCTTCTGCAGGAGGACGAGGAGGAGGGGGGCGAACGGTTACAGCCAACTGTTTCCTAGACCGTGGGCTAGGCAGAACTTTCCCAATATTGCTGTCCCCTGTGGACCCTGCATCCACCACATTCACCCAGTGTGCCGTGATGGACACGTAACATCCCTGGCCATGCCTACTGGTCCATGCATCTGTTGTCAGGTGCACCTTTGTACTCACAGATTGCCTGAGTGCATCGACGATGCGCTCTTTAACATGCTGGTGGAGGGCTGGGATGGCTTTTCTCGAAAAGAAGTGTCGACTGGGTAGCTCGTAGCGTGGTACAGCGTAGTCCATCAGGGCTTTGAAAGCTTCGCTTTCAACTAACCGGTAGGGCATCATCTCTAACGAGATTAGTCTAGCTATGTGGGCGTTTAAACCCTGTGTATGCGGATGTGAGGATGAGTACTTCCTTTTTCTAACGAGGGTGAGCTCGTGTAGGGTGAGCTGCACTGGAGAGCTGGAGATCGTGGAACTAGCAGGGGTGCCGGTGGACATGGCAGACTGAGAGACGGTTGGAGACGGTATTCTTGCTGGTGCCCTACATGCAGTGTTTCCTACTACGAAACTGGTGATTCCCTGACCCTGACTGCTTTGGCCTGGCAACGAAACCTGCACAGATACTGAAGGTGGTGCGGAAAATGGTGGCCTTACAGTGACGGAAGGGATGTAGCGTTGCTGACTAGCTTCATTGGCCGAGGGTGCTACAACCTTAAGGGACGTTTGGTAGTTAGTCCAGGCTTGCAAATGCATGGTGGTTAAATGTCTATGCATGCAACTTGTATTTAGACTTTTCAGATTCTGACCTCTGCTTATGGTAGTTGAACATTTTTGACAGATGACTTTGCGCTGATCAATTGGATGTTGTTTAAAAAAATGCCAGACTGCACTCTTTCTAGCATCGGATACCTTTTCAGGCATTGCAGACTGAGCTTCTTTAACCGGATGGCCACGCTGTCCTCCAATTGGTTTTGGCTTTGCCACGCGTTTTGGGCCAGATACGGGCCCGGCAGATGGAACCTGTTGCGATGTTGATGCCTGCTGCGGCCCCTCCTCCTCCGCTTCAGAACTACTGCCGCCTGCACCCTGTTCCCCCAATGGCTGCCAATCGGGGTCAACAACTGGGTCATCTGTGACCTCCTCTTCTATCTCATGTGCAACTTCGTCTGTGTTACCGTGTAAGCCAGTGGTATAGCGTTCGTGACGGGGCACCATAGTCTCTTCAGGGTCTGATTCTGGATCAGTACACTGCGAGGGCAATGTTGTGGTCTGAGTCAAAGGAACAGCATAGTAATCTGGCTGTGGCTGTGCATCTGTGCACTCCATGTCCGATTCAACTTGTAATGGGCACGGCCTGTTAACTGTTTCACTTTCTAACCCAGGAACGATATGTGTAAAGAGCTCCATGGAGTAACCCTTTGTGTCGCCTGAGGCATCCTTCTCTGTTGTTGTTTTTGCTGAACAGGACAATGGAGCGACTTGTCCCTGAGCGTGAACATCCACTAACGACGCGCTGCTTTTACATTTACCAGTTTCAGAAGAGGAGGTAAAAGAGCTAGAGGCTGAGTCAGCAAGGAAAGCCAAAACTTGCTCTTGCTGCTCCGGCTTTAAAAGCGGTTTTCCTACTCCCAGAAAAGGGAGCGTTCGAGGCCTTGTGTAGCCAGACGACAAACCTGGCTCCACAGCTCGAGACTTAGGTGCTATATTGTTTTTCCCACGACCACCTGATGCTCCACCACCACTACCATCATTACCAGCTGGCAATGAACGCCCACGGCCGCAACCTCTTCCACCAGACTTCCTCATTGTTTTAAAAACGTAACCAAAGTAACGGTACAACGTGAACTCAAACTTCTGTAGGATTTAGGTATCCCTTTATAGGTGGGTGAGACTGCAAGGAAAATCAGGCACAATGTTACACACTCGGTTTTCTGTGGTACAAAATGAGACAGATGCCACACAAGCAGGACTGGCACTGAAGCACAAATGCCAATATTAATCTCCCACTATTTATTTTTTTTCAGGGAGAATTTAAAAACCAAAATAAAAAAACAGACACTAGGCTTTCTGTGACCCACAATTTGAGAGAGATGGCACACACGACTGGCACTCAAGCACAAATGCCAATATTAATCTCCCACTATTTATTTTTTTTCAGGGAGAATTTAAAAAACAAAAAACAAAAAAACAGACACTAGGCTTTCTGTGGCCCACAATTTGAGAGAGATGGCACACACGACTGGCACTCAAGCACAAATGCCAATATTAATCTCCCACTATTTATTTTTTTTCAGGGAGAATTTAAAAACAAAAAAACAGACACTAGGCTTTCTGTGGCCCACAATTTGAGAGAGATGGCACACACGACTGGCACTGAAGCACAAATGCCAATATTAATCTCCCACTATTAATTTTTTTTCAGGGAGAATTTAAAAACCCCAAAAAACCAAAACCAGACACTAGGCTTTCTGTGGCCCACAATTTGAGAGAGATGGCACACACGACTGGCACTGAAGCACAAATGCCAATATTAATCTCCCACTATTTATTTTTTTTTCAAGGAGAATTTAAAAACCAAAAAAAAAAAAACTAGGCTTTCTGTGGCCCACAATTTGAGAGAGATGGCTCACACGACTGGCAATCAAGCACAAATGCCAATATTAATCTCCCACTATTTATTTTTTTTCAGGGAGAATTTAAAAACCAAAAAAAAAAAAACAGACACTAGGCTTTCTGTGGCCCACAATTTGAGAGAGATGGCACACACGACTGGCACTGAAGCACAAATGCCAATATTAATCTCCCACTATTTATTTTTTTCAGGGAGAATTTAAAAACTAAAATAAAAAAAAACAGACACTAGGCTTTCTGTGGCCCACAATTTGAGAGAGATGGCACACACGACTGGCACTGAAGCACAAATGCCAATATTAATCTCCCACTATTTATTTTTTTTCAGGGAGAATTTAAAAAACAAAAAACAAAAAAACAGACACTAGGCTTTCTGTGCCCCACAATTTGAGAGAGATGGCACACACGACTGGCACTGAAGCACAAATGCCAATATTAATCTCCCACTATTTTTTTTTTATTTCTGGGAGAATTGGCAATAAATCAGGCCCACTGTTAGACTGTATGTTTTCTGTGCCAGAAAATGAGACACAGATGCCACACACAGGACTGCCACTGATGCAGATTTGCCAATTTTAATCTGCACCTTTTTTTTTTTTATTCAGGGAGACTAGTGAATAAATCTGGGCCACTGCACTAGAGTATATTTTTTTGTGGCAGAAAGTGGCTTGAACAGATGTAACGAAAAGAAAAAAAAAAAAAAGGGACTGTCCTACAATTACTATCTCCCTGCAGTAATCTCAGCAATGTATGGCAGGCAGCAATAACAAGGAGTGGACTGCTGCACAAATTAAATAAAAAGTGTGGACAAACAAACAAGATAGCTGTGCAGAAAGGAAGGAACAAGAGGATTTGTTCTTTGAAAAAAGCAGTTGGTTTGCACAGCGGTGTACAAACAGCAATGCAGCTATCAGGGAGCCTTCTAGGGCAGCCCAATGAGCTACAGCGCTGAGGAAAAAAAGTGTAGCCTCCACTGTCCCTGCAAACAAAAGGTGGTGTTGGACAGTGGAAATCGCTACAGCACAAGCGGTTTGGGGGTTAATGGACCCTGCCTAACGCTATCCCTGCTTCTGATGAAGCGGCAGCAACCTCTCCCTATGCTCAGATCAGCAGCAGTAAGATGGCGGTCGGCGGGAATGCCCCTTTATAGCCCCTGTGACGCCGCAGACAGCAAGCCAATCACTGCAATACCCTTCTCTAAGATGGTGGGGACTGAGACCTATGTCATCACGCTGCCCACACTCTGCGTCCACCTTCATTGGCTGAGAAATGGCGCTTTTCGCATCATTGAAACGTGACTTTGGCGCGAAAGTCGCGTACCGCATGGCCGACCCCACACAGGGATCGGGTCGGGTTTCATGAAACCAGACTGTGCCAAAAGTCGGCGACTTATGAAAATGACCGACCCGTTTCGCTCAACCCTAATGGCCACCATTATATCTCTACAACAATATGGCCACCGTTACATCTCTACAACAATATGGCCTACATTACTCATCTACAACAATTTGGCCACCATTACAACTGTACAATTTGGCCACCGTTACAACTCTACAACAATATAGCCACCATTACATATCTTCAACAATATGGCCACCATTACAACTTTACAACAATATGGCCAGTAATACATCTCTACAACAATGTTGCCACCATTATATCTCTACAAAAATATGACCACCATTACATCTTTACAGCATTATGGCCACCAGTACAACTTTACAACAATATGGCCACCAACACATCTCTACAACAATAAGGCCACCATTAGATATCTACAAGAATATGGCAATTATTACATCTCTGCAAATATATGGCCACTATTACAACTTTACAACAATGTGGCTACCATTACATTTCTACAACAATATGGCCACCATTACATCTCTACAACAATATGGCCACCAATACAACTGTACAACAATTTGGCCATCATTACATCTCTACAATAATATGGCCATCATTACATCTCTACAACAATATGGCCACCATTACATCTCTACAACAATATGGCCATCATTACATCTCTACAACAATATGGCCACCATTACATCTCTACAACAATATGGCCACCATTACATCTCTACAACAATATGGCCATCATTACATCTCTATAACAATATGGCCACCATTACAACAGCATTATGGCCACCATTACAACTTTACAACAATGTGGCCACCATTACATTTCTACAACAATATGGCCACCAGTCCAACTTTACAACCATATGGCCACCATTACAACTTTACAACAATATGGCCACCAATACATCTCTGCAACAATATGGCCACTATTACATCTCTACAACAATATGGCCATCTTTACAGCATTATGGCCACCATTCTTACTCCACAATAATATGGCCACCATTCAAACTTACACAACAAGATTAGTTTACTATTATTCTTCACTCTTACAGTAGGGGAGGGTCAGACCTCACTTTATGACATACAGGTGCTTCTCACAAAAGTATAATATCATCAAAAAGTTAATTTATTTCAGTTCTTCAATAAAAAAAAGTGATTCTCATATTATATAGAGTCATTACAGAGTGATCTATTTCAAGTGTTTATTTCAGTTAATATTGAGGATTATGGCTTACAGCCAATGAAAACCCAAAAGTCATTATCTCAGTATATTAGAATACTTTATAACACCAGCTTGAAAAATGATTTTAAAATCTGAAATGTTGGCTTACTGAAATGTATGTTCAGTAAATGCACTCAATACTTGGTCAGGGCTCCTTTTGCATCAATTACTGCATCAATGCGGCATGGCATGGAGGCGATCAGCCTGTGCCACTGCTGAGGTGTTATGGAAGCCCAGGTTGCTTTGATAGCAGCCTTCAGCTCGTCTGCATTGTTGGGTCTGGTGTCTCTCATCTTCCTTTTGACAATACTCCATAGATTCTCTATGGGTTTAAGGTAAGGCGAGTTTGCAGGCCAATCAAGCACAGTGATACTGTTAGGTACTGGTAATTTTGGCAGTGTGGACAGGTGCCAAGTCCTGCTGGAGAATGAAATTTCCATCTATAAAAAGCTTGTCGGCAGAGGGAAGCATGAAGTGCTCTAAAACTTCCTGGTAGACGGCTGCGCTGACTTTGGTCTTGATAAAACACAGTGGACCTACACCAGCAGATGACATGGCTCCCCAAACCATCACTGATTGTGGAAACGTCACACTAGACCTCCAGCAGCTTGGATTGTGGCCTCTCCACTCTTCCTCCAGACTCTGGGACCTTTGATTTCCAAATGAAATGCAAAATTTACTTTCATCTGAAAACAACACCATGGACCACTGAGCAACAGTCCAGTTCTTTTTCTCCTTGGCCCAGGTAAGATGCTTCTGCCATTGTCTATCGTCATGTATGGCTTGACACAAGGAATGCGACACTTGTAGCCCATGTCACGGATACGTCTGTGTGTGGTGGTTCTTGAAGCAGTGACTCCAGCAGCAGTCCACTCCTTGTGAATCTCCCCCAATTTTTTGAATGGCCTTTTCTCAACAATCCTTTCAAGGCTGCAGTTATCCCGGTTGCTTGTGTACTTTTTTCTATTGCACTTTTCCCTTCCACTTAACTTTCCATTAATATGCTTGGATACAGCAGTCTGTGAACAGCCAGCTGCTTTAGCAGTGACATTTTGTGGCTTACCCTACTTGTGGAGTGTGTCAATGACTGCCTTCTGGACATCTGTTAAGTCAGTAGTCTTCCCCATGATTGTGGAGCCTACTGAAACAGACTATGGGACATTTTTAAACACTTAGGAAGCCTTTGCAGGTGTTTTTTTAAATTATTCTATTAATTATTCTATTCTATTAATTACTCTATTAACCTACCCTTGCCTGACATTGCTATCTCCGTGTGCGGTTCCACCATTACTCCAAAGCAACATGCCCGCTGCCTTGGGGTCATCCTTGATTCCGACATTTCATTCACCCCCCACATCCGATCACTGGCTCGCTCTTCTTATCTGCATCTCAAAAACATTTCTAGAATTCGCCCTTTTCTTACTTTCGACTCTGCAAAAACTCTTACTGTTTCACTTATTCATTCTCGTCTGGACTATTGTAACTCTCTACTAATCGGCCTCCCTCCTACCAAACTCTCCCCGCTCCAATCTGTCCTGAATGCTGCTGCCAAGATCATATTCCTCACCAACCGTTACACCGATGCCTCTACCTTGTGCCAGTCATTACACTGGCTACCCATCCACTCCAGAATCCAGTACAAAACTACTACCCTCATCCACAAAGCACTCCATGGCTCAGCACCACCCTACATCTCCTCTCTGGTCTCAGACTACCACCCTACCCGTGCCCTCCGCTCCGCTAATGACCACAGGTTAGCATCCTCAATAATCAGAACTTCCCACTCCCGTCTCCAAGACTTTACACGTGCTGCGCCGATTCTTTGGAATGCACTACCTAGGTTAATACGATTAATCCCCAATCCCCACAGTTTTAAGTGTGCCCTAAAAACTCATTTGTTCAGACTGGCCTACCGCCTCAATGCATTAACCTAACGATCCCTGTGTGGACTATTAAAAAAAAAACAAAAAAAAAAAACATAATCAGGTTCCTCGCATTATGTTCTCATTCACTTTATGCAGTTAATAGCCCTCTGTGTCTGTACTGCTACATACTTAGGCAGTTAACTGGTTCATGCAGCTTTACATGAACACCTGAGCCTTACACTATGGCTGGTCCGAATAACTAAAGCAATTGTTACCCTCCACCTCTCGTGTCTCCCCTTTTCCTCATAGTTTGTAAGCTTGCGAGCAGGGCCCTCACTCCTCCTGGTATCTGTTTTGAACTGTATTTCTGTTATGCTGTAATGTCTATTGTCTGTACAAGTCCCCTCCATAATTTGTAAAGCGCTGCGGAATATGTTGGCGCTATATAAATAAAAATTATTATTATTCTAATTTACCGTATATACTCGAGAATAAGCCGACCCGAGTATAAGCCGACCCCCCTAATCTTGCCACAAAAAACTGGGAAAACTTAATGACTCGAGTATAAGCCTAGGGTGGGAAATGCAGCAGCTACCGGTAAATGTCAAGAGTAAAAATAGATACCAATGAAAGTAAAATTAATTGAGACATCAGTAGGTTAAGTGTTTTTGAACATCCACATTGAATCAGGAGCCCCATATAATGCTCCATAAAGTTTATGATGGCCCCATAAGATGCTCCATATTAAAATATGCCCCATATAATCCTGCATAAAGGTTAATAATGGCCCCATAAGATGCTCCATAGACACATTTGCCCAATATAATGCTGCACAAATGCTGATTATGGCCCCATAAGATGCTCCATAAAGATATTTGCCCCATATAGTGCTGCACAAACCTTGATTATGGCCCTATAAGATACCCCATACAGACACTTGCCCCATATAATGCTGCACAAACGTTATGGCCCCATATAGTGCTGCACAAACGTTATGGCCCCATATAGTGCTGCACAAACGTTATGGCCCCATACAGTGCTGCACAAACGTTATGGCCCCATACAGTGCTGCACAAATGTTATGGCCCCATACAGACACTTGCCCCACATAGTGCTGCACAAATGTTATGGCCCCATAGATGCTCCATACAGACACTTGCCCCATTTGCTGTTGCTGCGATAAATATAAATAAATCACATACTCACCTCTCCATCGCTCAGGCCCCCGACACTTTCAATAGTCACCTGCTCCTTGTTCCGGCACCACTCCATCTTCAGCGTATTCTGCACTGACGTTCAGGCAGAGGGAACGCACTAACCATGTCACCGCGCCCTCTGATCTGAGCGTCACTGCTGAAGACAGAGCGGCGCCCAGAACGGGGAGCAGGTGAATATCGCGCAGCGCTCCCGCTCCCCGTTATACTCACCTACTCCTGGCGCTGTGCAGTCCCTGCTTCCCCGACGCCGTTACCGCTCATTACAGTAATGAATATGCGGCTCCACCTCTACAGGAGGTGGAGCCGCATATTCATTACTGTAATGAGCGGTACCATGTGACCGCTCAGTACAGGAAGAAGCTGCAGGCACCGGGGAAGCCAGGGACCCGCAGGGACCGCGCCAGTAGTAGGTGAGTATTATTAGACAGCCCCCGCTCCCCCTCCCCTGCCGACCCCTGCGTATGACTCGAGTATAAGCCGAGAGGGGGACTTTCAGCCCCAAAAAATGGGCTGAAAATCTCGGCTTATACTTGAGTATATACGGTACTTTTGACTTTTGGGTTTTCTTTGGCTGTAAGCCATAGTCAACAACATTAACAGAAATAAACACTTGAAATAGATCATTCTGTTTGTATTGACCCTATATAATATAAGAGTTTCACTTTTTGTACTGAAAAACTGAAATAAATTAACTTTTTGATGATATTCTACTTTTGTGAGAAGCGCCTGTACATATGCCCTATAAAATGCATATGGAAAGGGAATGGTGTAGTTAGATGACCTCTTGCAGTTTGAACATCTGTTGTAGATGCTCTTTCCATAAAGATAGCTTCTCATTCTGGAGGACCAGATAAATAGTTTATGTCGATTTGGAAAATACATTTTGGAGGACCTGTTTCATTGTTGGTTTTCATGACAGGTTCTCAACATGCAACAGCAATGTTTATGAGATAATCTGTACTCGGTCTTGTCTCCAAGCATCCCATAGCCATTCATGGACTGCCACTCACATACTATACGAGCACCCTTGGTGTGCCCTATATACTTAGATCTGACACACTAGTTGAGTAGCTCAAGATCAATTATCCTCACCTCTGGGACAGTTATAATGAAACGCCTCCAAAGTCCACCTTTTTAAGGAAAGCACCCCTGATTTATCCCAGACCTTTTTTTTACAATTCTTCAGTGTATCCAACTTCTTTGCCACTTAGAAGACCATTTTTCACTGCAATATTTGATGGCCATCACACTGTAGTTTTTAGATTATCAACATAAAATAAATCTGCTGTTTAATGCGAATAATAATAATGTATTAATAATGAGTAGAAGGTTTGGTGACACATCTGCCAACACTTGATGTGATCAGCGCAGAATATCAAATTATATTTTCATTACTGTTAGGGACATTTCTTTGTGTTGATTTAAGATCCCAGTTGCTGCTTTCATGAAATTTTACCGTTGGTAAGAGATATCTTTGTTTTCATGGTACATACCGGGAAAGAGACATTTTTCTTTCAGTTGTCAGATGATAGGTCCATTTTTGGAGGGCAACCATATAAGATTACAAGATAAGAAATTATTCAAATAAGACCTCATCAGCACATAAATAGGGAAGTTGTTCTGTTAAAGACCAAATTCGAGACAAGTAGAAATTTCACCATTGGTGCTGAGATGGTCTCCTCAACGTGTATGATCCTTTTCCTGGTCATCACTCTTAGCAATACTCAAGACACATGTCCAGGTAAGTTACCGTTAGGGAGCTAAGAGACCAGAAAATGTTATATGTGTTGGGTATTTTTAGTACTTATTACAGGTAGCTAGAAGGAATATAGAGCACACGTAGGGTCATATCCAAGATAAAAGGAATGTTAGTTAATGAAAAATCCCTTAGCATTGGCGGCTGCTGCAAGCCCCGGAGCAATGATTCATTGTTGGGAAAAGAGAATGGGGCATCAGACTGCACTGCTGATGCCCCTGTCCTGAGGAAGTGGTGTGATCACCATGAAACGCGTAGAATTAAAGTCTATTTCTCTATTCCATCTACTTGGACTCCACTGGTTCATCATTCCAACAGACTTGCAGCGCAGTCTGATGCCCCATTCTCTTTTCCCAACAAAGAATTAGTACTTATTACAGGCATTTTTAAGATTAATGGATGTTTTAATGGAAAATCTATTTTCTCATCTATATACAGTCATACATTTTCTTAGTTGCATTTTACAGCAAAAGTCATGGTCTGTTAACAGCTTTCAACAAAGCAAAAAGTTATTAGTCAGGAGAGAGGTACAAAATAATTTCGAAGGCATTAGATTTACCAATGAACACTGTGAAGACATCAAGAAGTGGCTTAAATTTGACACAACAGTAATATTACCTAGAGCTGGACATCCCTTACAAATTGAAGAAAAGACAAAAAGAATATTGCTTTAGGAGGATGCAGAGCAGCCGAAAGCAACATTAAAGGAGCTGCAGTAATTTCTGACAAGTACTGGTTATGTACTGAATGTGACAACAATCTTCAGTCTTCATAAGTCTTCTGGCCTGTGGGTCAGAGAGGCAAGATGGAAGCCTTTTATTGCAAAAGAAAAGGCCAGGAATGTTTTGCCAAAACCTACACCAAAGTTTACAAGAAGCATGGCTTCACCAAAAGAAGATAACAGTTTTGGAATAGTCCAGCTAGAGCCCAGACTAGAATCCAGTAGAAAATCTGAGTGACCGGTAGAGGGTGCTGTACACAGGAGATGCCCTTAGAATGTGACAGGGAAAGTGGGCAAAAATTGGCCAACTTAGATATGCCATGCTGATCGACTCCGACCCAACAAGACTGAATACTTTCAAAAATTCAAATAGAACTTCAACAAAGTATTAGCTTAAGAGTGTGCATAGTCAAACAATCACTTTATTTTTCTTCTTTATTTTTCTACTCTAAAAGATTTCAGTTTATTTTTCAATTGGATTGTACAAATTATGGGTAAAATTAGGGGTGAAAAATTCACTGTACATGCACATATTTTACAAATACAGGTAGTAAATACAGAATCTGTTGAATCTTGGATCAGTTCATGTTTACAGTAATGTATGAAGCCAACACAAACCAATTTAAGACTGTGTTACTTGCAATTCATAGGTGGCGCAGAGCAGTTAACTATTCTTCGTGGGTGTCCTGGGGCCCCCGGTGCCCAAGGAGATATAGGACCACGTGGCTTTCCAGGAGAGAGAGGTCAGTGTATTTAATGCTGGATGGACTATCAGCTCCAAAATAGTATTAAAGTGTTCACAATGTACAACCTGTTCTTTTACATCGATATTCAGTTTAGCATAAAATACAGTTAGAAAAATACCAGAACTCAGTGGGCTATGCTTAAATGTCTTACAGGCCTGATATTCAATACACTGTGACCTTGTCAAGTTTAATTGGAGATGGAGTTAAATGAAAACCATAGATTGTCTTGTGCATTGTACGAAACTTTTTTCATTCCTCAGCTGTATAGCCCATGAATGAAGCTACCAATTGTTGTCTATGTTATATCCACTGATGCTCCTCTCGTTGCTTGTAGTGAAGCTTCTCTAGGTTGTAGCTACTACAACTAACCTTCATGTTACAGTATTTGCTCAGTTTCTATTAATATTGTTCATCATTATGCGGAGATGTACACAGTGTCAATGCAAACATTTCTTAGACATAATGTCATGTCTCGAAGAAAGGTATTAATACCCCTTTTTGTACAAAATGAAGATGTTGGAGTAGATTTTGGCCCATTAATTGTAAAAGGCTATAATCTACTTATTAAAATGACCCTTTTAAATCTCCATTAAAAACATAAGACCAATTATATACTGTTTTACATTGTATGCAATGCTTGATTGTTTTTATACAGGTCCTCTTGGGAATCCAGGACTAGCTGGCCCACCGGGAATAAAAGGTTAGTGCCAAATTTCTGCCTTCACAGGGTTGGATAAGGGCTTCAAAGACATGCCAAGCTACCAAAGACATGAAAACCTAGCAAAGATATGCAAACTTAGCAAACATGCCAATATAGCAAAGACATGACAACTTACCGGACCTGCCAACTTACCAGACATGTCAACTTACCAAAGACATGTCACCCTACCAAAGACATGCCGACTTACCAAAGACATGCCACCCTAGCAAAGACATGCCAAACTAGAAAAGACCTTTCATCCTACCAAAGACCTGTCACCTTAACAAAGACATGTCGACTTACCAAAGACATGCCACCCTAGCAAAGACATGCTACCTTACAAAAGACATGCGAACCTACCAAAGACATGTCATCCTACCAAAGACATGCCACATTATCAAAGACATGCCTCCCTAGCAAAGACATATCAGCCTCCGGGTCTTTCCTCACAACTAAATATGTGGGTGGAGGCTTGGCATCACCACTATACTATCAATTAACTCAACTACTCCTCTCCACCTATTGACACTTTCCTTTGGTCTGTTTTTTTGCCCCCTGACTTGCTACTTAACCTGTCCATGCTTAACCATTTATATGCCAGGTATACTAATTGTTCTTTGCAGAAATAAATTATAATTTATATTTTAATGCAGGAGAACCAGGTGCTCCAGGGCTTCAAGGTCTACAAGGTAAAGTCTCACATAGTCTCATCTAGGCTCCATTATGTGGCCAGGGGTTAGCCAGGACATGGCCTAAAGAAGTTTTGTCAGGCCTGTATTGTGGATACAGTTTTAGAGGAGTCTCCAAACAGCTCTGCTAGTTTGAGATCCCTCATTAAAATGGAGGTAGAGAACTACCTAAGAACTCTGTCCCACTCAGGAGAAATGTTCCCTAGTCATAAGAGGTCTCCTGTATTATCAGCAGACTTGGACGAAGGGGTTTTGCAGAACTCTTCTTCAGATTCCTCCTCATCAAAAAGTGAGTCAGGGAGGGGTCATTGGTTTCCGCTTGAGGAAGTTTATGACCTTGTGAAAGCAGTAAGGGCCACGATGGGGTTGGTAGATCAAAAAACTAAAAAGTCTGTACAAGACATAATGTTTGGGATTCTGGATCACAGGAACGTAAAATCTTTCCCATTAATGAGAGGATACGGGACCTCATCAATAAAGAGTGGGAAAAAAACAGAGCAGAAAGGCCCTCTTCCCTCTGTCTTTAAGAGAAAATATCTCTTTGATGAGGAGGCAACAATGTCCTGGAACAAAGCCCCCAAATTGGATGTGGCTATTTCTAAGATCTCAAGGAAATACTCTCTGCCCCTTGAGGATACAGGTTTCTTGAAGTATCCCTTGGATAGGAAGATTGATACCTTCCTTAAGGGTACGTGGGAGCCATCTGCGGGGGCATTAAAACTAGCCATAGCAGGGACAGCCAGATCACTCATCGTCTGGTTAAATAAGTTAGAATACCAGCTAAAAAACAATGCTCACTGAGGCTCCATCTTAGTCACACTCCCGGTGATAAAAGGAGCGGTGGCCTTCCTGTCAGATGCCTCGACAGACTCCTGCCAGATTGGCTGACAAGTCTGCAGCTTTATCCAATTCATGTTGCAGAGCCATCTGGTTGAAGTGCTGGCCAGGGGATATACAGGCGAAGGGGAAGTTGTGCTCTCTACTATGCAAGGGAGGGTTTCCGTTTGGCACAGCCCAGGATGACACCCTGGAGAAGGTGGGTGATAAGAAGAAGGGGCTTCCAAAAGTCCCCTTTTCTTACTTTAAGCAGCCCTTTCAGAGGAGGAAAAAATTTCAGAAATGGGCATTCATAGAACAAGAAAGGTGGGATGACAGCTCCAAAAGAACTAAGTGATTCCTGTTCGGTTGTGCTCTAGGATAAGAAGACGCCCCCAAATGACTATTTTTCCCAGATGGGTGGAGGCTCTCTCTCTTCCTTTCAGCTTCGGAGAAAACTTCCTCTAACATCTGGGTCCCCTGCATAATAAGATCGGACCTGAAACTGGAGTTCCTTGCATATCCATCAGAGAGATTCGTGATAATGGCCCCATGTGAATCTCCGCCAGAGCAACGAGCGATAGCCAGAGATCTTGAATCTGTTAAAGAAGTTCTACTAGAAGTTCCTTTAGAGCTGTTGGGGAAAGGTTTTTATTCACCACTCTTCCTGATAAAGAAACCAGACGATTCCTACAGGGTGATAATCAACCTAAAAAATTGTAACAAATTCTTGAAAATCACCACATTCAAGATGGAGTCTATAACATCCGCAGTGAAACTACTCTTCCCTGGTTGTAATATGGCAGTACTCGATCTAAGGGATGCATATTACCATGTGCCAATACATGCACATTTCCAAAAATTTCTTAGGGTAGCAATGACAATACAGGGGGTCACACGACACTTGCAGTACAATGTGCAGCGCCCCAGGGTCCTGGTCGTTGCAGTAATGTAGCTCTTCCACCAGGGGGAGTGATGTTACGTCTGAAGGCAATAAAGGAGATCACCTTACCAGGTATCACAAACCACACAACATACTTCACACTCCAGGCCGCCAGGGGGAGCCATGCTTCTATCTATTAGGGCACTCCTCACAATTAGGCAAAACTGGTGGTCTGGATAGGGAGGAGGGGAGAAGCTGGCTGGAGGGAGAGAGAGCCAGATGCAGACTGCGGTCTGTGAAGGACGAGGGTCCACGGAGTTGCGCCTGCCCCACGTGCGGCAGCATCCTAAGAAAGAGACATCAGAAGGGAATTGTCTTGTAGTGAGTGAGAAACTAAGTCATAGCAAAAGGAGAGGAAACCAGAAGGAGTTCTGCCCTACAAAAGGCTGCCTCCTTTCTGAGGCGCAGGATTCCAGTAGCCAGAACACCGAGGGAGTAAGCATCTCTATTCTTTACTTGAGAGACTGGCAGGACAGTTAATTCCACAATGGCTGCCCGACCTTATACCCAGGAGGCACGGTAGCAACTTGTGGGGGCTGCGGTGTGCTAGAGACCCTGTAAAAAGCCTCAGGCCATCAGACATATGGGTTTGTCCTATTCTATCCATCAGGGGGACAGAGAGAAAGAGACTTAACATCTACAATAGTTGTGAGGACCTCACCGAGAATCTCAGCAGGGAGGGACTACAAGACTCAGGTGCTAGAGGAAGGCTACTGATTTCAACCTGGATAAGGGCACTCTGGATTTGCCTTCAGACCGGCTGGACTCTGCCTGCCCTGTGGTCTGGTGCTCTGGACTGTGGACGCTGAAGCCTTCAGTAAAAAGGTAAAGAGACTGCAACCTTGTGTCCTCGTTCTTCACTGCGCATCACACCATCCACCATCTACACTCTGGGAAGCCCTGGGGACATACTTCACCTGTGGGAAGGTATACCATCTAGCTGCCATCACATCACCCCAGTGGACCGCTAAGCAGCGTCGGTCACCCTGACCGAATACCACAGGTGGCGTCACGAACACTATCCCTTTAAAGACCTTTCCCCCATTTATTAACGGACGTCCCCTAGAGCCACAGACCGGGTCAGCCACCGTGACATCCCCCTCGAGAACCGAAGGGCCCGGATCCGAGTACCCCCCTGCCCTATTGGAGGGGGCGATCCAACTTTGGCGTCACGAACAGGATCTACTTAAGCCTGAAAATCAGGTCCTGTGCGCCTAAGAACCGTGCCAGAATTGTGTTTGAACTGCAAATTGCTTAAAGACTGTGTATTGCCATTTGCCGCCAAAATTCCCACCAAAACTGCCGCCATTGCCGCACCACGAGGGGCGCAGGAGAAGAAGAAGGGCGTGCCAACATGGGAGGAGACTACCAAAGTGGCGCCAAAAGTGACGACCGCCCCCTCCGACTACTGCTACGAGATGACGACGTGCCCAGCAGCCAAGGAACTCTGCCCCCAGAAAATGGAGGAGCAGCGTGTGTGTGCGACCAAAGGTCCAGGAGCAGAGATGACAAGCAGCGGGTACCTGAGCGACGACCAGGTGACCCGAGACCATCTCGGGCGACCGGAGGTGAACCTGAGCTTGCCGCTGCTGGGGGATCCGGACATCATGGATCCGCAGGTGGTGGAGCCTGAGCCATCGACCCCCGGGCGCAGAGCCAACAACAGTGAAGGAATGGAAATCGGGGCTGTGCAGGAAGATCGCACAGGAAGAACCACGGTCCGAGCGGCAGCATACTCCAGCGTTCTCATCAGCGGAGCAGACCGACATCGGTGGAACCACATCAGACGCAGGTACAGAAAACGCCCCTGCCCCACCGACTGATCCTGCTCTAGCGACCGTTCTTCCCCCGCCTGCTGACCCCGCTTCGGTGACCGCTCCTCACCCAGACTGTGACCGTGGACCAGCTATAACTCTAGCTCCAGTAACCCCCTACGCCACTGACGAGACACCGTGCCTAGCAAACGAGGGCATACCGGTGGAAGTGAGTCCTGAGGGGGTGATCTTTCACTGGGATGCCCCGAGAGACGGAGTGAGCGGTTCCTATATTGCAATCCTCACCTGGGAGGAGTACAAACAATATGCAGAACAACTCGAGAAAAATTTGTAGAGCGAACGGCACCAGAGGAGTACACTGTCAGGACTTGGACACACGTGACTCCACATTAACAGCTCAGCAGGGAGGGACTACAAGACTCAGGCGCTAGAGGAAGGCTACTGATTTCCACCTGGATAAGGGGACTCTGGATTTGCCTTCAGACCGTCCGGACTCTGCCTGCCCTGTGGTCTGGTGCTCTGGACTGTGGACGCTGAAGCCTTCAGTAAAAAGGTAAAGAGACTGCAATCTTGTGTCCTCGTTCTTCACTGCGCCTCACACCATCCACCATCTACACTCTGGGAAGCCCTGGGGACATACTTCACCTGTGGGAAGGTATACGATCTAGCTGCCACCACATCACGCCAGCAGACTCCTAAGCAGCGTCGGTCACCCTGACCGAATACCACAGGTGGCGTCACGATCGCTATCCCTTTAAAGACCTTTCCCCATTTATTAACGAACGTCCTCTAGGGCCACGGACCGGATCAGCTACCGTGACATGCCCCTCGAGAACCGAAGGGCCCGGATCCAAGTACCCCACTGCCCTATTGGGGGGGGGGGGGGGGGGCGATCCAAATGCCCTAACTTTTAGTCTAGCAGTGGCACCCCGGGTGTTCACGAAATTAATATCAGAGGTCACGGCCCACCTCAGAGAAGAAAACAGACTGATTGTCCCCTGGCTAGACAATTTCCTCATTGTGGGAAATTCATACAATCATTGTCAGTGTCAAGTGGGGGAATTATGCAATACCTTAAGAGGCTTAGGATGGCTTTTGAATATAGAAAAATCAAAATTAGACTCGCAAAGAGCACAAACCTTCTTAGGGCTCATCCTAGATTCCGACTGTCCGGAATGTCACTTACCAGATCAAAAGCGAGAAAAAATAATAAGTCAGGTGTGCATGGTAATACAGAAGCCGGGGATGATCTTCAGAAGAGCAATGTCCCTGCTAGGTTCTCTCACTTCCTGTATCCCAACAGTGAAGTATGCCCAGGCTCACTCAAGAGAGTTACAGTGGTAGATTGTAGAGAGCGAGAGAGCCTTAAGAGGGAAGATAGAAGGCTATCTTGCCCTATCTCAGTAGGTGATACACTCCCTTCACTGGTGGATGGAGTTGGACACCTTCTGGAAAGGTGTGCCTTGGGTCCCCAACATCTCCAGGATGATCACCACAGATGCCAGTCCCAGAGGGTGGGGGCCCATCTATACGACCATGTAGTTCAGGAGAATTGGTCACTGGAAGAAACAAAAGGAGTCTTCAAATGTGTGGGAACTTGTGGTAGTGGAAAAGGCACTAGAGAAATTACTATAATTCCTGCGAGGCCACCACATAAGGGTACTCTCGGTCAACCAGGTCATGGTAGCATACAGGAATCATCAAGGAAGTACTCGCTCCATGACCTTGATGCAAATTTCAAGGCTAATTTTTGTGCAGGCGAACATTATCTGCCCTACACATCAAGGGAACAGACACTATCAAAGCATATTTTCTGAGCTGCTGGTAGATTCATCAAGGAGAATGGTCCCTAAAGGGGTCAGTGTTCAACCAGATTGTGGCCATGTCAGGGTCGTCCAGTGATCGATCTGTTTGCTATCAAGATAAACAGGAAGGTGGAGAAATTTTGTTCTCTGAATCAGAGAGAGAATCTTCACATTGTGGATGCTTTCCTGATCAACTGGGGCTTCAGTCTAGGGAACGCTTTTCCTTCAATCTTTCTGATTCCAGCAGTGTTAAGGAAGATCAGGGAAGAGGGGACAAGAGTGGTCCTCATAGCTCCCGTCTGGCCCAAGAGACCCTGGTTCTTCTGTCTCAAAAGGATGTCAGTCACATAGCCCTGGATTCTTCCAGAGACCTCAGACCTTGTATCTCAGGGGTCTTTATACCATCCTGAAGGGAGGGGCTTACATTTAACAGTCTGGAACTTGAGAGGTCATTACTAGAGGGTAAGGGGTTCTCTGCAAGTCTGATCTCCACCCTGCTGGGTAGTAGGAAGCCGATTACCATGAAAATATATGGCAGGACTTGGAAGAAATTCCTGTCATCCAAGGGATCGGCTTTAGGAGGGAAGTTACCTATCAAAGCGATCCTAGAGTTCCTTCAGAAAGGGCTGGAACAAGGGCTTTCAGTCAGTACACTAAAGATTCAAGTATCAGCCTTGGGGGCGCTATACAATTACAACTTCGCAGGGAACAAGTGGGTGGCCAGGTTCATAAAGGCATGCGCTAAAGCCAAGCCAGTCTCAGTGGAGTGCCCCCAGACACAGGGCCACGAGTTCTCAGTACCGGGCCTCTCTGATTTGGTTCTGAGGCTGTCACGGTGGCTAGACCCGGTCCGTGACCCTGCTAAGGGGCGTCCATTAAAAGGTGATAGGAGTCTGTCAAGGTTTCGTGACGCCACCTGTGGTGTTCGGTCAGGGTGACCGACGCTGCTGTGGGGTCCGCTGGGGTGATGGAATGGCAGCTGGATGGTATACCTTCCCACAGGTGAAGTATGTCCCCAGGGCTTCCCAGTAAGGTGGATGGTGATGGTGTGAGGTGCAGTCAATAACGAGGACACAAGGTTGCAGTCTCTTTACCTCTTTACTGAAGACTTCAGGATCCTCAATCCAGAGCACGCTTAACAGGGCTATCTGAGACCGGCCGGTCCGATGGGCACGTCTAGAGTTCCCTTTGCAGGTGGAAATCAGTGCCTACCACTAGCGCCTGTGTGTTGTAGTGCTACCCTGCTGAGCATTCGGAATAGTCCTCACAACTGCTGTTCTCGTTCGTTCATTCTTTCTAATTCTCTCTCGCTTGTTCCAGATGTTACTAGTTTCTCGTCCCCCAGGCATGTTATGGCTAGGATGCACCCGTATGACGGGAAGGCTCGGAGCTCTTCCGGGACCCTAGAGACGCCCCTCTCCACGCGTTGCCCCCTATGTCTTCGTAGGAAATTTAAGGTAGACAGCCAACCTATAATTAACTGTCCTGCAGAGTTCGAAGTAAGGCCTAGAGTCAGTTACTCCCGCGGTGTTCCGGCCACCGGCTACGCGCCTCAGTAGGATGTTGCCTCGGTTTCACAGCACGACTCCTACTGGTTCTCCTTTGTGCTTAATCTCGTTTCTCACTATTCCACAATATCCTTCCCTTCGTGTCTCTCTCTTAGGATACCACCGCGAGGTGTGCAGGCGCGGTTCCGTTATGTTCTGCTCTGTTCGCTAGGCACCTGCCAGGTTCCCACGCCTGACAGTGACCCCCCTGTGTCTTCTCCCTGCAACACCCCCTGCCACGGGATGTTGCCTGAATCCAACCCAGTCAGCTTCTGACTAACTTCCTATCCAACCCCTAGTTTTATCAGTGTGAGGAGTGGCCCAATAAATAAAGCCTTTTTCTCCCCCTAGTGGCCGGAGTGTGAAGTGTAATGTGTGCTTGGTGATACCTGGTCAGTAGAATTCCTTCAGTGCCATCAGACGTACCATCACTCCCCTTAGTGGCAGAGTGTCATACTGCAACGACCAGATCTCTGGGGCGCTGCATCAGTATCAAGAGTTCCTCCTTGGGACTTGAATTTAGTACTAGATACATTGACAGGACCCCTTTTGAGCCCCTGATTTTGAGCTCTATAAAATTGATCACCTTAAAAACCATACTACTGGTAGCTTTATAATCAGCGCGTAGGGTGAGTGACTTATTGGCTCTGTCTGCAGATCCCCCTTCATTTTAGTTTTGGAGGATAGGGTAATCTTGAAGCCTGACCTGACTTTTTTACCTATAGTTGTATTGAAGATCTAGAGGTGTCAAGTAATAACATTACCATTGTTTTTGTCAGGTCCCTAAAACTTCTAAGGAAGAAACATTTCACACTTTAGAAGTCAGGAGGTCCATAATGCAGTATTTAGCAGCCACAGAGTCATGGAGGAAGGATATGGCTCTATTCATCTCCTTCCAGGAGGTCAGAAAGGGGTCCAAGGTTTTGAAAGGTACCTTATGGAGGAGGATAAGAGAAGCCATCAAGATAGCCTACACAGAAGCAGGTAGAGCAGTGCAAGAAAAACCTGAAAGCCCACTCTACGAGAGCGATGGCAACATCCTAGGCAGAAAAATCTGATGTATCCATCAAGCAGATTTGTAAAGCTGTATCTTGGTCTTCTCCTTCGTCTTTTTATAGGCACTATCGACTGGATCTGTTAGCCTCCTCTGACCTTATGTTTGGGAGAAGGGTTCTTGAGGCTGTGCTCTCTCCTTAGGTGGCACTGGTTGTCCGTAATTCTCTTGTTGGTGCTGCCATGGGTAAAACACGTATATTACTTACCTTTAGTGTGTTTTTTCAGAACCCATGACAGCACTCTTGGGTTTAGGTTATTCATGTGTGGTGAAAGTAAAGAGTAATAATAGTATATATATATAAGTTGTGCGCACTGTGTGCACTAATCTTGGAGGTCCTCTCATGCTCTGTAAACCTACTGATGTAGAGAGAGGCGCCGCCCTATTTATCTTGAAGTGTTCCTGTCCTCAAAGGGTGGATTCCCTCTCTCATTTGTGCTGTCATGGATTCCGAAAAAAACCCATTACCGATAAGTAATATATATGTATCTGTTTTCTTGTATGCAGGAGATAACGGAGACCCTGGCTCTCCAGAAGCTTTACATGGTGAGTGAAATTCCTCCAGACATCTCTCTTTATACCGATAAGCAAATGCATCCTAGTTATATGAAGCTTGAGGGAGCAAGTCAAAGACAGGGTCAGTAAAACCAGACATGAATCACTGAGAGTCTTTGGGGCAGACAGTGAGTACATTAACAACGAGCGAAGTTCTTTAGAACTCCAGTTTGGACTTATGACTGTAGAATCAAAGTTACATAGCTTTTACACTTATAATCTTTTGATTTCTCTTCTTATCCCGGGTGGAGAATAATTCGAACATTATGATGAGCTCATAACTACTCATCCATGGGCAGATAATTATAAGAATTGTGTCATGGAGGCACGTAGGGCATGTTGATCTAATAGGGTGACATCTCCAACCTGGGACCTTTCTTCATCAGCCAGAACTACTCTACCTCTAGCAGAATGGTGGGTATTTTAGGATCCATTCACATCTGCATTGTGAGCCTTTATTAATAGTACTGTCACAATTTTAACAATTTTGAACAGCTGACAGAACATTATAAGTCAACTGAGACCATAGGACACCTTTATAAGTCATATGGTGCAGCATCATGGCTTTAGTAATAACTGAAGTTGGACATATGGCTATATTTAAAAGAGGGTTTGTCTTCATGAAAACCCCCCGCTAATATTCAGGAAATATGCATCCTGACAAGGGGAAAAATGTGGCATAGTGATAACCACCACCATTGTACAAGGAAAGAGTGGAGTTTTCCTTTAACGGGCTGATAGTAGAGGCGAATGATGACAGTGGAGGATCTGGTTGGACCAGTATCTGAAGACTACTAAAAATGAAACCGATGTAGAGATAGAGATGAGATGGTGAAGTTATAAGAAGTGTAAGATTCAGATTATCCATATGTCTAGTTTCAAACCAATCCCCTAACTGAACTGAGATTTGTTGTATTATGCTAGGCTTCCGCTACTTCTTCTTGTTACTTATTCTTGTGTCTTACAGCTGTACCGGACTGTAAATCTCTGCTGGAGAAAGGTTTCACCCTCAGTGACTGGTACATTATATACCTCGATGGGAACCAACCGCTGAGAGTCCTATGTGATATGCACACTGATGGGGGTGGCTGGATTGTACGTCTTCTCTTATGCATTATTAGGTCAACAAAGCTAGGAAATTAAATGGCACAAGGTGCCATGTCATGATCGTAGTAATGTAAAATACAAGGATCAGGTCCAGGTTTCAGCATTTGTTTCTTGGTAGGTTTTCCAGAGGCGTTATGACGGTTCAGTAGATTTTCTGCGTGATTGGGAGTCTTACAAGACGGGATTTGGCAGCCATCTATCTGAGTTCTGGCTGGGGAATGAAAATATTCACAAGATAACTTCATCGGGTAAATGATCATCACGTCTTCTTATGACAAATGCTGGGAATAGCATTGGGAGATGCCAAGAAATGAATGGAGGGGTGGTCACTCGTTCTATCATTTCATTTGCACAGTGGACTTTCAGATCCCCTGAGATTTCACATTAATTACTTACTGTATTTTGTGTTTAAATAATAATTGTATTTAGTGGGATGAGCCGTTTCAGAGGGTTTATCATTACATCTAATACATTCTTGTTTTAAGCTTTTAGGAATTGTTTGTTTCTGCTTTTATGACAGGTACGTGGGAACTGCGAGTTGATCTGCAGGACTTTGATAGTTCCAACTCTTTTGCTAAATACGAGTCTTTTAAGGTGATGGGAGAGTCAGAGAAATACAAGTTGGTGGTTGAAGGCTTTGTCAGTGGTGATGCAGGTAAGGAGTAATGGTGTAATTGCAGCCATGTTGTAGACAAGTCATGGATCTCACTATAATATTTTGTATCTCGGTCCAGGAGATTCTCTGTCCTACCAGAATGGGATGAAGTTCTCCACCCTGGACCAAGACAATGACGCCGATAGCAGAAAATGTGTGGACTTGTACAAGGGAGCCTGGTGGTATAATCAGTGCCACCAATCCAACCTCAATGGGCTCTACCTTCTCGGGAAACATGAATCCTTTGCTGATGGAATTAATTGGTACTCGGGAAAGGGTTATAATTACTCCTACAAGAGATCAGAGATGAAAATCAGACCTGCTAAGTAACAGAAGGGTGCTCGGTACTCAAGTTGTCGTCCTTTTCTACTGAGTTGTAATGAAGTTTTTCCTGATTGCTGGGTGACAACCAATGTAGCCACAATTCTAGCCAGTGCAGGGGTTGTCACCCTACTTTTTTTTGTCACCCTGCTTTCTTAAGAGGCCTAAAAGTTGTAATCTGCCTTGTTCTGCATCAGTACACTAAAAGAGACTACATGTAAATATTTTAAAAGCATTTAATGTATTCCATTGACTCAATATTTTATAGATCTTATTTTATTTACCCCTGGTCACTCAGTTGTATGTCTTTGGACATTTTTTTCTTCACTCTTTTGAAAATAAATTTGGCACCTTGATGCTTTCCTCTCATTAAAAATAATAAAATAATAAAAATGTCTCCTACGCCTTAATCAACCACCAGTGTTTTACATTTACTGCCACCCACAGAGAACCATTTAAAAAAAAACAGTGCTACCTCTATCTACAGGCTATAGGGGGTACTACATCTCTGCCCAAATCAATTCAATGCAGCTGAGCTGCAATACTAGATTCTGCCTGTAGAGGCGGTGCTCTATTTCCAGAGAGAAAGGAGACTTATCTAATTAGGGGTGTAACTGCCTCGGTCACCACCTCAATTAGTCCCAGCGGGAGAGGGGCCTGATGACACCAATAAATACTTCAGCTGGATGTGTGTCCTCTGACACACATTCAGCTGAAGTGTATTGCGGCACTGTCGGGTCTGTGAGGTGAAATACATGCTGCTGGGCAATCAAAATCAGCAGACGTTGGTGTGCACATGACTGGGGACGCATGTCAGAGACGTAAGGCCGGATCAGTACAGGATAAGTAATGTATGTACACAGTGACTGCACCAGCAGAATAGTGAGTGCAGCTCTGGAGTATAATACAGGATGTAGCTCAGGATCAGTAATGTATGTACACAGTGACTGCACCAGCAGAATAGTGAGTGCAGCTCTGGGGTATAATACAGGATGTAACCCAGGATCAGTAATGTAATGTATGTGCACAGTGACTGCACCAGCAGAATAGTGAGTGCAGCTCTGGAGTATAATACAGGATGTAACTCAGGATCAGTAATGTAATGTATGTACACAGTGATTGCACCAGCAGAATAGTGAGTGCAGTGTAAACGTGCCCAGGGTGGTAGATGTGGGCAAGTGTCATGGATTCGACACCCCGGCAAGTTACTGTCATGCTCCCGCTTGCCTCGCCGCCTGTATTCCGCCATACTTACCACTCTGCGGCGTCCCGGCATGTTCCTGCTCGTTTTCGAGCTTCTGCTCCTCTCACGCGCCTGGCTCCTGGTCCTCCTTGGGTGCGCGCGCGTGCGCACTGGGTTCTGCGGCGCACACGCACACTTATCTCGCTGATTCTGGCCGCTCTGTCTGTTACACTCTGTGCCCTGGAGGACTCCCACCCGGAAGGTATTCCGCCGCTCTCCTTATCAGGCCACCTCTTCCTCCTGGCGGTGCCTGATTGTCATTTGTGTTCACATTTGATTCTGGTCCCACCTCATCCTGTCTTTCCGTCCTCCAGTCTGCTCTTATAGCAGCCTTATTAGCCTTTAGTCCTTTGTGCTTTTCCCTAGCCTTCTCCCTCACCTGTTCTCTCTCTCTTTCGTTTCTTTATAGTGCCTGCCTTCCAGTGTCTCCTGTTTGTTTTTGCTGCCGTGCCTTCATCATTACAGTTAGGGTACCGTCACACAGTGAAATTTTGATCGCTACGACGGCACGATTCGTGACGTTCGAGCGATATATCCGTGACGTTCGAGCGATATCGCAATGTCTGACACGCTCCTGCGATCAGGAACCCCGCTGAGAATCGTACGTCGTAGCAGATCGTTTGAAACTTTCTTTCGTCGTCTAGTGTCCCGCTGTGGCGGCATGATCGCATGGTGTAACATATATCGTATACGATGTGTGCATAGTAACCAACGGCTTCTACATCGCACATACGTCATGAAATTATCGCTCCAGCGTCGTACATTGCAAAGTGTGACAGCAGTCTACGACGCTGGAGCGATATTGTTACGACGCTGGAGCGTCACGGATCGTACCGTTGTAGCGATCAAAATTTCACTGTGTGACGGTACCCTTAGTCTGCGTCTCTAACCTCTCCTGCCAGGTTCCCATTGTCTCCTGATTGTCCTTGCTTCCGTGTCTTCTCCATACCAGTCTATCTTCACCTCAATGCTGTCTTAGTGCCCTTTACCCCTGCCGTCCACACCATTTATACCATCGTCTCAGTCCTGCCTGTCTTCCCTGTGCTCTTTCCGAGTCTGCCTGCATCTCCGTCCTGTCCGTATTCCTGTGCTCCAGCCATGTTACTTTCTCTTCTGTATCTCTCCTCTAGGTACTAGCTGTCGCGGCAGTAGTCTTCCTTGGGCCTGCCCCTAACGCTCCCTGTATAGGTCCACCGGGTCCACTCGCCCTAGGAGGGTTCGCTGTCGCGGTCTAGCGGGTCCACCTTTTGGAGTTCCTCTAACGTTCTCACAGTTACAGAAAAAAGGGTGTTCTAGATGTGTGTGCTGGCAGTGTTGCTATGGATACCTTCACCTTCAAGTTGGTCCCATTCCACTCCTCACCAGGATCATTAGACTCCAAGACAAGGACACCAGGTGCGTTCATAACAACAAGGCACTCTTTACATGGCAACACACCTAGGTACACAAAGCAGCAGGCAGTACACCTTACAATGTCTTCTGTTTCATACAGAGGTACGCTTTTATCAGTTTCTGGCTACGGCACTTTACACGTGGATGGTAAATTAGCAGAGAAAATTAAATAAAATTCCAACTTTCCGGTGGAGGGACACACAGGTTGATATGTTACACTGTGAACCCTACACCCAAATAGCCTGTGATCGCTCCTAGAGCTGTTTCGCTCTTCTGTGTCCTGAGCTGGGGTAGCATAGCTCCCAACTGTCCCTCATACTGCGGGACTGTCCCGATTTTGAGGCTGTGCCCAGCAGTCCCGCATGGGACTCTACCTCTCCCACACAGCCAGCAGAAGCAGCCGACACGCCCCCTTGAATTAGGCTATGCCCCCTCTGTATCTTCTTCTTCCGGGACGGTGGTTCATAGAGGGAGAGAGGACATTCTGAGGTACCTGTATGTGAGTCTGTGTGTGTGTACTGTACTGCACACATACATGCAGCTGGCTCTGCTGTGCTTACAGTACAAGGCATTATAACGAGGAGTAGTGGCAGCAGTTAGAGCAATCCAGTGCAGCCTGTCAGTCATAGGCACAGTATATATATATATGGATCCTTTATTTACTACAGCAGGTATGGAGTGGAGCCAGTAGATAGTGGTGTTGTCTGAGTGCATGCAGAGTTCGCAGAGCTGGGCTACATTGCAATGTGCAGGATCTGTGAGGCAGCAGTGTGAACAGCGACAGGTGGTGAAATCTTTGCCTGCATTGTAAGCAGAGCTGCTGGGACACATCTACAGCCCTGACTGTACACTGGCATTATACAGTAAGGAGCACTGTGTGGCCCTTATACAGTATGGAACATCATGTGTCAGTGGCCATTATACTGTACGCAGCATCATGTGTGGCCATTATACAGTATGGAGCACTGTGTGGCCATAATACTGTACGCAGCATAAGGTGTGGCCATTACACAGTATGGAGCACTGTGTGGCCATTATACTGTATGCAGCATCATGTGGGGCCATTATACAGTATGGAGCACTGTGTGGCAATTATACAGTATTGAGCATAATGTGTGGCCATTATACAGTATGCAGCACTGTGTGGCCATTATACAGTATTGAGCATCATGTGGGGCCATTATACAGTATGGAGAATCATGTGGGGCCATTATACAGTATGGGGCACTGTGTGGCCATTATACAGTATTGAGCATCATGTGTGGCCATTTACAGTATGCAGCACTGTGTAGCCATTATACAGTATTGAGCATCATATGGGGCCATTATACAGTATGGAGAATCATGTGGGGCCGTTATACAGTATGGAGCATCATATGGGGCCATTATACAGTATGGAGAATCATGTGGGGCCGTTATACAGTATGGAGCACTGTGTGGCCATTAATCAGTATTGAGCATCGTGTATGGCCATTATACAGTATGGAGCATCCTGTGGGGCCATTATACAGTATGCAGCACTGTGTGGCCATTATTCAGTATTAAGCATCATGTGGGGCCATTATACAGTACTGTGTGGCCATTATTCAGTATTGAGCATCATGTGGGGCCATTATACAGTATGGAGCACTGTGTGGCCATTATACAGTGTTGAGCATCATGTGGGCCATTATACAGTATGGAGCACTGTGTGACCATTATTCAATATTGAGCATCATGTGTGGCCATCATACAGTATGGAGCACTGTGTGGCCATTAATCAGTATTGAGCATCGTGTATGGCCATTATACAGTATGGAGCATCCTGTGGGGCCATTATACAGTATGCAGCACTGTGTGGCCATTATTCAGTATTAAGCATCATGTGGGGCTATTATACAGTACTGTGTGGCCATTATTCAGTATTGAGCATCATGTGGGGCCATTATACAGTATGGAGCACTCTGTGGCCATTATACAGTGTTGAGCATCATGTGGGCCATTATACAGTATGGAGCACTGTGTGACCATTATTCAATATTGAGCATCATGTGTGGCCATTATACAGTATGGAGCACTGTGTGACCATTATTCAATATTGAGCATCATGTGTGGCCATTATACAGTATTGAGCATCATGTGGGGCCATTATACGGTATTGAGCATCATGTGTGACCATCATACAGTATGGAGCACTATGTGTGGCCATTATACAGTATGGAGCATCATGTGTGGCCATTATACAGTATGGCGCACTGTGTGGCCATTATACATTATGGAGCATCATATGTGGCCATTATACATTGTGGAGCACTGTGTGGCCATATTTTTTTTTGTTTATATTGTTTATGAAACAGTGTGATCAGCAGTGCTAAAAGGTTGGGGCGTGGATATGGGTGTGATGTTGTGAAATCGGTGTGGTTCAGGGGCATGGCCTAAAATTAGTCACGCCGCGCTGTGCGCGCCGCTACTTTTGTCCCTCTTTGCCTTCTTCAAAAGTTGGGAGGTATGGGGATATTTTCATTGCCATTAAAAGGTATCACACACACAAGATTCCTATTTTGTTTCTCTCACTGAGTGCACTCTATATCTTTTCTCAGCTGGGTAACACCCTTCCTTCACAGGGCCCCCCCATGTCTGGCCAACACTGGACTCACTTCTTCCTTTAATTCTCCCAATAATGCATTTCACCCACTTACCTGCTGAACTGGATCCCAGTTGCCTCTACAGTTCTGTAATGGTTCTTGTAACCTTGCGCCTCAGCTTCACACTGTTTCTGCTCTCTCCAGAACTCTCCACACTCTCCCCTCAACTTAAACTATCCCAGGAACTAGTCTCTTGTATGTGCCCAGTGACTTCTCTCCCTTCCTACCTGACTTGATGTTAACCCTCTCATATCTGAGCACAGGATGCTGCAAGCCACAAGGAAATCTAAACATATCAAAGTGAAGACAATGACCTCTTTTGGCTAGTGGTTATTACTGTAGACACCTTTCAGGTAAGTTACATTACTAAAATACATTGATGCAACTGATGTCTTCAGTACAGGATCAGTAATGTAATCTATGTATACAGCGACTGCACCAGCAGAATAGTGAGTGCAGCTCTGATCAGCTGTTGCTCACTGTGGTGATTGAGAGTGTGGTGGTTACTGTTCCTACTTTTTCTCTTTAGCTAAGGCTAGCTTCACACTAGCGTTTTGAGGAGCTGCGGAGAGCTGCGGACTTCCTCCGTGAAGCCCCGCCTATCTTTTACATTAGGTACGCAGGTTGTGCCGCTGTATGCGGATGCTTCCGCATGCGTCGTTTTGAGGATGCGGAGAAAAAAAGAAATTGCTGCCAGCTGTGTCCTACTCTGGTTGCCGCATCGTCAAAACGACGCATGCGGAAGCATCTGCATACAGCGGCACGACCTGCGTACCTAATGTTAAAGATAGGTACGCAGGCTGCATGCAGGCCGCATGCAGAAGTAGGCGGAGCTAGCAGCAGAGGTGCGGCCGAGGGCGGGGCTTCACGGAGGAAGTCCGCAGCCCTCCGCAGCTCCTCAAAACGCTAATGTGAAACCGGCCTTAGAGAACCAACATCTCTCAACCTGGGGACCTGTTCTCTCTTGTACGCAGGGAGGGAGTGGGTTTCCTGGGATGAGTGATGTAGCCAAGACCCAGGCTTCTGTTCCCTGAACCAGGCTGGTGGGAGGCAGGCAAAGCCAGCGACCGGCCTTCACATCAGAAGACTTGGAGTTAGGGGCACTCCACGAAGAGTCACAGCAGTGTGTCTCCTGTGGAGACCCAGAGAAGCCACAAGACTTCCAACATGGAAGAAAAGCCTACCAGCGTGCGTGATGGCGGTCCTTCTGGAGGAAAGATGAGTGCTCAGAGGTGAGGCCGACCTCACAGTCCTCAGGTTGGAGGTTGTAGAGACCCCAAGAGTCTGCTTCCACCTATGACTCCTGGGTCATGAGCCACCTCCATGAGTATGAAGATGTGAGTAAAACTATCAGGAGGCTATATCAGGACTATCAGGAGGAGCTGTGCTACACAAGTGCCAAAGCTGCAGGTGCTTCCAAACTGAGGACACAAGTTACGGTGGAGGTAAAGAGACTTAAGCTTGAAATTAATGAACTGGAAGTCAGAAAAACTTTTGGAGCGCCCGCTAGGGCCATGGGGTACCCGGGCCAGGTCCGGTGGTCATTAAAGAGGCAGTCACGGTGGCAGTGACCCGGTCCGTGGCCCTGGATGTCCAAGTTAAAAGGAAGGTGTTTAAAGGGGTTGTTTTGAAAGAGAGTAAAGAATGTTTGTGACGCCACCTGTGGTATTCGGTCAGGATGACCGACACTGCTTAAAGGGGTCCACTGGGGATGGTGTTATTACAGCAGGGATGATATGACTTCCTACAGGTGAAGCTTAGTCCCCAGGGCTCCCGATGTAGTGGGCAAAAATGATAGATGGTGTAGTGCCAGAAAGAATTGAAGGACACAAGGTTGCAGTCTCTTTACCTTTTACTGATGAATTTCCAGTACAAAGATTACAGGTGTTCTTTGGAATCAGGGCAGCCTGGAAGTGACTTGGAATCCTTTTAGCCAGGTGGGGTTGGAAGCCTTCCTTACTGTGCTGTAATGTGCACCCCTTGTTGCCTGAGGCTTCTCACAAGGTCCTCTCTGTCCTAGGACAGCACCCACACGGCAGGCAAGCCTTTTTACAGGTGTCCCTACTTGCGGCGACTCCGGGCTCTATATGCTGCTGAGCCTTCGGGTATAGTTGTGGACAGGTGACTTGAAATCTCCTGCCCTCCAGTTCCTGCTGTAGGGCATACATGTTGTGAATTCTGTGATCAAGCTCCCTCCTGTGGTCACGAGTGGTACTGCGGCTTCTGAGTTTCCTTCCTCAGGTGATGAGGTTAAGTCGTTAGGTGCTGCTCTATTTAACTCCACCTAGTGCTTTGATCCTGGCCTCCAGTCAATGTTCTAGTATTGGTCTTGCTTCCTCCTGGATCGTTCCTGTGGCCTGTCTGCTCAGCATAAGCTAAGTTCTGCTTGTGTTACTTTTGTTGCTATATTTTCTGTCCAGCTTGCTTTTTTGGTTTTGCTTGCTTGCTGGAAGCTCTGAGACGCAGAGGGAGCACCTCCGTACCGTTAGTCGGTGCGGAGGGTCTTTTTGCCCCTCTGCGTGGTTGTTTGTAGGTTTTTGTGTTGACCGCAAAGCTATCTTTCCTATCCTCGGTCTATTCAGTAAGTCGGGCCTCACTTTGCTAAATCTATTTCATCTCTGTGTTTGTATTTTCATCTTAACTCACAGTCATTATATGTGGGGGGCTGCCTTTTCCTTTGGGGAATTTCTCTGAGGCAAGGTAGGCTTATTTTTCTATCTTCAGAACTAGCTAGTTTCTCAGGCTGTGCCGAGTTGCATAGGGAGCGTTAGGCGCAATCCACGGCTACCTCTAGTGTGGTTTGATAGGTTTAGGGATTGCGGTCAGCAGAGTTTCCACGTCTCAGAGCTCGTCCTATGTTTTGTGGTTTTTGTCAGGTCACTTGTGTGCTCTGAACTTCAAGGTCCATTGTGGTTCTGAATTACCTATTCATAACAGTACCGGAGGCCCAAAGTACTATGCTTCTCAATAGAGGGAAAAAAGAAGTTCTGAGACCATTTTTTTTTCTTTGCACTGTGTTTTGCCTTTTTTTTTCCCCTAGACATTTGGGTGGTTCAGGACACAGGTGTGGTGATGGACATTAAAGGTCTGTCTTCATGTGTGGATCTTCTCACTGCAAGAGTACAAAATATTCAAGACTTTGTGGCTCAGAATTCTATGTTAGAACCAAGAATTCCTATTCCTGATTTGTTTTCTGGAGATAGAGCTAAATTTTTGAGTTTCAAAAATAATTGCAAACTGTTTCTGGCGTTGAAACCTCGCTCCTCTGGTGACCCAGTTCAACAAGTTAAGATTATTATTTCTTTATTACGTGGCGACCCTCAAGACTGGGCATTTTCCCTTGCGCCAGGAGATCCTGCATTATGTAATATTGATGCGTTTTTTCTGGCGCTCGGATTACTGTACGATGAACCTAATTCAGTGGATCAGGCAGAGAAAAATTTGCTGGCTCTGTGTCAGGGTCAGGATGAGATAGAGATTTATTGTCAAAAGTTTAGAAAGTGGTCTGTGCTCACTCAATGGAATGAATGTGCTTAGGCAGCAATCTTCAGAAAGGGCCTCTCTGAAGCCCTTAAGGATGTCATGGTGGGATTTCCTATGCCTGCTGGTCTGAATGAGTCTATGTCTTTGGCCATTCAGATCGGTCGACGCTTGCGTGAGCGTAAATCTGTGCACCATTTGGCGGTATTATCTGAGCATAAACCTGAGCCTATGCAGTGCGAAAGGACTTTGACCAGAGCTGAAAGGCAAGAACACAAACGTCAGAATGGGCTGTGTTTCTACTGTGGAGATTCCACTCATGCTATCTCCGATTGTCCTAAGCGCACTAAGCGGTTCGCTAAGTCTGCCACCATTGGTATGGTACAGTCGAAATTTCTTTTGTCCGTTACTTTGATCTGCTCTTTGTCTTCCTATTCTGTCATGGCATTTGTGGATTCAGGCGCTGCCCTGAATTTGATGGACTTGGAGTTTGCTAGGCGCTGTGGGTTTGTCTTGGAGCCCTTGCAGTGTCTTATTCCATTGAGAGGAATTGATGCTATGCTTTTGGCCAAGAATAAGCCTCAGTATTGGACCCAGCTGACCATGTGCATGGCTCCTGCGCACCAGGAGGATATTCGCTTTCTGGTGTTGCAAAATCTGCATGATGTGGTCGTGTTGGGGTTGCCATGGCTACAAGTCCATAACCCAGTATTAGATTGGAAATCAATGTCTGTGTCCAGCTGGGGTTGTCAGGGGGTACATGGTGATGTTCCATTTCTGTCTATCTCATCATCCACCCCTTCTGAGGTCCCAGAGTTCTTGTCTGATTACCGGGATGTATTCGATGAGCCCAAGTCCAATGCCCTACCTCCGCATAGGGATTGTGATTGTGCTATCGAGTTGATTCCTGGTAGTAAGTTTCCTAAGGGTCGACTGTTTAATTTATCTGTACCTGAGCACGGCACTATGTGGAGTTACGTAAAAGAATCCTTGGAGAAGGGTCATATTCGGCCGTCGTCATCGCCATTGGGAGCAGGGTTCTTTTTTGTGGCCAAGAAGGATGGTTCGCTGAGACCTTGTATTGATTACCGCCTTCTAAATAAAATCACGGTCAAATTTCAGTACCCCTTGCCGCTGCTATCTGATTTGTTTGCTCGGATTAAGGGGGCTAGTTGGTTCACCAAGATAGATCTTCGTGGTGCATATAATCTTGTGCGTATTAAACGGGGCGATGAATGGAAAACTGCATTTAATACGCCCGAGGGCCATTTTGAGTACCTAGTTATGCCATTCGGACTTGCCAATGCTCCATCAGTATTTCAGTCCTTTATGCATGACATCTTCCGAGAGTACCTGGATAAATTCCTGATTGTATACTTGGATGATATTTTGGTCTTCACGGATGATTGGGAGTCTCATGTGAAGCAGGTCAGAATGGTGTTCCAGGTCCTGCGTGCTAATTCTTTGTTTGTGAAGGGATCAAAGTGTCTCTTTGGTGTTCAGAAGGTTTCATTTTTGGGGTTCATTTTTTCCCCTTCTACCATCGAGATGGACCCTGTTAAGGTCCAGGCCATTTATGATTGGACTCAGCCGACATCTCTGAACAGTCTGCAAAAGTTCCTTGGCTTTGCTAATTTTTATCGTCGCTTCATCTGTAATTTTTCTAGTATTGCTAAACCATTGACCGATTTGACCAAGAAGGGTGCTGATGTGGTTAATTGGTCTTCTGCTGCTGTGGAAGCTTTTCAAGAGTTAAAGCGTCGTTTTTCTTCTGCCCCTGTGTTGTGTCAACCAGATGTTTCGCTTCCGTTCCAGGTTGAGGTTGATGCTTCTGAAATTGGAGCGGGGGCTGTTTTTTCGCAAAGAGGTGCTGATTGCTCGGTGATGAAGCCATGCGCCTTCTTTTCCAGGAATTTTTCGCCTGCTGAGCGAAATTATGATGTTGGCAATCGAGAGTTGCTGGCCATGAAGTGGGCATTCGAGGAGTGGCGTCATTGGCTTGAAGGAGCTAAGCATCGCGTGGTGGTCTTGACTGATCATAAGAACTTGACTTATCTCGAGTCTGCCAAACGGTTGAATCCTAGACAGGCTCGTTGGTCGCTGTTTTTCTCACGTTTTGACTTTGTGGTTTCGTACCTTCCGGGCTCTAAAAATGTGAAGGCGGATGCCCTGTCTAGGAGTTTTGTGCCCGACTCTCCGGGTTTGCCTGAGCCGGCGGGTATTCTCAAAGAGGGAGTAATTGTGTCTGCCATCTCCCCTGATTTGCGGCGGGTGCTGCAAAAATTTCAGGCTAATAAACCTGATCGTTGCCCAGCAGAGAAACTGTTTGTCCCTGATAGGTGGACGAATAAAGTTATCTCTGAGGTTCATTGTTCGGTGTTGGCTGGTCATCCTGGAATCTTTGGTACCAGAGATTTGGTAGCTAGATCCTTTTGGTGGCCGTCTCTGTCGCAGGATGTGCGTTCTTTTGTGCAGTCCTGTGGGATTTGTGCTCGGGCTAAGCCCTGCTGTTCTCGTGCCAGTGGGTTGCTTTTGCCCTTGCCGATCCCGAAGAGGCCTTGGACACATATCTCTATGGATTTTATTTCGGATCTCCCCGTCTCTCAAAAAATGTCGGTCATTTGGGTAGTTTGTGATCGCTTCTCTAAGATGATCCATTTGGTACCCTTGTCTAAATTACCTTCCTCCTCTGATTTGGTGGCATTGTTCTTCCAGCATGTGGTTCGTTTACATGGCATTCCAGAGAACATCGTTTCTGACAGAGGTTCCCAGTTTGTTTCGAGGTTTTGGCGAGCCTTTTGTGCTAGGATGGGCATTGATTTGTCTTTTTCCTCGGCTTTCCATCCTCAGACAAATGGCCAGACTGAACGAACCAATCAGACCTTGGAAACATATCTGAGATGTTTTGTTTCTGCTGATCAGGATGATTGGGTGTCCTTTTTGCCGTTGGCTGAGTTCGCTCTTAATAATCGGGCCAGCTCGGCTACCTTGGTTTCACCGTTTTTCTGCAATTCTGGGTTCCATCCTCATTTCTCTTCAGGGCAGGTTGAGTCTTCGGACTGTCCTGGTGTGGATACTGTGGTGGACAGGTTGCAGCGGATTTGGACTCATGTAGTGGACAATTTGACCTTGTCCCAGGAGAAGGCTCAACGTTTCGCTAATCGCAGACGCTGTGTGGGTCCCCGACTTCGTGTTGAGGATTTGGTTTGGTTGTCATCTCGTTATATTCCTATGAAGGTTTCCTCTCCTAAGTTTAAGCCTCGTTTCATTTGCCCGTATAGGATTTCTGAGGTTCTTAATCCTGTGTCTTTTCGTTTGACCCTTCCAGATTATTTTTCCATCCATAACGTATTCCATAGGTCATTGTTGTGGAGATACGTGGCGCCTGTGGTTCCATCTGTTGATCCTCCTGCCCCGGTTTTGGTGGAGGGGGAGTTGGAGTATATAGTGGAGAAGATTTTGGATTCTCGTGTTTCGAGACGGAAACTCCAGTATCTGGTTAAGTGGAAGGGTTATGGTCAGGAAGATAATTCCTGGGTCTTTGCCTCTGATGTCCATGCTGCCGATCTTGTTCGTGCCTTTCATATAGCTCATCCTGGTCGGCCTGGGGGCTCTGGTGAGGGTTCGGTGACCCCTCCTCAAGGGGGGGTACTGTTGTGAATTCTGTGATCAAGCTCCCTCCTGTGGTCACGAGTGGTACTGTGGCTTCTGAGTTTCCTTCCTCAGGTGATGAGGTTAAGTCGTTAGGTGCTGCTCTATTTAACTCCACCTAGTGCTTTGATCCTGGCCTCCAGTCAATGTTCTAGTATTGGTCTTGCTTCCTCCTGGATCGTTCCTGTGGCCTGTCTGCTCAGCATAAGCTAAGTTCTGCTTGTGTTACTTTTGTTGCTATATTTTCTGTCCAGCTTGCTTTTTTGGTTTTGCTTGCTTGCTGGAAGCTCTGAGACGCAGAGGGAGCACCTCCGTACCGTTAGTCGGTGCGGAGGGTCTTTTTGCCCCTCTGCGTGGTTGTTTGTAGGTTTTTGTGTTGACCGCAAAGCTATCTTTCCTATCCTCGGTCTATTCAGTAAGTCGGGCCTCACTTTGCTAAATCTATTTCATCTCTGTGTTTGTATTTTCATCTTAACTCACAGTTATATGTGGGGGGCTGCCTTTTCCTTTGGGGAATTTCTCTGAGGCAAGGTAGGCTTATTTTTCTATCTTCAGGACTAGCTAGTTTCTCAGGCTGTGCCGAGTTGCATAGGGAACGTTAGGCGCAATCCACGGCTACCTCTAGTGTGGTTTGATAGGTTTAGGGATTGCGGTCAGCAGAGTTTCCACGTCTCAGAGCTCGTCCTATGTTTTGTGGTTTTTGTCAGGTCACTTGTGTGCTCTGAACTTCAAGGTCCATTGTGGTTCTGAATTACCTATTCATAACACATACAGTACCACACAGCCTCGGACTCCCGGTGTCCGGTTCCTGTGCTTCAGCGTGTAGGGTGCTCAGTCGCAGCTCCCCTCCAGCTCCTCACTTCTCCTGTGCTCCTTCTCCCCTCACACTCTCCTACAGACTCCACTGTCAGGAGCTGCAGAACCACGTGTCTGCTCAGCTCCAGCTCTCTTCTTGACTGACTCTAACTCCTCCTCCAGCCAGACTATATAGGGAAGCCACCCTCAAACCGGGTCTAGAGCTCCCCCTTCTGGCCTGGAATCAGAACAGTGCTGTATGTGCATGTTACCTGTTAAAGGGATCCTTGTTGCTTCCAGGCATGGCATCACCCTCCCCGAGAGGAAGGCAATACCACTGTGGTACCCAAACTCCTGGGGTGCCACACTTTTATCAGAGAGGAATGGTCCTTTCAAGGAAAAACTGATAAAAGAGGACAGATTTAGAGATATGGCTCATATCAGAGAGGAAAGGCAGATGGGGTTGCAACCTGAAAGCCAGGTGGATGATGACAGTGATGATAACCAGTAGAAAGCCCCACCTGGCAACCTGCAAAGTCATTCACAGGACATGAGCAGCGAGCTGCCTGCAGGACAAGTGATAGTGACATCCGACTGCAGTTCTGCCGGCTCTGGGAAGGACATTGACAACAGCAGCTAGGGAGGGACACTAATGGAGGAAAGAAAGCTCCTGAAGTTCCCAGGGTGCCTTTAGAACTTCCATCTTGGTGATGATCTACCAGAGGAGGCACCTAGAGGTAAGAAGAAACAGGCAAAGAAGACCAAGCCAAAGCTACAAGAAGTGCTAAGCTATGTGTATACCACCCTCACTATACCCCCTAAGTCAGCTGCGGGGTCAGCTTGCTGCATAAGCCCCATTGCCGATTCCAGCCCGGGTTCTGCTTGGAGAGATCACAAAGTGAGGTAGTGAGGTGCAGAGCTCGTCTCTGCTTGTAGTAACAAGGACGAAGCAGGAGGTGCATCAGCCGAAAGGCTGTACAGTGAGGGTGGCCCAGCAGTGGTCATTTAGTCAGTCCACAATACTGTGGTTTGCTCCTCAGTGGGAGGGTGGAGCAGCCCAGTGTCGGGGGCAGTTCCAGTAGCTTTGGTGCCTTTGAATACTGTTGCCACTGATCACTTAGTTGAGGAGTGGCGGCAGAGTGAGAGGGCTACCGGGGGTGGAAGTTCTGCTACTCCCACCAAAGTGCTATTCTGTGTTGGTGCCACTTTTCAGCAAGATCCTGATGCTAAGGATCAGTGAGGCCACAAAGATGCTAAGGATCAACGGTGCCTGGTAGCAAGTGCAAAGCAACGCAAATTACGGTTATAAATGTATTTGATATTATGCGATTGACTCACTACGCTTTGTAAGAGGATGGTATTGTTACATCTGATCCTCATGCCCGTCTCGGCCGTTGGGGTCTTGTATTTCTTTGTTTATGTTCATGTTTTTAACTGGGAGCTATGGTGTTAATGATCCGGATTAGTCCCGGCTCTATTTTAACTCACCTGTCACGTATGATTACCTTGTCCGTAGGTGCAGTGGGCGGGAGGGCGGGGATCTAGAGGAGGGGAGGGGCTTTCTTCCCCTCGCCTTCCTTTTTAGACCCGCGTCTCGCTCCTGTTCCTTAGACCCGTGGAAGCGCTATCGTCGGCGCGAAACGGCCGTCGTCACATCCTGCTCACCTCCTTGTTCGTCTGTTTCCCGATGCCGTGAAGATACCATGTTTGTGTTTTATCAATAAAAACTTGGACCACACAGGACCGGTGAGTGTTGCCGCTTCTTCTTACATAGTACCAGTGGCGTGACTTTTTTCCAGTGTGCATCTCGACCGGAGAGTCGGACCCATAGCAGTGACACGCACACCATCTGTATCGCTGTTGGTTAAGGAAGGGCTGTGCGGCAGCTTTGCTCTAGATTGCTTTACATATGGTTTTCTTTGGAGTCAGCACGCCTTGTTTCCTGAGCGATTGGTGCGTGAATAGTGCCTGCTACTGAAGATTATACAGCTGCACTGTGACATGGATTCCGACGTTTCCTCTGTACGAGTGGGTCGGCAAGCCGACAGGGAAAATGTGATTAATTATTTTATGGAGTGTGAGCAGGTGGACGAGGTACACATGTTGAGTACCAAGGCTCTAGAATATAAATTGATGAATTTGTCCGAGAGGGATATCCGACTGTTCTGGACGAACAATTCCTTGCAGTCGTACAAAGACAATGGCCGGGTCCCAAGGGGACTTCGGGTGTGGAAGGACATTTCTCATTTCAGCAGTGATGTCACGTTTAAATCTGAGTGGGAGAGCATAATGCTTAAATGCTCTCAGGATTTACTCTCATTAGTATTGAAGTCAAATATACGAAGTTACGAATTGGTCAATGCCGACATTCTTAAGACTCAAGCAGAATTAAAAAGCAGGCTTACCGAAAGCCAATGGACTGCATTGAACAAAAAAATGGACAGCAAACTTATCCCCATTAAGGCCGAAATTAAAACTAGAAAAAGAGACAAGTTTATTCGGGATAAAAGTGATTATGATTCCGGGCAGGTTTTTTCCTGGCAGAATATGCATAAAGATAGAACCTCTTCCCAGGTATCTGGGGGAAAATCCTCCCGAAGTAAAAAATGGAGAAATAAAAAATGGAACCAGTATCGCCGTTAGGACTATTTGACCACCGAGTCCGATTCAAGCCTCAGCGAAGGGACTTCTACGGGGAATGAGGCAAGAGACAATCCACCTACGACATCGGTTGCTGGTATTGGCCCTCTCCCTTTAGAAAGAGAACTCGAAGGGGGAAGCGGCGGCCACGTCCCAGCTTGGAGACACAAGAGGAAGAATGTGTCTTGGCGGTAGACCTGAGTGAGGAATTTCCCCCTGAAGACGTTGTCCTAAATTTGACCGAGCGTGTTTTAGAACCTGCGCAATTATCGTTACTGTCCAAAGGTCTTAACTTTTGTATCCCTGATGACTTTGATTTCACTGATTTTCAGATCGACATGTTCAAGGCGATAAGAAAAATTCACTTATACAAAGCTTTTTCTTCCAACCCTACTAGTATCGTTTGCATGGAGGGAGACAAACCTTGTACCGTAGGACCCTTAGGGTTTATGGCAGGCTCATCTGATGATATGCTCACTAATATGCGTGGAGACGCGACTTTATTATTGAGCCTTGAAGATGACGATATCACCACCAATATAGAAGTGTCTAATCAGGTGACCCCATTCACAGGGGGGGTCCCTTCTACTTTTATGCCGGTTACGTCCCCGGGTAATGTGGTTGATATATTTGAGTCTTTGGTGTTGAAGGATATGGAGGCCTTAGTTTATAAGCGAGCCCCTAGTAATCTAACTGATGCAGAAAGGACGGCCCTGAGGGAAATAGCTGGTTGGAGTGATGTGATCGTGAGACCAGCCGATAAGGGCGGTAAGGTTGTGTTACTTCCCAGGGAAGCGTGCTTATCGGAAGCTAGGCGTCATTTGTCGGACTTGGGTACGTATAAGTAGTTGTCTGGGGATCCTACTAATAAGTTTAAAGAGGAGTTACGCTCCTTTTTAAGGGGGTCGGTTGAATTAGGGGTCATCACGCAGAAAAAAGCGGAAAAATTACTTCCAGAATTCCCGGTAAGACCCCACTGGTATTATCTACAAAAGATACACAAGTCCATCTCCCAACCCCCGGGCAGGCCCATTGTGTCCGGGGTTGGTTCTTTGACTGAGCCGTTGTCCCGTTATATGGACTGGCTCCTTAGACCCTTGCTCCTTTCTGTCCCTTCCTATACCAGGGATACGAACTCCTTTCTCAAACAGATTCATGGCTTTACATGGCAGCCGGGGTTCTCCCTGGCGTCCATTGACGTGGTCAATTTATATACTAGGATCCCTCAGTCCTTGGGCGTGGACACTATCAGGCGGGTGTTGGACACCACTGATAAGAGTCCGACATTCATCGACTTTGTGTGTAATGGGTTAAAGTTTATTCTAACCCATAATGCTTTTACGTTTCTGGATACCTGGTTTGTCCAGACCACCGGGACTGCCATGGGGACCCCGGCTGCATGTACTTTCACCAATCTGTTTTTGGCGGTTTTTGAGGATACTTACGTATATTCCGCTAACAATCCTTTCCTTAAACACATCAAAATTTTCATTCGTTATGTGGACGATGTATTCCTGGTATGGGACGGGACAGAGGATAGCTTTCATTCCTTTGTAGATTATCTAAACTTGAATTCTATGGGGATGTCTTTCACCTCCGTGTTTGGGGGAGAGAATCTAGAGTTCTTGGATGTAGCAGTGAAAATCCAAGATGGGGATATCTGTACCTCGGTCCATCGAAAACCCACTGCCACCAATTCTGTCCTACATTTTGACAGCTTCCACCCTTTACACACGAATCGTTCACTGCCTTATAGCCAACTTCTCTGGACGAGAAGGATTAATAACACCCAGTCGGGATTTGAGAGGCAGTCTGGCGAGTTATGCGAGAGACTTCGAGCTAGGGGTTACCCCGCCAGTGTGTTACAAGGGGCAGTGGAGCGGGTGGCTGGACGTGAGCGGTCTGGGACGGGTAGGGGTGGAGTTCCTGGGGGCCAGCGGTTTTCCTTTTCTTTTCGGTTTGGTCCCATGGACCGTGAGATCTGAGCTTCGATTAGGAGACACTGGCACGTGCTGGCAGGTGACAGAGATCTGGCGGAAAAAGTGGCGAAAGGGCCGCTCATATCTACTAGACGAAGTACACGAATTAGGGATGTACTGGTGCAGAATCGTTTTTCCAATCCAAAATCTAATTGGTTGGAACAGTGCATTCCTAAAGGGAATTTCCGTTGTGGTCACTGCCTTTCATGTAAACAGCACTTGACTGGACGGTCTTTGGACATTGGGCCTATTAAATATACCGTTCAACAGTTTATATCTTGCAAGACCGATTACGTGGTATATGTGGTGTTCTGCCCCTGTAAAAGATACTATATCGGCAAAACTATTAGGCATTTGTGCATTAGATTTAGAGAACATTATAGGTCTATTCGTACTGGCATAGGTGCACCGAGGCTAATCGAGCACGTCAGGGATACCCATCGGGGGGATCCTGATGTTCTTACTTTTGCGGGCATCGAGAAGGTGGTCGTTCCAGCACAAGGTGGCGATGTGCATAAATTGCTGCTTAGGAAGGAGGCGCAGTGGATCTTGCGCACGCGGGCGGTTGGTCCAGCAGGTTTAAACAATAAAATCTATATGGCTGTCTTTTTGGGTTAAGTTGCGTTTCCAGGCTTTTTGTTCCGCTTTATGTTAGACTTCTATGTATTGCAATTTGTGTATGTTGGACGCATTACCTTTTCGTGGTGGGGTATTGATATTATCACTACGCTTTGTAAGAGGATGGTATTGTTACAGCTGATCCTCATGCCCGTCTCGGCCGTTGGGGTCTTGTATTTCTTTGTTTATGTTCATGTTTTTAACTGGGAGCTATGGTGTTAATGATCCGGATTAGTCCCGGCTCTTTTTTAACTCACCTGTCACGTATGATTACCTTGTCTGTAGGTGCAGTGGGCGGGAGGGCGGGGATCTAGAGGAGGGGAGGGACTTTCTTCCCCTCGCCTTCCTTTTTAGACCCGCGTCTCGCTCCTGTTCCTTAGACCCGTGGAAGCGCTATCGTCGGCGCGAAACGGCCGTCGTCACATCCTGCTCACCTCCTTGTTCGTCTGTTTCCCGATGCCGTGAAGATACCATGTTTGTGTTTTATCAATAAAAACTTGGACCACACAGGACCGGTGAGTGTTGCCGCTTCTTCTTACATAGTACAAATTACCAATTGATGCAGAGGACACACATAAGACCAGGGGTGAGGTTGCCTTCAGTTCTGTGTGGTTGGCCAAGCCCTTGTGCCTGATGATGCTGAGATTAAAATGTCCACTGTTTTTACTGGTTCAGCAGGTGTGAATGCGGTGGTGGATGTGAATGAGGCAAATTCATTGTCTAGCGGTGTGGTTGCTGGTTTGGTAGAGGGTGAGATGGTGATGGAGGTGGGTAATAGTGATGCTATTATGGCAGATGTAGTCACTGGTCCGGTTGCCCCTTGGTGGTGGCAACGTCTGCCAGAACTTATGCCGGTGTTACCTCTGGGGGACAGGGCATCCTCCTCGTTTTTGGGCTCCGAGGACGGCATGTTGCAGCAGCATCTCGTTAAGGCTCTAAAAAAGGGGGAGAGATCACTAATGGGGTCGAGAGGTTGATCTATCCTTCTGGATAGAGAGGCATGGCCTCAGGGCCTTCTGAGAGCAAAAAGGGGGGATACAGTATGGTTCCTCCCAACAGCCGGGCCTGACAATGTGCATAGGAATGAGGTCTGTTTTCGGTGGAGGGGCAGTGATGCATGTCCTTCAAGGTCTTAGGTTGTGGAGCTCCTGTGTCATGGGTGTGTCAGGTGCAACAGTCATTTTGGATCCGGCTGTAGAAGGTCGTTGCGCTGGGCTTTGCAAGCACCTTCTTGATTTTCATCTCTATATGGAGTGATATCCTTCTCCCTTTAGGATCTAGCAGCGACCTCCACCTTCTGCTGTTTATTGACACACCCTTGCTGAATGTTTAGGTAAGTGTATTCCCTCATTTGTCTTCCTTTGTGTTTAGTTGTAGTAGAGGCTGACTAGTGCTACCCCATCCCCTCATTATCCAGGGCCTATTGCTAGGGGCAATCAGTGATTGGGTTCCTGCTCAGCGATAGGTGTGGAACCTATTTAGGAATGTAAGGGCAGACAGGGTGTTTCAGATCTGCCTAGGGGTCTCCACCCCCCCCCCCCCTTTCCTAATGTTTGGGCTCCCCCACCCTCTTCCCGTTGCTGTGCACCTAGCTTCTTCATCCAGCTTGACATGATCAGGGAAAAGGAAGTTAATTTGGCAATAAATTGGCTTGCCATAAATAAATTGTCTGGTCCAGATGGCTTAACATCAGAATTCTAAAAGACCTTTAAGGACGCTTTGGTTCCCCTCTTGACTGAGGTATTCAATGAGTTTCTTTCCTCAGGCACTATGCCAAAGTCAATGAGGAGTTCTGCACTGATCATTTTGTCAAAGGGTAAGGACCCATCTTGCATTGAGAATAGGTGTCCCATAGTGCTTATCAATGCAGACAGGAAGGTTTTGGCAAAGGTGCTGTTTAATCGGATGGTGAAATTTGCACCCCGACTCCTTTCGGAGGCCCATCATTGCTCTGTTCCAGGTCACAGCACATTTAGTGCTGTGCTCTGTTTCCGAGAGGCAGTGGAGCAGGGTAAGGCTGGTCACTGGAGTGGGTTCATGCTGTCACTGGACCAGGCAAAAATGTTTGATCGTAATAATCACGAGTACCTCTGGTTTGTACTTAAGAAATATGGTCTGCCTGGGAAGTTTGTTGATTGGCTTAAGACCTTGTACGGTGAGGCACAGAGATTGCCGTTTGTGAACGGTTGGATTGGCAGCTCTTTTGAGGTTGGGTCTGGTTTTTGCCAGGGTTGTCCCTTGGGCCCACTGCTGTACGTGTTTGCTATTGATCCACTTCTTAGGAGGGTGGAACGTGGACGATTGGCTGGGATCAGGATGGACCAGGCAGCGCTGGAAGTCACTCTGAGGGTGGTGGCATATGCTGCTGATGTCACTCTTTCTGTTTCCTCTCACGAGGAGGCAGAGTGGCTGATGTCAGAGGTAGATAGCTTCTTGGAGGCAGCCGGGTCCAAGATCAAACGGGATTAGTGTGAGAGTCTCTGGCTACAAGGAGGAGATCCTGGTTTTGATCTCCCGGACACCCTTCCAGGACCCAAACTCTCTGCAAAAGTCCTTGGCATCGAATTTAGCCAGGGGGATTACCCCAAACAAAATTGGGACAGCAGGCTAGATATCGCCACTCAGAAGGTGAACTAATGGAAGGGTTGGTCTTTGACCCTAAGGGAAAGAGAAAACCTGATCAAAACTTACCTGCTCCCTTTACTGATTTATCTGTGCAGAGTGTGCATCTTGCCGAAGTTTCTTTGGATTGAGTCTACTGTTTGTTCTTCCAACTCTTATGGGGGAATAGACTGAACCTGGTCAAGAGGAAGGTTACTTACCTTATGAGGAGACTAGGAGGGTTGGGTATGGTTAACACTGTAGTATTAATTGTGAATACCTTCATTGAGACCAATATTGCAAACCTCTGGAAAGAGAGGGCTCCTCCGTGGGTATTCTTCTGTAAGGGATGGTTTCAGCCTTTCTTCCAGGAATGAAAGACAGGAGGGCAAGCGAAGAATCTTCGCACACTGCATGGACATCTTCCGGCTTACGCTACCTTGGTCCTGAAGGTAATTCGCCGGTGGGGTCTAGGAATGTAGGAAATCAGGGCTCTATCAGGGAAGCACTTTGACTAAAGGGTTGTGTTGACTCATTTTCAGAGGCCTCTGGCATTCAGGGATTCCACAAGTTGGGATCTTGGGGTGGGTTTGCATCTTTTGAAATCTATAAGGACCCCCTCGAAGTTTTGGGACTTGACTTGGCGCTGCTTCCATGTGTGTGTGAGGGACAATCTGAAGTGTAGGAGCTCTGAGACCAGGAATTTCTTGCCTCTCTACTTGCCCAAAAATATTCCTAATGTGCTTTTACAGGGCGGCTTGTGGGTGGATTTGTGCCAGCTACTTCAGAATGATTAGTGAGGATATGTCTACTTTAAATTCTAAGTAGCACTTCAGAAAGAAAGTACATAAAAGGTAACTTACTAATATTGTGCTTGTTTAATTGGAAATTCTCAATAAAATGTTTCCAAAATCCCAAACATTTACTCTGATATTTTGTAACAGGTCTATGCCCCCAAAACTCCAATAACACAACCTTCACCCTGTGCTGGGTAAATACACTGGAATCAGCCATTGGCTGCGTCACCTTAGAATATCACTTTCTCTTTAATGATTAGGGGTCAGCCAGACATTACGGGAAATGTGATGCATATTGGGACACCGTTTGCAGCCAGGTTGAAGATACATAAGCTCTGCATAGATCAGTGGCTGAGAGACAGAAAACAACCATGAAAGGGTTATCACAATATATACTGTGCATTATCAGCGGACTCTTCATCTTGTCTTATCAGAAATGTGAAGCAGAAGCCTCATGTCCAGGTAAAACACCTATATCTTCTTTTAATATATTCATGTATATAACAAGGGAAATGATATATAAAGATAGAGAGTGATATACATAGATGTGAGATAGATATTAGATAAATAGATGGGTAGATAGATATGTTAGAGATATGAGATGAAAAAAAATAAAATGTGCATAAAATATCTTAAAGCATGTCACATGAATATAACAATCTGATAAGACTTTTTCTGATATTTAACTTAATATATTTACTAATTATTATTATCTTCTCTGTGAATTCCTATCAAGTCTAACACCTCTCTGTATTCCCTCTTACTTCTCTCTTGTGGATATGTCATAAATGTATGTCTGACATACCCCTATGGCCTATGCCCATCTGGGACATTGAGGGTATGTGCACACGTCAGGTTTTTTTCCTGACAAAATCCGGAGAATTCTGGCAGAAAATCGCGTTTTTTTCCACGCGGATTTATCGCGGTTTTTGCGCGGATTTTTTGCGGATTTTTAGCGTTTTTTTTTTTTTTCCCTGAAAGTCATTTTGGCTTAGAAATCCGCAAAAAATCCGCAAAAAGAATGAGCATGTCCATTTTTTTTGCGGAATGCGTTTTTTTTGCGGTAAAAAACGCATCCATCTGAACAAAAAATCCGGAATGCATTCTAAATGATAGGATGCATATTTTTAGCATTTTTGATGCGGAATTATAGCGTTTTTATAGCGAAATTCCGCAAAAAAAAAACGCTAAAAATCCGGACGTGTGCACATCGCTTTATGGCATATCCACAGGACAGAAGAAAAAGTGAGTGGAGAGAGTTCCTATGGTTATGCCATAAATGTCCAAGATGAGAATGATCTCCTTTCTCTCTTTAGAAGTGAAGATTGTAGAAGTTGGGGATTCCAAGCAGCTAACTGTCCTGCAAGGATGTCCTGGATTTCCAGGCATACCGGGTCCACCCGGACCACAGGGACCCGTTGGAATGAAAGGTATTCTGATCCAATAGAGGAACGCTTGTAATCTAGGGATGCTTGCCTTTCTACGTTTTCTATACCTTTTCATATCTTTGCATTACAGAACCCTATGGTCATCTAAGTTTGGATCAATAGAACCACAATGGATCTGTGCCATAAAATGCAGCCATGATTCGACCGGAGATTGCATCATACATGTTGTATTATACGTGGATAGAACCACGTATAATACAACATGTATTATACATTACACGGTACCAAGATATATATCTTTCCTGTATTATACGTGGGGAAGCAGTAACCTTTCATATGGATTCTTTTTATTTAGGATTTCCAGGGATTCCTGGATATCCAGGCCCGGTGGGAACGAAAGGTATGAAAAAAAAGAATGAAAAAAGAGACAATTGGTTTGGTTTTGGTTTTATAGGTCTAATGATTTTTGTTTTACACTAAGGTGACTCAGGGGCCCCTGGTCCACAAGGGATGCCCGGACTCCCAGGAAAACAAGGTAATAAAAATGTATATCAATTTGTGAACAATACTACCTCCAAATATAGTGAATACTCTGATGACATGATCTTGGGCAATACCTCACAGTTATTACATCACTTTGTATAGCACAGCTAATCAGCAGTGTCCATCATTGTCTTTATACAAGTGGAGGCAGGGAATGCAGCAGCCATTTTATGGTGAATCTGGATAGTGAGAGGATGTCAGAGCTCACAGTGCAGCCATAGACATAGAAGTCACAAAAGACTAAAGAAACTGTACAAATAGCAAAGAAGATTAATGTGTAAGAAAAAGAGAATAATAAAGATTTAATTAACATATATACTTGAGTATAAGCTGTCCCAAGTATAAGCTGAGGCATCTAATTTTACCACAAAAACCTGGGAAAACATATTTCCTCGAGCATAAGCCGGGTATACATTGTCCTCTCATCTCTATCCGGGTATGCATGACTCCTCATACTTATTCTGTTATGCATGGCTCCTCATCCCCATCTTGGTCTGCATGGCCCCCTCATCCCCATCCTGGTCTGCATGGCTCCTCATCCCTATCCTGGTATGCATCGCTCCTCATCACTATTCTGGTGTGCATGGCCCCCTCATCCCTATCCTGGTATGCATGGCTCCTCATCCCTATCCTGGTGTGCATGGCTCCTCATCCCTATCCTTGTATGCATGGCCATCTCATCCCTATCCTGGTATGCACAGCCTTTTCATCCCTATCCTGGTATGCATGGCTCCTCATCCCTATCCTTGTATTCATGGCCATCTCATCCCTATCCTGATATGCACGGCCTTTTCATCCCTATCCTGGTATGCATGACTCCTCATCTCTATCCTTGTATGCATGGCCATCTCATCCCTATCCTGGTATGTATAGCCATCTCATCCCTATCTTTGTATGCATGACTCCTCATCCCCTATCCTGGTATGCATGGCCCCTTCATCCCTATCCTTGTATGCATGGCCCCCTCATCCCTATCCTGGTATGCATGGCTCCTCATCGTTATCCTGCTGTGCATGGCCCCCTCATCCCTATCCTGGTCTGCTTGTCTCCTCATCCCTATCCTGGTATGCATAGCTCTTCATCCCAATCCTGGTCTGCATGGCCTCCTCATCCCTATCCTTGTATGCATGGCTCCTTATCCATATCCTGGTATGCATGGTCCCCATCAAAAAACGTAAAAAAAATAAACCATCCTACTTACCTTGCTGCGCTCCTTTGTAGCATCTTGTTCCGGTGCCAGCAGCTGATTTATGCTTGTAAGCAGCGCATGGCAGTGACCAGCTGCCGGAATACTCACTGCTCTCCACACCAGGACTATGTGCGTGGAGGGCAGTGAATATTCTTTTCTCTTTAGCAGGGGTTAGCCGCAGCAGAAGTCTCCTGCCTCTTCTGACCCGCTGCTCCTCCACTGAGGTTCCCCCTCCATCTTTTGGGACCCTCACTCCAGTATAATATGAGGGGGACATTTTCAGCACAAAAAAATGTGGTCATCATCCAATTACACATGACCGTATATATTGAGGTCACTTGATTAAGACTGACTTCACATTGAAGTGCTTGAAAGAGGTTGGTTACAGTCCTAAGAGGAAGCAGAGTACTGTAGACATCTTTTCACAGCATTTGGAGGCTTTGGATAATTTCGATTCATGGTGAACTGATTTGCTGCAGAGGATAATTGAATTTCCTGGCAACATCTGTTAAATTCAGATTTCAAAAGATTTGCTGCTCTAGTAGCCATCTATCACAGAGAGGAGGAGGATCCTTTTCCTGGCCCCTTCAACACAGTTGGATAAATTTCCTAGATGAATATACTGTTCCCAGGGCTGCCACTAGGAATTTCGGGGCCCCATACTGGCAACATTTTTGAGGCCCCCTTGAGACTCCCCCCAGGCTCCACCCCAGCCCCGCCTCCACCCCTCGAACTGTCCACAGCCCCACCGCTCTCTCTTGGAAAAACTGCACTTCTCACCTATCACACATTAACAGTTCCCATCACCAGATCACACATATAACAGCAGCTTTTGTTTTGGCCAAAAGATTTTTCTAATCTGCCACCACGACACGGTAGACTCTTTTGGCCGGGCCCTACGCTACTGTACCCTATTACAAATGTGTTAAAATATGAAATACAATTTAGGTATATTTTTATTTTTCAATTTTTAAAATGACCAATAATATCACATACAAGGGACAAATACCACCACACCATAACCAGACACCATATTACCACCACAGTGACCGAATAATACCACATACAAGGAACAAATATCTCCGCATCATGTCCAAATCACATATTACCACCACATGGTGGTCAATAAAAGCACATACAGGGAACAAATGCCACCACACCATGACCAGACCACATATTACCACCACAGTGACCGAATAATAGCACATACAAGGGACAAATACCACCGCACCATGACCAGACCACATATTACCACCACATAGTGACTGAATACTGCAATACTGATCATTAATAAAAAAAAAACCATGATACTAATATCACCATATGAGCCATTATACACAGGAGATCTGTACTTAGTATGCAGTGTCCGTGTACAGGTAACACACTGACTCACCAGTGACATCTCTAGATGAAGTCCTTCAGCCTCGCTTTCCATCTTCCTCCAGCACAGACCGCCATCACGTCTTCCAGCCAGGACTTGTCTCTGCAGGAAATAACACAGTTATCTAGAGCTCCTCTTGCAGAACACATTGCTTAATTTTTTCCACAACTTCTACACTACACCAGATGAAGAAAAAAAGGCGACATAGTATCATTCTAAACAGTAACAGGACGGCCCCTCATTTAAAACAGTATCCTCAAAAAATAAAATAAATACATCACTGCAGTAATAATATCCCTTAATTAGCCCCTATGGTAATAATATCCCCCATCCTGGCCTGTGTATCTCATGCCTGGCTCCAGCCATATGTTCTCACATTCTGCCCCATATGATCTCCCCATCTGTCCCATTGATATAGAAATTTGGGTTGGATAAATCTATCCCGTGTGTGCTGTGGCCGTTCCCAATAAGACTGAGTATTTTGAGCGCTCATCAAGAATGAGTCTGTACACGATTGTGACAGGAAAGCATTCCATCAATACTGATCCTTTATTTCCTGATACATAGTTTTATAATTGCAAATAGAAAGGAGTGGTTAGGGGTGGTTAGTTAATTAACATATTGTCTAGCTCCTCTGTTATTGGTTATCTGAATATATATGGAATATTGTGATTAATGCACATATGACTGCTGATTAAACAACTAAAATGAAGTTCTCTGCATCTGGGACAAAGTTGAGACAACTCATCAGCACTTAATACATCTGGAGTTCTTCTGCTTTTTGGGTGGAAAACACCGAACTGTCTGTCTGGCTTATATCAGTTTATGTCAGCCATTTTAAGCAATTGATTATAGTGTATATAGATATATTTGCGTTTATATGAGTATATATGATTATAGAGGAGTATACATGCAAGTGAGATCTACATTATATACATATTTCTATCACAAGCCCCCCTTAGATATCACTTGCCCTAAACCTAGCCTCCTGTCCCAAAGCGCTGCAACTCTTTTGTGCTGCCGACGAACTGACGCAAGCCTAGGGCCTACGCCCTACACCGTACAGACTTTTCGCAAATGGGCGATCAGGAGATCTTTCCCTAACGGGGGTTAGTTGCAATCAGTCTCTTAGTCAATAGCATGTGTAGTGTATTCTTTATCAGGAAGGTCATCTATTCGGTCAGGCAGGGCATCCACAACATCATTCTGGCTTGGGTGTCATCTTCTGGTAGGGGAGCGTTCATGCGATGCGTGGATCCAAGTGGGTCTTCCCTCCAGCTTCACAGAGGTTGGTGTCATCAGCGGCACTTGGACAGGACCATCAGATCTGAGATCGAGTGGTGTTCTCCTTACAAACTTTTTTCACCAACACCCAGTCTCCTGGCTTCAAGGAGTGCGTACCGGACACTGAATCTGGATCTGGCAATGAAGAAAAAACTCGAGAATGGATGTTAGCAAGTTTCTTGGTGAGTTCAATTACATAAGCAGACAAACTATCATATTACATAGTCAGCTGCTGAGGGAAGAATACCCCTAACCTGGGACTAGACCCAAACAAAATTTCATATGGTGACAGCTTTTCTGAGCCTCTGGGAGTGTGCCTGACACTAAATAGTGTGATTGGGAGTGTCTCATGCCATGATTTGTTTGTTTCTTGAGCAACTTTCAACATCCTGTTCTTAAGTGTCCCATTCAGTCTTTCCACTTTCTCACTACTCTGGGGACTGTAGGGAGTGTGTAGGCCTAAGTCTGACCCTACTGCTGACCAGATCTCCCGTGTGAGATTTGCTGTGATTGCGGGTCCCTGGTCACTGCCTATCACTTCTGGGACCCCATATCTGCGTATCTCATCTCTGAGGGTAGTCTCTTTGCAGTAGTCTTTGCTGACTGGTTCCTCACTGGGAAAAACTTCTGGCCATCCTGAGAACACGTCCACGACCACAAGGGCATATTCAAAACCTCCACTTGGCGGCATCTGGATGTGGTCTATCTGGATCCTCTGGAAGGGGTACAGCAGGCTGGCAAGATGATGTGTGGGAACTTTCTTCATTCTTCCAGGGTTGCATTTGCCGCAGGTCAGACAGCTGCTAGTGAACTTGGCTGTTAGGGTGGAGATCCCTGGAGCGATCCAGTAAGCACCAATCAGATCATTCATCTGTGTCTTTGATCTGTGTGTGGGCCCATGTGCCCACTGGACCACCATTGGATACATGCTTCGGGATAAACAGGGTTTGTAGTCCATTGTGTATACCCTTCCTTCTTCATGTGTTGCTCCATTCCGCATCCAACATTCCTTCTTGTCCTTTTTTAGGGCATGCTCTTGCAGCTTTTTGAGCGGATCCCAGGATGTCATCTGGTCAGGTTTCTTGTCTTCAGTCGTCATGTAGTAGCCGTCCGGCTCTACGACCTCTCCCACTTCTCCATTTTGCCTTCCTTTGGCTGCTATATCCGCCATGTTGTTACCCCATGCCTCTACTGTGTTCAATTTTCCATGTGCTTTGACTTTTAGTACTGCCACCATTTTTTGGAAGTTGGAGTGCATCCAGCAGGTCCTTGATGGCTCCATGATGCTTCACGGTTGTTCTGCTTGCTGTGATGAGGTCTCTTGCAGTCCAGACGGGTCCAGAGTCGTGTGCTATGCAATGCGAGTACCTTGAATCGGTGTATATGTTCGCAGTTTTGCCTTCTGCAATCTGGCAGGCCTTCGTCAGCGCTATCAGTTCTGCTTCCAGAGCTGACAGACTAGGCGGCAGACTTCTGGACCACAGGATCTCTTGATTGCTGGTCTCTGCACATCCTATCTGGAATCTTCCTTCATCATCTGCAAATCTGGAACCATCCACGTAGAGGATCAACTCTGGTTTGGTCAGTGGCTCTTCTGCCACCTTAGGTAGTCCTGCTGTTTCCTGTTGAAAGATGCTGAAGCAATCATGGTCATCCGTCCGGAGCAAATCCAGATCCCTGCGGAAGGTATCATGCAGATTTTGATCAGAATTTTGATCTGAGGGTCCATATCTGTATCCCCCCCTTAGGAGTGGGAGTAGAGTGGACGGGTTGAGGACTGTGCATCTGGAGATGGTGACATTGTCGGGCAGGAGTAGAGAGCACTGGAGGCGAAGATGCTTGGCGGTGGAGAGATGTTTTGGCTGGGTTTGGTTGAGGATTGCTGAGATGTCATGCAGGAGGGGGCTTCCCTTGCAACTGGATCCAAGCAAGCTGAAAATTAGCCCAAAGGTCTCGGCCTTCCCCCTGAAGCTGCGTCAGGACTCCAGTAGCAAGGCCTTCTTTTTTCATCAGGTAGAGACGGAATGGCTTCTCGTAGTCAGGTAAGCCTAGTGCTGGCACTGAGACTACAGAGTCTTTTAACTTCTTGAACGAGCTGAAGGCCGCATCTGTCAGGAGGAACGGGGTTATGTTGACACAGTCATACAGAGGCTGCATTAGGACTGAAGCATCAGGGATCCAGTCTCTGCAATACGAAACTAGACCAAGGAAGGCCTGTAGCGCCTTTGGAGTTGTTGGAAGAACCATCTTCTCCACTGTGGTCTTCCGGTTATCTGTCAGATGTGAGCAATACAGTGTTTCTGGAACGTAACTCACTTCAGACACCACTGGACTTGGTTCTTTGAGACCTTGCAATGCTGCTCCGCCAGGTAGAGTAGGAGAGACAAGGAATGGGCTTTACACGTGCACAAAGGAGTAGACTGTCCACATATTGTAGCAGGGTTACTTCTGTATGTTCTGTGACCCAGTTGGTAAGGACTGTGGACATTGCTTTGCTGAATTGTGAAGGGCTGTTCTAAGCCCGCTGTGGCATAACTGTCCATGTGTGCTGTCCCCCCTGGTGCGTTAAGGCAAACAGGTACTGGTCTTCTGGATGAAGTGAACACTGGAGAAAGCATTAACCAGGTCGGTCACTGTGAACACTTTTGCTGTGGAAGGCACCTTTTGAGAGCAGAGTGTGGGGATTCGGCACAATTGGAGTTTCAAACACCGTGGCGTCATTCACGTCTCTCAGGTCATGTACCATTTTGAACTTGGCTGACTCTCCTTGCGGGGTATTGCAAGGTGATGTGCAAGGAACAATGATTCCTATTTCCAGGTAGACCTTCAGTTGGTCAGAGGCAGCTTGACTCTAGGCCTGGCCTGGGCCTTACGAGGGTACGGGGTACCTGGCTTGAGTGACAGCTGTACTGGGGCAACTTGAGGTTTTCCCATGTCCTGGGGTCCCTTAGACCATGGACTCTCTGGTACTACGTACAGTACCTCCTTGGGTAGGCCTCATCGGTTGTTTTGAGGTTCTTGTAGGGCCGCCAGCATGACCATGATTCCTCTTAGGTCAGGGATGAAGAAAGTGTCATGGTCCCATCTTCCTGGAACACTGTGGTTGCCTTCAGCTTCTGCAGTAGGTCTGCTCCCAGCAGGTTGAGTGGCAGGTTCTTGACACCACAAACTGGGACAGGATAGAGTGTCCTGGCTGAGTGCACACGCTCAGAGGCTTTGTAAGCTGAGAATGTCTGACTTGACCATCAATGCCCATGCGAGACACAGAGGATTCTGATAGGCAGGTGGGGTCAGCGAGTTCCGCAGGTCTCATCACACTTCTGGCTGCACCGGTGTGCAGAAGAAAAGATCTGACAATGCCATCCACTTTCAGGGCAATTTGAGGTATTGGTCCTGCAGACGGAGTTTCACATGTCAGGAGTGTAGTGTCTTGCAGACCTGGCTTGCTTGCCCCTGTCCTATGGATGGGGTACTTCACTGCCTTCTGTACTTCTTCCTTGACCTGTTTCTCTGGACCAACTCTTGGGTTGCATGGGTGCTCTGCACTGGTTCCAGAAATGGCCAAACTTGTCATAGATGTAACACTTGACACTTCCTCTGTCTTTGAAGGGTGGTTGCGCTTCCAGGTCAGTGGTCAAAATGAGAAGGGCTGTCTTCTGCACTCCTGGTTGGGACTCAATCCCTTTGGCTACTGTGGACAACGGCATGATGGACACTGTAGCGGCAGCTGGGTCCGGCCTGCTGATTGAAGCTGCGGTGGTAAGATGGGGCCTGCAGGGGCATCCGTGGCGAGGCCCGGGGGTGCCATGAGACCGGTGGCTGCATCCAACCCAAGGTCTTGGGGCATTACAGGGTCTGCGGCCGCATCTGCCATTACTTCTTCCCTCTGCTTTGATGTAGCTTCTCCCCTTTGCTAACCTTATTGAGGTTGGTGTCTCCTCTCCGGAGTCTGCAGCGGTTCTTCCGGTGTGTCGTTCGGCACTTTGCAGCGTCTTCACCTCTGGCTCCCTTTTCGGCGTTTTCAGCAGCACGGCACCCGTTTCCTTCTTCGCGCTTTTTGTGGCGCTATAATGGCAGCAGTTTTGGCGACAATTGGCAATAAACAGTCTCCCAGGTGCACATAACCCGTTTTGCTGGGTCAGTCCACTGCTATTGACCTGTTCTCGGGCCTAGCCACTATCAGTGGTTTCCTGATTGGCTGTCTCAGTCCATGCACAAAGGCCTGTGCCAAAATTTTCGTGTGTATCTGGTGATGAATGGTGAAGCCCAAGTCCTGGAATACTTGCATTACTCTGCCATGAAACTTCTTTACAGACTCTGTCTTGTCTTGGCTCATGTCATGTAAGCTGAGGGCTTGTCCTGCCAATCTGCCTTTGGCTCACACTCTGAGCTGTTCAATTAGCTGTGGCCCTGACTCCCAAGCGTGTACATCTAATACTGCTGGAAGTTTGAATTGTTCCTTCATGATTGGCCAGAGTGCATCACCTGTTTTTCAGTTCCATTTGTGGCCCAGAGATCATTCCAGGTGGCTATATATGTTTGCTGGTTCTGCTACATTCTTCAGTAAAATGGCATGGGATGCATCCCTGGGTCTGGAAGATTGTCACCTGACTTGAAGTGCACATAGTGTAATGGTGGTGCCTCTATCTGCCCCTGCATTCTTGATGCCTGTGGGTTTCTTTTCCTGGTACTGGGCAGCATGTATGATGTTCCCTCTTCATCTTCATCAGAGGAATACTTGTGATAGCGTGTGCTGGGGTCATACACTGGCTGATTTTGCACTTAGAAGTTGCCTTTTTGTGTGAGGATGTCTCCCCCCTTGCTGAAGCTGTGGTGGACTAGGCTTATAGCTCTATGTTGATGTGAATGTAGGCAGCTCTGACCGGTGCTGAAGTTGCAGATTATCAACAGATGATGAGTCCTCCCCCCTCTGCACCCAGGGCTGAGCTGTCTGCTGCCTGATGTGTCTGTATCTTGGGGGGTGCCTTCTACTGGGGGAGTGTGAAACAGGAAGAGATACATGGTGCAGAGGAAGAGAAGGAGGTAGAGATGTAAAGTGCGCAGAAGGCGGGACGTGCGGAGGTGAAGAGTGAGGGAGGGGAGCTGATAGAGCAAAAGACGGGTGTTTTAGAGAAGGGGGAGAGAGAGAGAAGGAGGCAAAGGGTGTGGTGAAAGAAGGAGGAGGTGTGGATTGTGATGTAGAAGGAGGGAGGAGAACAGAGGGAGGAGAAGATGGGAGGTGTGGAAGGGAGAGAGAAGGAGGAGAAGAGAGGGGTGGAGATGGGTGTGGAGAAGGAAGAGCAGGAGGAGATAGGTGTGGTGGGGGAGTGAAGAAGGAGGAGAGAAGGAGGGTGAGTGAAGGAGGAAAGAGGTGTGGAGAAGGAGAAGGAGGAGTAGATGTGTAGAGGAGATAGAGAGGGAGAGAGAGAGGACAAGAGAGTGAGAGAGGAGAAGGAGGAGAGAAAGAGTGACAGAGAAAAAGGAGGATAGAGAGAAGAAAGATGGAGGAGAAAGACAAGAAGAAAATTCCCTTCTTCTGCCTGAGACTGTGTGGTCAGAGCAACAGCGCCATCTCCATGTACAAAGGTTGGGCGGGGCGCACCACATACTGTGCAAAAACTCCCTATACCATGGAATCTGGTGAGAGCATGGGGAGTTGCTGATGGCTTAATACCTTTCCCCATTTTATATACATAAAAATCACTTCCTGGTTTGCTCACATATCTCTCTGTACCACCTAAACGATGTAAGCTCTGCTGCTACTGTATACCATGTATCAGCATTGAGCAATGTAACATCAGCTAACTTCCCTAATTTTCATTTCTACGTCATGCCATTCTGCAGCTTGAATTCTGCCGTTCTGATGAATTTCACATACTTATACCTTCTAAAATTCTTCACGTACTTAACACCTTCGTGTTCTGCCACTATCTCAAGGGCCGTTTTCTCATCAGGAAGTAAAAGACCCTCCTGTTTCTTGGCCACCTTATTTCCCATTGCAAAAAGAAAAAAAAAACCACAACAAAAAACTTCAAACAAATGGATATATAAAAACACAAAAAAAATAATAAAATAAAAAAAAGAAAGGAACACTTCCAAAAATTGGTGCAATATGTTGAAATCAAAACATAAAAAAAACATCAAAAACTCGGTACACGATCCAAAACTCAGGATCTTTACAGAAAAGGAAAAAAAAACCCTTTTAAACAAAAAAGTGAAGAGGCAGAAAAGAAAAGAAACTTTGAAAAACTTTTAAAAAAAAACTTTAACAACTTCAAAATGCAACAAAAAACCAGAAAATTAAACTAAATTAAAACGGCTTCTCTTCTCCCCCCTTTTAACTTTTTTTTTCTGTACTCTGCGCTGAAATGCAGTCAGACACACTTCCCCTTTTTATCAGCAGCTGCTGTTTTACCAAAAATCACGTATGTCGCATCAAAAATGATAGATATCATTTAGTTTCACCTCTTCAAATAAATGTTATACCATAGCCATATATACGCAAAAATAGGAAACTTAGAAAAAGGAAAAAAAAAACATATGACTGTGTGATTTACAATGGATATATCTCTGCTTGCGGCGTGGAAAAGGAAAAAAAAAGAGGAAGAGAAAAAAAACTTCTCTATACAATTATATGCTCTTAAAGCAGCAACATGTGACTCGAACCAAACAGATACAGACGTCCGAGAGATGCCATTTAATTATTCTGTGACAAGTGCAGGTTGCGCTGGGAACAGACTACTGCCAATCGCACTGAGCACACCTGTGCCCGGGCCGCCTGAGTGAAAAACACAGCAGGCGGGATATCTACCACCCCGGTCCGTCATCTTAACTGGATAGCCGGCACTACGGGAATCTGCAGTAGCCCTCTAAGTTATCACTACCCGTGTGCCTGGATATGGAGCCACCTGCCCCGGAACTACCTGTTCCTCCTATGCACGGGAATCCTGCAATAACTTATCGAGTGATTTGACCTCCTGCGGTCTGTTACCCAGCAACCACAAACAGTCACTGTTCCTTGCTTCTCCCGGATCTACACAAACACAGAACACAAACACGGCACACAGCAGACACCTTGATCCCAGGGATTTGGGTACAGGCTTTGGACTTTTTACACTACCTGGGAATGCGGTGGTGACCACACCTGACCAGCAAGAGGTATAGACCCGGACTGGGCACAGGGGACTTTCAGGTAAGATGATAACATTTTCTTACCTTACTTATGGAGCTGCGCAGTCTCATCCCGTGAACCAAGGCCGTGGCCAACACCTCCGTCTCTCCGGTCAGCGGGGTCGCTGTGTGTTTCATCCATGCCCCACGTTGGGTGCCATTTGATATAGAAATTTGGGTTGGATAAATCTATCCCGTGTGTGCTGTGGCCGTTCCCAATAAGACTGAGTATTTTGAGCGCTCATCAAGAATGAGTCTGTACACGATTGTGACAGGAAAGCATTCCATCAATACTGATCCTTTATTTCCTGATACATAGTTTTATAATTGCAAATAGAAAGGAGTGGTTAGGGGTGGTTAGTTAATTAACATATTGTCTAGCTCCTCTGTTATTGGTTATCTGAATATATATGGAATATTGTGATTAATGGACATATGACTGCTGATTAAACAACTAAAATGAAGTTCTCTGCATCTGGGACAAAGTTGAGACAACTCATCAGCACTTAATACATCTGGAGTTCTTCTGCTTTTTGGGTGGAAAACACCGAACTGTCTGTCTGGCTTATATCAGTTTATGTCAGCCATTTTAAGCAATTGATTATAGTGTATATAGATATATTTGCGTTTATATGAGTATATATGATTATAGAGGAGTATACATGCAAGTGAGATCTACATGATATACATATTTCTATCACACCGTGATCCTGCCCTATCTGTCCCATGATCCTGACCTATCTGTCCAATGATCCTGCCGCCCCATCTGTCTCCATCGTATCCATCCTGCCCCATCTGTCTCGATCCTGCCCCACCTGTCTCCATCCTGCCCCATCTGTTTCCATCCTGCCCGTCTCCATCCTGCCCTATATTCCTGCCCCATTTGTCTCCATCTTGCCCCATGTCTCCATACTGACCCATGTCTCCATCCTGCCCCACATCCCTGCCCCATCTGTCTCCATCCTGCCCCATATTCCTGCCCCATTTGTCTCCATCCTTCCCTATATTCCTGACCCATGTCTCCATCCTGCCCCATCTGTCTCCATCCCGCCCCATTTTTCTCCATCCTGCCCCATTTATCTCCATCCTGCCCCATTTGTCTCCATCCTGCCCCATTTGTCTCCATCCTGCCCCATGTCTCCATCCTGCCCCATGTCTCCATCCAGCCCCATTTGTCTCCATCCTGCCCCCTTGTCACACATTCTACCCCCTGTGTCACACATTCTACCCCCTGTGTCACACATTCTGCCCGTGTTTGCATTCCTGCCCCGTGTCTCACATTCCTGCCCCCTATGTTTTAATTCCTGCCCCCTGTGTTTTAATTCCTGCCCCCTGTGTTGTAATTCCTGCCCCATGTCTCACATTCCTGCCCCCTGTGTTTTAATTCCTGCCCCGTGTCTCACATTCCTGCCCCCTGTGTTTTAATTCCTGCACCGTGTCTCACATTCCTGCCCCCGTGTCTCCATCAAGCCCCTGTGTCTCCCATCCTGCCCTCTTATCTTTATCATGCCCCGGGCTTGCCGCATTCAATAAAAAAATTTAAAAAAACCCTTTCTCCTTACCTGGCCGGGTCCAGTGCCAACGTCCATCGCAGGCATTTCAGCATGGAGTCGCCGGCGAATGACGTCCGTGCTCACTGATGTCGCTGCCAGCCTCCGATTGGCTGGTGGCTTTAACTGTTGCCTTGCGAGCCCGGACGGGCCCGCAAGCAACAGAGGACACTGAACCTGCGTCTCAGACGCAGGTTCAGTGTACTGCCTGAAGCCTGCCGCTGGGGCCGGGGCCCGATGGGCAGATGAGATGGGACCCGATGCGGGCCCCCTTTGCCCACCGGGCCCCATACGCCAGTCACGGCTGTAATGCCCTGATGGCGGCCCTGACTGTTCCACATAAATATATGCATATATGTCCGGTCTTTACTTTAAATTGTCCAGTTACTTCATCTTGTGGCCGGGCATTCCAGAGTTTGACTGTCCTACTGTAAAGAAACATTTGCTATATTAATAATGGAAGGTTCTTTTCTTCATATCTCATGATTGATAAGTGTCTTTAGATATAGATCTAGGACAAGTTTATTTTGCAAAACAAATTTATTGGAGTTACCAGCCTTATGATATTGATGACCTATCCTTATATCAGATCTGTAGGGTTCTGACATTCAGCACTCACACCGGTCCACCGGTCATCGGTATCATAAGGTCGGACTACCCCTTAAAGTTCTATGACTTTTATAGTCTGGTATAAGCTGTGCATTGTGTAATACTTGTTTTTCTTTTCTTTTTGCACAGGAGATAATGGACTACCTGGGAAACCAGGTGAACCAGGTAAAGATGCTGGTTTTCATGTATATAAGGTACTGGTAGTGGGAAATGTCAGAATACTGAGGCTATGTGCACACGTAGCGGATTTTCCCATGTTTTTGACGCTGCGGATCTGCAGCAGTTTTCCATGCGTTTAACAGTAGCATGTTAACCTATGGAAAACCAAGTGTGCTGTGCACATGCTGTGGGAAAAAACGTGCGGGAATGCAGCATTGTTTTTTCCGCAGCATGTCAATTCTTTTGGCGGATCCGCAGCGTTTCTGCACCCATAGACTTGCATTGAGTCAGGCACATCCGCAGATGTAGGCTATGCCTGCTGCAGTGACAGTGATTGACACATTAGATAATGATGGGACAATAGTAGTCCCATCACCCGGCTAATGAGTTGAATGTAAAAAAAAAAAACACATACACACATATACAGTACATACAACATACAGTACATACAACATATGACATACTGAACATACTACATACAACATACAACAGTACATACAACATATGACACACAGTACATACAACAGTACATACAACATATGACACACAGTACATACAACAGTACATACAACATACAGTACATACAACATACAACATATGACATACAGTACATACAACATACAACAGTACATACAGCATATAACATACAGCACATATAACATTCAACATACAACAGTACATACAACATATAACATACAGTACACACAACATACAACAGTACATACAACATACAATATATAACATACAGCACATATAACATTCAACATACAACAGTACATACAACATACAATATATAACATACAGTACACATAACATACAACAGTACATACAGTACAACATACAGCAGTACATACAACATATGAAATACAGTACATACAACATACAGCAGTACATACAACATATAACATACAGCACATATAACATTCAACATACAACAGTACATATAACATACAACATATAACATACAGTACACACAACACACAACAGTACATACAACATATAACATGCAGCACATATAACATTCAACATACAACATATAACATACAGTACACACAACATACAACAGTACATACAGTACAACATACAACAGTACATACAACATATGACATACAGTACATACAACATCCAACAATACAACAGTACACACAACATATAACGTACAGTACATACAACATACAACAGTACACACGACATATGACATACAGTACATACAACAGTACGTACGACATATGACATACATTACATACAACATACAACACTACATGCAACATACAACATGTGACATACAGTATATACAACAGTACATACAACATATGACATACAGTACATACAACAGTACATACAACATACATTACATACAACAGTACATACAACATATGGTTCACATCTACCAGAACCGAAACGTTGCTGAGATGGGCTAATAAAAGTAGCTCCTGCTTTTTCTACTACTTAGGCTGGGTTCACATTGCGTTATGGTGGTACGTTTAACGGACTACGTTACACCGCGGCATAACGCGGTGTAACGTAGTCCGTTAACGCCGCCATAGACTGCAATGTCGGATGCATTGCTAGCGCACGCCCACAATGGGTGTGTGCTAGCGATGTGCTGTCATTGAGTGACGGACCCTGAGATGCGGGCTGCAGCGTTTCCGGGTCCGTCACCGCTAGCGCATATAGAGCTAGCAGATGCTCTATCTGCGCTAGCGCGATGCAAACGCTGGCACCTGCGTTACAGCAGCACATTAGCATATGTGCTGAACGGGCTGCTGCTAACGCAGTGTGAACCTAGCCTAATGGTGTGCTGCCTCTGTTTTTTTTATTCCTATGGATATATCTATCTGGCTACTTTCACACATCAGGTTTTTGCCGTCAGGCACGAATCCGGTTTTTCATGCACTTTTCCATTCAAATCATGCACATTTTCCGTTCTGGTTGGTCTCTCTCAAAAAACGGATCAGATACATCAGTTTTTCACTATTTGCAACGGATCCGTTTTTTCAAACATTTGCTGTATCCTGCCTGACGGAAGAAAACTGATGTGTGAAAGTAGCCTAACTATCCATATAGGGGATAGATAGATATATAGATAGATAGATAGATAGATAGATAGATAGATAGATAGATAGATAGATAGATAGATAGATAGATAGATCATAGATATGATAGATATGATAGATAGATAGGTAGAAGGAATGAGATAGATAGATAGATAGATAGATAGATAGATAGATAGATAGATAGATAGATAGATAGATAGATAGATAGAAGGAATGATCTACCTGTGTGGGTAATGGAGTGTGGGTTGGACAAATGTAAAAGAGGAGGTTGGACAAGAAATGACATCACAAGTCTTTTTTTTTGTTCAATAATACATCTTTATTTACCTTTCAAAAATGCATCAAAAAACGCATTAAAAAAAATCCGCAGGCAAATCTGCAACGTGTGCACATACCCAAACCCCTTCATGACCGGAGCTTTTTTCGCTTTTGCGTTTAGTTTTTCGCTCCCCTCCTTCCCAGAGCCATAACTTTTATTTTTCCGTCATTATGGCCATATGAGGGCTTATTTTTTGCGGGACGAGTTGTACTTTTGAACGACATCATTGGTTTTAGCATGTCATGTACTAGAAAACGGGAAAAAAATTCCAAGTGCGGTGAAATTGCAAAAAAAAGTGCAATCCCACACTTGTTTTTTGTTTGGCTTTTTTGCTAGGTTCACTAAATGCTAAAACAGACCTGTCATTGTTATTCTCCAGGTCATTATGAGTTCATAGACACCAAACATGTCTAGGTTCTCTTTTATCTAAGTGGTGAAGATAAATTCCAAAGTTTGCTCAAAAAAATAAAAATAATTGTGCAATATTCAGAGACCCGTAGCATCTCCATTTTTTGTGATCTGGGGTTGGGTGAGGGCTAATTTTTTGCCAGAATAGGCTGTGACAGCGGTGAGATCGGCCTATTCTGCCGTTCCCCTGTATAGCAGATTCTGCTTATGGTCTCCAAAAGGCAGTGATTACTCCCTACAGACTTCCTTGAGAAAGGCATAAGTTGCCAAAACGTTGGAAACTGTGATGTCTGTTGTTAATCGGCTGTTCTATAATAAATCTACCTTTTGAAAGTTGAAAAAGTTGAAGCTATTGTGGACCTTATTGAGTGCCGAAGGTTATTCTCTTTTTTGATTCATATTTATTCCTTCTGAGCACCTCCTTGCATCATAGAGTGCGCCATTTCTGACCTTAATATTATACGCCTAGTGGCAGCCATCAACAGGACATTGTGGTGTAGATGTGGGCGTTTGTAGGAACTTTTAACATAAAAATCATTCATAATTTAGATATTCATTAGGATCCTCCTTCTAAAATGTGAAATGGAGGGAAATGAAATCTATCTATCAGTAACACACAATTTCACACTTTCTCCAGGTGAAAAAGGTGACAAGGGCGGTTCTTGTCCTAAGGAATTTACTGGTAAGCACCGATGGCATCAGTTCCCAGGAAAGGACCGATTTACTGAGGAAAATGTGGCAGAATTATGGTGAAAATTGTTTCATAAATACTGCACACGTGCCATGTATTAATGGTGCCAACAGAGTCAATGTACTCTCTGTTGGGCATCATTTTCGGGTGTATGCGCCTCCTCGGGGTGGACGCTCAGGCATAGTAGATTGCATCTGGGTGTTTGCCGCCAGTAGGCGTATACGCCCGAAAATGATACATCTCAGATCGCACGATGACTCTGTTGGCACCATTATTGTCTATGGCCCCGTCAGAGCATACATCCGAATCCTGTTTTATGGGGGTCTGGACATAAGCCCCAATGGGACCACTGAAGGTGGGACAAAGCGCAGTGTGAAAGCATCCTAGCGGGAATGTCCAGCACTTCTGTGGACAGGTATCAATTACTTTTAAGCAACCTTTAGGCTTTAACAAACACTTTTCATAGTGGGAAAATGAGGACTTAAAATATTAAATGTATTAATGGTGTGCACCACATGTCTGACTCTGGTCTACAGTAGGGTATTATATTATTGCCAGGATTGGATGCTATGGGCAACAAAGAATGTTTTTGTTTTTAATATTAATAAATCTGCTCTATTAACTCAAGGTATTAAACATATACAGAACCGCCATTGTTGTATCGCTACACCACTTAGTGCCAGGGTAGCAGCGGGAGCACAGAGGGAGTGTGGCCCATTAGTGCTGCAGAGACAATGGCAGCGCAATGCCGGTTTCCCTGACAACCAGACCCCAAGCACAAAGTAGTGACATTGCACCCGCTGTGCTGAGACATCAGAGCTTAGATGCAGATGGAGTATGATTGAGGAGGGAGCAGATGGCCTCCTCTTCCATCACCGGGCCCCCAGATTAATGGGCCCCTTAGTGGATGCATGGTCTGCTGCCATTGGCAGTATGCCATTGACATAAAGGGGTTGTCCCGCCTTAGAGTCCAAAGTGTGCAGGCCGGCTAAACTTGCGCTGCCTCAATCAATACAAGTATCATAAGTGAGGCTGGACACGTCTAGTTAGCATGTGGCCGGGAGTATGGAAATCGCATACTTGCGGTCACATTACCTCTTGCTCCCATCACCGGGGAATCCTCACAGCGGGCAATGCGCGTACTGTGAGGATTTACAAGTCTGCAGTTACATAGAGTGCCTGCAGACTTGTACCCTAATGCCGGACAACCCTTTAAAGGAAACTCTTGTTTGTTTGTTTTTTTTTTTTTGTTTTTTTTTGGGGGGGGGGATGTTTTAGAGGATTTCTTTTCCTCCTAAAGGTTTTGGAAGAGGTTTTTCCTTAAACTTTTTTTTAGCAGCTCTCTGTTTGGTCAGCACTTAGATTTGGTGGGTATTCTATCAAGGTCTGCTTCAAAGAAGCAACATGCATTATTTTTTTCAAAAAAATTTGTGTTTCAAAACATCTTCAGAAAAAGACAAACGAGCATGCAACTCTTCATAAGAACTGCAATGTGGATTTCCCGTGGAAATTATTAGGAAGAGATTTGCAAGTGTTTTGTTGAGCAGTTTGGAGCGGATCCACTCAAAAATCTCTATGTGAACATAACCTAATCTCACATGTGGAATTTTTTGAGTATTTCTTTCTTTAAGAAGTTTTTAAAATCTGGTGGAAAAAAAGGTGCATGTCACTTCTTTGAAGCATCTTCTGATGTAAAATGCTTTGATCTGTTCTAATAGGAATGCTGCAAATAACACTTCAGGAAAAAAAAAATCCTCTATCAATCCCCCCAAAAGAGTGTTTCCTGCAGTGTTGTCTGCTCAATAGGGTAATTCCACATTCTGAGATCTTGCTCTACGTCATTCTGCAGGGCTTAAGAAGCATCACATCAGAAATCCTAAAGTTACGAAATCTCACCCCTGATCTTCACGGTCCTCTTTTTTCAGACATGCTGATTGCTATACAGTTCCCAACATATTAATGCTGCACACAAATAAGTACACTAACCTGTCTGTTCTTCTACTGTATAGGAGCAAAGAACTGTAAAGAGCTAAAGGACGGTGGCTTTCACCTGACAGGATGGTATACTATATACCCTGATGGCAGACGGCCTTTGGCAGTCCTGTGTGACATGGACACAGACGGGGGAGGCTGGATTGTAAGTTTCCCATACCTTATCTGTATATATGTACCCAATGTACATTTTTCAGGGACCCAAATTAGGGAAATAATGCTTTATAGCTACAATGCATTCCACATTTAAACTTCTTACAGGTTGAACTTTTACCCCGGGTAAAAGAAGACTTCTTTTCTCTCACGTTTGTCTGTACATTATCGTGATAGAACCATTCCCATGCCCAAAAGTCATCATAGCACATGTGGTTCTTTTTGACTCTTGCCTTCCCATCTAGCTGATCTCTGTTCTCACAGGTATTTCAGAGACGCATTGATGGATCGGTGGACTTTAATCGTGATTGGAACAGCTATCAGTGGGGGTTCGGTAGTCAGTTGAGTGAATTTTGGCTTGGAAATGAACATCTCCATCGCCTGACAAGCTCAGGTAACTCACCACGATTAGAGGATATGTCAGGGCGCTCAACAGCAGATTTGAAGGGTTTGTCCTGTAAAACACCCAGCCATCAACTGATCACCCATTGCTGTCATGGTACATGGTTCCAGTGGCTCTTTGCTCTGGTGAGCCAGATCCTGGGCAGTGTATCTCTACTTTGTAATACATATACTGTAGTTTAAATCACCCATTAAAATACTGACTTTATGGCTCAAAACCCAGTTTAAATAATTGCTAGATGCACATCTGACGCTCCTCTTTCCCCCTGATCATCTGTGGTGCTGACAGGTCCTGTCACGACCCAGTTGTCGGATGACCCAGGACCAGAATCTCCTTCCCTGTCCCTACCACTAGGGGTGCCCTAGCTCACCCTACTCCCCAGGATACTTCTGAAGGTGAAGATGCTGGGAACAACCACCCTTGCCTTATCTCCTGAATCAACCCTCCATCTGTTCTTCCCCCACCCAGGGAAGAGGGGCGATACTGTGCACTGCAGTACACCAACCCAACGAACAAGGCAACACAAACAAGGGTAAACTGAAAATGCCAAGCATACAAATATTCACTCACATATTACAGAGGAATGCACCGGGGAGTGGAGGATGGGGGAAAACCAAAGTAAGAGGAGGGAAGGGAATTATCATACTTACAAACCATGCAACAATCACAGATAACTCCTCCAAACTCCTCATATAAGCACCAAAACACCTCTCCTCCAAGCCATGCAGCATAAGCTATCTCTGACATTGGTTTGAATCAGGACCCAGATTATAAAGGGGATAGGAGTGGCTAACGGAGCTGAACTGGGAGCTCAGACTCCCAGAGTTCCCAATATGGCTGATTAACCCCTGTTCTGCCAAAATAAATAAACACCATTTAAAAAGAAGGAGAAGTGCTTCTTTTCAGGGCAGGAGTAGGAGCAATCAGACGCTGCGGTCTTCTGGCTCCTCTCTGTTGCGGCAACCCCATGACAGATCCACTGTTTGGTCTAGACATAAACTATTGGATTGTCGGGGAGGGGGATAAGACAAGCAAATTAACACTGGAACTTTACGTATTGGTGATCATTTCTTGCAGGATCCTATCAACTCCGCTTTGATTTGGAAGACTTTAAAGGCAATAGGACCTATGCCACATACAGTAATTTCAAGATTGATGGAGAGTCTGACCAGTTTACTCTGCGATATGGTTCATTCATCGGAGGAGAAGCAGGTATAAGCAGCTACTCTCCCCGTTCGCTTACACTTAAAGGGAATCTGTCACCTACTTTTTCGTATATAAGATGCGGCCACCGCCATTAGGGGCTTATCTACAGCATTCGGTAATGCTGTAGATAAGCCCACGATGTTACCTGAAAGATAAGAGAAACAATTTATATTATACTCATCTGGGGGGGTGGTCCGGTGCAGTCCGGTCCGATGGGTGTCATGGTTCGAGTCCAGCACCTCCCCATCTTCATGCGATGACGTCCCCTTCTTTGCTTCCTGTCGCGGCTCCGGCGCAGGCGTACTTTATTTGCCCAGATCGAAGTACTGCAGTGCGCAGGTGCCGGGCCTCTCTGACCTTTCCCGGCGCCTGCACACTGCAGTACTTTACTCTGCCCTCAACAGGGTAAATCAGTACGCCTGCGTAGGAGCTGCAAAACGAAGCAAGGAAGAGAACGTCATCGCATGAAGATGGGAGGCGCCAGACCCGGACCGCGATGCCCATCGACCGGACCGCCCCCCAGGTGAGTACAATATAAGTTGTTTCTCTTATCTTTCAGGTTACATCGGGGGCTTATCTACAGCATTACAGAATCCTGTAGATAAGCCCCTGAAAGCGGTGGCCGCATCTTATATACGAAAATGTAGGCGACAGATTCCCTTTAATGCAGCATTTTAGATAAAATGGGAGGGTTTGGTGATGATTATTTTAGAATTTGGAGCTGAAAACTATCAAGCTGCCTCTGGTTGTACATGGTTGTTACAACCCATGGGTGACATTGGTTTTCTTTAATGGTGTGGTTATTATGGTGTATATCAAAAGTAGAGAGGGATGTGGAATTAATTAAAGGGGTTTTCTTGTAAAGCCATGTACCTTATTAGCGCATACGGACATCATAGATTGGGGTTCCCTGCTTGCCTCCTCTATAAGTCAGAATGATAACCTCAAGTATACTTAGTCTTATAAAGATGATCATTGATCTGAATGGCTGCCGTTTAGTACTTCATATCCACCTGAAATGTCTGTTTAGCCAAAGCTGGCAAAGTCGTTTACTTGCTGGAGGTGGAGCCTGTGGCTATCAGGGATGTCAACACCATTAACAATCCCTATACTACCATCCATTCTGCAACAGGATGCTACCAATCCAGAACTGATCTGTTAATTAACTACCATCCCGAAAAAAGTTGCCTGTATAAATAATATAGAAGTCAGCCACACCTATTGATTTTTGGTGAGAACTGCAAACTATGTTACATTTATGGAGGGTCTTCCAAATCTCCGCTGATTAGAGATGAACATATCCTAGTTTGGAGGACCTGCCCTGTCCTGCTATCACAGAAAAACAGTTGATTTTTTCAGTCATCATGGAATGTTTAATTTCCCCTGTGGTGGCGCTGCAGGGGAAGTGAACACTTAACAACTGGTTTCTCCACAGATAACAGGTGATCACTTGGTCCCGGCAATGGATACTTATTAGTGATGAGCAAATATACGGTACTCGTTACTCGAGGTTTCTCGAGCATGCTCGGGGGTCCTCCGAGCATTTTTTAATGCTCGGAGTTTTCGTTTTTCTTGCCGCAGCTGAATGATTTACATCTGTTAGCCAGCATAAGTACATGTGGGGATTCCCTAGCAACCAGGCAACCCCCACATGTACTTATGCTGGCTAAGAAATGTAAATCATTCAGCTGCGGCAAGAAAAACTAAATCTCCGAGCACTAAAAAAATACTCGGAGGACTCCCAAGCGTGCTCGAGAAATCTCGAGTACCGAATATATTCGCTCATCACTAATACTTATGCGTGTAGGGAAATCTCAAGTAACGAGTATATTCGCTCATCACTAATACTTATACGTGTAGGGATTGTACAACGTGGAGAACCCCTCTAATACCACCAATAATTGGCCCACAATGGTCCCCACAATGACGTGGGAGTCTTAAATAAAAAATAAAAATTTTTTTTATATGGAACTGGAAGAATATCAAAACACCATATGTATTGTCCTGAGTGGAAGAATATTTGGTATTGTAATTTTTTATTTTGTGGTTTCTCTGGATTTTTCTCCAGGCAATTCATTAGAACAACAAAAGAACCAAGCCTTCTCCACCAGAGACCAGAACAATGACAAGTCTACTAAAGCAGGACAGAGTTGTGCTGAATACTTCAAGGGAGGCTGGTGGTTTGAATCTTGCCATCTCTCCCACCTGAACGGGGAATACGTGGAGGGTGAACACAATACCAAAGGAAAAGGGATCATCTGGTTCCATTTCAGAGGCAACTATTACTCCCTAAAGTCCTCGGAAATTAAATTTCGCCCTACTAAAAAATAGAAAGACCGCGGTCTGGAAAATGGGATCAGATTCCTGTTTGTCTCTGGACTAGTCAGTATGAGGGTGCTACAGACAGAGGTCCTCTATACATGGGAATATCAATATCATGACCCCTTAGATTGCTATTGAACATGATGTAGGCAGCTCCTTTGCCTTCCATATAGTCAGTGTGAAATTCTCACTATTTTTATCCTCTAATCACTGATTACAAGTGTTCAGGGCAATAAAAAGCCAGGTGTTAACTCTTCCATCTTGGGGGAATTTATGAAGTCTTTTTACTATGTCCCATGTGTGTCCCTCTCTCCTCCTTGTCCTTTAGCCAGTGAGGTTGATGGACACATTGGATTATATGAGAGCAGATGATTCAGAATAAATTGGTGAACTTGTAACAAATTGCAAAGAATATTTTCTTCTTTTCAAATGTTGACCAGACATTGATATCAGTATAATTTGTTCTTGCTTGCTTTTGTAATCATATGTACCACTTAGTCACTGTCATTGATTAGTGCCACTTATTACAGCAGACCTGTACTATGGCCTCCATACACATTAGACTACCGTTGGCCGGACTCTCCAATGTCAGCTTGGTTGACCAACAGTCTAATGTGTATAGGGCCTTCCTGACTCTCTCCAACAGATGATGTCTGGGGAGAGAAGGGTCCAGCCTATTGGGTTTTCAGCGGCTGATCCTTAAATTCTCTGGTAGATATGCTGCTGCCAAAGTCGTCTGGCAGCGGTTTTATAATAGAGAACATGGGAAGGCTCTGGTGTTGGGTCGGGGAAGGTAGCTGTCAGCTGGAACATCCTTTGGCCAACCTCTTTCTAATGAGTGTAGGGGCCTTGAACCCAGTTAAACATTACCACAGCACAACTATGGCCGATACAGTATATTGGTTAACTGAGTGTACGGACCGTGAAATATAAAAATAAACCCACTCACAAACACACTAAAATAAGAGGTCCCACTATGGGTAAAGTATCAAAGGATCAAAGTGCTGGGGTGCACGTCTGCAGGGGTGGACTATATATATCTACCTGCTGTGGCTAAACCACCACCTACATAATCCAGGCCCTGTTATAATAGGAAAGGCCACAGCTGACAACTGTATTAAGATAAATTGTAAAAAAAAAACCAGATAAATATTTTATAATAATAAACATCTGAAAACATCATCCATGCAATTATTTAATGTCTGGTGCAATATGTAGCCTCGAACATCAACCTTCTTGTGATAAGAAAAGTCCTGGAAGGCATCTTCCACCAAATCTCTCCACACTCCAAATTAATCTCTGCATCCTCTCTTACACATAGCCTCCCGTACCAACCTGAAGACATCCTGACCTATGATCTTGGCGGTGTCTTTTTTTTAGGGGTGGATAAAAACGTGATCGACCACAGTTTTGTGCACCTCTGACAAGAAGGACATCGCTTAAACGGAGGCCAGATGGGGTCCAGAGTAACCATGCTGCCTCATTACAGTGAATGGAACCCTCGTGGGTTTCTTCTGAATCACGTCACTCAGATATTTAGATTGAAAACCCCAAATAAGTGCTCAGTGTAGAGCACAGGATAAATATGATCCAAAATGTTATGTAAAATGTTCCCAAAGAAAGCTTCAAATCAATACACAAAAAAAGCAAGTCCCCACTCAGGTTCGTCATCTGTTAAAGGAAATATAGGGGCTTCCACATTACTGGTAGTACAAAGGCTCTGGAAAAGCTAAATGACTCCTCACCCCCGAAAAGAAATTCAGCAAATTCATCGCTCCCAAATCCAAGAGTACCTCTCCCTAAGATCACAGTTTGCCTAAGCCACTTTATTTTATTTTTTTAATAACTGCTATTTTTATTACATTTTACAAAATTTAACAATCAGAAATAAGACAAAACAATCACAATTTGGCTTACAAATTATAGAGAATCAGAAAGAATGGCGTACAATGAGAGTGAACTCTTGGAAGACGTTTCCCCCTTGTGGCATCTAAACATATGTTTCACCTGTCTTTCACTAGGGGGACTTGTCAGGGAGTCACAAAAACACTGAACTTTAGGAAGGCAAAGTTTGACCAGCTTAGAGATGCCCTTAATCTGGTAGACTGGGACAATATCCTCAGAAATAAGAATACAGATAATAAATGGGAAATGTTTAAGAACATCCTAAATAGGCAGTGTAAGCGGTTTATACCTTGTGGGAATAAAAGGACTAGAAATAGGAAAAACCCAATGTGGCTAAACAAAGAAGTAAGACAGGCAATTAACAGTAAAAAGAAAGCATTTGCACTACTAAAGCAGGATGGCACCATTGAAGCTCTAAAAAACTATAGGGAGAAAAATACTTTATCTAAAAAACTAATTAAAGCTGCCAAAAAGGAAACAGAGAAGCACATTGCTAAGGAGAGTAAAACTAATCCCAAACTGTTCTTCAACTATATCAATAGTAAAAGAATAAAAACTGAAAATGTAGGCCCCTTAAAAAATAGTGAGGAAAGAATGGTTGTAGATGACGAGGAAAAAGCTAACATATTAAACACCTTCTTCTCCACGGTATTCACGATGGAAAATGAAATGCTAGGTGAAATCCCAAGAAACAATGAAAACCCTATATTAAGGGTCACCAATCTAACCCAAGAAGAGGTGCGAAACCGGCTAAATAAGATTAAAATAGATAAATCTCCGGGTCCGGATGGCATACACCCACGAGTACTAAGAGAACTAAGTAATGTAATAGATAAACCATTATTTCTTATTTTTAGTGACTCTATAGCGACAGGGTCTGTTCCGCAGGACTGGCGCATAGCAAATGTGGTGCCAATATTCAAAAAGGGCTCTAAAAGTGAACCTGGAAATTATAGGCCAGTAAGTCTAACCTCTATTGTTGGTAAAATATTTGAAGGGTTTCTGAGGGATGTTATTCTGGATTATCTCAATGAGAATAACTGTTTAACTCCATATCAGCATGGGTTTTTGAGAAATCGCTCCTGTCAAACCAATCTAATCAGTTTTTATGAAGAGGTAAGCTATAGACTGGACCACGGTGAGTCATTGGACGTGGTATATCTCGATTTTTCCAAAGCGTTTGATACCGTGCCGCACAAGAGGTTGGTACACAAAATGAGAATGCTTGGTCTGGGGGAAAATGTGTGTAAATGGGTTAGTAACTGGCTTAGTGATAGAAAGCAGAGGGTGGTTATAAATGGTATAGTCTCTAACTGGGTCGCTGTGACCAGTGGGGTACCGCAGGGGTCAGTATTGGGACCTGTTCTCTTCAACATATTCATTAATGATCTGGTAGAAGGTTTACACAGTAAAATATCGATATTTGCAGATGATACAAAACTATGTAAAGCAGTTAATACAAGAGAAGATAGTATTCTGCTACAGATGGATCTGGATAAGTTGGAAACTTGGGCTGAAAGGTGGCAGATGAGGTTTAACAATGATAAATGTAAGGTTATACACATGGGAAGAAGGAATCAATGTCACCATTACACACTGAATGGGAAACCACTGGGCAAATCTGACAGGGAGAAGGACTTGGGGATCCTAGTTAATGATAAACTTACCTGGAGCAGCCAGTGCCAGGCAGCAGCTGCCAAGGCAAACAGGATCATGGGGTGCATTAAAAGAGGTCTGGATACACATGATGAGAGCATTATACTGCCTCTGTACAAATCCCTAGTTAGACCGCACATGGAGTACTGTGTCCAGTTTTGGGCACCGGTGCTCAGGAAGGATATAATGGAACTAGAGAGAGTACAAAGGAGGGCAACAAAATTAATAAAGGGGATGGGAGAACTACAATACCCAGATAGATTAGCGAAATTAGGATTATTTAGTCTAGAAAAAAGACGACTGAGGGGCGATCTAATAACCATGTATAAGTATATAAGGGGACAATACAAATATCTCGCTGAGGATCTGTTTATACCAAGGAAGGTGACGGGCACAAGGGGGCATTCTTTGCGTCTGGAGGAGAGAAGGTTTTTCCACCAACATAGAAGAGGATTCTTTACTGTTAGGGCAGTGAGAATCTGGAATTGCTTGCCTGAGGAGGTGGTGATGGTGAACTCAGTCGAGGGGTTCAAGAGAGGCCTGGATGTCTTCCTGGAGCAGAACAATATTGTATCATACAATTATTAGGTTCTGTAGAAGGACGTAGATCTGGGTATTTATTATGATGGAATATAGGCTGAACTGGATGGACAAATGTCTTTTTTCGGCCTTACTAACTATGTTACTATGTTACTATGTTATATTGTGCAATAGAACAGCAAAAGACATAAAGTACAACAGAAGTTATAATTTATGCCAAGTTAGGTGACTCCATCCCCATACTCATATTACAATTCTTATAAAACCACAACACTAAATAAGAAAAGACACACACACATAGGGAGGGGAAGGGAAAAATAAACCTGTTAAAAAACCAACATGATCCTAATTGTTGCTTTGGGCCCTAAAATAATCCCAGGGAGCCCAGGTGGCCTCAAATCTATCCAATCTTACATTTAATAAGGCTGTCATGTGTTCCATCCTGCGAATGTCGTATAGTTTATTCAATAGCTTCGGATAAGAGGGGGGAGTTGTGTGTCTTCAGTGAAGGCAATCAAACACCTAGCTGTTGTCAACACATGTGGCAGCAATCTGACCGAATTCTTCCCCATCCCTCAAGGAGAAACATTTAGTAAGTATATAGCAGGATCCAGCTCAACCTCCCTATAAAGAACCTTTTTTAATAGGGTTTTCACCTTTTCCCGGAATCCAGCCAGCCCAGAGCAAGCCCAAAAAATGTGGAACTGAGAACCCGGTGCTGAGCAACTACGCCAACAAATATTTAGGAGCTGATGGTTCAGTCTGTGAAGGAGCTCCAGAATTTGATACCAAAACACCAACATTGTATATTGGTTTTCCTTATAAAGGGTGCAGATAGACAATTTGGCTGCTTTTCCCATATGTTCTGCCAGCATTGGGGAGATAGTGTCCTCCCCGAGAGAGACTCCCAAATAATCAGGTAAGGATGTTTCAAGGGGGGGGGGGGGGGGAGAGCAGTCCGAGGAGAACCAAAGATCCTGTAAATATCTGATATTTATCCTTTAGCCTTTCTGACAGAGCCTCTCAAGTTCTGTTGTTTGAGAAACCATCAATGAGCCACACAATGAAGACGTAAGATGCTTAATCTGCATGAACTGGAAGAACTCTCTGTCAGTTATATTAAATTTAGATTTTATAGCATCAAACGAGAGAACTTGCGGCAAGTGTACAGTCGAAACCTGTGTTTACCACAGCAAGGGATGTGATCACATACAGGTGCATCCGCCTGTCCACAGCCAACGTGAGCAAGCTGGCATTCATTAAAATGAACCAGGCATGGATCTCACGGAACTTGTCCCTAGCGTTGATTTACTAGAGAGAGAAGAGAAGTATACCAGCTGCACTCAGTCATTGTTAAACTCCACCGCAGTTTGTTTGTTCTATTTGCCATTCTTATTGTTTTGGGGCCTCCCTAACTTAAAAAAATAAAATGAAAACCAAAAAACAGTGTTGACTACCTCCTCCTTCGCTTCTTCCACCTACACCGCCATGTCAACCTCCACCTCCTCAACCTTCTCTTCCACTTGGACCTCCACCTCTTGGTTTAAGATTGTTATTAAAAAAACACAAAAACACTGTTGGCTACCTTCTCCTCTTCCACATATAGCACCATGTCCGCCTCCACCTCCTTATCCACTTGGACCTCCTCCTGTTGGTTCAAGATTATTAAATTTTTTATTCTATGTTATTTTAAGTAATTTTCCTAATCACATTAGTTTGCAGGACAATTGTCCTGCTCTTACCACCATTTTCAAACCTTTTTCAGCCCCCTAGCCATTGTTACGACCATTTTACGGTACAAAAGTTGGGGTCCCCATTGGTTTCTATGGTGTTCAAGGTCAAGTTATGGTACCCAAACAGAACTTTGGACTGCAGTTCAACCGAACCCAACGCACCTGAACATCCACTGGACGCTTATCCCTACTCGTAACATTGCAGAGCGGGGTCGCCGAGAGCTGAGGAGCAGAGGGCAGAAAAGTCATCAATGCTCTGCTTACTCCATAACTGCAGAGTCCAGACCCCTTCTGGTTTTAACATCAGCACAAATGCGGCGCTCCTGTAACACCCCAGGTTCCTGGTTGTTACAGTGGCATTGCTTTCCTCATGGGGAGAATGATGTCACGCTTGGAAGCGATGAAGGATTTTTCTTATCAGGTAAGCACAAACTTACATGTTCACACTCCAGGCCAGAAGGGGGATCTCTGATCCAGCGTATGGGTGGCTCCCCTATATATAGTCTTTAACCAGCGTCGTTCCCCTCTGACCGAATACCACAGGTGGCGTCACGAACAAACTTTATTATCAAAACCCCTTTAAAGACTATCCCTTTTACTTGGGTGCCCAGGGCAACAGACCGGGTCGCAGCCACTGTGACATCCCCTTCAAGTACCAGACCCGGTACCGAGTACCCCGCGGCCCTGGCAGGCGTCCCAACTTGGCGTCACAAACAGGACATTATTTCACAAACCCTATTAAGATTTTCCCTTTTACTTGGGTGTCCATGCATATAACATAAAACCCTATGCATGGAAAACAGTACCAATATATAGAAATGTATAGATGGACAAAATACAAAATATAAAAATGTATATATATATATATATATATAAATATAAGATAATAAGATAATAAAAAATATAAAGACCAAAGTATAATATATTATATTAAAATAATGTAATGGGCATGCTCTGTACCTGGAGGACTGGACTGTTCTAGGAGGAGGTAATTATCTATTACTTTGTATGGAACTCTGCTTGTGGCTCTTTTGTCTGGGGCTCACGTTGCACTATCTACGTCCGCCATTGATCTGATATATATGCACATGCACTTTACATTTGTTTACCGGCCCCATACCTTTGTTTGCATACAATTGGCTGTGCCCCTTATTACTTTTTACACAAATATATACATATACTGTATGGACTGTGTATTTCACAGCGGTTTCTAGGTGTTAGTTTATTTTTATATATATTTTTTCTCGTGGCTGGCATTTTCATATATATATATATATGTACATTTTATCTTGCACTGCTCACCCTTTTTTTGGTTTTATTATTTTTCTATAAATATATTTTTTTATTTAATTATTTGATCTACATAGTTCATTTTATTGAGTAATTATTGCTCAGTTGTTCATTTAATTGGTTGCACATTCATATTTTCACTTTTTTCACATCATTCATTCTTATACATCTTTTATATATATACAGCATTTGTCCACTTTTTTTGTAATTCATACTTCTTTATATATATTTTCTGCAGACATATAATCTTTATATATTTTTGCGGTAGCCCATATAAACCTTTGCAGTGTATTTCCATCTCCAGCCATTTTTTGGCATTTTTCCCTCCTTATACGTCCATATTTTATTGCTAATTTTTGCTAATATATATTTGTATAATTGTTCCTCCAGTTACAGGCACATATTGTTGTTACCATTAATAATCTTTATTTTTTTTTAATAATCTTTATTTTTATATAGCGCTAACATATTCCGCAGCGCTTTACAGTTTTTGCACACATTATCATCACTGTCCCCGATGGGGCTCACAATCTAGATTCCCTATCAGTATGTCTTTGGAATGTGGGAGGAAACCGGAGTGCCCGGAGGAAACCCACGCAAACACGGAGAGAACATACAAACTCTTTGCAGATGTTGTCCTGGGTGGGATTCGAACCCAGGACCCCAGCGCTGCAATGCTATCCACTGAGCCACCGTGCTGCCTACCATTTATTGCCCATTACATTATTTTAATAAAGGCATTTTACTATATTATACTTTGGTCTTTATATTTTTTATTATCTTATATTTATATATATATATATATATATACATTTTTATATTTTGTATTTTGTCCATCTATACATTTCTATATATTGGTACTGTTTTCCATGCATAGGGTTTTATGTTATATTAATCTACCGAATGGTCTGCCATTCACCCGTTAAGTAGTGGTCCCCTCCATTTTCTCCACGGATTTTACCTGGACACATATATAAGTTATTGGGCTTATTCAACGTATTTTGCTTATTGATTGTCCGCTACTTCTTTCTACTTGGGTGTCCATGCCCACGGACCGGGTCGCAGCCACCGTGACATCCCCTTTAAGTACCAGTACCGAGTACCCCTAGGCCCTTGCGGGTGTTCCAACATGGCGTCACGAACAGGATGGACCGACCCGAAGAATCAGTCCATGTGCGCCTAAGAGACTGATTTCTTGAAAGACTGTGAATTGTAAATTGCAGCTAAAAACTGCAGCGATTACAGCACCATGTGGCATGCAGGAGGAATAGGGTGTGTTGTCGTGGGCGACACCTGGAGGAAAAGCGTGAAAACCATGGCCGCCCCCATCAATACTACTATGTCTGAGAAATATGCCCATCAACTAGAGAAGTCCGCCTCCTAGTCTGGGATGGCGGGAAGAAGAGGAAGAACTGCCCACAAAGACGGGCGTGGTGGAATGAAACCGTGGAAACAAGACCGAGGAGGCAGTGCCCGAAAGCAACATGGAGGGAGGTGAGCGGACACCGGAGCGTGGGGTGGAGCAGGAGGACTCCCCCAGCCGGAGACTACAAGAGCTGTACCTGTCACCAGAGCTAGACCTGGACCTCCTGCGGAGAGAGGTAGAAGGACTCACCCGACAGCTCATGAAGATGCAGCTGGAGACTGTGGCCGGGTGGAAGGAGGATTCATTGGAAGCCTTACCGGACGACCGCCAGCTACCCCGACCAGCCCAGAGCAGAAAAGAAGATCCGGCGCTCCGGAAGCAGAGGTAAGGGGCATGACCCTGACCGCGGTGGGGGAAGAAAAAATAATATTCGGAGGGGTCAAAGAAGAGGACATCTCACATCTTTGCAGCCGTTGCAAAGTAATTTTCCTCTTATTTAAGTCCCTAGATTGTCTTTTCATTGCCCCCATAAAGTATGATGCCAACAAAAATGTACCCCGCAATCACAGTACGATATCCCTACACAGGCCTGGAGTGGCCCACAGGAGAGTCCCCCGGTGGGCCCCTGTGCAGGACTGGGCCACTACCCTCTTTTGTGAGCATTACCTGGCACAATATACTAGAATCACTATGTACAGATAAAAGCAGCACCTTATTCATGTGACAATCTACCCAGTTTATTGTCATATACATTTGTGATTGAGGATAATTTCACATTTGCATGTAGCTGAAAAGTGGGGCTCTGGAGTAGGTTACTGGTGGGCCCTTGGCATCCAATCTAACACTGCCCCCACAGTCAATACCTCTAAGTACCCACCACATTCACAGTTTGATGACCCTACTGTACCCCTCTTCAAACCTCTGACAAAGCATGGTGACCTTAACACAGTACGATGCCTCAACTGTGACTACCACACAGCCCCCCCCATACTATATACAGTATGAAAGCCCCTCACAATCCATCACACTGTATAATGGCCCCCATTAGCTCTCCAAACAGTATAATGGCCCCTACATAGCCACCTGAACAGCATAATGGCCTCAACAAAGATCTCCACACAGCATGATAGACCCCAAACAAACTTTCACACTTTATAATTGCTCACTTGCAGGATAATGGCCCTTGAAACAGTACAATGCCCCCTCACGTAGTTCTCCATAATGTATAAAGGACCCCACTTAGCCCTCCAAATATTATAATGGCCCCCACATAGCCCTCCATCTACACTGACGTGAGACTAGCATCATTTTATAGACAATCTTTTTAGCTATCTCATAAATATAAATTTGACTTGCAACTATTTACCATATGATTAGTTTTGCAGATTTATGCAGATTCTTGCCGAGCGTGGGGGGCGCTGATGCCGATGCTAGCTTCAGGCCTCCTCTGACTCATGGGCCCCAAGCGGCCATGTTGTCGGCTGCCATTGGTGGTACGCCACTGGTTGGGGGGATTTGGTGGGAAGAGCCACGAAGAGCCCAGACCTCAACCACACACAACAGGTTTGGGATGAAATTCACACAAGATTGCCCTCAATAAATTACCCCTACACCAGGGGAACAGGTACCACTGAATACCAAATGATTAATCACATTTTTTTGGGTGATTATACTATGTAGTAAATCCCAAAAACAAGTGGTACTTTATGAATAAAATATCATTTATTGAACATAAATCAAAACAAAATACAATATACAATAACCAAATTAGTAACAAAAAAGTGCAGAATCCACTAAAAAGAGGGACATAACTGCCATAGGACCACCATCCAATATAAATAACACTCCGGTGTAATAGATACTGAAATAGTTAAATACCACAATAGAAGGATCTAATGGGTCTTAGTAGAAACCATAGCCTGTGCTAGCCATATAATGTACTCATGTCAGGATTGAGCTATCCTATACTGTGGCACTTGCGGCATATGGGGATATATACAAAAGGCCTTAATGACCAAAGTGGTAGATTGTAACAGTAAAGCTCCATAGAGTAAAGCAATAAAACATTACCAGAAGTGTTTGATGTGGTGGTACACGGCGTCCCTCTGCCCCAACGCGCGTTTCACTGACCGCTTCTTCAGGAGGCGTGTCTAGGCAGGGGGAAGCCTGGTTTATATACACATGAAAGTCGCACTGATAGGAGGTGAGAGGATTGGGGGTGGGCCCTGGGTGTAGTCATTTCCGTTTTACTGTGATATAGACAGTGTTCCAATGCGTCTGCGCAGAGTTTTATGTCCACGTCAGAAAAAAATCATAGCACCTGCTTAAAAGTAAATAAGAAAAAAACAACCGATCCATCCAGCAAAGAAGGTGCGGCCCCAACAACGCATGCGTAAGGAGCAATCCCCATAAGATGATTACAGCGCATTTTCTAGACGCCGGAGATAGAAAAAATGCCGATGGCATGAGTAACCATGGCAACAAACCGCAGCGCTCCAAAGTGCGGCTGCGCCACCATTAGATGGCCACAGCGCATGCCCCGTGCCCCATACTTAGAGGAAATGCCGGTGATGGTAAGTAACCATGACAACAAGCCGCAGCGTTCCAAAATACGGCTGCGCCACCATTCGTTGGCCACAGCGCATGCCCCGTGCCCCATACTTAGAAGAAATGCCAGCGACAGTAAGTAACCATGTCAATGGACGTCAGCGCATCAATGTGCGGCAACCAAGGCATTAACAAAAATATGAAAAATATAAATATTTATGGGATAATCAAAGCGGGGAAGCGGTATAATGCTCACTACTAACCCTGGCCATAATAATCTGAAGGGACCTACAAGAGACCGTTGGAAAATGCCGTCCTAATAAAAAGGTGAAAAACCTGGAGTATGAAACGGCGCATGCTTCGATGGCGGGCTGGTATGAAAAAGTGGCGATGGGTCGCAGACAAGCGGTACCACAGGCCTATCATCAAAAGATGACAGTACCAGCGGCAGCGCAAATGTCCGCTTCCCATCGCCAAACCACGTCCCTACATCAAAGCATGCGCTCCACTTCTGGAAAGAGAAGACTAAAAAGGAAATGACTGGAAAATCCTAAGCAAAATCCCAAGCACAATCCCTACGAAGTCGTGGAAATAAAAAAGTGCCTTAGTAGTGTTATAAGATACACACCCTATATAGCCACTTAATAGCAGCAGTAAGAATGAAAGTGCAAAGTGCTCAGGTAAAGTGCTGGTGATTACTCAATTGAATAATTATTATATTATTTAACCTCTGGTGTACTCTAATGTACAATATGTGTTAATATATCACATATACAAAAAATATGCCTACATAATGAAGTGACTAAAGTTGTATAATAAAAACATAAATATCAAAAATAATACCAAAGACCGGTACAGCAATAAAAACAATATGAAAAAAAACATCCACCTAAGTGGGAGATATAAATGCTAAGAACAAAAGAAACCATAATAGAGTCCAATGATGATCAAAATTAGCAACTTCATGCTTCCATGTGACCACTTCGATAAGGAATGTTGGGCCTGCCAAGGATAAAATATGATAGTCCTCCACCTCCGATAACTGGTGCTCCTCATGATCCCATATCAGTGAAGATATCCACATGTATAAGAAAGACAACTAGTGCAAACAGAAAAACAAAATGTTAATAACATACACGGTTAACACACTAAAAATTTGATAAAAACCCCTACCTAAAACTTCCAACAGTAGTCACAGACAATGGTGGGCTATATATTTATAAAAATGCTCCAAACCCAAAGCTTTCATTCAGCCCCTGTGGTGTAAGGGTGCCCAGTCTGTATATCCATTGGCACTCCTTTTTGGCTAGCCTCTTTCCGAGATCCCCCCCTCTGGATCCCAGATCAATTGAATCGATTCCCTTAATTTGGAGTAATCTTGAATTGCTTTGGTGGAATCTCTTGAAGTGTCTGGGGAGGGTTTTGAGCATACTGTCATCGTTGTTTGTTTTAGCTTTTTCAATATCTAGACAGTGCTCTCGTACTCTTATTTTTAATTCCCGACTAGTCATACCGATGTAAATTTTCTTGCATGGGCACTGTGCATAATAAATGACCCCCTTGGTGGTACATGTGATGTTAGCTCTGATTTCAAATTTCCTAGTACCCTCTTGGTTGTGCAAAAAGAGGCTTTTGTGCATGTTGGCGCACCCTTTACATAATCCACAGGGGAAAAAACCCTTGCGTTCCCTCAGTTTCTTATTAGTGTCTTGTCTTTTGGGATCATATGTGCTGTGTACCAATATGTCACGTAAATTGGGAGCCCTCTTTGCCACAAAAGAGGGACGTGCTGGTAGGATCTTTTTAAGGGTGGTATCAGTGTGCAAAATCTGCCAATGTTTTAAAATGGCTGTTTTCAAGTCATGCCATCCATCACTGTAATTTGTGATAAACCTTACCTGATGGTTCGTATTTATCACCGGTGGAAATTGGTTGGTTTTTATGCAACAATCTTTCTCTGGGAGTATCCCTCGCTCTCCTATATCCCTTTTCAGTGGTCCTATTGTTGTAACCTCGGTCTTTAAATCTTCGCTTCAAAGCTTCTGATTGAATTTCAAATTCTGACTGTTCAGAGCAAATTCTCTTCACACGCAGGAACTGTCCTATCGGTATTCCATTAATAGTTGATTTGAGGTGTGAAGAAGACGCATGAAGCAGTGAGTTGGTGGCTGTTGGTTTACGGAAGACCGTAGTAGAGAGACGTCCATTGGGTTGAACTGAAATGGAAAGGTCCAAAAACTCTATTTGATGCCCAAATTTGTATGTTAGTTTGATATTTTGATCACTGTTGTTAAGTTCTTGCATCATAACTTCCAAATCACTGGATGGACCTTCCCAGATGAACATAATGTCGTCGATATAACGAACCCAATGGTGGATTCGTTCGACGCCCTGAATTTCTTCCCCCTGAAAGATGGACCACTCCCAGGCACCCATAAACAGATTCGCATATGAGGGGGCACAAGATGCCCCCATTGCTGTGCCTTGTAATTGCAGGAACACTTTTCCATTAAAGGTAAACGCATTGTGAGTCAGCACAAAGTTGAGCAATGTCAATACCAAATCGGCCATATCCCTATCAATATTACTATGCGTGAGATATCTCTTGATGGCTCTTAGTCCGTCTACATGCCTGATGGAGGAGTAAAGAGCCTCCACATCTGCAGTCACTAGGACCATATTCTCTGTCAATTGGATGTTTTCCAAGTGTCCTAGGACTGCAGTTGTGTCTTTGATATAAGACGGTAATTGTGTGACCAAAGGTTGAAGAAAATACTCGATGACATTGCATATAATTTCACAAAGGCCCTCATTCGCTGATATGATGGGTCTACCCGGCGGATCAGACTGATTTTTGTGTACTTTTGGAACCAAGTACAATGTAGCCAATCTGGGGTTCAATTTTTGATGTATTTCAACAAGTTTTTTGGGGATGATGCCGTTTTCAAAGGTCTCTGTAAGAATATCCATCAATTCCGATTTGTATTTTATAGTGGGATTGAAAGTTAGTTGTTTATATTCTTTAACATTATTTAGCAATTTATTGGCCTGAGTTTCATATAATGTATTAGGCCAAATCACGATATTGCCGCCTTTGTCGGCCATCTTCAAAACGACATCATTCCACATTGTTAATTCATCAAGTGCTTTTCTCTCTATTATAGTTAGATTATTTCTAGAGCCTTTTTTAATCTGTCTGATTTTCTCTATATCCGCCACCACCATCTTGGTAAAGGTTTCTACTGCTGGCACTAGAGTAAGAGGAGGAAACTTATACGATTTGTTTATCAACTGCATAGGGAACCTACTCACATCAGATTCATTTTCGTCCAGTAGTAATTCCAAGGCTTCTAAGACTTCTTGTTCCTCTCTATTTGTAGTATTTTCTCCCATGTCCTCTTTGTGGTGCAGTTTTTTCAATACTATTTTCCTAGAAAATAAATGTAGGTCTTTAATTGCCACAAATGGATCTAGAGGAGACGTGGGAGAAATGGTTAATCCCTTTTGCAACACTCTCATTTGGGGTTCAGTCAGGATATGTGAAGATAGGTTGATTACCTTGACTCCATCTCCCCTATAGTTCGTCTCGTTTTGAGCCGGTTTTCTCCTGGTAAAATGCCTGGTGCGGGGACCTTGATAGTTGGTTTCCCTCCTTCACTCATGGAGGAAAACGATGTGATGGATGGGCTTCTAGATACCTCTCTGGGTGCATGAACATTTCTTATTTGCCATCGGAAGATTTTATTTGTTTCAAAGTCCGTCATATCCCTGTTGTATTTCTTTTGTTTATTTTGACTGATAATTTCCTCCCATTTTTCAATGTCTTTATCCAAATTTGAAATTATTAACTGGAGCGACTCCACTGTAAGCTACTGTTGTAAAGATTTTTGTATCTGTTCAATTTCAGTCTAAGTTGTTAATTTTGATCATCATTGGACTCTATTATGGTTTCTTTTGTTCTTATCATTTATATCTCCCACTTAGGTGGATGGTTTTTTTCATATTGTTTTTATTGCTGTACCGGTCTTTGGTATTATTTTTGATATTTATGTTTTTATTATACAACTTTAGTCACTTCATTATGTAGGCATATTTTTTGTATATGTGATATATTAACACATATTGTACATTAGAGTACACCAGAGGTTAAATAATATAATAATTATTCAATTGAGTAATCACCAGCACTTTACCTGAGCACTTTGCACTTTCATTCTTACTGCTGCTATTAAGTGGCTATATAGGGTGTGTATCTTATAACACTACTAAGGCATTTTTTTATTTCCACGACTTCGTAGGGATTGTGCTTGGGATTTTGCTTAGGATTTTCCAGTCATTTCCTTTTTAGTCTTCTCTTTCCAGAAGTGGAGCGCATGCTTTGATGTAGGGACGTGGTTTGGCGATGGGAAGCGGACATTTGCGCTGCCGCTGGTACTGTCATCTTTTGATGATAGGCCTGTGGTACTGCTTGTCTGCGACCCATCGCCACTTTTTCATACCAGCCCGCCATCGAAGCATGCGCCGTTTCATACTCCAGGTTTTTCACCTTTTTATTAGGACAGCATTTTCCAACGGTCTCTTGTAGGTCCCTTCAGATTATTATGGCCAGGGTCAGTAGTGAGCATTATACCGCTTCCCCGCTTTGATTATCCCATAAACATTTATATTTCTCATATTTTTGTTAATGCCTTGGTTGCCGCACATTGATGCGCTGACGTCCATTGACATGGTTACTTACTGTCGCTGGCATTTCCTCTAAGTATGGGGCACGGGGCATGCGCTGTGGCCAACTAATGGTGGCGCAGCCGCACTTTGGAGCGCTGCGGTTTGTTGCCATGGTTACTCATGCCATCGGCATTTTTTCTATCTCCGGCGTCTAGAAAATGCGCTGTAATCATCTTATGGGGATTGCTCCTTACGCATGAGTTGTTGGGGCCCGCGCCTTCTTTGCTGGATGGATCGGTTGTTTTTTTCTTATTTACTTTTAAGCAGGCGCTATGATTTTTTTCTGACGTGGACATAAAACTCTGCGTAGACGCATTGGAACACTGTCTATATCACCGTAAAACGGAAATGACTACACCCAGGGCCCACCCCCAATCCTCTCACCTCCTATCAGTGCGACTTTCATGTGTATATAAACCAGGCTTCCCCCTGCCTAGACACGCCTCCTGAAGAAGCGGTCAGTGAAACGCGCGTTGGGGCAGAGGGACGCCGTGTACCACCACATCAAACACTTCTGGTAATGTTTTTTTGCTTTACTCTATGGAGCTTTACCGTTACAATCTACCACTTTGGTCATTAAGGTCTTTTGTATATATCCCCATATGCCGCAAGTGCCACAGTATAGGATAGCTCAATCCTGACATGAGTACATTATATGGCTAGCACAGGCTATGGTTTCTACTAAGACCCATTAGATCCTTCTATTGTGGTATTTAACTATTTCAGTATCTATTACACCGGAGTGTTATTTATATTGGATGGTGGTCCTATGGCAGTTATGTCCCTCTTTTTAGTGGATTCTGCACTTTTTTGTTACTAATTTGGTTATTGTATATTGTATTTTGTTTTGATTTATGTTCAATAAATAATATTTTATTCATAAAGTACCACTTGTTTTTGGGATTTACTACATAGTATAATCACCCAAAAAAATGTTTGGGATGAACTAGACTGAAGATTGTGATCCCGGCCTCTCCCCAACATCAGTGTCTGACCTCACAAATGCTCTTCTGGATAAAAGAGTAAAAATATTGCAGAAATTCTTCTCAGAAGAGTGGAGCTGTTATACTGCATACTGATGTCTATGGATGTAGGATGGGAAGTCAGAAAAGCTATAAGGATAAAGTGGATGTGAAGGGTTCACATATGTCCATTTGTCAATATGGTGTGTAATATTCCTGGGTCATCTTCTAAGACTGGGGTGTAACATTGGGAATTGTTGAGGTATCACTCCCTATTATTTGACAGAAACAGAAAACCGGGTTCCTCTACTTCATCTCCCTACAGATTTATAAGAATCGTTGGCCTAAATAAAGCAGTTTCCCTTTGACTAAACGCCCATTTTTTGTTTTTCAGTACATGGGGTCAAAGATTGCACTCACTGGATTTAGTTAACAAAATCGGTTGTGGCAGAATATTAAAGCAGCAATCAGAGAAGGAGCCATGATCCTCTCACTGCAGAACATACTGGTTCTCCTGCTCAGTACAACCTTTATCTGCAGTCGGGCAGACGACACCTGTCCAGGTATGTGACATTCACATTCTTATAATTCGCTGTCACAAGCCACGAAGAAGCAATGCTATATCTGATGGCTTCAAAATCACATGACCCATGTGAGACAGATACAAGACGTCTTCTACTTCTCCTGTCTTATTTTACCCATATACTGAGATTATAACCCCCTTGCTATATCTAATGACCTACCCTTTGCCACACACTGTATACAATAAGCCTGGGTTTAATATACAAAATATGATCAAGCTGTGACTCTCTACTGTAAAGTATAACCCTCTTGTATCTAGCTGGCATGTACTAAGACCACCATGTAGCCCCTGCTATATATTATGAATCTCTGTGAAGTTGAACCTATGCCCCCCTCCAATTTACTATTTAATCATAATAACATTTAGGACGAGGGTTATAGCTGATAGGAAGGGGCACACGGATTCATAATACATACTATATACAGTGGGTACGGAAAGTATTCAGACCCCTTTACATGTTTCACTCTTTGTTTTATTGCAGCCATTTGGTATTTTCAAAAAAGTTAATTTTTTTTCTCATTAATGAACACTCTGCACCCTATCTTGACTGGAAAAAAAACAGAAATGTAGAAAATGTTGCAAATTTAATAAAAAAGAAAAACTGAAATATCACATGACCATAAGTATTCAGACCCTTTTCTCAGACACTCATATTTAAGTCACATGCTGTCCATTTCCTTGTGATCCTCCTTGAGATGGTCTACTCCTTCATTGGAGGCCAGCTGTGTTTAATTAAACTGATAGGACTTGATTTGGAAACAGACACACCTGTCTATATAAGACCTCACAGCTCACAGTGCATGTCAGACCAAATGAGAATCATGAAGTCAAAGAAACTGGCCAAGGAGCTCAGAGACAGAATTGTGGCAAGGTGCAGATCTGGCCAAGGTTACAACAGAATTTCTGCAGTACTGAAGGTTCCTAAGAGCACAGTGGCCTACATAATCCTTAAATGGAAGAAGTTTGGGACCACCGGAAGTCTTCCTAGACCTGGCCTCCAGCCAAACTGAGCAATCGTAAAAGAAGAGCCTTATTGAGAGAGGTAAAGAAGAACCCCAAGATCACTGTGGCTGAGCTCCAGAGATGCAGTAGGGAGATGGGAGAAAGTTCCACAAAGTCAACTATCACTGCAGCCCTCCACCAGTCGGGCCTTTATGGCAGAGTGGCCAGACGGAAACCTCTCCTCAGTGCAAGACATATGAAAGCCCGCATAGAGTTTGCTAAAAAAAACACATGAAGGACTCCCAGACTATGAGAAATACAGTAAGATTCTCTGGTCTCTTGAGACGAAAATAGATCTTTTTGGTGATAATTGTAAGCAGTATGTGTGGAGAAAACCAGGCACTGCTCATCACCTGCCCAATACAATCCCAACAGTGAAACACGGTGGTGGCAGCATCATGCTATGGGGGTGTTTTTCTGCTGCAGGGTCAGGACAACTGGTTGTCATTGAAAGAAACATGAATGCGGCCAAGTACAGAGATATCCTGGATTACAACCTCTTCCAGAGTGCTCTGGACCTCAGACTTGGCCGAAGGTTCACCTTCCAACAAGACAATGACCCTAAGCACACAGCTAAAATAACAAAGGAGTGGCTTCACAACAACTCTGTGACCATTCTTGACTGGCCCAGCCAGAGCCCTGACCTAAACCCAACTGAGAATCTCTGGAGAGACCTGAAAATGGCTGTCCACCAACGTTCACCATCCAACCTGACGGAACTGGAGAGGATCTGCAAGGAAGAATGGCAGAGGATCCCCAAATCCAGGGGTGAAAAACTTGTTGCATCATTCCCAAGAAGACTTAAGGCTCTACTAGCTCAAAAGGGTGCCTCTACTAAATACTGAGAAAAGGGTGTGAATACTTATGACCATGTGATATTTCAATTTTTCTTTTTAATAAATTTGCAAAAATTACTGTATGTCTGTTTTTTTTTCAGTCAATATGGGGTGCAAAGTGTACATTAATGAGAAAAAAAATGAACTTTTTTGAATTTACCAAATGGTTGCAATGAAACAAAGAGTGAAAAATTTAAAGGGGTCTGAATACTGTAAGAAGGGTACCGGCTGTCGTAATATATAAATGGAGCTAACACAGCAGTCATAGAATGTAGAAGGGGGATACAGTGATTCATGGCATATGGGAAGCGGGACATAGTACAAAAGGAGGGGATACAAAGTCATTACCCCTCTGTGCTACTTCCCCTTGTATACAACCACCCTATGTATGAGTTGTGTACTGCTGGGTGTCCCACCGTCACTTGTCGCTGCCCCTCTCAGTCTATCCTCCTCCCTTACTCAACCAATTCTGGTGCTCACTGATTGGTGCCCTTGTTTGGCTGCCACACATGTGCCCTCCAAAGGTGGTGTTCTTTGGCCATGATGGTGTAATGAGGCGGTAGCCGTGGGCAAGGTACTTGTTTCTTATGCCCTGACACGTTACATGAAAATGGGAGTCTTGGCTGTGTGTGGACTTGTGCAGTGAGGACGCCATGCCCATGCGGACCACATATAACCGATGTTGCTGGTTTGCTAGGACCAGGTGTTGGACAATTCCATGAGGGAGACCACCAGTCAAAAATAAACGTTTTACTGGTCACCTATGTACTGGACATCATTATCTATATATTTCTTTTTAGTGGGATAGTCTTATTTGGACAATCTAGTTTTTTGTTTGAAGGTGCCCCAGTTGACTGGCAGGGATCTTCTTGAACCTGTTGTTCACCTGGTCCCATTTTCAGGTCCTGTTGGGCATCAGAGTTCCCGCCAACAACCATTAAACGGTTTTTAAGCAACTTGTTCCTTCCTCCTTTGCCGCTGCTCCAGCATTATCTACTGTCTATTTCTCCGGTTGTGCTGGATTGGCAGTTGATTTCCTGCCTTGGTTGCATGCTTTGGGTTTTTTCCTGGCTCTCCTTCCTTGTGCTTTTATCCTGATTCTGACTTTTGATCGACCCTGTTCTTGACCTCTGCTTTGTTCCTGGGCATTTCCCCTACCTCAAGCTTTGGGTTGTTCAACTGGTACGAGTCTACCCCTGACTATGCCACTACCTGATCAGTGCTTCAAAAGCCAATTCTTGACTATTATGGGTACAGTGACTTGAAGACAATCCTGCAGCAAAATCAATACTGTGTTTTTGAGGTTGAGCGTAAAGCAACTATGCACCCCTGTTTAGCAAGCGCCAAATAGACTGTTGTCTAGACAATCCACTACTTTTCTGGTAAAAATTAAAAAAAACCCTACTTTTTCTGTAAATCTCCAAAATGTTGTCCCATATTACAATTAAAACTGATACAAAAAAAAACCTTTCTATGTGTCTCGTGAGTTCATTTCCCCTTTACTTTTCCTCACTGTGCTGTGTGTGGCTGTAAGACAACTGACTGCAGCAGAATCCTCTCCCCTTCTTCCCTGTCTCCAGTTAGAACAAAAGATAACCAAGTCACATCCCTGGTATAGACATTACACAAAAGATTTCTATTAAACTGAATTTTTTTAGGATCACGAAGAAAATGCTAACAAACTAACAAACAGCGAGGACAAAAATATTTATGATTTAATATAATAAGCTATTTCATGGTTTAATGCTCTTTTCTTGAGTATTTGGACGTGTTTTTTAATAAATCATACCCTAACAGAAAATGTGACAAGCCCAGCTTTATATCTCCTCACAGGTATTAAATTAATGGGTGTTGGGCAATCAGACAAGCTGGCTGTTCTAGGAGGATACCCAGGGATCCCTGGACCTCCAGGACTGCAGGGACCTCCAGGACCCCAGGGACTTAAAGGTAAATCATGTAAATTATTAAAGCAGTCACATATACACACGTGGTCAAAATTGTTGGTACCCCTCCCTTAATGACAGAAAAACCCACAAATATCGAAGAAATAACTTGAATCTGACAAAAGTAATAATTAATAAACGATCTCTGAAAATGAACAAATGAAAGTCAGACATTGCTTTTCAACCATGCTTCCACAGAATTTAAAAATAAAATAAAATATAAAACTCATTAAATAGGCCTGGACAGAAATGATGTTACCCTTAACTTAATATTTTGTTGCACAACCTTTTGAGGCAATCACTGCAATCAAACGATTCCTGTAACTGTCAATGAGACTTCTGCACCTCTCCACAGGTATTTTGGCCAACTCCTCAAGAGCAAACTGCTCCAGTTGTCTCGTGTTTGAAGGTTGCCTTTTCCACATGGCATGTTTCTGCTCTTTCCAAAGATACTCAATAGGATTTAGGTCAGGGCTCATAGAAGGCCACTTCAGAATAGTCCAATGTTTTCTTCTTTGCCATTCTTGGGTGTTTTTAGCTGTGTGTTTTGGGTCATTATCCTGTTGCAAGACCCATGACCTGCGACTGAGACCAAGCTTTCTGACACTGGGCAGCACATTCTAGAATCCCTTGATAGTCTTGAGATTTCATTGTACCCTGCACAGATTATAGCCACCCTGTGCCAGATGCAGCAAAGCAGCCCCAGAACATAACAGATCCTCCTCCATGTTTCACAGTAGGGACAGTGTTCTTTTCTTGATATGCTTCATTTTTCCATCTGTGAACATAGAGCTGATGTGCCTTGCCTAAAAGTTCCATTTTTGTCTCATCTGTCCATAGGACATTCTCCCAGAAGCTTTGTGGCTTGTCAACATGTAGTTTGGCAATTTCCAGTCTGGCATTTTTATGATTTTCATAGAAACAAAGAACTAAAGAAAGCAGCACTCACCCCAATTCTTCAGATGTGAACAAGTCCTTTAATAGGCATGGCACAATCTTCCAAACTTGGTACAGTACAGGCTACGGCATGAGAGGGAGGCGGTGCGGGAGGGTGCAGTGACGAGACAGACGTCTGTCTGTCTCGTCACTGCACCCTCCCGCACCGCCTCCCTCTCATGCCGTAGCCTGTACTGTACCAAGTTTGGAAGATTGTGCCATGCCTATTAAAGGACTTGTTCACATCTGAAGAATTGGGGTGAGTGCTGCTTTCTTTAGTTCTTTGTTTCTATGTGGATTATCCTATTCTTTAAGCAAGCACCTCCCTACCTTCAGTGGAAGCTTGATCCGTCCAGCCTTCTATTGGGATTTTTCCCCCGCAGCTGCTTCGATTCACAAAAGCTCCTTCAGTGCCGATCAGCTGTGTTTTTTCTTCGCCTCAGCATTTTTATGATTTTTTTTCAACAATGGTGTCCTACTTTGTCGTCTCCCATGAAGTCCACCTTGGCTCATACAGTGACGAATGGTGCGATCCGACACTGATGTTCCTTGAGCTTGAAGTTCACCTTTAATCTGTTTAGCAGTTTTTCTGGGCTCTTTTGTTACCATTCGTAATATCCGTCTCTTTGATTAGTCATCAATTTTCCTCCTGCAGCCACGTCCAGGGAGGTTGACTACAGTCCCATGGATCTTAAATTTCTGAATAATATGTGCAACTATAGTCACAGGAACATCAAGCTGCCTAGAGATGGTCTTATAACTTTTACCTTTAACATGTTTGTCTATAAGTTTATTTCTAATCTCCTGAGACAACTCTTTCCTTCGCTTCCTCTGGTCCATGTTGAGTGTGATACCCACCATGTCTCCACACAGCACAGTGAGTATCTGTAGTCCTATATACAGGCCACTCACTTATTCCAATATTGTAGACACCTGTGATTTTACTTAGTGGATTTAACATGTTCCCTTTGTCACATTATTTTCAGGGGTACCATCATTTCTGTCCAGACCTATTTCATGAGGTTTTTTTTTACTTTGTGGAAGCATGGTTGAAAAGCAATGTCTGACTTTCATTTGTTCATTTTCATAGATCTTTTATTTATTATTACTTTTGTCAGATTCAAGATATTCCTGTGACCATTGTGGGTTTTTCTGTCATTAAACGAGGGGTACTAACAATTTTGACCACGTGTGTAAATACAAGCAGCCTATTCTGTAATGTTTGTATGTATACCTCATCTATATAGCCACAGGATAGGTGACAACTATTAGATCATGGGGTCCGACCAGTCTGACACCCATCAAACATAACACCCAGACAGCGCACCTGCTGCCGGGGTGTTATTATGGTGCCACCCATGGAGAGGGAAAAGTCAGGTTTAGGGAGGTTAGTAGACGGCGGGAGTAGAACAAGTTTTGAAAGGTTGAGTTTCAGATAGAGAGTGATCATAGACTTAGACACTACAGACATTTAAATATTGGATTATGTATTTCTTCTTACTTAAGGTGACCAAGGACCTCCAGGGAAAACAGGAGACAAGGGACTAACCGGAGCAAAAGGTAAGATCACGTCATGGAAACATCTAATCAATGTTTTTTTAATGTTGAGTTTTCTGTTATATGTATTTACATTTTTGTGAATATTCCAATACTGGGATGGTTCAGAGCCTGCTACTGGTTACAACAACCTTTTCTTTTCCATTTGGTCAAACGTTCATGTTTATTTCCCATTGGGAAGATGGAGCAAAGGTTTGAGTTTGGTGAACTCAGCAGACCCCAATGCACAACATAACCAGATGATCGATCAGACAACGTTTATCTCATGCGTACAGTCCACTTTCCACTCAGATGTTGGGTCACATCCACATGTCTGACTGCAGAGAGTGGCTACATTGTTGTCTGTTTCCAATGGCAACCAGAATAATTTTGAAAGATCAGACTATGAGTGGAGGAAAATAAATTAAATAAAATCTACAAAAGTTAAAATATTACAAGTGGACATATACAGTACTTGTGATAGGTAACTTATATTCACTACTTATATTTGTTCAGACCAAGAGTATTGGTCTGATGGTGGCTTCCTTTATCCATTTAAAGACTACAAAACGATATGTGAAATCATGTCGTTACTGTTAACTATATTTTCACTGTTTCTTTGAATATAGGTGATAACGGAGCTTCTGGGGAAAGGGGAAAACAGGGACCCCCTGGACAAAAAGGTAATGTCGGGTGTGGGGAAAATTTGCAGCACCCTTTGTCATATGCATTTGCAAGGGCAGGTGAGAGATTAGAAAAAAAGCATGCTTTCCTTCTGGACACAATGGTGCTTATCTATCAAATATTTCTAATTCTTAAATCATGTAAAATTAGAATAGTAGTAGATGCTCTTAAAATGCGCTGGATGTATCCCAGTGGTTCATGCTGTTTGATATATCTGATTTTAAGACTGCCTACTCTAACTTTGCATAACCTAATAGTTGGTTTACTTCATGCCTTTAATATGTGCCACAATTTTGACACATTATCTAACTCCTTTCCTGACATTTCTGTGAGGCCCACCTCTTAGTTGGACAAGATGTAAACAGTGACTTTTTTTGGCAAAAATTGTACCAGGATTTTGGCAAATTTAGCCAGATAAATATGCTCAATGTTACTTTTGTTGATGAACATGTCAGGAATTCATATGGTGGGAGTCAGACTCCCTCAACTTCCTCCAACATATCTCTCTAAACTGCTTTCCTATTACTACCTCACACTAAGTTACTGCTGCCCCACTCTACTTTTACTGTTAACCTCCACCCGTCATGGCCGATCTGGTGCTTTACCCCGATGGCCCTTTCCATCTGATACTGGAGCACCCCCATGGGGCCGTGGGGTACTCGGTACCGGGTCCTTCGGTTCACAGGGGGATGTCACGGTGGCTGACCCGGTCAGTGGCCCTGGGACGTCTGTGTAAAAGGGAAAAGTCTTTAAAGGGATAAAGTTTGTGTTCGTGACGCCACCTGTGGTATTCGGTCAGGGTGACCGACGCCGCTTTAAGGGGTCCGCTGGGGCTTCCCGGTGTGTATTGATGGTGGATGGTGAAAGGCGTCGAGAAGAACGAGGACACAGGGTTGCAGTCTCTTTACCTTTACTGAAGACTTCAGCATCCACAGTCCAGGGCACCAGATCACAGGGCAGGCAGAGTCCAGCCGGTTTGGAGGCAAGTCCAGAGTCCCCTTGTCCAGGTGGAAATCAGTAGTCTTCCCTTGCGCTGCAGTGTTGTAGTTCCTTACTGCCTAAGGTTTCACATAAGGTCCTCACAGATGTAATATCTTTTTCTCTGTCCCCCATATAGGATAGGACAAACCCGTATGACTGGTGGCTTGAGGCTGTTTATAGGGACTCTAGCATGCCCCGGCCTCTGAGAGTTGCCACTGTGCCTCCTGAGTTTAGGTGCGGACAGGTAACCTGCAATTAGCTGTCCTGCCGGTCTCTGAAGTAAAGCATAAAGGTCCTTACTCCCTCGGTGTGCCGGCTACAGGGATTCTGCGCCTCAGAAGGAGGCATCCTGTGCAGGGCTGGTCCCCTTCTGGTATCCTCTCCTTTGCTACGACTTCCTTTACGCTCTCTGCAATCTGTTTGGCTTTCTATCCGTCTGTTCCCTAGGAGCTGCAGCACTTTAGGCTACACGGCTCCTATGCTTCCTTTTCCTCAGTCTTCCTGACAGGAACTGAACCCTTTCCCTCCAAATCAGGATGTTCTTATAGGGGAGTTCACCTTAAACAGGCTTAGAGTTCCCCCTCTCGTCTGGAGTGTGAACATGTTGCATGCATTGTGTCACCTGACAAAGAGTTCTCCTTCATTGCCTCCAAACGTAGCATCACTCTCCCCGGGAGGAAAGCAATACCACTGCGATGACCAGGACCCTGGGGCGCCGCAATTCCTTCTGAGAATGTCCACCCCCAGTTATGAATCCAGTGCTCTGGTCACACATGCTCAGTAGCTCAGTCCCACCACTCAGATCCTGGTTTACATACCCAATGCGGATGACTGACATTTAGATGGATCTGGGTATCATCTACTTTTATTCTGCCCTTGTCTTGTGTCTACTGACATTTATGTATTACATTATGTATTTTTTATTAATAAAGGTGACCTGGGAATTTCAGGCAAAACAGGAGACGGAGGACTAACCGGAGAGAAAGGTAGGATCAGGTCATATAAACATCTAATACAGGGGGTGTATGAGGTTAGGAAAATATAGCTACTGTCTTCTAGACGTAGTGTCACTGTTCTCCATTGTACATGTGTGGTAATCATACGATGGGGTTGAGGTGTAATACCAGGCACAGCCTACAGTATTACATGTTTGCTATGGTGCCATCTGGTGTTTGATTTCTTCTGAGAACATCCACCCTATGTGTCTGGTACTGGTGGTCACACATGCTCTGTAGCTCAGTCCCATCGCTCACATTTGTGTGTACGTGTGCGCTGGAAGGATTCCTGCTATTCTACAGGCCTGCCACTAAGAATCATTACACTAGAATTAATTTTATCTTGTCAGAATGTATAAATTCTACAAAGCCCCCAGTGAAGACAATTTGTAGATGCTCTGTCCAATTCAATGTATTCTTGACCTTTATTGGTCAATTAAAACCCATGTGGATGACTGGCCTGTAGATGGATCTCAGTATCACCTACTTACATTCAGCTTCTATGGATGGTATCACAATTCTTTATAGACACTTAGTTTATTCTGTATTTTTTGTTAATTAAGGTGACCAGGGATCTCAAGGAAAAGTGGGAAGCAAAGGACCAAAAGGGGGGAAAGGTAAGATCAGGACATGTAGATTTCAAATATGGGTGATGTAGGAATGTAGGAAAACCTGGCTACCTTGTTCTAGACTCTGTCTCAGTGTTGCCTTGCAATACCTTCTTCATTAGCATTTTGTCCCATATACCCTGCCCCCAAAAATGAGCATCTTGGCATGGGTTGGTGGACATCGTCGGTAAAGCATCTTGGGCTTTTCAAATAACATCCTACTAAAGAGGAGCGAATCTGTCTAACAAATCAAATTCATTATGAATTATCCAAAAATGTCAGCATCTTGGAAATCTGAAATTTTCGAGATTCCACTCACAAGAATTCAGCAAAATAACAGCCAGCCGCCATTTTGCTGCATAATTTTGAGGGCCAAGAAGAGGATAAAGAATTATAAGCATTATATACTCACCTGTCCAATGGCCTACCCTTATCTGACCTCTGCTGCTTTGTCTCTGCATCTTTCCTTGATCCTTTCTTTTCCAGGATTGGCCTCTGTTATGAAAGGTAATTCAGTACCACAATGGACATAGAGGTCAGCGCACATACAGTGATCTGGCAATAACCCAAAAAACAAGAACGAGCTCTGAGATGTGGGAACTCTGTTGACCGCAATCCCTAATCCTCTCCAACCACACTAAAGGCAGCCGTGGATTGCGCCTAACGCTCCCTATGCAACTCGGCACGGCCTGAGAAACTAGCTAGCCTGAAGATAGAAAATAAGCCTACCTTGCCTCAGAGAAATACCCCAAAGGAAAAGGCAGCCCCCACATATAATGACTGTGAGTTAAGATGAAAAGACAAACGTAGAGATGAAATAGATTTAGCAACGTGAGGCCCAACTTTCTGAACAGAGCGAGGATAGGAAAGGTAACTTTGCGGTCAACACAAAACCCTACAAAAACCACGCAAAGGGGGCAAAAAGACCCTCCGTACCGAACTAACAGCACGGAGGTACACCCTCTGCGTCCCAGAGCTTCCAGCAAGCAGAAAAAAACAAATTAACAAGCTGGACAGAAAAAAACAGCAAACAAATAGCAAAGAAGAACTTAGCTACGCAGAGCAGCAGGCCACAGGAACGATCCAGGAGGAAACAGGTCCAATACTAGAACATTGACTGGAGGCCAGGATCAAAGCACTAGGTGGAGTTAAATAGAGCAGCACCTAACGACTTCACCACCTTCACCTGAGGAAGGAAACTCAGAAGCCGCAGTACCACTTTCCTCCACCAACGGAAGCTCACAGAGAGAACCAGCCGAAGTACCACTTGTGACCACAGGATGGAGCTCTGCCACAGAATTCACAACAGTACCCCCCCTTGAGGAGGGGTCACCGAACCCTCACCATATCTCCCAGGACGACCAGGATGAGCCATATGAAAGGCACGAACAAGATCGGGAGCATGGACATCAGAGGCAAAGACCCAGGAATTATCTTCCTGAGCATAACCCTTCCACTTAACCAGATAATGGAGTTTCCGCCTTGAAACACGAGAATCCAAAATCTTCTCCACAATATACTCCAACTCCCCCTCCACCAAAACCGGGGCAGGAGGATCAACAGATGGAACCATAGGTGCCACGTATCTCCGCAACAATGACCTATGGAATACGTTATGTATGGAAAAAGAATCTGGAAGGGTCAGACGAAAAGACACAGGATTAAGAACCTCAGAAATCCTATACGGACCAATAAAACGAGGTTTAAACTTAGGAGAGGAAACCTTCATAGGAATATGAAGAGAAGATAACCAAACCAAGTCCCCAACCCGAAGTCGGGGACCCACACAGCGTCTGCGATTAGCAAAACGTTGCGCCTTCTCCTGGGACAAAGTCAAATTGTCCACTACATGAGTCCAAATCTGCTGCAACCTGTCCACCACAGTATCCACACCAGGACAGTCCGAAGACTCAACCTGCCCTGAAGAGAAACGAGGATGGAACCCAGAGTTGCAGAAAAACGGTGAAACCAAGGTAGCCGAGCTGGCCCGATTATTAAGGGCGAACTCAGCCAAAGGCAAAAAGGACACCCAGTCATCCTGATCAGCAGAAACAAAGCATCTCAGATATGTTTCCAAGGTCTGATTGGTTCGTTCGGTCTGGCCATTAGTCTGAGGATGGAAAGCCGAGGAAAAAGACAAGTCAATGCCCATCCTACCACAAAAGGCTCGCCAAAACCTCGAAACAAACTGGGAACCTCTGTCAGAAACGATATTCTCTGGAATGCCATGTAAACGAACCACATGCTGGAAAAACAATGGCACCAAATCAGAGGAGGAAGGCAATTTAGACAAGGGTACCAAATGGACCATCTTAGAGAAGCGATCACAGACCACCCAAATGACTGACATCTTTTGAGAGACGGGAAGATCTGAAATAAAATCCATAGAGATATGTGTCCAAGGCCTCTTCGGGACCGGCAACGGCAAAAGCAACCCACTGGCACGAGAACAGCAGGGCTTAGCCCGAGCACAAATCCCACAGGACTGCACAAAAGTACGCACATCCCGCGACAGAGATGGCCACCAAAAGGATCTAGCCACTAACTCTCTGGTACCAAAGATTCCAGGATGACCAGCCAACACCGAACAATGAACCTCAGAGATAACTTTATTCGTCCACCTATCAGGGACAAACAGTTTCTCCGTTGGGCAACGATCAGGTTTATTAGCCTGAAATTTTTGCAGCACCCGCCGCAAATCAGGGGAGATGGCAGACACAATTACTCCCTCTTTGAGGATACCCGCCGGCTCAGATACACCCGGAAAGTCGGGCACAAAACTCCTAGACAGAGCATCCGCCTTCACATTTTTAGAGCCCGGAAGGTATGAAATCACAAAGTCAAAACGGGCAAAAAACAACGACCAACGAGCTTGTCTAGGATTCAACCGCTTGGCGGACTCGAGATAAGTCAAGTTCTTATGATCAGTCAAGACCACCACGCGATGCTTAGCTCCTTCAAGCCAATGACGCCACTCCTCGAATGCCCACTTCATGGCCAGCAACTCTCGATTGCCCACATCATAATTTCGCTCAGCAGGCGAAAACTTCCTGGAAAAGAAGGCGCATGGTTTCATCACCGAGCAATCAGAACTTCTCTGCGACAAAACAGCCCCTGCTCCAATCTCAGAAGCATCAACCTCGACCTGGAACGGAAGCGAAACATCTGGTTGACACAACACAGGGGCAGAAGAAAAACGACGCTTCAACTCTTGAAAAGCTTCCACCGCAGCAGAAGACCAATTGACCAAATCAGCACCTTTCTTGGTCAAATCGGTCAATGGTTTAGCAATACTAGAAAAATTGCAGATGAAGTGATGATAAAAATTAGCAAAGCCCAGGAACTTTTGCAGACTTTTCAGAGATGTCGGCTGAGTCCAATTATGGATGGCTTGGACCTTAACAGGGTCCATCTCGATAGTAGAAGGGGAAAAGATGAACCCCAAAAATGAAACCTTCTGAACACCAAAGAGACACTTTGATCCCTTCACAAACAAAGAATTAGCACGCAGGACCTGAAACACCGTTCTGACCTGCTTCACGTGAGACTACCAATCATCCGAGAAGATCAAAATGTCATCCAAGTACACAATCAGAAATTTATCCAGGTACTCTCGGAAGATGTCATGCATAAAGGACTGAAACACTGATGGAGCATTGGCAAGTCCGAATGGCATTACTAGATACTCAAAATGGCCCTCGGGCGTATTAAATGCAGTTTTCCACTCATCGCCTCGCTTAATACGCACAAGATTATACGCACCACGAAGATCTATCTTGGTGAACCAACTAGCCCCCTTAATCCGAGCAAACAAATCAGATAACAATGGCAAGGGGTACTGAAATTTAACCGTGATCTTATTTAGAAGGCGGTAATCTATACAAGGTCTCAGTGAACCATCCTTCTTGGCTACAAAAAAGAACCCTGCTCCTAATGGCGACGATGACGGGCGAATATGCCCCTTCTCCAAAGACTCCTTCACATAACTCCGCATAGCGGCGTGCTCAGGCACAGATAAATTAAACAGTCGACCTTTTGGGAATTTACTACCAGGAATCAAATCGATAGCACAATCACAATCCCTATGCGGAGGTAGGGTATCGGACTTGGGCTCATCAAATAAATCCCGGTAATCAGACAAGAACTCAGGAACCTCAGAAGGGGTGGATGACAAAATAGTCAGAAATGGGACATCACCATGTACCCCCTGACAACCCCAGCTGGACACAGACATGGATTTCCAATCTAATACTGGATTATGGACTTGTAGCCATGGCAACCCCAACACGACCACATCATGCAGATTATGCAACACCAGAAAGCGAATAACCTCCTGATGTGCAGGAGCCATGCACATGGTCAGCTGGGTCCAGTACTGAGGCTTATTCTTGGCCAAAGGCGTAGCATCAATTCCTCTCAATGGAATAGGACACTGCAAGGGCTCCAAGAAAAACCCACAACGCCTAGCATACTCCAAGTCCATCAAATTCAGAGCAGCGCCTGAGTCCACAAATGCCATGACAGAATACGATGACAAAGAGCAGATCAAGGTAACAGACAGAAGAAATTTTGACTGTACCGTACCAATGGTGGCAGACCTAGCGAACCGCTTAGTGCGCTTAGGACAATCAGAGATAGCATGAGTGGAATCACCACAGTAGAAACACAGCCCATTCAGACGTCTGTGTTCTTGCCGTTCAACTCTGGTCAAAGTCCTATCGCACTGCATAGGCTCAGGTTTAAGCTCAGGTAATACCGCCAAATTGTGCACAGATTTACGCTCGCGCAAGCGTCGACCGATCTGAATGGCCAAAGACATAGACTCATTCAGACCAGCAGGCATAGGAAATCCCACCATGACATCCTTAAGGGCTTCAGAGAGACCTTTTCTGAAAATAGCTGCGAGCGCACCTTCATTCCACTGAGTGAGTACGGACCACTTTCTAAATTTCTGACAATATACCTCTATTTCATCCTGACCCTGACACAGAGCCAGCAAATTCTTCTCTGCCTGATCCACAGAATTAGGCTCATCGTACAGCAATCCGAGCGCCAGGAAAAATGCATCGATATTACTTAATGCAGGATCTCCTGACGCAAGAGAAAATGCCCAGTCCTGAGGGTCGCCACGCAAAAAAGAAATAACGATCCTAACTTGTTGAACTGGGTCACCAGAGGAGCGAGGTTTCAAAGCCAGAAATAGTTTACAATTATTTTTGAAACTCAGAAATTTAGTTCTATCTCCAAAAAACAAATCAGGAATAGGAATTCTCGGTTCTAACATAGAATTCTGAACCACAAAGTCTTGAATACTTTGTACTCTTGCCGTGAGCTGATCCACACATGAAGACAGACCTTTAATGTCCATTGCTACACCTGTGTCCTGAACCACCCAAATGTCTAGGGGAAAAAAAGGCAAAACACAGTGCAAAGAAAAAAAAATGGTCTCAGAACTTCTTTTTTCCCTCTATTGGAAATCATTAGTACTTTTGGCCTCCAGTACTGTTATGAAAGGTAATTCAGTACCACAATGGACATAGAGGTCAGCGCACATACAGTGACCTGGCAATAACCTAAAAAACAAGAACGAGCTCTGAGACGTGGGAACTCTGTTGACCGCAATCCCTAATCCTCTCCAACCACACTAAAGGCAGCCGTGGATTGCGCCTAACGCTCCCTATGCAACTCGGCACGGCCTGAGAAACTAGCTAGCCTGAAGATAGAAAATAAGCCTACCTTGCCTCAGAGAAATACCCCAAAGGAAAAGGCAGCCCCCACATATAATGACTGTGAGTTAAGATGAAAAGACAAACGTAGAGATGAAATAGATTTAGCAAAGTGAGGCCCAACTTTCTGAACAGAGCGAGGATAGGAAAGGTAACTTTGCGGTCAACACAAAACCCTACAAAAACCATGCAAAGGGGGCAAAAAGACCCTCCGTACCGAACTAACGGCACGGAGGTACACCCTCTGCGTCCCAGAGCTTCCAGCAAGCAGAAAAAAACAAATTGACAAGCTGGACAGAAAAAAACAGCAAACAAATAGCAAAGAAGAACTTAGCTACGCAGAGCAGCAGGCCACAGGAACGATCCAGGAGGAAACAGGTCCAATACTAGAACATTGACTGGAGGCCAGGATCAAAGCACTAGGTGGAGTTAAATAGAGCAGCACCTAATGACTTCACCACCTTCACCTGAGGAAGGAAACTCAGAAGCCGCAGTACCACTTTCCTCCACCAATGGAAGCTCACAGAGAGAACCAGCCGAAGTACCACTTGTGACCACAGGAGGGAGCTCTGCCACAGAATTCACAACAGGCCTCATGGTCATGTGGCTAGTGACGTACAACAATGAGATCAATGATGTATGTCAGCCCCCACATGACCACAGGAACAGAGAAGAGGAAAGGAGAAGAGGAAGGGGACACAAGAAAGGAGAACTGTAAGGGAGCACAGGAAAGGAGACCAGGAAGGGAGCATAGATAAGAAGAACAGGAACTGACCATAGGAAAAAGCATCAAACATGAGACTAGGAAAGGAGAACAGGAACTGATCACAGGAAAAGAGCACAGGACTAGAAACCTGGAAGAAAGAACAGAAAGTGAACACAGTAAGGGAGACCAGGAAGAGAGCACAGGAAATGAACACAGGAAAAGAGACCAGGAAGGGCACACAAGAAAGGAGACCAGGAAGGGAGCACAGAAAGTGAACATAGAGAAAGAGACCAGGATTGGAGCACAGGAAGTGAACACAGGAAAGGAGACCTACAAGGAGGCACAGGAAGTGAACACAGGAAATGAAAGCCAGAAAGCGAGCATAAGAAAAGAGAGCAAGAAAGGAGTACATTAAAAAACAAAGTAAATGAGTACAGGAAAAGAGAACAGAAAAACAGCACAGAAACAGAGCACAAGAATGGAGCGTAAGAATGGAACACAAGAAGGGTGACAGGACAGGAGCACAGGAAGAGAGCCAAAAAGTGAAAACAGTAAGGGAGCACAGGAAAGCATAACAGGAAGGGAGCACAAGAGTAGAACATAGGAAGCAGCGCAGGAAGAAGAGCAGAAAAGGAGCACTGGAAGGAAGCACTGAAAATGAGAACAGATTCAAAGAGCAGGATGGGAGAACTGGGGAGCATTGACAGCACAAAGATAGGTGAATGTATAACGTTTATTATTTCTTAACTCCTTCTCCCTGTGTATTATGCTTAGGGGTCGGGAGAGACTTCAGAACACATTTTTTGGTGCAATTTTTAATTCGGGCTGGTTTTATTGAGACCAAATCTAATCTACTTGCCGAAGTGAGCAAATCTGTCAGAAATACATTTTCGGGTGATTTGTTCATCTCTACATCCTAGTATCTCATCCTATTTTATCTGCATGGTATGTCCATTGTTTTTACATTGTATTATATTTTTTACGCCTCTGGTATAATGTGTCTGCCATCTGTTGGCTTTTAGTTTATAACTACTAAATACAAAATATAGCAGTAGTACATTATATATTTTTAATTAAATAAGGCAACCCGGGACCTCATGGAAAAACAGGAGACAGAGGACTACCCGGCCAGAAAGGTAAGATAACATCATGTAGACTTCTAATACAGGGGTTGTGTAAGTTTAGGAAAACATAGCTACTTTCTCCTAGACACAGCGCCACTCTTCCCCATGCCTGACTGAGCTGCAATATCAGACACAGCCTATACTGTTACATACTTGTTAAGGCGCCACCTGGTGTTGGTTTGATTCCTTCTGAGAACATTCCCCTCATGTGTCTAGTGCAGGTGATCGCACATGCTCAATAGCTCTTGATGAGGATCAAAATTATCAAACAATTGCACTATCTAAAAGATAACCTTTATTAAATATATTAAAATTCAATAATAATATGGCAATAAAAATAACCATCAGCCCGAGTAGGCTCCTAAGAAATAGTTGTAAGTGGACAATTTATAGGGTAGGAAATAATTACAAAACTCATTCTGCTATCATATCCCTAAGAGAACCCTGCCTTACTGCAGAGGTTGGCACTCTGATAACGCAACTGGCACCCTCGCTCAACGAAGATTGGCCCTTATGTACCATAATAAGCATTATAAGACAATTAACTGCCACCAATAACCTTATGTACCACAATATAGGCAATGTAAGGTAACCAACAACAGACATAATCCAAAAGGTCTCTCCAATGGGTGAAAACAGAACATCTGATAATAGGGAATGTCCCGTGGTGATCTGATTAGCTATTCACCAGTATGGCTTCTGACAGGTCACTGATCCCTCACTGACCTGCCCCCTGTTTGACATAATGAATATATATATATATATATATATATATATATATATTGAAAAAAAATCCCCTTCTGCAAGCAGGTGCTGGCAATGGTGCCAGCGCTGCAGCACGATTGTATCTATAATGTGTATTTAATTCTTTTCTTTGATGGTATACATAAATTCATTATAAAAAAAAATCAGTTTGAAAATGGCACTGGCATTCTCTTGCTACAGAAAAAATAAATGGCCTCCTCCTAGATGGAGTCGTTGGCGCCTGCGCAGTAAGAGCTATCGGATCACCAATAGCTGCTACTGTGCAGGCGCGGCCGGTGCTATTTTCAAACTGATTTTTTTTAAATGAATTTATTGATATCAAAGAGAAGAATTAAATACACATTATAGACGTGATCATGCTGCAGCGCAGGCGCCGCCACCTGCCTGCAGAAAGGGCTTTTTTTGTTTTTTTCAATACATACAATAATCATTGACCTGTCAGAAGCCACGCAGATGAATAGCTAATTAGAGCACCACATGAAGCCACACCCACAAACTCGCCTACAGCCCCACCCAAAGTCCCGCCCCAAAGCACGAGAACCTCATTAACTCAAAACTGAAAATAATGATTAAACAACAACCACACGACGGATTTCATCACCAGGTATCATTGTAGTCAGTATAACGGTGACGACCTGACACTGCCTGTAGGTCACTGAGCACAGCACAATCCTGCTGACAAGTTCCCTTTAAAGCCGCTTGCATTACAACACTGTGTTTCATTAGGTTTGCGCACATGGAGGTTATCGGTATGCAGGCGTGTTCCAAAAGACTCCAAAGACATACTAATAGGGAATTTACGCCATAAAAACAGAAGAGAACATTTCCATCGTACTCACATTTTCGGAAACCCCTGTCTTTATTTTCCAGAGGGCCATTATAATGTTGCTCACCGACCAGAAATATCCAGTGCAACAAAGAGATGGACAAGCACATCTGATAATAAAAAATCTTCAAGCTTTATTCCAAATACATATCTTTAAAAAGCCATAGAAGGATGATGTGCAGGAACTGCTCTGACACGCTGACACAGAGCAAGAATACTGAGGTGTTATAACCACACAAAAAACACCAAACCTCATCTTGTCATGTGCTAACTAATTAATCAAATCTTGTAGCAAATTATGAGGGAGCACTCCCCATAGTCAGAGTAGGAAGAGATGAGAGAAAAACCACATAGATAACATATACACCGATGACGTGTATCAACAGCTACCAAACATAGAGCATTACTATAATATGGTAAAGACAACTATATATATACAGAATATAAAGAAATGGCATATTCATAATTGTTGTAAACTGCGTTCAGTATATATATATTGTGTCATTTCTGTAGTTCTGTAGCATTTCGGGTAACCTATAAAGAAAATAGAAAATACCACCATATTGTGATGGGTAAATAAGATTAAACTAATTACCCGTTAGGGTCAATGAGTATAGCGCAGGTATCTTTATCAGGGGTAAAAACCAAAGGTCTTAATGACCACATGACGTCAATCAGAACAGAAAACAAGGGACCACCTAGAATCGATGAAGCAGCCAAAGTAAAGTTGATCGTTTAAACCATGAGGGGCAATCATGCTCATACAATGCATCCATTTCACCTCTTTCTGCTAATTATAATCCCAGTTGCCCTCCTGTGTGATGGTGTGATCTCCTCAATGGCACGGACGCTAAAACAATTCAAATTCCCACTATGTACTTCTCTGACGTGAAATGGAGGCCTCTCTAGCATGTCTGATATCACCCAGATGTCCACTATTCTTTTTCTAAACTCTCTCTTCGACTTTCCAATATTATCTATTGGGCATGAACACTTAATCGGGTCGATCACCCCTTGGGATACCTCATTAATCAGGTAGATCACCCCATGGGCTACCTCATTATTCAGGTAGACCACCCCTTGGGCTACCTCATCAATCAGGTAGATCACCCCATGGGCTACCTCATCAATCAGGTAGATCACCCCATGGGCTACCTCATCAATCAGGTAGATAACCCCATGGGATACCTCATTATTCAGGTAGACCACCCCTTGGGCTACCTCATTAATTAGGTAGACCACCTCTTGAGCTACCTTATCAATCAGGTAGACCACCCCTTGGGCTACCTTATCAATCAGGTAGATCACCCCTTGGGCTACCTTATCAATAAGGTAGATCACCCCTTGGGCTATCTCATTATTCAGGTAGACCACCCCTTGGGCTACCTCATCAATCAGGTAGATCACCCCATGGGCTACCTCATCAATCAGGTAGATCACCCCATGGGATACCTCATTATTGAGGTAGACCACCCCTTGGGATACCTCATTAATTAGGTAGACCACCCCTTGGGCTACCTCATCAATCAGGTAAATCACCCCTTGGGCTACCTCATTATTCAGGTAGACCACCCCTTGGGTTACCTCATCAATCAGGTAGATCACCCCATGGGATACCTCCTTATTCAGGTAGACTACCCCTTGGGCTACCTCATTAATTAGGTAGACCACCCCTTGGGCTACCTCATCAATCAGGTAGACCACCCCTTGGGCTACCTCATCAATGAGGTTTAACAATGATAAATGTAAGGTTATACACATGGGAAGAAGGAATCAATATCACCATTACACACTGAATGGGAAACCACTGGGTAAATCTGACAGGGAGAAGGACTTGGGGATCCTAGTTAATGATAAACTTACCTGGAGCAGCCAGTGCCAGGCAGCAGCTGCCAAGGCAAACAGGATCATGGGGTGCATTAAAAGAGGTCTGGATACACATGATGAGAGCATTATACTGCCTCTGTACAAATCCCTAGTTAGACCGCACATGGAGTACTGTGTCCAGTTTTGGGCACCGGTGCTCAGGAAGGATATAATGGAACTAGAGAGAGTACAAAGGAGGGCAACAAAATTAATAAAGGGGATGGGAGAACTACAATACCCAGATAGATTAGCGAAATTAGGATTATTTAGTCTAGAAAAAAGACGACTGAGGGGCGATCTAATAACCATGTATAAGTATATAAGGGGACAATACAAATATCTCGCTGAGGATGTTTATACCAAGGAAGGTGACGGGCACAAGGGGGCATTCTTTGCGTCTGGAGGAGAGAAGGTTTTTCCACCAACATAGAAGAGGATTCTTTACTGTTAGGGCAGTGAGAATCTGGAATTGCTTGCCTGAGGAGGTGGTGATGGCGAACTCAGTCGAGGGGTTCAAGAGAGGCCTGGATGTCTTCCTGGAGCAGAACAATATTGTATCATACAATTATTAGGTTCTGTAGAAGGACGTAGATCTGGGGATTTATTATGATGGAATATAGGCTGAACTGGATGGACAAATGTCTTTTTTCGGCCTTACTAACTATGTTACTATGTTACTATGTTACTAATCAGGTAGATCACCCCTTGGGCTACCTCATCAATCAGGTAGATCATCCCTTGGGCTACCTCATCAATCAGGTAGATCACCCCTTGGGCTACCTCATCAATCAGGTAGATCATCCCTTGGGTTACCTCATCAATCAGGTAGATCACCCCTTGGGCTATCTCATTATTCAGCTAGACCACCCTTGGGCTACCTGATCCATCAGGTAGACCACCCTTGGGCTACCTCATCAATCAGGTAGATCACCCCTTGGGCTACCTCATTATTCAGGTAGACCACCCCTTGGGCTACCTCATTAATCAGGTATACCACCCCTTGGGCTACCTCATTAATCAGGTATACCACCCCATGGGCTACCTCATTAATCAGGTATACCACCCCTTTGGTTTTACAATTGGCAGAGTGCATACGTTGATATACTCTTCCAGTTGTTCAACTTTGAAAAGTATCAGCAGCTCGGAAAATGACAGTAGGTGCAGTTGCCACACCTAAATGTACCCACACTTCTATGAACCAACCAGGTTTTGGCTGGTCTAGGAAGAATATACATGCTATGTACTAATAAGTCTCCGATGGATCTACCTTTTCTGTAGGAGACACCAGATGATGGTGATTTTGACCCTCTGGGTGGCCCACTCTATGTTGGTGGTAATTATTGAATTTCAATATATTTAATAAAGTTTATCTTTTAGATGGTGCTTTTTTGTCTCCTTTTGAATATACAGTATGTACCGGCTACACCTTTCTTTGGTTACTCCTAGCAAATATTATCTCTATATTAACTACTTAGAAAGACCAGTGTACAAAGACCAAAAAGACTAATAATAACATTATATGATTGAAATATTACTGCCAGATGCTGAACGCATACATGGTGAGTGACGAGTACCGCCATTCAGTGACCGTATAGTGCTAGATACCAATTCTAAGTAAAGGAGAGACTATCAGCCATAGGGTAGTAGGTATGCGATGTGGGGGTGAAATGTTGCTTACCTGATATAGATTGTCACAATTGCAATTGTGACTCTACTCTCAAGATTGCATCTCACCACCTGTGCACTTGACTCGATCCCATCCAACACCTCGCCACAATCTTCATCCCAACACTAACCCATGTCTTCAACCTATCACTAACAACTGGCGTTCTCCCCTCAAGCTTTAAACATGCCTCAGTCACACCTATCCTCAAAAAGCCCTCTCTTGACCCATCCTCTGTATCTAGCTATCACCCTATATTACTTCTCATCTATGCCTTAAAACTACTGGAACAACACATCCATCTTGAACTGTCCTCCCATCTATCTTCGTGCTCCCTCTTCGACCACTTACAATCAGGCTTCCGGTCACACCACTCCCATTGAAACTGCCCTAACTAAGGTCACCAATGACCTATTAACCGCCAAGAGCAAGCGACACTACTCTATCCTCCTCCTCCTGGACATGTCCTCTGCCTTTGATACAGTGGACCATTCCCTGTTGCTGCGTACCCTATGATCCCTTGGCATCACAGACTTTGCCCTATCCTGGATCTCGTCATACCTAACTGACCAGACACTCAGCTCTTCCACTCACACACCACCTCCTCATCTTGTTGGAGTCCCGCAAGGTTCAGTCCTTGGGCCCCTGCTCTTCTCCATTTACACCTTTGGCCTGGGACAGCTCATAGAATCTCACGGTTTTCAGTATCATCTCTATGCTGATGACACACAGATCTACATCTCTGGACCAGATATCACCACCCTACTAACCAGAATACCTCAATGTCTGTCCACTATTTCATCCTTCTTCTCCGCTAGATTTCTAAAACTTAACATGGACAAAACAGATTTCATCGTCTTTCCCCCATCTCACTCACGCGACCCCCCAAACCTATCCATTGCAGTAAACGGCTGGCCACTTTCCCCAGTCCCACAAGCTCGCTGCGTCGGGGTAATCCTTGACACTGATCTCGCCTTCAAATCACATATCCAAGCCCTTTCCACCTTCTGCCGCCTTCAACTCAAAAATATTTCACAGATCCGTACATTCCTCAACCAAGAATCTGCAAAAACCCTAGTCCATGCCCTCATCATCTCCTGCCTCAACTACTGTAACCTCCTGCTCTGTGGCCTCCCCTCTAACACTCTCGCACCCCTCCAATCTATTCTAAACTCAGCTGCCCGACTAATCCACCTGTCCCCCGCTATTCCCCGGCCTCTCCCCTCTGTCAATCCCTTAACTGGCTCCCCATTACCTAGAGACTCCAGTGCAAAAGCCTAACCATACAAAGCCATCCACAACCTGTCTCCTCCATACATCTGTGACCTCGTCTCCCATTACTTTCCTGCACGTAACCTCCGATCCTCACAAGATCTCCTTCTCTACTCCCCTCTTATCTCCTCTTCCCACAATTGCATACAAGATTTCTCTCGCGCATCACCCTTACTCTGGAACTCTCTACCACAACATATCAGACTCTCGCCTACCATCGAAACCTTCAAAAAGAACCTGAAGACCCACCTCTTCAGACAAGCCTACAACCTGCAGTAACCACCGATCGAACAAACCACTGCGCGATCACCTCTATCCTCACCTACTGTATCCTCACCCATCCCTTGTAGATTGTGAGCCCTTGTGGGCAGGGTCCTCTCTCCTCCTGTACCAGTTGTGACTTGTATTGTTCAAGATTATTGTACTTGTTTTTATTATGTATACCCCTCCTCACATGTAAAGCACCGGGGAATAAATGGCGTTATAATAATAAATAATAATAATTATAAATGCTTTTTAATTGAGTCAGTCATTGCAGTCCGCCAGCAGACAGAAGATCCTCTTCTTCTACACAAAATGCACAATGAAATGGAGGAAAGGTGATAGAGTTACCGCACTGTGGAAGTAGAGGAAGAATCCAGACTCAGGTGTAGTTAAGAAGTAGTTTTATCGCTCATAAGGAGCAATTATTCATAGATAAACTGCATGTAACTGTAACACCCCAGGGTCCTGGTTGTTACAGTGGCATTGCTTTCCTCACGGGGATACTGATGTCACGCTTGGAAGCAAGGGAAGATCTCTTCTAACAGGTAAACACAAACATGCAACATGTTCACACTACAGGCCAGAAGGGGGAGCTCTGAACCCGTTTTTCAGGGGAGCTGCTCTTGATATATATTCTGGCTGGAGGGGAAGTCAGTGAGTAGTCTGTCAGGAGGACAGAGAAGAGAGCAGTCAGACAGTGAGTGTCAGAAGAACTGAAGGGACTGTGCAGCCAGAGTTGCTTCAGCTCCTGGAGAAAGAGAATAAAGAAGGAAAGAATAAATTGTAGAGAGTGTGCAGGAGAACAAAGCACAGGAGAGTGACATCTGGGAAGGATAGCTGTGACTGGGCTACCTCCCTGGTAGAGCGCAGATACTGGTAGCCGGAAGACCGAGAGGTTGTGTCAGACTCTAGGAGGCACAGCAGAAACCAGCAGGACAACTAGACTATGTATTACCTGTCCGCCCTAATATCCAGGAGGCACAGTGTCGCATAGAGCCCGGGTCGTGATAGAGACCCTATAAAAAGGCTCGAGCCACCTGTCATATGGGTTTGTGTCCCACCTTTATGGAGGACAGAGAGGAACTGTGAGGACCTTGCTAGAAGTCATAGGCAGTAAGTGACTACAACACCACCACGCTATGAGGAAGGCTTTCAGCTCCACCTGGTAAAGGGGACTCTGAACTCGTTTCCAAGCCGGCCGGACCCTGCCTGTGCCTGTGATCTGGTGCCCTGGACTGTGGATACCTGAAGTCTCCAGTAAACCAGGTAAAGAAACTGCAAACCAGTGTCCTCGTTCTTTACTGCACCATTCACCATCTTCACCTGCACACCGGGAGCCCTGGGGACCTGCTTCACCTGTGGGAAGTGATACCATCCTAGCTGCGATGACATCACCCCAGAGGACCCCTTTAAGCAGCGTCGGTTCCTACTGTCCGAATACCATAGGTGGCGTCACGAACACAAACTTTATTACAACTCTCTTAAAAGACCTTTCCCTTTTACTTGGGCACCCAGGACCACGGACCGGGTCACCGCCACCATGACATCCTCCTTTAAGTACCGGACCCGGTACCGAGCACCTCACGGCCCTGGCGGGCGACTCATAACAGCAGAAGTTTGTATTGGAAAAAAAGCTAATTCCCAGCCTGAAATACGTAAAAAAAACGTAATTCTTCCTCTCCTGCAGCAGCGCGATCACTCTATCGCCTTTCCTCCATTTCATTGTGCAGATACCAGTTCTACACAGGAATCTTCAGACCATATGAGTGATTACTGCACTCTTGGATCCAGTGACTCCTGGCTGAAGTGTAGGCGTCCTCTGTCCTTTACTTCTCCATTCATCCCAGACCGTCACAACAACTTCTTTTAGCCACAACTTGTTTCAGTATAAATGTTCAGAATTGTTTGGCTCCTAACTTCTGGCATGTGGCCTGGATGCCAAGGGCTAGTAAAGCCACTGAGACCTCCCAATAATAATATGTGCACTGGAAGTGGTTTCTTCTCAACAGCACTGACCATCTAAGGTGGACGTTCTTAAATTGTAGTTCGAAGAACAGCAACGGGCGCCAGTCTGTATCTGCCACATCCACATATACCCAGGCCATGAGACTGCTCCTCTACCGGGAGAGATCTAAATTTGGGTTAGGGGTAATTGTAAATGAAGCCAGAGAAACCAGATGCACTGCCCAATGCTAGTGACTGGAGACACCAATGGCCTATTAATATGCATTGTGGCTTATTGGCTAGTAGATTATCTAGGCATTACGAACTTGTATTTGGCTCCTATCAGGTGGAAGCGGGAATATCACATCTCTACAGATATTTATATATTTTTCATTATTTAGGTGACCAAGGAGCGCCAGGTGGAAAAGGTGACATAGGACTAAGCGGAGAGAAAGGTAAGATTGTGCCATGTAGCCATACAATACATACAATACAGGACCACATACACTTGTCCAGGGGCCATGTCTGGTATTCATATGATGGGACTGAGCAACAGAACCAGACAGTCTGTAGTGTTAAATTCTATGTTATAGCGCCACCTGGTGTTTGTTTAGTTCATTTTGAGAACGTCCACCTTGTGTATCCCGTCCTGGGGGTCACACATGCTCAGTAGGTCAGCCCCATCACTCAGATGTAATGATGCCGGTCTTACAAACAATGCTCAAATTCAATTTGTTAATGACATTTATCGACCAGCTAAGACTCACTGTGAATGGCTGGCATGTAGATGGATCTGGGTATCACCTACTTGTTTTCTGCTCCTATTGGGTGGATACATGAAGTATCACATCTCTCCTGTTCATTGACCACAGATACCAATAAATTATTGTCACAGTCACTTTTATCATCCTTCTTTAGGAAACAGAGGAGAAAAAGCTGCAGAATACCAAGGTAAGAGATGGTTATTACTTAAACTAATTTACCAGGAGAAAGGACATATACATTTCTATGAGTTTCCAACTTCTGGTCTGAGTTGACGACTTTATCTGGATACGACTTAGGCTACTTTCACACTTGCATCGTGCACTCGACGTTGCGGCGCACCGACGCAAGCAGTGAAAGCGCCGCACAACGGAGGCAGCGGATGCATTTTTCGAGCGCATCCACTGCCCCATTGTGAGGTGCGGGGAGGTGGCGGCGGAGTTCCAGCCACGCATGCGCGATTGGAAGTGGCGGACACAGCGCAGCAAAAAACGTTACATGTAACGTTTTTTGCTGCCGGCGGTCCGCCACAACACGACGCAACCGTCGCACGACGGTTGCGACGTGTGTCAATGCGTCGCAATGCGTCGGTAATGTTAGCCTATGGGGAAAAAACGCATCCTGCAGACAACTTTGCAGGATGCTTTTTTTCCACTAAATGACACATTGCGACATATTCAAAACAACGCTAATGTGAAAGTAGCCTTATTCTTTATTTTTTGGAAATAACTCTCCATTGCAGGTCATAATAAAAGCTTCACATTACTTATCCTGTACTGATACTGAGTTACATCCTGTATTATACTCCAGAGCTGCACTCACTATTCTGCTGGTGCAGTCACTGTGTGCAGTCACCTTCTTCTCCACGGTATTCACGGTGGAAAATGAAATGCTAGGTGAAATCCCAAGAAACAATGAAAACCCTATATTAAGGGTAACCAATCTAACCCAAGAAGAGGTGCGAAACCGGCTAAATAAGATTAAAATAGATAAATCTCCGGGTCCGGATGGCATACACCCACGAGTACTAAGAGAACTAAGTAATGTAATAGATAAACCATTATTTCTTATTTTTAGGGACTCTATAGCGACAGGGTCTGTTCCGCAGGATTGGCGCATAGCAAATGTGGTGCCAATATTCAAAAAGGGCTCTAAAAGTGAACCTGGAAATTATAGGCCAGTAAGTCTAACCTCTATTGTTGGTAAAATATTTGAAGGGTTTCTGAGGGATGTTATTCTGGATTATCTCAATGAGAATAACTGTTTAACTCCATATCAGCATGGGTTTATGAGAAATCGCTCCTGTCAAACCAATCTAATCAGTTTTTATGAAGAGGTAAGCTATAGGCTGGACCACGGTGAGTCATTGAACGTGGTATATCTCGATTTTTCCAAAGCATTTGATACCGTGCCGCACAAGAGGTTGGTACACAAAATGAGAATGCTTGGTCTGGGGGAAAATGTGTGTAAATGGGTTAGTAACTGGCTTAGTGATAGAAAGCAGAGGGTGGTTATAAATGGTATAGTCTCTAACTGGGTCGCTGTGACCAGTGGGGTACCGCAGGGGTCAGTATTGGGACCTGTTCTCTTCAACATATTCATTAATGATCTGGTAGAAGGTTTACACAGTAAAATATCGATATTTGCAGATGATACAAAACTATGTAAAGCAGTTAATACAAGAGAAGATGGTATTCTGCTACAGATGGATCTGGATAAGTTGGAAACTTGGGCTGAAAGGTGGCAGATGAGGTTTAACAATGATAAATGTAAGGTTATACACATGGGAAGAAGGAATCAATGTCACCATTACACACTGAATGGGAAACCACTGGGTAAATCTGACAGGGAGAAGGACTTGGGGATCCTAGTTAATGATAAACTTACCTGGAGCAGCCAGTGCCAGGCAGCAGCTGCCAAGGCAAACAGGATCATGGGGTGCATTAAAAGAGGTCTGGATACACATGATGAGAGCATTATACTGCCTCTGTACAAATCCCTAGTTAGACCGCACATGGAGTACTGTGTCCAGTTTTGGTCACCGGTGCTCAGGAAGGATATAATGGAACTAGAGAGAGTACAAAGGAGGGCAACAAAATTAATAAAGGGGATGGGAGAACTACAATACCCAGATAGATTAGCGAAATTAGGATTATTTAGTCTAGAAAAAAGACGACTGAGGGGCGATCTAATAACCATGTATAAGTATATAAGGGGACATTACAAATATCTCGCTGAGGATCTGTTTATACCAAGGAAGGTGACGGGCACAAGGGGGCATTCTTTGCGTCTGGAGGAGAGAAGGTTTTTCCACCAAATAGAAGAGGATTCTTTACTGTTAGGGCAGTGAGAATCTGGAATTGCTTGCCTGAGGAGGTGGTGATGGCGAACTCAGTCGAGGGGTTCAAGAGAGGCCTGGATGTCTTCCTGGAGCAGAACAATATTGTATCATACAATTAGGTTCTGTAGAAGGACGTAGATCTGGGGATTTATTATGATGGAATATAGGCTGAACTGGATGGACAAATGTCTTTTTTCGGCCTTACTAACTATGTTACTATGTTACTATGTTACATACATTACATTACTTATCCTGTGCTGATCCTGAGTTGCATCCTTTATTGTACTCCAGAGCTGCACTCACTATTCTACTGGTGCAGTCACTGTGTACATACATTACATTACTTATCCTGTGCTGATCCTGAGTTACATCCTTTATTGTACTCCAGAGCTGCACTCACTATTCTGCTGGTGCAGTCACTGTGTACATACATTACATTACTTATCCTGTACTGATCCTGAGTTACATCCTTTATTGTACTCCAGAGCTGCACTCACTATTCTGCTGGTGCAGTCACTGTGTACATACATTACTGATCCTGTTCTGATCCTAAGTTACATCCTGTATTATACTCCAGAGCTGCACTCACTATTCTGCTGGTGCAGTCACTGTGTACATACATTACATTACTGATCCTGTTCTGATCCTAAGTTACATCCTGTATTATACTCCAGAGCTGCACTCACTATTCTGCTGGTGCAGTCACTGTGTACATACATTACATTACTGATCCTGTTCTGATCCTAAGTTACATCCTGTATTATACTCCAGAGCTGCACTCACTATTCTGCTGGTGCAGTCACTGTGTACATACATTACATTACTGATCCTGTTCTGATCCTAAGTTACATCCTGTATTATACTGCAGAGCTGCACTCACTATTCTGCTGGTGCAGTCACTGTGTACATACTTTACATTACTGATCCTGAGTTACATTCTGTATTATACTCCAGAGCTGCACTCACTATTCTGCTGGTGGGGTCACTGTGTACATACATTACATTACTGATCCTGAGTTACATCCTGTATTATACCCCAGAGCTGCGCTCACTATTCTGCTGGTGCAGTCACTGTGTACATACATTACTGATCCTGTTCTGATCCTAAGTTACATCCTGTATTATACTCCAGAGCTGCACTCACTATTCTGCTGGTGCAGTCACTGTGTACATACATTACATTACTGATCCTGTTCTGATCCTAAGTTACATCCTGTATTATACTCCAGAGCTGCACTCACTATTCTGCTGGTGCAGTCACTGTGTACATACATTACATTACTGATCCTGTTCTGATCCTAAGTTACATCCTGTATTATACTCCAGAGCTGCACTCACTATTCTGCTGGTGCAGTCACTGTGTACATACATTACATTACTGATCCTGTTCTGATCCTAAGTTACATCCTGTATTATACTGCAGAGCTGCACTCACTATTCTGCTGGTGCAGTCACTGTGTACATACTTTACATTACTGATCCTGAGTTACATTCTGTATTATACTCCAGAGCTGCACTCACTATTCTGCTGGTGGGGTCACTGTGTACATACATTACATTACTGATCCTGAGTTACATCCTGTATTATACCCCAGAGCTGCGCTCACTATTCTGCTGGTGCAGTCACTGTGTACATACATTAGATTACTGATCCTGTTCTGATCCTAAGTTACATCCTGTATTATACTGCAGAGCTGCACTCACTATTCTGCTGGTGCAGTCACTGTGTACATACATTACTGATCCTGTACTGATCCTGAGTTACATCCTGTATTATACCCCAGAGCTGCACTCACTATTCTGCTGGTGCAGTCACTGTGTACATACACTACATTACTGATCCTGAGTTACATCCTGTATTATACTCCAGAGCTGCACTCACTATTCTGCTGGTGCAGTTGCATTACTGATGCTTGTCCATTTGATATTCTCCTTAATATTTTGAGACAACATAAAAATAAAAAACGTAAATGTGTCCATCTATTTTATAGGTGCAAAGAACTGTAAGGAGCTGAGGGAGCGAGGTGTTGTTTTCAGCGGCTGGTACACAATATACCCAGATGACATGCAGCCCTTGATGGTGCTGTGTGACATGGTCACGGATGGAGGAGGTTGGATAGTAAGTTTACGATGAGTATTACACTGTCAGTCATGTTCTCGATTCCTATCTGTCAAATACTGTGGCTCTGTGGTCATTTTCAGATCAGCAGCTGTAGAAATGTCAAAATAATCAGATTATTGAATGGAAGAAGAAAAGTGAGAAGGGAGAGGGGAGATACAAAGGATTAATGGAGAAGAAGGTGAAAGATCTAATAAAAAAACATTGAAAGATCTGCAAGATAAGAAAGAATGGGACAGGATAGAGAATAAAGTTTTGATGTCAGGCTATTACAAGGAGGCATGGTACCAAAAATAATCTGAAGGAGGATAGAAATTGTCATGATCCATTTTTGGATTTGTGGCAGCTCTAGTTCCACTATCATTTAAATGTAGCTTTTTTCCTTTCAGGCCAGCAGGGGATAATGTTAGTTTTCCTTGCTGGCAGCGTGCTGCAGCTGCTGGTTTGCTAGGTCAGCTGATGTGGATGGTGACCACTCCCACCATCCTTTAAATGGTCACCTGGTGCATCAGCTGACTCTTGGTAATAGAGTTATCCTATGGAGACCAGCCTTGCAGTTGCAGCTCTCTGGTGTCAGCGCTGTATCAGCTACTTCTGGTGTTCGTGGTCCTGTTTCCGTGTCCTTTACGGTGTGGAACTTGGCAGCGTAGTCTGGAAGCTAAGTGTTGTGTGTTTACCTTGTTTGTCTCATGCTTGTCACCACCCCCTGTGTTTCACCATCCACAGTGGTGAGGTTAGCACCCTTGCCTTAGTGATTAGGGGAATGTAGGGACAGGCTCAGGATGGAGCTCAGGAGGTGTCCCATCCCTCATTCCCTATCGGTAGGGCCTCCCTTTCCCCATTTGCATCCCATTGAGTGTGTGCTGTGCCATCCGCTGACCAACCCCCAGTGGGACTGTGACATTATCATCAACCCATATTTTTTCTGGTGAACCTATGGCTCAAGCACAGGCTTTTGCTCACCTGATCCAGACCCTCATGAATGAAGTTAAGGAGCTGCGCTGTCAGGTGGTTCAACAGTTTCAGCAAGTGTCGGGTTCTTGGTCTCGGCTCATGTCCAGGCTCAACTGGAACCCAAGATATTTCTCCCTGACTGGTTTTCTGGAGGGAGAGATAAGTTTATTGTATTTAAAAAAGCCTGTAAATTATATTTCAGGCTTCACCCTCATTCTTCAGGGAGTGAGGAACAGCGTGTGGGGTTTATTGTCTCCCTTCTCAAGGGTGATCCCCAATCCTGGACCTTCTCCCTGCCAACCAATTCACCATCTTTGCAGTCGATGGTCAAGTTTTTTTGAGGTATTATCACTGGTGTATGGGGATCCTGATGGCTTCTCCCTGGCTGAGTCTTGACTACGTAGGATCAAGCTGGGGGGCCGGCCGGCTAAGGAGTACTGCTCAGAGTTTTGAGGATGAGCCACTGACACGCAGTGTAATGACCTTGCTCTTAGGAGCCATTTCTGTCAGGGTCTGTCAGCTAGGCTTCAGGATACTCTGGTGCAGTATGCTACTCCTGGGTCATTCAAGGCCGCCATGGCCCTTGCTATACGGGTGCATAGACGCCTCAGGGAGAGATATACACTGAATCTTCCCCCTGTTGTTCTTTGTAGGGTGGAGAACACACTGGTGCAGTCTCCTCTCAAACTAGTTTGCCTGTGGTTCGGTGTGGCATGGGGGCATGTCTCTACTGTGATCAGACTGATCAATGTTTGCCCAGCTCGCCCCAAAGTAGGTTCTCCATCACAAAAGCCGTGTTCCCCAGGTCGTATGGAGGGAGATGATCAGGGTGTGTACATTTCCTCCATCTTTTTGTCTCAGTGTATCTTTCTGGCTGAAGTGGTGGTTGTGGGGTAACTGAGACTATACCAGTGCTTGTGGATAGTGGAGCTGGTGTCAATCTGGTGGATTCTCACTTTGTTCAGGCCCATGGTCTGATCTGTAGGATGCTGGCGAGACCCATTACCGTTCGGGCAATTGACTGTTCCTCTCAGCCAGGAGAGTGTGACCCAAGTTGTGGGCAATATTCACTTGCGTATAGCGACTCTTCATGAGGAGTCCCTGTCATGCTACATCTTGAAGGGTATGCCAACTTCCATCGTCCTAGGCCTTCCCTGGCTGAAGAGACACAAGTCGGTCATAAATTGGAGGTCCAGGGAAGTAGTCAGTTGGGACCAGTCTTGTAAGGACTGCTGCCTGGGAGCTACGATCGCAACCCTCCTTCTCAAACCTACCCCTTCTTTTCTGGTGGAGGCAGCTAAGGTGCTACCAGAGAGTAGGGGCAGGATTCAACCCTCACCACAAATAAACCCTAAGTCTCGTTGTCCTCTCAGTAGGAGGGATCAGGGAAGGGTGGTGGTTCCCTCTGTATGTAGTTAAGGTATGAGTTTGGTGACAATGTGGTACGCCTCTGTTGTCGGTTCCTCAAAGAGTTCACCATCCTTTGGCAAACGCATTTGTGTAGAAATAAATGTTCAGGTCCGGACCTGTGTGTGAATGAGTACGTGTGGGTGTCCACCAAAAACATCAGGTGGAAGTACGCATCTGTGACCTGGCGTTCTAGGGTGATCGTGCTGTATCGGGTGATGGCCATTCTCAGCCCAGAAACTTTCCAACTGGAGTAATGCAGCTACATAAAGTATTCCACAGGTCGGTGCTCTGGAGATTTCTTGCGCCCTCGAAGCCTACGTTATTGTCATCTCCATTGGGCTGCGTTTGCCGTAATTCTGAGGATCAGGTGACTGCGGAAGTGAATCCTAGTAGATCGAGGCGTCCTCATCGTATGTAGTTTCTGGTGAAGTCCGGTGGTAAGGGTCCACAGGCCCCTCGTTGAAAGGGGGGCACTGTCACGATCCATTTTTGGATTCGTGGCAGCTCTGGTTCCACTATAATTTAAATGTAGCTTTTTTCCTTTCAGGCCAGCAGGGGTTAATGTCAGCTTTCCTTGCTGGCAGCTTACTGCAGCTGCCGAGTTGCTAGGTCAGCTGATGTGGGTGGTGACCACTCCCACCTTTAAATAGTCACCTGATGCATCAGCTGACTGTTGGTGATAGAGTTAGTCTGTGGAGACCAGCCTTGTAGTTGCAGCTCTCTGGTGTCAGTGCTGTATCAGCTACTTCTGGTGTTTGGGGTCCTGTTTCCGTGTCCTCTGTCGTGTAGAGCTTAGCAGCACAGTCTGGAAGCTAAGTTTGTGTTTTTACTTTGTCTTTCTCACGCCTTTCACCATCCCCTGTGTTGTACCACCCACAATGGTGAAGCTAGCACTCTTGCCGGCCAGTGCACTAGCCAGGGCAGTGCGACAAGATAGCGAGGGACGGGGTTCGTGATGGCGGCAGGGGGAAGGACCCGCTTAGGGTGTTAGGGGAGTGCAGGAACAGGCCCAGGTTGGAGCTCAGGAGGTGTCCTATCCCTCCTTCCCTATCGGTAGGGCCTTCCTCTCCCCATTTCCATCCCATTGAGTGTGTGTTGTGTCGTCCACTGACTGAACCCCACAGGCTGGACGCGGCCTGCCGAGGGGTTTGCAGAGCTGTCCGGGATGTGCCAGCTTCTTCTTTCTATATTCAAATTTATTCGAGTGTTTCAGACACGAATACATTTGAACACTGTGGCGCAAAGACTGAGGAAGAGCACAGCAGCGCAGAGGAGCAGAGACCATGCAGGCAGGGGTAAACATTCAGGGAGGATACAAAGATTTTACATTTCTCATTGTGGAAGGGGTAAAGGACAATTGTGAAAGGACGGGGTGCACAGTTTTACTAGAGGCAGTGTGGGGGGATGGGGGCTGCTTTATTTAGATGGGCACTGTGTGGGTGAATATTTTGCAGAGGGGTAGTGTGTGGGGGAGATATTTTGTAGAGGGGCAGATATTTTGTAGAGAGGCAGTGTATGTGTGTGAGAGGGGATATTTTGCAGAGGTGTGGTGTGTGGGGGAGGGATATTTTGAAGAGGGGCAGTGTTTGTGTGTGTGGGTGGGATATTTTGCAGAGGGGCAGTGTTTGTGTGTGTGGGATATTTTGTAGAGGGGCAGTGTTTGTGTGTGTGGGTGGGATATTTTGTAGAGGGGCAGTGTTTGTGTGTGTGGGTGGGATATTTTGTAGAGGGGCAACATATGTGTGCGGGGGGATATTTTGCATAGGGGCAGTGTAGGAGGAATATTTTGTAGAGGGGCAAGGTGGGGGGGATGTTACGGAGTAGATCAATTGTTTATTCAGGGGTGCAGCATAGGAGATATTTTTTATTTATCAGGCAGGGTATTGTGTCGGAAAGTGCTGATGAAGAGCTTTGGGCATGAAATCTAGTTGTAGGTCATACAATACAATTGTATATGGGGCTGACCTGACATTGTAATTGATCGCTGTACTAAGCTTGGTGATTTATTCATGTACTGACAGTGGGTCTGGCGCCGCATTCAATTACTGATAGTAGTTCTGGCACTGTTGACATGTATTGATGTTGGTTCTGGCTCTGCTTTGTTATCTGAGAGCAGTATGATGAAGGGACAGAGACCCTTATTCTAGCGATGTGACACTTACTGGGCTGCTTGGTATAGTTTTCATAAAATCACTGTTTTCTTTGCTGCAGATCTAGCAGTGCTCTGAATGCTGAGCCCTGTATAACCCTGCAGCTTTCTGAGTACAGGGTACATTGACAGAAGGATTGTTAATTATTGGTGTGGGAGGTGATACACAGAGAAGGAGAACTACATGGCACAAGACAATTAGTCCTCTTGTAATAATATCCTACTGATAAAACAGTGATTTTTATTGCAACAACAGCAAGCAGCCCAGTAAGTAACACATCGTTGGAATTGGGGTCTCGGCCCTTACGTCATGCTGCTCTCAGAATAAACAGATTCCTTTTAAATCCCACAAAAGGCTTTTATTCAGTAGACAAGCATGGTAAAATGGGATATTCCAAGTTTACCATCTTGAATCTTTTCCTTTTGCCATTTTATGTAATTTCTTTCTTGATGCCCCATAGACATTTCCGATTCATACATATACTAATGACAGTCATAAATGACGATCTACACTTTGGTTTTCCCGGGACCGCTCTGCTCTGTCCAGTTCTAGTTTGAGAAGTGAGAAAATATGAGGAAATTGCATTTTGGGGACGAGGAGATGAATAAATCAACGTTTCCTTCCAGGTGTTTCAGAGACGAGTTGACGGTTCGATAGATTTCTACCAGGATTGGGAAACTTACAAAAGAGGATTTGGTAATCAACTCACCGAGTTCTGGTTGGGCAACGAGAATATTCACCGTCTTACATCTGGAGGTAGAGATCATGTCCTGGTGATGGTATCACTGCCGCCGTCATTGTAGTTTGCAGCGATTATAGCAGTCATAGTGTTAGTAAATGTCGCCAGTGATGACCATAGTGGTCTCTAATGCCCCCTGACATAGGAAATAGTAAGGGTATATTGCTGTCATTCCGGGTTTCCCATTCTCTGTGGCCAATCCAGATTAAATTCGAGCACCAGAGACTTCTGACCATTATTGAAGAAACAATGGCTGATGACTGCAGGATTTCAAAGAAATTGTCCGTCAGCACAACCCTACTGACCGGGTTATCTCAGATAGGCCGATCTTTAGATTGAAGTCACGTGGGCACAGAGCTGAGCAGTGCCGGCCATAATAATTTCATTTTAGAAATCCATTGAAATGTTGTCCGTGGAGTACCCAAATCACTGACTGATATTTGCTCCTATAGGTAACTTTCAGCTCCGGGTGGATTTAGAGGATTTTGACAATAATCGAACTTACGCCACATACTCAGATTTCAGTATTAATGGAGAAGGAGACTTCTACAGGTTGAAGCTTGGTAAATTCATTGCTGGTACCGCAGGTAAGAGAAGCAGATGCTCTGGAATTTAACATCTTTTGTGTCCTCCACCGTAACCATACCCATAATGCAAAAAAGTGATAGCAAATTATGAGCCCTTGTGTGTCTGTTGTATCCAAAATGGAGCTAGATGTTAAGGATGATAAGCCGTAAAGTGATATATAGTGATTATATGTTATCGATTCCCCAACATTTCAGGAAGGTTCACTAGGAGAAAGATCCACTTTTCCATATTGTTCAGTCTTTAGTAATTTTTCATTATCCCCCAAAGTATATGAAAGATGCCGGAATCTCTTACACAGAGGAAATGCTGTGTCAAAGATCACACATGTGAAGCTCAGAGAATGCTCATTATTAGATTATATCAGTCATTTTTCTCGAATCGCCCCAAAGCTACAAACGTCGACAAGTCAGATATCGAGAGACACAGAGCCCATCACTGGAGATACGTGACTGTCACTTATAGGGACACAGAGCCCATCACTGGAGATATGTGACTGTCACTTATAGGGACACAGAGCCCATCACTGGAGATACGTGACTGTCACTTATAGGGACACAGAGCCCATCACTGGAGATACGTGACTGTCACTTATAGGGACACAGAGCCCATCACTGGAGATACGTGACTGTCACTTATAGGGACACAGAGCCCATCACTGGAGATACGTGACTGTCACTTATAGGGACACAGAGCCCATCACTGGAGATACGTGACTGTCACTTATAGGGACACAGAGCCCATCACTGGAGATACGTGACTGTCACTTATAGGGACACTGACCACAACACTGGAGATACGTGACTGTCACTTATAGGGACACAGAGCCCAACACTGGAGATACGTGACTGTTACTTATAGGGACGCAGAGCCCAACACTGGAGATACGTGACTGTCACTTATAGGGACACAGAGCCCATCACTGGAGATACGTTACTGTCACTTATAGGGACACAGAGCCCAACACTGGAGATACGTGACTGTCACTTATAAGTACACAGAGCCCATCACTGGAGATACGTGACTGTCACTTATAGGGACACTGACCACAACACTGGAGATACGTGACAGTCACTTATAGGGACACAGAGCCCAACACTGGAGATACGTGACTGTCACTTATAGGGACACAGAGCCCATCACTGGAGATACGTGACTGTCACTTATAGGGACACAGAGCCCAACACTGGAGATACGTGACTGTCACTTATAGGTACACAGAGCCCATCACTAGAGATACGTGACTGTCACTTATAGGGACACTGAGCCCAACACTGGAGATACGTGACTGTCACTTATAGGGACACAGAGCCCATCACTGGAGATACGTGACTGTCACTTATAGGGACACACAGCCCATCACTGGAGATACGTGACTGTCACTTATAGGGACACAGAGCCCATCACTGGAGATACGTTACTGTCACTTATAGGGACACAGAGCCCAACACTGGAGATACGTGACTGTCACTTATAGGGACACAGAGCCCATCACTGGAGATACGTTACTGTCACTTATAGGGACACAGAGCCCAACACTGGAGATACGTGACTGTCACTTATAGGTACACAGAGCCCATCACTGGAGATACGTGACTGTCACTTATAGGGACACTGACCACAACACTGGAGATACATGAGTCACTTATAGGGACACAGAGCCCAACACTGGAGATACGTGACTGTCACTTATAGGGACACAGAGCCCATCACTGGAGATACGTGACTGTCACTTATAGGGACACAGAGCCCAACACTGGAGATACGTGACTGTCACTTATAGGGACACAGAGCCCAACACTGGAGATACGTGACTGTCACTTATAGGGACACAGAGCCCAACACTGGAGATGCGTGACTGTCACTTATAGGGACACAGAGCCCAACACTGGAGATACGTGACTGTCACTTATAGGGACACAGAGCCCATCACTGGAGATACGTGACTGTCACTTATAGGGACACAGAGCCCATCACTGGAGATACGTGACTGTCACTTATAGGGACACAGAGCCCAACACTGGAGATACGTGACTGTCACTTATAGGTACACAGAGCCCATCACTGGAGATACGTGACTGTCACTTATAGGGACACTGACCACAACACTGGAGATACGTGACAGTCACTTATAGGGACACAGAGCCCAACACTGGAGATACGTGACTGTCACTTATAGGGACACAGAGCCCATCACTGGAGATACGTGACTGTCACTTATAGGGACACAGAGCCCAACACTGGAGATACGTGACTGTTACTTATAGGTACACAGAGCCCATCACTAGAGATACGTGACTGTCACTTATAGGGACACTGAGCCCAACACTGGAGATACGTGACTGTCACTTATAGGGACACAGAGCCCATCACTGGAGATACGTGACTGTCACTTATAGGGACACACAGCCCATCACTGGAGATACGTGACTGTCACTTATAGGGACACAGAGCCCATCACTGGAGATACGTTACTGTCACTTATAGGGACACAGAGCCCAACACTGGAGATACGTGACTGTCACTTATAGGGACACAGAGCCCATCACTGGAGATACGTTACTGTCACTTATAGGGACACAGAGCCCAACACTGGAGATACGTGACTGTCACTTATAGGTACACAGAGCCCATCACTGGAGATACGTGACTGTCACTTATAGGGACACTGACCACAACACTGGAGATACATGAGTCACTTATAGGGACACAGAGCCCAACACTGGAGATACGTGACTGTCACTTATAGGGACACAGAGCCCATCACTGGAGATACGTGACTGTCACTTATAGGGACACAGAGCCCAACACTGGAGATACGTGACTGTCACTTATAGGGACACAGAGCCCAACACTGGAGATACGTGACTGTCACTTATAGGGACACAGAGCCCAACACTGGAGATGCGTGACTGTCACTTATAGGGACACAGAGCCCAACACTGGAGATACGTGACTGTCACTTATAGGGACGCAGAGCCCAACACTGGAGATACGTGACTGTCACTTATAGGGACGCAGAGCCCAACACTGGAGATACGTGATTGTCACTTATTGGGACACAGAGCCCAACACTGGAGATACGTGACTGTCACTTATAGGGACACAGAGCCCATCACTGGAGATACGTGACTGTCACTTATAGGGACACAGAGAGCCCATCACTGGAGATACGTGACTGTCACTTATAGGGACACAGAGCCCAACACTGGAGATACGTGACTGTCACTTAGGCCGGGATCACACAAATGCAAGATACGGCCGAGTCTCGCAGGTGAAAACCCAGCTCTGGCGCCGGCACTCCTGAGTGGAGCGTGCAGCCGCACAGCAATACATGGAGCTGCACGCTCCACTCCGGAGTGCCGGCGCCAGAGCTGGGTTTTCACCTGCGAGACTTGGCCGTATCTCGCGTATGTGTGATCCCGGCCTTATAGTGATACCCAACTTGGCCCTGGAGCAAGCATCACATATATATTTTGTGGAAGGTAGGACCATTTAATATTGTGGAGTAGTCATTTATTTGTGTTGTCTTCTTCCTTGATTTTCTTCTAGGCGATTCACTAGGAATCCACAAGGATGACGCTTTCTCCACCAAAGACAAGAACAATGACAAGACTAAGGAAGGATTCATACCCTGTGCTGAACACTACAAAGGAGCCTGGTGGTTTATATCCTGCCTTGACAGCCACCTGAATGGGCAATATTTGAGGGGCGAACACACAAAAATAGGGGGAGTCATTTGGTTTGCATTCAGAGGCTTAAAATACTCCCTAAAGTTTACAGAAATGAAGTTTCGCTCTGTTCAAAAGTAGACGGTCCATAGTCTGCGAAGTGTGACCTGATTCTTGCTTGTGAATCAGCAAAGATGTCCTTCCATATAATACACTAAATATGTGCGCGATTGTACTGCAACAACAAGAGTACTACCAACTGCCCAGGGACAAAACAGTGAATGTGTATGTAGTATAGACGGTGTTAATCTATGCAAATTCAGATCAGTATCAGCGCCCCTGATATTCCCATAGACCTAATGTTTGGGGGCCACTCAAGTTGTCCTCTTCCTCCTCCATCATAGTCAGTGTGAACTTCTCACTTTGGTCTTATCTTCAAAAATAGGGGAAATTAAGCTTTTCCTGGAAAGTCCACTATGTGTATGTCATGTGTGAACGTAGTCCGAAGCCCCCAGCTTGGAGGGTGCTTTGTGTCCCTCTCTATGGTTTACTCAGTGAGGTTAATGTTGGAAGATGAAGCATCTCTGCAGACCTTTGTTTAACTTCATACCACCATTTGTTTCTTGCACTTCCAGTGTGAGCCAAAATTTTGTGGCGCATTGTCAAATATTATGTCACACACTCTTCCATTCGACTATAATAATATCACTTTGCGTCTTACAATACATGCTACAATTTTTTTTGTAATTGCTTTAATTGAAAAAAAAAATTAGATTACATTTATATCTATACTCCTCAACATTGAAATTGTAACAGCAAATAATGAAAAAATGAGGACAACTTTTGTAAAACCTCTCAATTCAGTCAGTCTGGAGTATGAGCCAAATACAAAAATCCCGGCACTTCTGGCCTCGGCTGCTATCACGGAGGTTATTAATGGTCATTTGAAGAAGGTTCTGTTACTGAATGCACTTGGGCAAATCATCAAGATCCGCTGCTGGCAGCTCCTGAGTAATCATCAACCAATGCCATCCCAAAAGTGCTCGATAGGAGACAAGTCCGGAGAGACTGCAGCCATGGGAGCACATTTTGGCCACGCAGGCCGTTTACAGGAGCACAAGCAACATGCAATTTTGGTATTTTGTGTTGAAAACTAGCTTCTGAGACATTGGAGAAATGGCCGCACCTCTGGTTGCACCAACAAATCAATGTAACACTGAGCTGGAAGAAAGATTAGAGGGGTCTAGTTACAGTACATTATGTCACCTCACACATTAACCCCGGGAGTAGGACTGGTGTGACGTTCTCTCGTGAAGGCCTCTTCATGGTATAGTGATCTCATTTGTAATGCAAGTAAAATTAGATGTCACATATCAAGTCAAATTTGTCACACAGTATCAACACAAATAATTAGAAAACATTTGCACAAGATTGGGCTATGGGCCAAATCCAGCTACAGGTGACCATTGACCTCATAGCACCACTCTCAAAGGCTATCATGGATCATGGTGCAGAGTAAGACGGCAATGTTTGTTGGCATGGAGGAGGAACGGACGTCTATCTTCTTCAGCAATGAGTCTTGCTTTTGTCTTGGATGCAATGATAGGTGGAATTTTTTTCTGGAGAAAATGTGGACAATGCCATGAACAGGTCTCCAAGAGGCAACGTGAAATTGTCCTAGAAGAATCACAACACAATAACATCAGGCCACATGTTGCTTGTGCTCCTGTGAGCAGCCTGTGTGGCTTAAATGTGCTCCCATGGCTACAGCATCTCTGGACTTGTCTCCTGTCCAGCACATCTGGGACCTCATTGATCAGTGATTACTCAGGAGCATTGGATCTTGATGATTTGGCCCGAGCACATTCGGAAGCAAAATCTTCCTCAGACAACCATTAATGATCTCAGTGATTACAGCCGAGGCTGGGAGTGCCGGGATTTCTATATGTGGCTCATACCCAAGATTCAAGAAATCGGGATGTTTTGAGAACTTTGCTTCAATAGTTTCATTATTTGCAGATCAGTAATGTGTCCATGCTGTGGGTTCCAGAATTCCAAGACCTTTCCTTCTTGGTTTTGCAGTTTCAATGGGAAGAAGTGTCGAAACTCCCATTACTTAAAACATGGAAAAATATATCATTCTTGTATTAAAGAAATCAAAATGTCTAAGATTCAAAAGTATGTTCCTGTTACACACACCCTACCTGTCCACAGAACCTGGCACCCTAGAATACACAGTGGCGCCCCTGCTCATGAGGACTGTCCCTGACAATCCTTAATGGGACAATGCTATAACAAAGGTCTACAAGAAAAATTCCTTCAGTGCCATGGTTTTTTTAATGGATTTAGGGTATTTTGAGAGCACAGAATTCAAAAATCCCATCAATTTTGCTGAATTGGTTCTAGTTTATGAGATAATTCATCCATGAAAATAACGCGGTCCCCCAATGCGACTTGTGTGAGACAAATGCAATAGCTTTTGGCCTTTTGACTGTAACAGTGTCTTAGGTAATAAAATATCCCACAAAATTATTTTCCATTTCAATTTGTAGGCGTACAATGCTATATAATAATATATTAATCAATAATATAATCATAATCAAATAATATATTAATCCTTGCATCTTCTCGCCCGACCACTTGCACCAGTGACCCCATTCCGTCACATTTCCTCCAGTCCCTTTCCCCGGCTGTCACCTCTCACCTAACAAAAATATTCAACCTTTCCCTCACTTCCGGTATTTTTCCCTCCTCATTTAAGCATGCCATCATACATCCATTACTTAAAAAACCATCCCTCGACCAAAACTGTGCCGCTAATTATAGACCTGTCTCTAATCTTCCCTTCATCTCTAAACTCCTCGAACGCCTGGTCCACTCCCGTCTTACCCGCTATCTCTCAGATAACTCTCTTCTCGACCCTCTTCAATCTGGTTTCCGCTCTTTACACTCTACTGAAACTGCCCTCACTAAAGTCTCTAATGACCTACTAACAGCTAAATCTAATGGTCACTACTCCATGCTAATTCTCTTGGATCTCTCTGCAGCATTTGATACTGTGGATCATCAGCTCCTCCTCACTATGCTCCGCTCCATCGGCCTCAAGGACACCGTTCTCTCCTGGTTCTCCTCCTATCTCTCTGACCGATCCTTCACTGTATGTTTCGCTGGTTCCTCCTCCTCTCACCTTTCCCTTACTGTTGGGGTTCCTCAAGGATCAGTCCTAGGCCCCCTACTCTTCTCTTTGTATACTGCCCCTATTGGACAAACAATCAGTAGATTTGGCTTCCAGTACCATCTCTATGCTGACGACACCCAACTATACACTTCTTCTCCTGATCTCACGCCTGCCTTATTAGAAAACACCAGTGATTGTCTTACCGCTGTCTCTAGCATCATGTCCTCCCTCTATCTGAAACTAAACCTGTCAAAAACTGAACTCCTCGTGTTTTCTCCCTCTACTAACCTACCTTTGCCTGACATTGCCATCTCCGTTTGCGGTTCCACCATTACTCCAAAGCAACATGCCCGCTGCCTTGGGGTCATCCTTGATTCTGACCTTTCATTCACCCCCCACATCCGATCACTGGCTCGCTCTTCTTACCTGCATCTCAAAAACATTTCTAGAATTCGCCCTTTTCTTACTTTCGACTCTGCAAAAACTCTTACTGTTTCACTTATTCATTCTCGTCTGGACTATTGTAACTCTCTACTAATCGGCCTCCCTCTTACCAAACTCTCCCCGCTCCAATCTGTCCTGAATGCTGCTGCCAGGATCATATTCCTCACCAACCGTTACACCGATGCCTCTACCTTGTGCCAGTCATTACACTGGTTACCCATCCACTCAAGAATCCAGTACAAAACTACTACCCTCATCCACAAAGCACTCCATGGCTCAGCACCACCCTACATCTCCTCTCTGGTCTCAGTCTACCACCCTACCCGTGCCCTCCGCTCCGCTGATGACCTCAGGTTAGCATCCTCAATAATCAGAACCTCCCACTCCCGTCTCCAAGACTTTACACGTGCTGCGCCGATTCTTTGGAATGCACTACCTAGGATAATACGATTAATCCCCAATCCCCACAGTTTTAAGCGTGCCCTAAAAACTCATTTGTTCAGACTGGCCTACCGCCTCAATGCATTAACCTAACGATCCCTGTGTGGCCTATATTAAAAAAAAAAAAAAAAATTAATTAACTGGTTCATGCAGCTTTACATGAACACCCAAGCCTTACACTATGGCTGGTCCGAATAACTATAGCAATTGTTACCATCCACCTCTCGTGTCTCCCCTTTTCCTCATAGTTTGTAAGCTTACGAGCAGGGCCCTCACTCCTCTTGGTATCTGTTTTGAACTGTATTTCTGTTATGCTGTAATGTCTATTGTATGTACAAGTCCCCTCTATAATTTGTAAAGCGCTGCGGAATATGTTGGCGCTATATAAATAAAAATTATTATTAATTATTATTATATATAAGCCACTTTTTTAAGCCACAATTCTACAGTAATTAACTATTAAATATCTCAGAAACTAGAGCCAATCTGGCAAAATTAGTTATATGCTTAATCAGCACCATAAACTTGACCTAAATGCTTGGCCTTGATAAAATAATAAAGCCTATACTCACCTCCTGTGCCAGCACCGTTCCAACGGTATTGGCACTCGCGTTCCTGGAATTCACATGAGGTTGTTATGACACATGTGAGGTTGTTATGACACATGAGCCTTGCACCCAATATAGTTATTGTTCCTAAATGGTTGTTATATCAATCTTAACCCCTTAGTGACAGAGCCAAATTTTTAAAATCTGACCAATGTCACTTTAAGTAGTAATAACTCTGGAACGCTTCAACAAATACCAGTGATTTTGAGATTGTTTTTTTGTGGCACATTATACTTTATGATAATGGTAAATTTAAGTCGATATGTTTTGTGTTTATTTATAAAAAAAATATCAGAAATTTGACAAAAATGTAAAAAAATTTGCAATTTTCAAACTTTGATTATCCCCTTTAATCCAGATAGTTATATCACACAAAAACATTAATACATAACATTTCCCACGTGTTTGTTTTACATCAGCACCATTTGTAAAATGTTATTTTATTTTGTTAGCATTTTCGGAGGTTTAAAAATGTAGCAGCAATTTTTCATTTTTGTCATGGAGATTTCCAAAATTTATTTTTTTAGGGACTTATCCAGGTTTGAAGTGACTTTAGGGGTACAATATATTGGGAAACCCCCAAAAGTGATACCATTTAAAAAGAGCGCCCCCCAACATATTGGAAACTGCTGTCAGGTAGTTTATTAACCCTTCAGGTGATTTTCAGGAATGAATGCAAAGTGGCATGACAGGAATGAAAAAGTGTATATTTACCACCTAAATGTCGCTAACTTCTGAACAGGTTACTGTAGCCGTCAGACTCTAAGGCCGCTATTTGGCAGTGAATTGTCATGGCAAACATCAGGACCACACAGTCATGATCTGAGGGCACCGATGGGGATAAAGAGGGAGAAGCCACACTGTTAACCATTTATATGATATAGTCATTATTGACAGCAGCATCTAAGGGGTTAAACAGATATGGAAGGTGCCAACACTGCTCATGGCTGATGCAGCAAGTTGTCAGCTATAGTGTACAGCCGACAGCTGCTGGATTGCCACCTGTATGAGGATGCTATTCCCCTATAGCTCTTTTGATTATACTGTAGAATTGGCCCATTAAGGACTGTCAGTGACAATCTACGTTGAGCGGGGGCATCATTACGTGTTCTAGGATGCCAATTTTCACAGATCGGGGTGTCTAACAGGGATATACTTCTGAACTCTAGACTTTTTGATGTCTTTGGTGTGTTATGTGGAGCCATTTGGGGCTGGTTGCTCAACCCCCAGTATTTTTACTTGTTTGATTACAATTTGAACATTAATCATTGTCATATATATCCAGGGGTGGATTAAGGGTAGCCAGGGCCCAGGGCTGTTCACACACTGTGGGCCCCCCCGGTCATGTGACGGGGGTCATGTGACGGGGGTCATGTGACGGGGGTCATGTGACGGGGGTCATGATATACCCGAACCAGATTATACCAGAAAAATGGCCGGGCCCTACTCTACTGTAACCTATTAAATATTTGTTAAAATCTGCAATACAATTTAGGTATATCTTGACCAATAATATCACATACAAGGAACAAATACAACCGCACCATGACCAGACCACAAATTACAACCACAGTGATCGAATAATATCACATATAAGGAACAAATACCACCGCACCATGTCAAGACCACATATTACCACTTGGTGACCAAATAGCACATACAAGGGACAAATACCACAACACCATTTCCAGACCACATATTACCACCACATAGTGACTGAGTGCCACAATACTGATCAGTAATAAAAAAACAAAAACACAATACTATCACCATAAGTGCCAGTATTCACAGGAGATCTGTACTTAGTATGCAGTGTCTGTGTAGAGGTAATACAGTGATCACTGGTGACATTGTACACAGGACCGCTGTATATAGTATACAGTGTATAGTGTCAGTGTATAGGCAACACTGACTCACCAGTGATGTCTCTAGGTGAACTCCTTCATCTTTCATCCAGCACAGACTGCCATCATTTCTTCCAGCCAGGACTCGTTTCTGCAGGAAATAACACAGTTATCTCGAGCTCCACTTGCAGAACACATTACTTAATTTTTCACAACTTCTACATTACACCACATGAAGAAAAAAAGGCGATATAGTGTCACTCTGCACAGTAACAGGACCGCTCCCCCATTTAAAACAGTATACTCAAAAAATAAAATAAATACATCACTGCAGTAATAATATCCCTTAATTAGCCCCTATGGTAATAATATTCCCCACCCTGGCTCCGTTTATCTCATTCCTGGCTCCAGCCATATGTTCTCCCATCCTGCACTCATGAGTATCCATTCTACCCCATATGATCTCCACATCCTGCCCCATCTGTCTCCATCGTATCCATCCTGCCCCATGATCCAATCCTACCCCATGTCTCCAATCATGCCCCGTGTCTACATTCTGCCCATGCCTCCAGTCCTGCCCCCAGTGTGTCCAGCATATTACCCCCAGTGTGTCCAGCATATTACCCCCAGTGTGTCCAGCAATCTGCCCCAGTATGTCCAGCATATTGCCCCCAGACAGTGTGTCCAGCAATCTGCCCCAGTGTGTCCAGCATATTACCACCAGTGTGTCCAGCAATCTGGCCCAGTGTCTCCAGCATTGCCCCAGTGTGTCCAGCAATCATCTGCCCCAGTGTATCCAGCATTGCCCCAGTGTGTCCAGCAATCATCTGCCCCAGTGTCTCCAGCAATCATCTGCCCCAGTGTCTCCAGCAATCATCTGCCCCAGTGTCTCCAGCAATCATCTGCCCCAGTGTCTCCAGCAATCTGCCCCCAGTGTCTCCAGCAATCTGCCCCCAGTGTGTCCTCCAGCAATCTGCCCCAGTGTCTCCAGCATTGCCCCACTGTCTCCAGCAATCTGCCCCACTGTCTCCAGCAATCTGCCCCACTGTCTCCAGCAATCTGCCCCACTGTCTCCAGCATTGCCCTCAGTGTGTCCTCCAGCATTGCCCCCCAGTGTGTGCTCCAGCAATCTGCCCCACTGTCTCCAGCATTGCCCCACTGTCTCCAGCATTGCCCCCAGTGTGTCCTCCAATCTGCCCCAGTGTCTCCAACATTGCCCCCCAGTGTGTCCTCCAATCTGCCCCACTGTCTCCAGCATTGCCCCCAGTGTGTCCTCCAATCTGCCCCAGTGTCTCCAGCATTGCCCCCCCCAGTGTGTCCTCCAATCTGCCTCACTGTCTCCAGCAATCTGCCCCACTGTCTCCAGCAATCTGCCCCACTGTCTCCAGCAATCTGCCCCACTGTCTCCAGCAATCTGCCCCACTCTCTCCAGCAATCTGCCCCACTGTGTCCTCCAGCATTGCCCCCCCAGGGTCCTCCAATCTGCCCCACTGTCTCCAGCATTGCCCCCCAGTGTGTCCTCCAATCTGCCTCACTGTCTCCAGCATTGCCCCAAGTGTGTCCTCCAATCTGCCCCAGTGTCTCCAGCATTGCCCTTAGTGTGTCCTCCAATCTGCCCCAGTGTCTCCAGCATTGCCCCCCAGTGTGTCCTCCAATCTGCCCTACTGTCTCCAGCATTGCTTCCAGTGTGTCCTCCAATCTGCCCCAGTGTCTCCAGCATTGCCCCCAGTGTGTCCTCCAATCTGCCCTACTGTCTCCAGCATTGCCCCCAGTGTGTCCTCCAATCTGCCCTACTGTCTCCAGCATTGCCCCCAGTGTGTCCTCCAATCTGCCCCAGTGTCTCCAGCATTGCCCCCCAGTGTGTCCTCCAATCTGCCCTACTGTCTCCAGCATTGCCCCCAGTGTGTCCTCCAATCTGCCCCAGTGTCTCCAGCATTGCCCCCCAGTGTGTCCTCCAGCATTGCCCCCCAGTGTGTCCTCCAATCTGCCCCAGTGTCTCCAGCATTGCCCCCAGTGTGTCCTCCAATCTGCCCCAGTGTCTCCAGCATTGCCCCCCAGTGTGTCCTCCAATCTGCCCCAGTGTCTCCAGCATTGCCCCCAGTGTGTCCTCCAATCTGCCCCAGTGTCTCCAGCATTGCCCCCCAGTGTGTCCTCCAGCATTGCCCCCCAGTGTGTCCTCCAATCTGCCCCAGTGTCTCCAGCATTGCCCCCAGTGTGTCCTCCAATCTGCCCCAGTGTCTCCAGCATTGCCCCCCAGTGTGTCCTCCGGCATTGCCCCCCAGTGTGTCCTCCGGCATTGCCCCCCAGTGTGTCCACCGCACCGATAACTGATCCAAAAAAAAACCAAAAACAAGCAGTCTCCTCACCTGTCCGCGCTCCAGGCGGCGAGCTCCCTGCAGCAGCGCACACTCGCCGGCGACTGACAATGACGTCAGACGCCGGCGACGTGTGCGCCTGCGGCCGACATCAGCTGCCAGCCTCCAATTGGCTGGCGGCTGTTGTTGTTAACTATTGATGTGCGGGCGCGTGCCCGCACATCAATAGGAAACCGCCGCAGCGCCGGAAGGGGCCCGGTGAGCAGATGAGAAGGGGCCCAATGCGGGCCCCCTCTCTCTGCCCACCGGGTCCGGGGGGCAAATAAACGCCGCCCCGCGGGCAGTCACAGAGGATTATCAGAGGGTTAATCTGCGGTAGCCCAGGGCCCCCCCAGACCACTGGGCCCTGGGCTACCGCCCATATTGACCCTCTGATAATCCGCCCCTGTATATATCTAATAAGGAATTATTTTGTGATGGTCTAGTTTTTCTGTGAATGTTTCCTTATTTGATAAACCATTCCCTACCTACACTCTGTGAGTTAGCCCTCTCATATTACTGTATACAAGCGTAACAGAATGAATGAAGATCTTGAAAGAACAACAATCTGGGGACACAATTATCCAGGCTGATAGATATGTGAGTACACCCTGCTCACTAGCAACTAGTAATGTTCTTTGTCTCAGTATTGCTGTATGGTTCCAGGTATTGTGCTGTACTCGTAACATGACTGCTGTCATCTTTTCATATATGTCATAGTAAATTTATTTGATTCTTTTGAAGAAATGTGGCCTTTTAGTTTCCTTGTGTCTTTTTATTTCTTTTCTGTCTAGAGACGTCAGTAAAATAGCAAAAAAAATTATTATATGATAAGAAAACATTCAATAAGGATCATTCAGACATTTTGTAATTGATTCTAAAGTAAGTCCACCAGCTTCATCTGGACAAAGAAATCTTATAAATAATGTATACAGTTACAGATCTGCTTTAATGCATTGGGCAGTTGAAAAATTATTCTTTTTCTATAGCATGGGAGACAAGTTATTGATCATTGGGTGTCCAATTGTTGGGATCCCTGCGATCCGGTAAACGAGGTTCTTCACCTTCGTTCCATTCATTGTCTATGGAACAGCCAGTAAAGCTGATAACTGTATTGAGCCTTATCTGGCAGTACCATAGACAATAAATGAAAAGGAGGGCAACCTCTGCTTCCTTCTCACAGGGCTTTGCAGAGCCCGCTCTTGGAATCGCTGGGGGTCTCAGTGGTTGGACTACCAGTGATCAATAAGTTATCCGCTATCCATAGAATAGGAACCTTAAAACTTGGCACAAACCTTTTAATGAATGAAACCTTTCCCCAGTCTCCTCTGTATGACCTCAAGGAGCAATAGAGGGAGAGGTGAGGGGTAATGGAGCTAGGTGAAGTGGCTTCTTCTGTATTTGGTCTATGCAAGAAAGAATTTGTATGCAGCAGATCTGAACATGACGAGAAGATCTGTATTAGGGTTTTTACACTTTGGGTAATAAATTGTGTATATAAGTTGAAAGTGCGATTCTCTCCAATGTTCACTTTACTTTTGTAGCATTGAAAACTCCTAAATAACATTGGAAGCGACCTCTGGTAATTCTTTTCAACAATGTGGAGGGAAATGGAAGTAAGTAAAGACTCATGTAGAGGAACCAAAAATCAGACCTGAGCTTTTGTTACATCTTTCGAACATCAATTAAATCGATTTAAGTAAAACACTCTCTCACGTAAGGGAGCGGATCTTAAGGTTTGGTCGCCAGATGCTATTGGGGCCTTTAATAAATTGAAACAGCGTTTCATGTCCGCTCTAGTGTTAATCCAACCCGATCTACAGAGTCCGTTCATTATGGAGGGGGATGCTTCAGATGTCGAGGTAGGGGCTGTATTAGCTCAAGGTTCCAAAACTCTGTGGTCCCAGCTCTTGTCAGGTCATTGACTGTGTCCTCCTGTGTAGTTCTGGGCTGATTCCTGACCTTTCACAGAACCATCAATACCCCACGAGGTGAGATCTTGCATGGAGACCCAGATCGAGGAAGATTGACAGTCATCTTGTGTGTCTTACATTTTCTAATAATTGTGCTAACTGTTGTTGCCTTCTCGCCAAGCTGCTTGCCTATTGTCCTATGGCCCATCCCAGCCTTGTGCAGGTCTACAATTTGGTCCCTGGTGTCCTTAGGCAGCTCTTTGGTCATGGCCATGGTGGAGAGGTTGGAGTGTGATTGAGTGTGTGGACAGGTGACTTTTATACAGGTAACAAGTTCAAACAGGAGCAATTAATACAGGTAATGAGTGCAGAGTAGGAGGCTTCTTAAAGAAAAATTAACAGGTCTGTGACAGCCAGAATTCTTCCTGGTTGGTAGGTGATCAAATACTTATTTCAAATTATCCCATGTGATTTTCTGGTTCTTATTTTTAGATTCAATCTCTCACAGTTAAAGTGTACCTACGATAAAAATTACAGACCTCTCCATTCTTTATAGGTGGGAGAACCTGCAAAATCAGCAGTGTAGCAAATACTTTTCTTTATCGCTTCATTGGGGGACACAGATAACCGTGGGGGTATGCTGCTGCTGCTAGGAGGCTGACATTATGCAAAAAAGGAAAAGAACAATAGCCCCTCCCCGGCAGTATACACCCACCGACAGGCACTGAGCACCTCAGTTTGTGCTTGGTGTCTGTAAGAGGTGGACCTGGATCTCCCAGATCCGCAGCTAATCATTTTTTGCTTTCGCGGGTTTGTTGTGTTTTACTAATTATTTATTTTGTTTTTCAGATTCAACTTCTAGGGAATAAGGGTGTTCATTCACTCTGCCTTCCCATTATTAGCGGCTGAGCGAGCAGTGTGTGTCACCCATATCGCAACACTCAGGCCTGCCGGGAGGACATTTCTCCCCTGTGCCTTCATTGGTGCCTCAGGGTGAGTTTGGTGGCTGGTCCTTGCCGAATTTCCTCCTCACCCCTCTCCTTGGAGAGGGCTGAGAGGGAGACGGTAGTCACCAGCGGTGACCTCCCCACCTTTTTTCCCTAAGGGGGTTGATGCCGTCTCCTGGAAGAGGGTTCTTCTCTCCAGCGTCCCTGCCTTCCCTTTGGCCCCTGGACGACCCTCATACAGCGCTGAAGATCAAGGTAATAAAGAGTAGCAACATCATTGGCTCAAAGCATGGAGCGCAGATACAACTTCTAAGAAGTCTCTCACCAACCTAGCTCTTCAGGGTTCCAGACTCTTTAGGTCTCGCTTAGACCAGATCATTTCTGATGCCACGAGAGGAAAAAGTACTTCCCTCCCTCAGTCTAGACCAAAATGTTTCTTCAATAAAAAGGGCCCTAGGCCTTTTAGGCACTTTCGGCAATTTCGGACCTCTGACTCCTCTTCCCAGCAGGAGCAGCCTTCCGCTTCAGGAGAGCGGCCAGAGACCCTCTTACAAGCCAGAGGTACCTTCGGTTTGCTATCCAGGAAGAGCACTACCAATTCACGGCCCTCCCGTTCGGCCTGGCGTCGGCCCCCAGGGTCTTCACCAAGATCATGGCGGCGGTCATGGCCATCCTTCGTTCCAGGGGAATACTCATCATCCCCTACCTGGATGATCTGTTGATCAGGAGTTCTTCTCATCGAGACTGTGCACGAAGCCTCCAGATCTCTCTGGACACTCCTCGGGTGGATCATCATCCGGGACAAGTCCTCTCTGATTCCCTGCCAGCATCTGTCCTTCCTGGGCATGGAATTCGACACGGACTTGGCTCGGGTCTTCCTCCCACTGGACAAGTTCTCCAGTCTCCGCAAGGCAACCCGATCTCTCAAACACCCAGCTCCTCGCTCGCTTCTGCATGGCAGTCCTGGGAAATATGGTTGCCTCCATGGAGGCCGTTCCCTTTGCCCAAATCCACATACGTCCCCTCCAACTGTTTCTTCTCTCCACTTGGAACAGATCCACGACCTCACTGGACCGCCCCTGTTATGAAAGGCAATTCAGTACTACAATGGACATAGCGGTCAGAGCACATACAGTGATCTGACAATAACCCAAAATCATAGAACGAGCTCTGAGACGTGGGAACTCTGCAGGCCGCAATCTCTAATCCTCTCCAAACAACACTAGAGGCAGCCGTGGATTGCGCCTAACTCTGCCTATGCAACTCGGCACAGCCTGAGAAACTAACTAGCCTGAAGATAGAAAATAAGCCTACCTTGCCTCAGAGAAATACCCCAAAGGAAAAGGCAGCCCCCCACATATAATGACTGTGAGTTAAGATGAAAAGACAAACGTAGAGATGAAACAGATTCAGCAAAGTGAGGCCCGACTTTCTTAACAGATCGAGGATAGAAAAGGTAACTTTGCGGTCTACACAAAACCCTAAAGAAAACCACGCAAAGGGGGCAAAAAGACCCTCCGTACCGAACTAACGGCACGGAGGTAAACCCTTTGCGTCCCAGAGCTTCCAGCAACAAATTAGACAAGCTGGACAGAAAAAATAGCAAACAAATAGCAAAGAAGAACTTAGCTATGCAGAGCAGCAGGCCAAAGGAATGATCCAGGGAAAAGCAAGTCCAACACTGGAACATTGACAGGAAGCGAGGATCAAAGCATTAGGTGGAGTTAAGTAGAGAAGCACCTAACGACCTCACCAGATCACCTGAGGGAGGAAACTCAGAAGCCGCAGTACCACTTCCCTCCACCAACAGAAGCTCACAGAGAGAATCAGCCGAAGTACCACTTGTGACCACAGGAGGGAGCTCTGCCACAGAATTCACAACAGTACCCCCCCCTTGAGGAGGGGTCACCGAACCCTCACCAGAGCCCCCAGGCCGACCAGGATGAGCCACATGAAAGGCACGAACAAGATCGGGAGCATGGACATCAGAGGCAAAAACCCAGGAATTATCTTCCTGAGCATAACCCTTCCATTTAACCAGAAACTGGAGTTTGCTTCTAGAAACACGAGAATCCAAAATCTTCTCCACAATATACTCCAATTCCCCCTCCACCAAAACCGGGGAAGGAGGATCAACAGATGGAACCATAGGTGCCACGTATCTCCGCAACAATGACCTATGGAATACGTTATGTATGGAAAAAGAGTCTGGAAGGGTCAGACGAAAAGACACAGGATTAAGAACCTCAGAAATCCTATACGGACCAATGAAACGAGGTTTAAACTTAGGAGAGGAAACCTTCATAGGAATATGACGAGAAGATAACCAAACCAGATCCCCAACACGAAGTCGGGGACCCACACGGCGTCTGTGATTAGCGAAACGTTGAGCCTTCTCCTGGGACAAGGTCAAATTGTCCACTACATGAGTCCAAATCTGCTGCAACCTGTCCACCACAGTATCCACACCAGGACAGTCCGAAGACTCAACCTGTCCTGAAGAGAAACGAGGATGGAACCCAGAATTGCAGAAAAATGGCGAAACCAAGGTAGCCGAGCTGGCCCGATTATTAAGGGCGAACGCAGCCAAAGGCAAAAAGGACACCCAGTCATCCTGATCGGCAGACACAAAGCATCTCAGATATGTTTCCAAGGTCTGATTGGTTCGTTCGGTCTGGCCATTAGTCTGAGGATGGAAAGCCGAGGAAAAAGACAAGTCAATGCCCATCCTACCACAAAAGGCTCGCCAAAACCTTGAAACAAACTGGGAACCTCTGTCAGAAACGATATTCTCTGGAATGCCATGTAAACGAACCACATGCTGGAAGAACAATGGCACCAAATCAGAGGAGGAAGGCAATTTAGACAAGGGTACCAGATGGACCATCTTAGAAAAGCGATCACAGACCACCCAAATGACTGACATCTTTTGAGAAACGGGAAGATCAGAAATAAAATCCATAGAGATATGTGTCCAAGGCCTCTTCGGGACCGGCAACGGCAAAAGCAACCCACTGGCACGAGAACAGCAGGGCTTAGCCCGAGCACAAATCCCACAGGACTGCACAAAAAACACGCACATCCCGCGACAGAGATGGCCACCAAAAGGATCTAGCCACCAACTCTCTGGTACCAAAGATTCCAGGATGACCAGCCAACACCGAACAATGAACCTCAGAGATAACTTTATTGGTCCACCTATCAGGGACAAACAGTCTCTCCGCTGGACAACGATCAGGTTTATTAGCCTGAAATTTTTGCAGCACCCGCCGCAAATCAGGGGAGATGGCAGACACAATTACTCCTTCCTTGAGGATACCCGCCGGCTCAGACAAACCCGGAGAGTCGGGCACAAAACTCCTAGACAGAGCATCCGCCTTCACATTTTTAGAGCCCGAAAGGTACGAAATCACAAAGTCAAAACGGGCAAAAAACAGCGACCAACGAGCCTGTCTAGGATTCAACCGCTTAGCAGACTCAAGATAAGTCAAGTTCTTATGATCAGTCAATACCACCACGCGATGCTTAGCTCCTTCAAGCCAATGACGCCACTCCTCGAATGCCCACTTCATGGCCAGCAACTCTCGGTTGCCCACATCATAATTTCGCTCAGCAGGCGAAAACTTCCTGGAAAAAAAAGCGCATGGTTTCATCACTGAGCAATCAGAACCTCTCTGCGACAAAACAGCCCCTGCTCCAATCTCAGAAGCATCAACCTCGACCTGGAACGGAAGAGAAACATCTGGTTGACACAACACAGGGGCAGAAGAAAAACGACGCTTCAAGTCTTGAAAAGCTTCCACAGCAGCAGAAGACCAATTGACCAAATCAGCACCCTTCTTGGTCAAATCGGTCAATGGTTTGGCAATACTAGAAAAATTGCAGATGAAGCGACGATAAAAATTAGCAAAGCCTAGGAACTTTTGCAGACTTTTCAGAGATGTCGGCTTAGTCCAATCATGGATGGCTTGGACCTTAACAGGATCCATCTCGATAGTAGAAGGGGAAAAGATGAACCCCAAAAATGAAACCTTCTGCACACCAAAGAGACACTTTGATCCCTTCACAAACAAAGAATTAGCACGCAGGACCTGAAAAACTGTTCTGACCTGCTTCACATGAGACTCCCAATCATCCGAGAAGATCAAAATGTCATCCAAGTACACAATCAGGAATTTATCCAGGTACTCTCGGAAGATGTCATGCATAAAGGACTGAAACACTGATGGAGCATTGGCAAGTCCGAATGGCATCACTAGATACTCAAAATGACCCTCGGGCGTATTAAATGCAGTTTTCCATTCATCTCCTCGCCTGATTCGCACCAGATTATACGCACCACGAAGATCTATCTTGGTGAACCAACTAGCCCCCTTAATCCGAGCAAACAAATCAGATAACAATGGCAAGGGGTACTGAAATTTAACCGTGATCTTATTTAGAAGGCGGTAATCTATACAAGGTCTCAGCGAACCATCCTTCTTGGCTACAAAAAAGAACCCTGCTCCTAATGGTGACGATGACGGGCGAATATGCCCCTTCTCCAGGGATTCCTTCACATAACTGCGCATAGCGGCGTGCTCAGGCACGGATAAATTAAACAGTCGACCTTTTGGGAATTTACTACCAGGAATCAAATTGATAGCACAATCACAATCCCTATGCGGAGGTAGGGCATCGGACTTGGGCTCATCAAATACATCCCGGTAATCAGACAAGAACTCTGGAACCTCAGAAGGGGTGGATGACGAAATTGACAGAAATGGAACATCACCATGTACCCCCTGACAACCCCAGCTGGACACCGACATGGATTTCCAATCTAATACTGGATTATGGGCTTGTAGCCATGGCAACCCCAACACGACCACATCATGCAGATTATGCAACACCAGAAAGCGAATAACCTCCTGATGTGCAGGAGCCATGTACATGGTCAGCTGGGTCCAGTATTGAGGCTTATTGTTGGCCAAAGGCGTGGCATCAATTCCTCTCAATGGAATAGGACACTGCAAGGGCTCTAAGAGAAACCCACAACGCTTAGCATACTCCAAGTCCATCAAATTCAGGGCAGCGCCTGAATCCACAAATGCCATGACAGAATACGATGACAAAGAGCAGATCAAGGTAACGGGCAGAAGAAATTTTGACTGTACCGTACCAATGGTGGCAGACCTAGCGAACCGCTTAGTGCGCTTAGGACAATCAGAGATAGCATGAGTGGAATCACCACAGTAGAAACACAGCCCATTCAGACGTCTGTGTTCTTGCCGTTTAACTCTGGTCAAAGTCCTATCGCACTGCATAGGCTCAGGTTTAAGCTCAGGTAATACCGCCAAATGGTGCACAGATTTACGCTCACGCAAGCGTCGACCGATCTGAATGGCCAAAGACATAGACTCATTCAAACCAGCAGGCATAGGAAATCCCACCATGACATCCTTAAGGGCTTCAGAGAGACCCTTTCTGAACATAGCTGCCAGCGCAGATTCATTCCATTGAGTGAGCACGGACCACTTTCTAAATTTCTGACAATATACCTCTATCTCATCCTGACCCTGACAAAGAGCCAGCAAATTTTTCTCTGCCTGATCCACTGAATTAGGTTCATCGTACAGCAATACGAGCGCCAGGAAAAACGCATCGATATTACTTAATGCAGGATCTCCTGGCGCAAGAGAAAATGCCCAGTCCTGAGGGTCGCCGCGCAAAAAAGAAATAACAATCAAAACCTGTTGAACTGGATCACCAGAGGAGCGAGGTTTCAAGGCCAGAAATAATTTACAATTATTTTTGAAACTCAGAAACTTAGTTCTATCTCCAAAAAACAAATCAGGAATAGGAATTCTTGGTTCCAACATAGCTTTCTGATCAATAGTGTCTTGAATCTTTTGTACTCTTGCCGAGAGCTGATCCACAAATGAAGACAGACTTCTAATGTCCATCGCTACACCTGTGTACTGAACCACCCAAATGTCTAGGGGAAAAAAAAGGCAAAACACAGTGCAAAGAAAAAAAATGGTCTCAGAACTTCTTTTTTCCCTCTATTGAGAATCATTAGTACTTTTGGCTTCCTGTACTGTTATGAAAGGCAATTCAGTACTACAATGGACATAGCGGTCAGAGCACATACAGTGATCTGACAATAACCCAAAATCATAGAACGAGCTCTGAGACGTGGGAACTCTGCAGACCGCAATCCCTAATCCTCTCCAAACAACACTAGAGGCAGCCGTGGATTGCGCCTAACTCTGCCTATGCAACTCGGCACAGCCTGAGAAACTAACTAGCCTGAAGATAGAAAATAAGCCTACCTTGCCTCAGAGAAATACCCCAAAGGAAAAGGCAGCCCCCCACATATAATGACTGTGAGTTAAGATGAAAAGACAAACGTAGAGATGAAATAGATTCAGCAAAGTGAGGCCCGACTTTCTTAACAGATCGAGGATAGAAAAGGTAACTTTGCGGTCTACACAAAACCCTAAAGAAAACCACGCAAAGGGGGCAAAAAGACCCTCCGTACCGAACTAACGGCACGGAGGTACACCCTTTGCGTCCCAGAGCTTCCAGCAACAAATTAGACAAGCTGGACAGAAAAAATAGCAAACAAATAGCAAAGAAGAACTTAGCTATGCAGAGCAGCAGGCCAAAGGAATGATCCAGGGAAAAGCAAGTCCAACACTGGAACATTGACAGGAAGCCAGGATCAAAGCATTAGGTGGAGTTAAGTAGAGAAGCACCTAACGACCTCACCAGATCACCTGAGGGAGGAAACTCAGAAGCCGCAGTACCACTTCCCTCCACCAACAGAAGCTCACAGAGAGAATCAGCCGAAGTACCACTTGTGACCACAGGAGGGAGCTCTGCCACAGAATTCACAACATGCCCTGTTCGTCTGCCTCGGCAGGTTCGGCAGTCACTGACCTAGTGGACCCTGTCTTCATCGCTCCTCAGAGGGAGGTCTTTCCTTCCGCTTCAGTGGCAGGTCATCACCACAGATGCCAGCCTGCTCGGTTGGGGAGCGGTCTTCCGACATCTCACAGCGCAGGGTCGCTGGACCCACCAGGAGGCTCTTCTGCCTATCAAGTTACTGGAGATCAGAGCAATCTTCCTTGCCCTACTCCACTGGCAATCACTCCTGGCTGGTCGTCCCATCCGCATCCAGTCGGACAACGCCACGGCTGTGGCGTACTTAAACCACCAGGGTGGGACGCGCAGCAGTCAGGTAATGGCAGAGGCAGCAAGGATACTTCATTGGGCAGAACGTCACGTTCATTTCAGCTGTCCACATTCCGGGTGTCGAAAATTGGGCAGCCGACTTCCTCAGCCGCCAGGGCCTGGTGGCGGGCGAGTGGTCTCTCCATCCCTCAATATTCAACCAAATTTTTTTTCCTTGGGGCACCCCAGACGTCGACCTCATGGTGTCTCGGATGAACCATAAGGTTCCTCAGTTTGTCACCAGATCCCGGGACCCTCTGGCCATCAGCCACGACGCCCTGGTAATCCCATGGTCGCAGTTTCAGTTTTCTTACCTGTTTCCCCCACTTCCCTTGATTCCAAGGGTAGTAAAAAAGATAAAGTTAGAGGGGATTCTGGTCATACTTATAGCTCCAGACTGGCCAAGGCGCCCCTGGTACGCGGAGCTGGTCAACATGCTCGGGGATACCCCTTGGAGACTCCCAGACTGGTTTTTCTCATCAGGTCATACAGACCATGATCAGAGCCAGGAAGCCAGCTTCTTCTCGCATTTACCACAGGTACTGGAAGACTTTCTTTTGGTGGTGCGAGACACACGACGTCTTTCCGATTACTTTTTCCCTTCCGGACTTTCTGGGCTTCCTGCAGTCGGGTCTCGACTCGGGTTTGTCCCTCAGTACCCTAAAGGGTCAAGTTTCCGCCTTGTCCATTCTTTTCCAAAGGGACTTGGCTTCCGTCTATCAAGTGAAGACTTTTTTGCAAGGAGTTGCTCATCTTGCTCCTCCTTTTCGTCCTCCACTGGAACCTTGGGACCTCAATTTGTTTCTCAGTGCCCTTCAGACTGTTCCTTTTGAACAGCTTCAGGACGTCTCTTTTTCCTTTCTTTCCTGGAAGGTGGCCTTCCTCATTGCCATCACTTCAATTAGAAGAGTTTCCGAGTTGGCAGCATTATCCTGCCGCTCCCCCTTCCTGATTTTTCATCAGGACAAGGTGGTTCTAAGACCTGTCCCCAAATTTCATCCCAAGGTGGTTTCCACTTTCCACATCAATGAGGATATCATTCTTCCTTCTTTTTGCCCTTCTCCTGTTCACCCCTTGGAGAACTCTCTTCACAAGCTTGACGTTGTCAGGGCCGTTTGGATCTATCTTTCTAGAACTGCCCATTTTCGCAAATCCAACTCTCTGTTTGTCATTGCTGAGGGTCGCCGGCAAGGATTTCAAGCGTTCAAATCCACTGTTTCTCGCTGGATTCGTTCTGCTATAACGGAAACCTACCATGCTCGAGAGACACAGCCCCCTCCTGGGGTACGGGCCCACTCCACCAGAGCTGTCGGTGCTTCCTGGGCTGTTCGTCACCAGGCCTCCACTTTGCAGGTTTGCAAGGCTGCCACCTGGTCGTCTTTACATACGTTCACGAGGTTCTTACAGGGTTCATACCCAGACCTCGTCAGATGCAGGTTTTGGTAGGAAGGTACTGCAGGCGGCGGTCGCACACCGGCCGACCTGAGCCCTTTTCTCGCTTCCTTTCTACCCACCCTTTTCCGGGACTGCTTATGAACGTCCCACGGTTATCTGTGTCCCCCAATGAAGAGATAAAGAAAGAGGGATTTTTGGTACTCACCATAAAATCTCTTTCTTGGAACCTTCATTGGGGGACACAGCACCCTCCCTGGTTATTTGTTCTTGGTACCGTGTTTAGGCCTACAAGTCCTGATTGAGTTGGTACTCATGTGTTCTCAGTTATGGTTGTTTCTAATACTGCTTTTTTCACCAACTGAGGTGCTCAGTGCCTGACGGTGGGTGTATACTGCCGGGGAGGGGCTATTGTTCCTTTCCTTTTTTTCCCTAGTGTCATCCTCCCAACAGCAGCAGCATACACCCACGGTTATCTGTGTCCCCCAATGAAGGCTCCAAGAAAGAGATTTTACGGTGAGTACCAAAAATCCCTCTGTTTTCTCCACTGTATATAATAGACTATACAACCCCTGGCAAAAATTATGGAATCACTGGCCTTGGAGGATATTCATTCAGTTGTTAAATTTTGTAGAAAAAAAGCAGATCACAGACATGGCACAAAACTAAAGTCATTTCAAATGACAACATTCTGGCTTTAAGAAACACTAAAAGAAATCTAGAACAAAACATGTGGTAGTCAGTAATGGTTACTTTTTTAACCAAGCATAGGGAAAAATTATGGAATCACACTGTCATGGTTTGTCTGTTTCAGTTCCTTTAGGGTTAACTCCTGTAGCCTCACACTGATCCTGGGTGGACTTTTTATAGCCTCCATCTGGGAGTTTCCTTTGTCAGTGATACTTCCGTCTTTGGCTAAGTGTGTTGACCCCTGAGTGTGTTTCGCGCTGTGTACCTGGTTTGCTTGATTTCTTGGCTCTTTGACTCGGTCTGTTCTCTGGACACTGTGTATTGGATTCCCTCTCTGTACTTTCTCTGCCCGTTCGGTATTGATCTCGGCTTGGCCCCTACACTCCTTTTGTCTTGTCCCTTGGTACCGTTATGCTATCCCGTGCTCTGACCCCGGCCTGATCTGTTTATGTCTCTGTCTGTGCCCCTAGGTAGCTCTGTTTGGTAGTTACCTTTCTAGGAGTTTTCCTTCAGCTTCTAGCTCCCTGAGCTTAGACCACGCCCATCACCAGTCAGGTGATTCAGGTCCTGACAGGACTGAAGCAGTGTCTCTCTCCAGTCTAGCTTGCCCTGCATTACTGGGAGTCTGTGGCTATCTCCAGGTACTATTTCCCCAGGAGTTAGCATCGGTGAGAGTTACTCATATCTCCCTGCCTGACACACTCAATTCTGAGGAAAAATGTATGGAATCACCCTGTAAATTTTCATACCCAAAAATAACACCTGCATCAAACTAGATCTGCTCATTAGTCTGCTTCTAAAAAGGAGTGATCACACCTTGGAGAGCATTTCACCAAGTGGACTGACATGAATCATGGCTCCAACACGAGAGATCTCAATTGAAACAAAGGAGAGGATTATCAAACTTTTAAAAGAGGGTAAATCATCACGCAATGTTGCAAAAGATGTTGGTTGTTCACAGTCAGCTGTGTCCAAAATCTGGACCAAATACAAACAACATGGGAAGGTTGTTAAAGGCAAACATACTGGTAGACCAAGGAAGACATCAAAGTGTCAAGACCGGAAATGTATTATTATTATTTATTTATATAGCTCCATTGATTCCATGGTGCTATACATAAGAAGGGGTACATACAAATTACAGATATCACTTACAGTAAGCAAACTAACAATGACAGACTGATATAGAGGGGCGAGGACCCTGCCTTACGGCTTACATTCTAGAGGAAGGTGGGGATGGAGACAATAGGTTGAGGGTGTTGGTGAGGCGGTAGCTTCAGTAGTGGTGAGGAGGTAGCGGAGTCAGTGCAGGCTGTAGGCTTTCCTGAAGAGGTGGGTTTTCATGTTCCGTCTGAAGGATCCGAATGTGGTTGATAGTCGGACGTGTTGGGGCAAAGAATTCCATAGGATGGGGGATATTCTGGAGAAGTTTTGGAGGCAGTTGGGTGAGGAGCAGATAAGTGTGGAGGAGAGAAGGAGGTCCTGGGAGGATCGGAGATTACGTGAGGGAAGATATCGGGAGATTAGTTCAGATATATGGAGGAGACAGCTTATGGATGGCTTTGTAGGTCAGTATTAGTAATTTGAACTGGATACGCTGAGGGAATGGGAGCCAGTGAAGAGATTTGCAGAGGGGGGAAGCGGAGGAGTAGCGAGGAGAGAGATGAATTAGTCGGACAGCAGAGCTAAGGATTGACTGGAGAGGTGCAAGGGTGTTAGCAGGGAGGCCACAGAAAAGGATGTTGCAGTAATCAAGGCGGGAGATGATGAGGGCATGCACAAGCATTTTAGTAGATTGACAGTTGAGGAAAGGACGGATTCTGGAGATATTTTTGAGCCGGAGGCGACAGGAGGTAGCGAGAGCTTGGATGTGTGGTTTGAAGGACAAGGCAGAGTCAAGGGTTTCTCCGAGGCAGCGGACTTCCGGTACGGGGGAAAGCGCGATGTCGTTAATTGCGATAGATAGGTGAGGTATGGAAGATCTATGAGATGGAGGAAAGATGATGAGTTCAGATTTGTCCACATTGAGTTTGAGAAAGCGAGAGTAGAAGAAGGAGGATATGGCTGATAGGCACTCCTGGATTCTGGACAGCAGAGAAGTGACGTCTGGTCCAGAAAGGTAGATCTGAGTGTCATCAGCATAAAGGTGGTACTGGAATCCATGGGACTTTATGAGTTGTCCCAGTAGTAGTGTGTAGATTGAGAAGAGTAGGGGTCATAGAACAGAGCCTTGGGGGACTGCAACAGAGAGATGTTGGGATGAGGAGGTAGTGTGGGAGTGGGAGACGCTGAATGTGCGGTTGGAAAGGTATGAGGAGATCCAGGATAGGGCGAAGTCTTTGATGCCAAAGGAGGAGAGGATCTGTGTCGAAAGCAGAGGACAGGTCTAGAAGGAGGAGTACAGAGTATTGTCCGTTAGCTTTGGCTGTAAGTAGGTCATTAGTGATTTTGGTCAGGGCTGTCTCAGTTGAGTGATGGGGCAGAAACCAGATTGTAGATTGTCAAAGAGCAAGTTAGATAAGACGTGGGAGGAAAGTTCAGCGTGGACGTGCTGCTCCAGGAGTTTGGAAGCGAATGGGAGCAGCGATATTGGGCGATAGCTGGACATAGCTGTTGGGTCGAGGATTGGCTTTTTAAGGATAGGCGTGATTGTGGCATGTTTGAAAGCAGAAGGGAAGGTGCCAGAAGTTAGTGATAGGTTGAAGGAACTTAAAGCAATATGTCTCCAAAACAGGAAATGCACAACAAAACAAATGAGGAATGAATGGGTGGAAACTGGAGTCAACGTCTGTGACCGATCTGTAAGAAATTGCCTATAGGAAATGGGATTTACATACAGAAAAGCTAAACAAAAGCCATCATTAACACCTAAATAGAAAAAAACAAGGTTACAAAGGGCTAAGGAAAAGCAATCGTGGACTGTGGATGACTGGATGAAAGTCAAATTCAGTGATGAATCGCGAATCTGCATTGGGCAAGGTGATGATGCTGGAACTTTTGTTTGGTGCCGTTCCAATGAGATTTATAAAGATGACTGCCTGAAGAGAACATGCAAATTTCCACAGTCATTGATGATATGGGGCTGCAGGTCAGGTAAAGGCACTGAGGAGATGGCTGTCATTACATCTTCAATAAATGCACAAGTTTATGTTGAAAAGGTAAGGACTTATACACACTAAGTGCATACACATCCGTGCTACGTGCATTATTCAAGTTTATGTTGATATTCACTTTTCTTATCCTGTCAATTGAAAGGATGTTTGGGGATGATGAAATCATTTTTCAAGATGATAATGCATCCTGCCATAGAGCAAAAACTGTGCAAATATTCCTTGAAAAAAGACACATAAGGTCAATGTCATGGCCTGCAAATAGTCCGGATCTCAATCCAATTGAAAATCTTTGGTGGAAATTGAACAAAATGGTCCATGACAAGGCTCCAACCTGCAAAGCTGATCTGGCAACAGCAATCAGAGAAAGTTGGAGCCAGATTGATGAAGAATACTGTGTGACACTCATTAAGTCCATGCCTCAGAGACTTAAGCTGTTATAAAAGCCAAAGGTGGTGCAACAAAATACTAGTGATGTTTTGGAGTAATTTTTTTTGTTTGTTTTTTCATGATTCCATAATTTTTTCTTCAGAATTGAGTGACTCCATAATTTTTCCCTATACTTGGTTAAAAAAAGTAACCATTACTGACTACCACATTTTTTGTTCTTGATTTCTTTTAGTGTTTCTTAAAGCCAGAAAGTGGCCATTTGAAATTACTTTAGAATTATGCCATGTCTGTGATCTGCTTTTTTTCTGCAAAATTAAACAACTGAATGAACATCCTCCAAAGCCGGTGATTCCATAATTTTTGCCAGGGGTTGTAGTTTAACAAGCATAGATGGCTTGTCTAAATTATTCACTTATGAGCCACTTCTTTTCCTTCTGCTCTGCCTCCTGAACTCATCATTCAGCCTGAAAAACTGCTGCTGAAATTAATCTTGATAAAAGCAAGATGAACCACAATTTAAAGAAGGCGGGGCCGGCGTCAGCACCCGGCGTACCCGGGCAAGTGCCGGGGCCCTGGCGAGACAGGGGGGCCCATTCAGGGCCAGCGTTAGGGGCAAGCTGCTGCCTAGGGCCCCCACCCCCCAGGGGCCCTCAGCTAGCTGCACATCACGAAGCTGCTATGGGGCCTCTGTGAGGCAGGGGGGCCGCCTGTCGCCAGCGCCAACTCCCTCGCTGCCACATTGAACTATACCGGCATATGCCGGTAAAGTTCAAAGCAAATGATGGAGGAGAGAGCGTCACCTGACACTCCCTCTCCCATCATTCCCCACTCTGCCTCTGACACTGCCACTGCGGGTGCGCAATGACGTCATCACGAACTCGCTGTGTGTCAGGCAGTGCAGCGGCAGCTGCCGAGACCGAAGAAGGGAGTAGCACGGGCATGTTGAGAGGTGAGGAGTATTTTTTTTTGTATCTATAACAGTGAGTACTGGACTATGGGGCCATTCTAGGGGGGAGGGGGGCTGTGCTGTATACTACATGTCTGTGCTATATACTACATGGCTATGTTATATACTATGTGGGCTGTGCTATTTACTATATGGGCTGTTATATGCTACTTGGGCTGTGCTATAAACTACATGGCTGTTCTATATACTACGTGGGCTATGTTATATAATATGTGGCTGTGCTATATACTATATGGGCTGTTATATGCTACGTGGGCTGTGCTATATACTACATAGCTGTTCTATATATTACAAGGGCCATGTTATATATTACGTGGGCTGTTATATGCTACATGGCTGTGTTATATGCTACGTGGCTGTTATATGCTACGTGGGCTGTGCTATATATTATATGGCTGTTCTATATACTACATGGGCTGTGTTATATAATATGTGGCTGTGCTATATACTATATGGGCTGTTATATGCTACGTGGGCTGTGCTATATACTACGTGGCTGTGTTATATGTAACGTGGGCTGTTATATGCTACATGGCTGTGTTATATGCTACGTGGCTGTTATATACTACGTGGGCTGTGTTATATAATAATAATAATAATAATCTTTATTTATATAGCGCCAACACATTCCGCAGCGCTTTACAGTTTAACAGTTTCAAACACAAAAGTCATAAGTAACAACGTTAACAATACAATAATTAAAGCAAAATAAGACGACCCTGCTCGTGAGAGCTTACAATCTACAATGAGGTGGGGGAGATACAAAGTACAGGTGTATATTTACAATGATGTATTTACAATCATGGTCCAGCCATCTTCATGGGTTGGGGAATAGATGGGGATAGTGAATGGGCTACACACACACAAACATAACATAACTTTGATTAGTGAATAGTGTTGAGCATTCCGATACCGCAAGTATCGGGTATCGGCCGATACTTGCGGTATCGGAATTCTGATACCGAGATCCGATATTTTTGTGATATCGGGTATCGGTATCGAATCAATAGGGATGTGTAAAATAAAGAATTAAAATAAAAAATATTGATATGCTCACCTCTCCGGCGGCCCCTGGACTTCACACTGCTAACCGGGAGGCTTCTTTGTTTAAAAAGCGTGCCTTTCGGACCTGTGAATGACGTCCCGGCTTCTGATTGGTCGTGTGCCGCCCATGTGACCGGCACGCGACCAATCAGAGGCCGCGACGTCATTCGCAGGTCCTCAATTCCTAGAATTAGCAGTTTTGTGAATGAGAATGACGTCGCGGCTTCTGATTGGCATCCCTATGGATCCCAGGGCCTGAAGGAGAGTTTCCTCTCCTTCAGACCCTGGGAACCATGAGAATACCTTCCGATACTTGATGTCCCATTGACTTGTATTGGTATCGGATATCGGTATCGGCGATATCTGATATTTTTTTCGGGTATCGGCCGATACTATCCGATACCGATACTTTCAAGTATCGGACGGTATCGCTCAACACTATTAGTGAACGTGATAGGCCGCTCTGAACAAATGTGTTTTGAGCGAGCACCTAAAACTATGCAAATTATGGATGGTCCTAATATCTTGGGGTAGAGCATTCCAGAGGATTGGCGCAGCACGGGAGAAGTCTTGGAGTCGGGAGTGGGAGGTACGGATTAGTGCAGAGGTTAGCCGAAAGTCATTTGCAGAGCGCAGTGGTCTGTTAGGCTGATAGACAGAAATGAGGGAGGAGATGTAAGGGGGTGCCGCACTGTGGAGAGCTTTGTGGGTGAGAACAAGTACTTTGAATTGTATCCTGTAATGAATGGGCAGCCAGTGTAACGACTGGCGAAGAGCGGACGCGTCCGAGTAACGATTAGCCAGATGGACGACCCTGGCTGCTGCATTAAGGATGGACTGGAGAGGGGAAAGTCGAGTGAGGGGGAGGCCAATTAATAGAGCGTTACAGTAGTCCAGGCGGGAGTGGATCAGGGCGACCGTGAGGGTTTTAGCTGTCTCCATGGTGAGAAAAGGGCGGATTCTAGAGATGTTCTTTAGGTGTAAGCGGCACGAGCGGGCAAGAGATTGTATATGGGAGGTGAAGGAGAGATCGGAGTCAAACATAACACCCAGACAGCGCGCCTGCTGCCGAGGTGTTATTATGGTGCCACCCACGGAGAGGGAAATGTCAGATTTAGGGAGGTTAGTAGATGGTGGGAGCAGAAGAAGTTCAGTTTTGGAGAGGTTGAGTTTCAGATAGAGAGCGGACATGATGTTGGAGACTGCGGACAGACAGTCAGTGGCGTTCTGTAGTACAGCGGGGGTAAGGTCAGGGGATATACTACATGGCTGTGTTATATGCGATCATGAATCATGCTATGTGTTAAAGGGGGGGCCCACTGAGACTCTTTCACCCGGGGCCCTCAAAAACCTGGATCCGGCCCTGAAAGAAGGCATCACAGCAGTGTACTCAAGTCTATGGCGGAGGAAGAGGGAGGAGCAGAGAAAAGTGCAGACAGATAGCACTGTGCTCAGCTTTCCAGTAAGTGTTTATCTCATCACATCATGAGATGTGATATGACGTTAGCCATAAAAAGCATAATGATGTCTGCAAACAAAGCAATAGTTTAGGATTTTGCTATTATTCAGGATTTTGCTCTTTATTTTGCTCAAATTTCTAAAGTTCAGGAGAGGGGTTCAATTTATTTAATTCAGGTCCAACTTGGTGGCAAATGTGCAGAGTGGGACACACTTTGAGAATAGCTGAGAGGCTATGATACACTTTATCTACCAGTGACAGCAGCAAAACAATATTAGAGGTGTTGGGTCATTTGCTCTGCTATCGCTCCCGAGCGGCCATATGTAGTGTAGGGTATGGGGATTTGCACAGGAGATAGAGTTCAGTAATATTTATTTAATACACAACTGAAATTCGAGTTTTAATTCAATGTGGCATCCAAATATCAAGTCATAAAGTAAAAAAATTAATAGAAATGAAAAACAATAATAAGAAAAATTCCGAACAATGTATACAACCTGGTAGTACTATAGAGAAAAGCCCCAAATGTATCCCATGTATCACTAGGGCCAAGCGCAGCTCCAACAGTGACTGAGGCTATTAATATCTGCCCTCAGTCACTGGCTTTCCCTCTCTGGCGGAGAAAATTGCGCGGGAGCCTACGCCAGTATTTTCCGTGAATTAACCCTTTAATTTAACACCTACAGCTCCAAAATTTTACACACACACAGTACTAACATTTTTAGTGAGGGACATATAAAAATCTAACTGTTCTGCAATGGTTTACTGTATGTCAACCATGTCTCATATCCTGTTGGGTTCTGCAATGATTTGAACCCGACAATTGAATTATCGGCTATTCTGCTATCTAACTCTCTATGAAATATAAATATATATATCTATACTATGTGTAGACATTTATTTTATCTATTCTATTCTAACCTGTCAGTGTGATTTTACTGTACACCGGTGCGTATTTCTCACAAGTCACACTGATGGTCCGTGTGGTGTGCGAGGTTTTCTCGCACCTATAGACTTTCATTGTCCATTCTAGGCCGAGATACGGTTCAAATTGCAGCATGCTGCGATTTCTCTCACATGTAGAATACGGCCGAGAAAACAATGGATCATGGGAGCTGCCCCATATATTAACATTGGTCCGAGTGCTATGCGATTTTTTATCGCATAGCACTTGTCCGTATTACGGTCTAGTGTGACTCCGGCCTAAAGCAGATGCAGTCTCCTCATCAGCTTTCGTATTACTTGCAGAGTCCTGTCTGTAGACACAGCTATTCTTAAGAGGTTGTCACTTTCTACACAAGATATTCTTCATTTCACCAGGATCACAAAGCAATTGAGTTGAGATTTGTTAGCCTCAGATGCCTTCTTGAAAAGTTAAAACAGCAAATCCCTGTGTCAAAAACATGATGTGACCAATGCAGATTTAGAGATATACACAAGTGTTGGCGATGGGAAGAATGGCAGGAGGAATGGTGCATCTCAGGCATTGGAAAAAGCTTTGGGACAAAGTGATGACTGACAAGTGCACATGTGGCGCCCCAGGGTCCTGGTTGTCACAATAATGTTACTCTCCTCCCAGGGAGAGTGATGCTACGTTTGGAGGCAAGAAAGGATAACTGTTGCCAGGTACCACAAGCATGCAACATATTCACACTCCAGGCCACCAGGGGGAGCTTTTGATCCTATTTTACTAGGAGACTCCCCTACATATATATATATTGTGGTTTTTTGGGGGCAAAGTTAGTCAGTCCTTCAGGGAAGCTGTTCCTGGCAGGAGCGAGTTCCTGTCAGAGGACAGAGGAGAGAGTTCACGGAGCTGTGCATGCCCTAAGAGCTGCAGCTTCCAGGAAAGAGACATATAGGAAGCCGAATACGTTGCAGTGAGCGTGCAGGAAAGCAAAGCACGGGAGAGGATACCAGATGGGAACCAGCCCCAAGCAGGCTGCCTCCTTCTGAGGCGCAGATAGCCGGTAGCTGGAACACCGAGGAAGTAAGGACCTCTATGCCTTACTTCAGAGACCGGCAGGAAAGCTAATTGCACGTTACCTGTCCGCACCTACACCCAGGAGGCACGGTGACACCCCACAGCCGGGTTATCTAAGAGACCCCATAAACAGGCTCAAGTCACCAGTCATACAAGTTTTGTCCTATCCTATACGGGGGAGAGAGAGAAACACCACATCTGTAAGGACCTTACGAGAGGCTTAGCAGTAAGGGACTACACTACTACAGCGCAAGGAAAGGCTATTGATTTCCACCTGGACAAGGGGACTCTGGACTTGCCTCCAAACCGGCCGGACCCTACCTGCCCTGTGATGTGGTGCCCTGGACTGTGGCTGCTGAAACCAACAGTAAACAAGGTAAAGAGACTGCAATCCTGTGTCATCGTTCTTCTCTGCACCTCTCACCATTCTACTACCTTCACACTGGGAAGCCCTGAGGATCTACCTCACCTGTGGGAAGATATACCATCTAGCTGCCATAACATCACCCCAGCGGACCCCTCAAAGCAGCGTTAGTCAGCACTGACCGAAAACCACAGGTGGCGTCACGACCATAAACTTTATTCCCTTAAAAGACCTTTCTCTTTTACATGGGCGCCCAGGGCCACGGACCGGGTCGCAGCCACCGTGACATCCCCCTGTGAACAATACCAGACCCGGTACCGAGTACCCCACAGCCCTGGTGGGCAACTCACACACATTTCTTTCTGTACTGGAAAGACTGATGTGGTTTAGGTGGGCAACAACGTTTCTCCAGTTCCTTGTTGGTCTTCGTTCTTGTCAGGATCCTGGTTCTCCAGTGTCTGCAAACAACTTGTGTTTTAGCCAAATTGGAAAAGATTGAAAATGGAAGTTGCTGTGAAACGACTATTTGTGTAATAACGTTGCTGTAAATGTTACTGAAGGCGATGGGTATGTTGTTTCTATCATCTTTTCATGATTGCCTTTTCTATATAGCATTTTCATTTTGCTTTCTCTAAAGATGTTAGAATTGGGAAAATGAGGACACTGAAATACACCACTATTTCATGGTATGGTGACTCACTATGAAGAGGTCCAAAACTGACCAACATCACAGTGCTCTGGGATGGGATTTTGGATGGTTGTTCTGTTGTGAGAATATCCTCTTGTCAGGGTGGAAGTTGGGTCCTGCTTATTTTGAGCTAGCGGTTCCTCTTTGATATGGATACCATTTTCAGCTGTGCGACTGCATCATGTGCCCATGTCAAATTTGGGAGGCAACTCTAGTAGATTCATTGGATGTTGGAAGGGTTCATCATGCGGATTGGGAGTTAGAGAGTAATGCACTTCTGCCATTGTGTTACTCTAGATTTGGTAGCTTTTTTAATTTTGTGGCTCTTTACCAGAGGTGATCATCTTTTCTTGTGTCTCATAGGAAACACAGAGAGCATTGCATATGTGTTATTATCATGTATGGGGGAAATGTGGTACCACCAAACTATACCTATTATGATACAAAAACAGAAGCGTGGGTTCTTTTGCTGCCTTATTACTTCCATAGAGTTCAATTTGGGTCGTTGGCCCAATTTCCTCTTTCCCTTTAACTAAACTCCCATTTTTTTGTTTTTCAGTAGATGGAGGTCAAAGATTGCTCTCAGTACATTTACTGTATGAACTCTGCTGTGGCAGAAGGTAGACGCAGCGATCAGAGAAGCTGCCATGATCCTCTCACCGCAGAACATACTGGTTCTTCTGCTCAGTACAACCTTCATCTGCAGCCGGGCAGACGACACCTGTCCTGGTAGGTAACATGTATTTTTATGGACTCCATATCGAGCGCTGCCAGTAATTTTGTAGGGAAAACATTTTCAGCAGACTCCCTTAAATGCCAAAATTGGGTTCTTATTGGTTTAAATTAGTATTTGACAATAGGTTTTATAAACTAGACATCCTCTCCCGGTAATAGAACATGTGACAAGTTTTTCTTATTTCCCAACAGATGTAAAACTGTTGGGTGTTGGGGAATCAGACAAATTGGCTATTCTAAGAGGATGCCCAGGGACCCCTGGACATCCGGGACTTCAGGGACCTCCAGGACTGCCGGGACATAAAGGTAAATCTAGTAAATGAACAGCCTAGTCTCAAACGTAAAAACTGTATATTCGCTACTATTTGTTTGAATTCCTAATCTGCACGTCTATTAAAGTGAAGCTATCAATTACCAAAATCATTTTTTTCTGTTAAGTGTATTTTTTTTATATTTTTGGCATTTTTTTACGCAGCACAGTCTGTATTAAAAATAAAAAATATAAATCTTGCAGCACTCACACTGGCCACTTGGGCATTTTAGACACTAACTTCCTATTGTTTCAGGTAATGCACATGTACATTATTAACCCCTTCCCGACCCATGACGCCACGTAGGCGTCATGAAAGTCGGTGCCATTCCGACCCATGACGCCTATGCGGCGTCATGGAAAGATCGCGTCCCTGCAGATCAGGTGAAAGGGTTAACTCCCATTTCACCCGATCTGCAGGGACAGGGGGAGTGGTAGTTTAGCCCAGGGGGGGTGGCTTCACCCCCTCGTGGCTACGATCGCTCTGATTGGCTGTTGAAAGTGAAACTGCCAATCAGAGCGATTTGTAATATTTCACCTATTATAACGGGTGAAATATTACAATCCAGCCATGGCCGATGCTGAAATATCATCGGCTATGGCTGGAAATACTAATGTGCCCCCACCCCACCCCACCGATCGCCCCCGCAGCCCTCCGATCTGGCCGGTACACTGCTCCGGCTCCCCTCCGTCCAGTGCTCCGCTCCCCCCCGTGCTCTTGTCCGCTCCCCCCGTGCTCCAATCACCCCCCCGTGCTCCAATCACCCCCCCTGCACTCCGATCCACACCCCCCGGTGCTCCGTTCCACCCCCCCGTGCTCCATTCCAGCCCCCACGTGCTCCGTTCCACCCCTCCCGCGCTTCGATTCCCCCCCCCGTGCTCCGATCCCCCCCCCCGTGGTCCCCCCCCACCCCGTGGTCCCCCCCCACCCCATCATACTTACCGATCCAGCCGGGGTCCCGTCCGTCTTCTCCCTGGGCGCCGCCATCTTCCAAAATGGCGGGCGCATGTGCAGTGCGCCCGCCGAATCTGCCGGCCGGCAGATTCGTTCCAAAGTGCATTTTGATCACTGAGATATAATCTATCTCAGTGATCAAAATAAAAAAAATAATAAATGACCCCCCCCCTTTGTCACCCCCATAGGTAGGGACAATAAAAAAATAAAGAATTTTTTTTTTTCCACTAACGTTAGAATAGGGTTAGGGTTAGGGGTAGGGTTAGGGGTAGGGTTAGGGTTAGGGCTAGGGGTAGGGTTAGGGGTAGGGTTTAGGGGTAGGGTTAGGGGTAGGGTTAGGGCTAGGGGTAGGGTTAGGGGTAGGGTTAGGGCTAGGGTTAGGGCTAGGGTTAGGGCTAGGGTTAGGGTTTCGGTATGTGCACACGTATTCTGGTCCTCTGCGGATTTTTCCGCTGCGGATTTGATAAATCCGCAGTGCTAAACCGCTGCGGATTTATGGCGGATTTACCGCGTTTTTTTCTGCGCATTTCACTGCGGTTTCACAACTGCGATTTTCTATTGGAGCAGTTGTAAAACCGCTGCGGAATCCGCACAAAAGAAGTGACATGCTGCGGAATGTAAACCGCTGCGTTTCCGTGCAGTTTTTCCGCAGCATGTGTACAGCGATTTTTGTTTCCCGTAGGTTTACATTGAACTGTAAACTCATGGGAAACTGCTGCGGATCCGCAGCGTTTTCCGCAGCGTGTGCACATACCTTTAGAATTAGGCTATGTGCACACGGTGCCGGATTTGGCTGCGGATTCGCAGCAGTGTTCCATCAGGTTTACAGTACCATGTAAACATATGAAAAACCAAATCCGCTGTGCCCATGGTGCGGAAAATACCGCGCGGAAACGCTGCGTTGTATTTTCCGCAGCATGTCAATTCTTTGTGCGGATTCCGCAGCGTTTTACACCTGTTCCTCAATAGGAATCCGCAGGTGAAATCCGCACAAAAAACACTGGAAATCCGCGGAAAATTCGCAGGTAAAACGCAGTGCCTTTTACCCGCGGATTTTTCAAAAATGGTGCGGAAATATCTCACACAAATCCGCAACGTGGGCACATAGCCTTAGGGTTAGGGTTGGAATTAGGGTTGTGGTTAGGGTTAGGGGTGTGTTGGGGTTAGGGTTGTGGTTAGGGGTGTGTTGCGGTTAGGGTTGTGATTAGGGTTATGGCTACAGTTGGGATAAGGGTTAGGGGTGTGTTGGAGGTAGAATTGAGGGGTTACCACTGTTTAGGCACATCAGGGGTCTCCAAACGCAACAAGGCGCCACCATTGATTCCAGCCAATCTCGTATTCAAAAAGTCAAATGGTGCTCCCTCACTTCTGAGCCCCGACGTGTGCCCAAACAGTGGTTTACCCCCACATATGGGGTACCAGCATACTCAGGACAAACTGCGCAACAATTACTGGGGTACAATTTCTCCTGTTACCCTTGTGAATCTAAAAAAATGCTTGCTAAAACATAATTTTTGAGGAAAGAAAAATGATTTTTTATTTTCACGGCTCTGCGTTGTAAACGTCTGTGAAGCACTTGGGGGTTCAAAGTGCTCACCACATATCTAGATCAAAAGTCACTACTTCACTTCCGAGCCTCGGCATGTGCCCAAACAGTGATTTACCCCCACATATGGGGTATCAGCGTACTCAGGAGAAACTGGACAACAACTTTTGGGGTCCAATTTCTCCTGTAACCCTTGGGAAAATAAAAAATTCTGGGCTAAATAATTATTTTTGAGGAAAGAAAACGTATTTATTATTTTCACGGCTCTGCATTATAAACTTCTATGAAGCACTTGGGGGTTCAAAGTGCTCACCACACATCTAGATAAGTTCCTTTGGGGGTCTAGTTTCCAAAATGGGGTCACTTGTGGGGGGTTTCTACTGTTAAGCCACATCAGGGGCTCTGCAAACGCAACGTGACGCCCACAGAGCATTCCATCAAAGTCTGCATTTCAAAACGTCACTACTTCACTTCCGAGCCCCGGCATGTGCCCAAACAGTGATTTACCCCCACATATAGGGTATCAGCGTACTCAGGAGAAACTGGACAACAACTTTTGGGGTCAAATTTCTCCTGTTACCCTTGGGAAAATAAAAAATTGCAGGCTAAAAGATCATTTTTGAGAAAATAATTTTTTTTTTTTATTTTCATGGCTCTGCGTTATAAACTTCTGTGACGCACTTTGGGGTTCAAAGTCCTCACCACACATCTAGATTAGTTCCTTTGGGGGTCTAGTTTCCAAAATGGTGTCATTTCTCGGGATCTCCAATGTTTAGGCACGCAGGGGTTCTCCAAACGTGACATGGTGTCCGCTAATGATTGGAGCTAATTTTCCATTTAAAAAGCCAAATGGCGTGCCATCCCTTCCGAGCCCTGCCGTGCGCCCAAACAGTGGTTTACCCCCTCATATGGGGTATCAGCATACTCAGGACAAACTGGACAACAATATTTGGGGTCCAATTTCTCTTATTATCCTTGGCAAAATAGGAAATTCCAGGCTAAAAAATCATTTTTGAGGAAAGAAAAATTATTTTTTATTTTCATGGCTCTGCGTTATAAACTTCTGTGAAGCACCTGGGGGTTTAAAGTGCTCAATATGCATCTAGATAAGTTCCTTGGGGGGTCTAGTTTCCAAAATGGGGTCACTTGTGGGGGAGCTCCAATGTTTAGGCACACAGGGGCTCTCCAAACGCGACATGGTGTCCGCTAACAATTGGAGCTAATTTTCCATTCAAAAAGTCAAATGGCGCGCCTTCCGTTCCGAGCCCTGCCGAGTGCCCAAACAGTGGTTTACCCCCACATATGAGGTATCGGCGTACTCGGGAGAAATTGCCCAACAAATTTTATGATCCATTTTATCCTACTGCCCATGTGAAAATGAAAAAATTGAGGCGAAAATAATTTTTTTGTGAAAAAAAAGTACTTTTTCATTTTTACAGATCAATTTGTGAAGCACCTGAGGGTTTAAAGTGCTCACTAGGCATCTAAATAAGTTCCTTGGGGGGTCAAGTTTCCAAAATGGGGTCACTTGTGGGGGAGCGCCAATGTTTAGGCACACAGGAGCTATCCAAACGCGAAATGGTGTCCGCTAACGATGGAAATAATTTTTCATTCAAAAAGTCAAATGGCGCTCCTTCCCTTCCGAGCCTTACCATGTGCCCAAACAGTGGTTTACCCCCACATGTGAGGTATTGGTGTACTCAGGAGAAATTGCCCAACACATTTTAGGATCCATTTTATCCTGTTGCCCATGTGAAAATGAAAAAATTGAGGCTAAAAGAATTTTTTTGTGAAAAAAAAGTACTTTTTCATTTTTACGGATCAATTTGTGAAGCACCTGGGGGTTCAAAGTGCTCACTATGCATCTAGATAAGTTCCTTGGGATGTCTAGTTTCCAAAATGGGGTCACTTGTGGGGGAGCTCCAATTTTTAGGCACACGGGGGCTTTCCAAACGTGACATGGTGTCCGCTAAAGAGTGGAGCCAATTTTTGATTCAAAAAGTCAAATGGCGCTCCTTCCCTTCCAAGCCCTGCCGTGCGCCCAAACAGTGGTTTACCCCCACATATGAGGTATCAGCGTACTCAGGACAAATTGGACAACAACTTTCGTGGTTCAGTTTCTCCTTTTACCATTGGGAAAATAAAAAAATTGTTGCTAAAAGATAATTTTTGTGACTAAAAAGTTAAATGTTCATTTTTTCCTTCCATGTTGCTTCTGCTGCTGTGAAGCACCTGAAGGGTTAATAAACTTCTTGAATGTGGTTTTGAGTACCTTGAGGGGTGCAGTTTTTAGAATGGTGTCACTTTTGGGTATTTTCAGCCATATAGACCCCTCAAACTGACTTCAAATGTGAGGTGGTCCCTAAAAAAAATGGTTTTGTAAATTTCGTTGTAAAAATGGCAAATCGCTGGTCAAATTTTAACCCTTATAACTTCCTAACAAAAAAAAATTTTGTTTCCAAAATTGTGCTGATGTAAAGTAAACATGTGGGAAATGTTATTTATTAACTATTTTGTGTCACATATCTCTCTGGTTTAACAGAATAAAAATTCAAAATGTGAAAATTGCAAAATTTTCAAAATTTTCGCCAAATTTCCGTTTTTATCACAAATAAACGCAGAATTTATTGACCTAAGTTTACCACTAACATTAAGCCCAATATGTCACGAAAAAACAATCTCAGAACCGCTAGGATCCGTTGAAGCGTTCCTGAGTTATTACCTCATAAAGGGACACTGGTCAGAATTGCAAAAAACGGCAAGGTCTTTAAGGTCAAAATAGGCTGGGTCATGAAGGGGTTAACAACAGTGTGAGCCAGGCGCTATCCATTGTGCAAAGATAAGTGTGAAAGCAGGGGAGCAGGGTCAGGTGTGACATCACCTTTCGTGATTAGTCACAGCTCAGGTTGTTACCTGTCATTTTAATCCTGCCTGTGGTGATAAGGAGCCTTGTGAAAACTCTCCCTGAAAGGGCAGGAAGAATGAGTCTAAAACGCCCCAGCGGCAATTGTGAGAATTGCAGAATGATTCATTTTGTGTTTGTTGAGGAGATGCTTCTCAATGGTGGACATGGCCCTGTCTCGTCTTTTTTGAGATGAGTTGCTGGCATCAATTTCTAAGTGAGTTAATTTTTTTAAATGAAATGTAAATATATCCAATGTTCACCTTCTGATCTGTGTTCTATGTTCTGAAAATATGGCAGGATTCCCAGATCATTGCATTCTTGTTTTCTGTACGTTTTACAGTGTCCGAACTTTTTGGGAACTTTGGTTGTTCATGTAACACAAGAACCTGATTTAAACAATAGGTCATTTTCTGATTAGAGCAACCCTTTAAGTCCTTCTGCTCCCTATGATTGTTGTTACAGTAAAGTTCCCCCCACACAGATTAGGCTACTTTCACACTAGCGTCGTTTTGGATACGTCGCAATGCGTCGTTTTGACGAAAAAACACATCCTGCACAGTTGTCTGCAGGATGCGTTTTTTCCCCATAGACTAACATTAGTGACGCATTGCGACGCATTGACACACGTCGCAACCGTCATGCGACGGTTGCGTCGTGTTGCGGCGGACCGTCGGAACAAAAAAAGTTACATGTAACTTTTTTTGTGCGTTGTGTCCGCCATTTCCGACCGCACATGCGCGGCCACAACTCCGCCCCCTCCTCCCCGCAACTCACAATGGGGCAGCGGATGCGTTTTAATAATACATCCGCTGCCCCCGTTGTGCTGCGCTGTCACAGGATGTGTCGGAACGTCGTCCCGACACACTGCGACGGGCCGATGCTGGTGTGAAAGTAGCCTTAAATAGGTCCGTCAAACCTGCTGATTTTGGTAACCAGACGTCTGATGTCCATGAAGAACCGAACCCTGGGGAGATAAGGATTGGGCAGTTAACATTCGAGTGTCCCATTCTCTTGTTTTCAGGTAAAATAAGAGGAGTCTGGGAGCAGATTTTTTTCTTCCAGCCCTAGTGAAACACCTAAGCGCTTGGCCTGGCTCTCGTGTGTATGGGCTAGCTGGGATAGGGGAGTCATATGTGTATTAATGGACAGTGGCTGGTAACCACGTTCCGGAATCTAGACCACGTAGGAATTTCCACTGTGTACTATTGTGCCAGAGGAATTAGAGGGTACTCAAGCCCTGCATTAAACAAGACTTTGTCGCTTGCTTTAAATAATAAATGTACTGGTACTTTTTCTCCCCCTGGTATAAATGTCGACGTTCCCCTGAATCCGGTGGTGCTTTTCTCTTGTTTCTGCGACTCTCTGTTCCTGAGATATGGCCTCTTCTTCTCAGTATATAAATCTAGTTTTATTAGTTAACTGGGCGTCATTCTAAAGAAAACACCCACAGTGAAGATTTAATGATCACGCCCACTTGGCTATAAAGACTACATTTATACACAATGAAGAAGAGACCACACCTCAGGAATAGAGAGGCGCAGGAACAAAAGAAAAACAGTGCCATATTCACGAGAACAGTGGCATTTACACCAGGTAAAACAATTACATATATCAGGCAATTGACAGGTCCCCTTTAATCTTTTACTTCAGTTCATTTCAGCCTATTTTGTGTATTCTAATACATATTTTTTCTTAATGAAGGTGAGCTAGGATCTCCAGGGAAAGCAGGAGACAGAGGATTAACTGGAGAGAAAGGTAATGTCCCGACATGTAGACTTCTAATCAGAGGTGTATCTAGGGTTTCTGGCACCCGGGGCAATAATTCATTTTGGCCTACCCCCCTTCCCCCCCCCCCCCAGGACATATGCGATTTGCACACTTAGTCATGTACCCACGAGTTCCTCTCCCTAATGCTCTCAATGTTCAGTGAAAAACTGAGAGAAGCAGGAGGAGAAGCTCGCTGTCACAGGACCATAAGTATGAAAATCAGATATGAGTGAAGTGTTCATGTGACGACTACTGGAACCTGCAGAGCTGAATCCTGACATCACAGGCTTCTGAATTCTCATGCACTGCACACTTTTAGGATTCTCCCTGGCCAGTGGACAGTCATGTCAGCACAAGCATGTGATTTGTATACTTCTGACCACATTCTGACTAGACTTGCCCGGCCTCGCTCAGTTCATTTTCATTGAGTGAGGCCACACATGTCTAGTCAGCATGTGACTGCATGTATGTAAATCACCGGCACGAGAGAATCCTGACAGCATGCAGTGCGCACTGTGAGAAGTCAGAAGTCTGCTGTCACAAAGAATGACTGCAGACTCATCACAAATCTGGACATTCCCTTTAATGCTCCTAACATAAACAAAAACATGAGAGTTAGTTAGTATTGCAAATAACATTTATATCCAGGTACCTTATAGATGATGTTGTCTCTGGAGTCGTTGTCTGCACAAATTATGACCCCCACACTGTCCCTCTTATGGTACATGCTCTTTACACTGACCTCTCCTTTCCATACCGGCCCCCTCTTCACACTGTCCTCTCATACTGTGTCCCCACCTGTAGTGCCCAGTATTTATACTGTACGCTCTCATCACACTTCCCCTCCTTGGTATACTGTCCCCTCCTGGCTGTGCCCTTACACTGTCCCCCCATGCTAGACCCCCACTACTCAGTTTCTATTCTGTGTCCACTCACTTTTGTCCCCCCATACTGTCTCCTCACACTATTCCCCTCCCTCCTCATACTGTCTCCTCTCACATCCCCCCTGTTCACCATGCTGTCTCCTCATATATTTATCCCCTCACTTTCTATACTGCCTGCTCACCTGACTCCCCATACTGTGTCTGCACACATCCCATCACCCTCACTCCCTGTGCTCTGTTCACATACATTTTTCACATCGCTACTCATACTGTGTACACATACATTCCCCCGTTCGCTCCCCATACTGTCTGCATCCATATTGTTTCCTCATATATGCCCCCCATTCCTCCATACTGTTTCCTCATACATGCCCTCCATTCCCCAGTACTGTTTCCTCATACATGCCCTCATTCCCCCATACTGTTTCCTCGTACATGCCCCCCATTCCCCAGTACTGTTTCTTCATATATGCCCACCATTCCCCCATACTGTTTTTTCTTACATGCCCCCTATTGCCCAGTACTGTTTCCTCATACATGCCCCCATTCTCCAGTACGGATTTCTCATACATGCCCCCCATTCCCCTGTACTGTTTCCTCATACATGCCCCCATTCCCCCATACTGTTTCCTCATACATGCCCCCCATTCCCCTGTACTGTTTTCTCATATATACCCCCATCTCCCCCTTTGCTCTTCATTTTGTGTCCTCAAATCTCCCCACACATTAAACACCCCCATCCCCACTACAAATCTCCCCACACACAATAAATAACCCCATCTCCACTACAAATCTCACCCCACATATTAAACACCCCCATCCCCACTCCAATTCTCCCCACACACATTAAAAAACCCCATCCACACTCCAATTCTCCCCACACATAATAAATCCCCCCACTCAAATTCTCCCCACACATAATAGATCCCCCTATCCCCACTCAAATTGTCCCCCCCCATGCACTTAATCTTCAGTGTCTTCAGCTCCACTGGAGCACTTACCAATAGTGTTCGCCTCTGCAGCGTGAGTGAGCGACGTCAGCAGCATGATCACATGATCTGATCAAGCTGCTCACGTCGCTCTGACCTGGCAGTCAGAGCCTCAATTGTACTCACTTCTATAAGATGCGAGTACAATTGATCCCTGGGCAGGAGCGGACACTGGCAGCTTGGGGCCCCTGTGCAATAACTGTGTCTGAGCTCCCCTCCTTTTATGGCGACAAAGCGCTATATATATAGCCCCACACACATACATGTGTATATATTACATAATCTCCTTTATTATGTATATTGCCATCCCTTATTATACAGTGCCCTCTCGTTATGTACAGTACCGTCCCTTACATATTGGATTATATAGAGCCCTGTTTTTTATTACATACCATCCTCTGATGTTAGCTGTATAATGAAATGATGGCTGGTGGAGCATGGGAAATCTTCTTTTCTAATGGAGGAGCTGATGGACTCCTCCATCAGCAGTCATTTTATATCTAAATAGAGAGGGGACTATGTAATAAAAGAGGGTGCTGTGAATAACAAAATTAGCAAGAATACACTATGTAAGAGAAAGCACTGTACATAACAGCAGAGAAAGCTATATAATAAGGGACGACACCATATATAACTAGAGAGGATGGTATGTAATAAGGGACGATGTTATACATAATAAAATAGGAAACTATGTAACTAAGGAAAGTGTTATACAGAATAAGTGAGTATACTATATACTAAGGGACTGTGTTATACTTAATTGGAACGTACACTCTATACTAAGGGACTGTGTTAGACATAAGTGATAATAATGTCTTCCTCCACCTCCCCCTGTTCCTAAGTCCGTTATAAGTCCCCTTCCTACCATCTCAATCCCCAACACCCCTCATTGTCCTCCTCCCCCGCATCCCATTATTGTCCTCTACCCCACCCCATCATTGCCGTCTTCACCACCTCCATCTTTGCCTTCTCCACCACCATCATTGCTTTCTCCCCCACCACCCCATATCATTGCCCATTCCACCACCTTTATCATTTCCTCCTCCCCCACCACCCCATCATTGTCTTTTCCCCCACTATTCCCATCATTGCCTATTACACCACCACTCCCATCACTGCCCATTCCACCACCTCCATCATTTCCTACTCCCCCACCACCCCATCATTGCCCTTTCCACCACCTCCATCATTGACTTCTCCACCACCACTTTCATTGCTTTATCCCCCACCACCCCATCATTGCCGTTTCCACCACCACCATCATTGCTTTCTCCCCTACCACCCCATCATTGCCCTTTCCAACACCTCCATCACAGCCTTTTCCTCCACCGCCCTCATCATTGCCTCCTTCCCCACCACTCCCATCATTGTCTTTTCCACTACCATTATCATTGCCTTCTCCCCACCTCCATGGTTTTCTCCTCCCCCACCATCCCCATCATTGCCCTTTCCACCACATCCATCATTTCCTCCTCCCCCACCATCCCCATCATTGCCTTTTCCACCACCACTATCATTGTCCTTTCCACCACCACCATCCTTGCACATTCCACCACCTCCATCATTTTCTCCCCTTCCACCATCATTGTCCTTTCCACCACAACCATCCTTGCCCATTCCACCACCTCCACCCCCCATTATTTCCCTTTCCACCACCTCCATCATTTCCTCCTCCCCCACCTCCACCATTGCATTCTCCCCCCACCACCATCATTGCCCATTCCACGACCTCCATAATTTCCTCCTCCCCCACCATCCCCATCATTGCCTATTCCACCACTTCCATCATTTCCTACTCCCCCACCATCCCCATCATTGCCCTCTCCATCACACCATCATTGCCTTCTTCCCATCAGCCCGATCATTTTACTCTCTTCCCCCTACACACACACCATTTACCTCTTCACATTCCCCCACAGCGCTACACACACACACAACACACATACAACACAAACACACTCACTCACCACTCTGCCCCAGCATCTCCGTCACCTTCCTCTCTCTGGCACAGCCGCAGCTAAATGATGATGTCATCCAGCGGCGCTGCTGTCTGTGTGAGAGGTAGCGCAGGCAGGAAGCAGGACAAAGCCGGCGCACTGCAGCTCCTCTGTGCCGGCTGTCAGCTTGACAGTCGGCACAGAGAACAGCCAACTCTCAGTCCGTGGGGCAGCAGAATGCAGCCACCAGGGGAGACACTGTGGACCGCCGCATTAGGTGACCTAACTGCGCCCCCTTATAGCTGCGCCCGGGGCACATGCCCCGGCTGCCCACCCTAGATACGCCTCTGCTTCTAATACAGAGGTTGTATACTGAATCTCCTGCTTCATGCTATGTGTATGGACATGGATATTGTTGGAGACCTCATGCATCCATGAATTTATATATCCAGAGAGCTGGGATCACTCAGCGGGTGATTTTGAATTAAATAAATTCCACAGGTAAAATGTTATTGAAAGTGGAGACATTTTTCTGATAGGCGACCTCTCCACTCCTGCGTTTGTCTGCTCAGACAAAGAGGATTAGGGTTGAAGGTCTCCAACCTCATTAGTGATGGGGGCTTCTTATTTCCCTTAAGAGGCTATGAAAAATATATAAAATCTTTTTCTTACAATTATTTTATTTAATTTTAGGTGATAAGGGAGTTCCTGGGCAAATGGGAAAACTAGGACCAATTGGAGAAAAAGGTAATGTCAGGGTGGAGGAAACATGTAAAGAATCTGCCTTAATTTTCCTTCATGAACGAGGAAAACATGGCTACTTTCTTCTAAAAACAGTACAGTTGAAGCCGGTCTTAGATTGTTTTTCCAACTAAAGATATTGTTAGATGGGCATTCAATCCTTTTCTTGTAATTACTGGATGGTTCCTGTGCAATATGTCAACATATGACCCAAACCCATTGCCACAAACTCGGGACGGGTAACACTCAACTACATCACTAAACATACTGATCCACTAAGCAGATATTAAGCTGCATGCTGAATCAAAGAGTGCTATGCTTTTTTTAAAAAAGTTATAATTTTATTAAACACAAACAATACACATAATAAAACTAAACAATGCCTCAAAACCATACAGATCTAATATACACTGAGGATAGGCGTAAATAGAAATCTAATAATAATAAGGAGAAATAGGAAAGCACCTGGGAACACCATATATATTGATTCGTTAAGTTTGGCACTAGAGCATGCTGAGAAAATTCTTCAATGAATATTTAAGTTTGGCGCCTATTTGTTACTGCACATTATTAGTAGTCTAAAAAGTATTTCTATACATCAAAGTAATAACTTGATGAAGAATGTACAAAATTTAATCTTAATATAAATATAATAAAACCCACCTTGGTATACAAAAGCGCTAAGAAAGTTACTGCGCAAAGGCACTAGTTAATTATTCCAACTACCCTGATCACAGTATAATTATACAAAGATAACCATTGTTTACAGGTACGAAAGACACTAAATCCACAATTAATATTTAATCAGTATTTCAATTGAAACGCTGCTAAATAGTAGTTTGAATGCACCATTAGAAGATCTATTGCTATGGAACGCAACTAAATTTAGTGCCACTAGCGGCTGCATTTAGTTATATGACAGCTACAGGTAACTATAACCCTACTGCTTTGTCAGTAAATATTTATCAAGTACTAGATGGCAGCCCGACTCTAAAGAATCGGGAGTCTAGAATCCATATATACTTTATTTATTCAAATGTAAGAATAATACAATTAATAAATATTAGTAAGAAAGAACAAAAATAATAGGCAGTATATGGAGAAAACACCAAACAAAAGTTCAAAATTGGTGTGAAAATGTCACTGAACCACTTCACAACTAAATATATATAGTTTTGGTAAATGGTATTATCATTTTTTTGACGAAATTCGGCAGGAGCTTGAAGAGCAACGTCACTGGGCCCGCCTCCACGCAGTAGAAACTTGCTGTGAGGTAAAAATTCAAAAATCACACCAAAATTGCGGGCGGAGTGTGTCACAGTACGGCACGTTTCTGATTGGTCGCTCGCAGCAGGCGGCAACGAATCAGACACTGGACACTGTTGACGTCACTTATCTCCGGACATTAGCTCCGGACATTAGCTCCGGACATTAGCTCCGGACAGGAAGTTGGCACAAATTGCAGGAAGTAGTATTCTAGGCAATTATATATTAGATATCTAACCAAATTTGGTAGCAAAAAATATAAAGAATAGATTTAATTATTCATCACGTGCAGACACAACCAGCTATATAGAGCCAAAGTGCAAAAAGCGCTAAACAACCATATTACAGCAGGGCGACTATTAAGTACTCACAGTGCCAACGTTTTAGTGCTATACTAATGCCTACAATGCAGCAAATGACTGTCCGTATCTCCGGAAGAAACAATGCACCCAATAGTTGGTCTAAAACAGATATAGGTGCCATGCAAACATATACCTATATTTCTCCAACCATGCCTAAACACAGGGTAAAAATAAAGAACCCTTAATTATACGTGCTACCTAATAGTAAGGTGCTTCCCGCTTCCAGCCACACATGGCACGCCACTCTCCACCGAACCCCGACGCGCGTTTCGCGACAGCTTCCTCCTGGGGGCGTGTCTATAGTGAGGCATCATAGAGCTTATAAGCCACAACGAGCCAATAGAATCACAGATGGGCGGAGCTTGCCGTCTCATACTATTAGCTAGAACAGCCCGCTGGAATCAACCACAGCCGCAGGACTCTTACCATCAGTAAGGTGACGAATCAGGGGCAAGATTATAGATCTATTATCCAGCATAAGTGTATACCAAATATATATATATTAGCAAGAAAAACAAGCCCTAAACAAGAGCGGAATAAACAATCTTACATTAAGGAAACCGCCCGCCGGCAAACAGCGCGATCACATATAATTAACAGCAGCTAAAGAATTAGAAAGCCACATAACACTTAATTCGTACACAAAGGTGTACTACAGGGATATGACACTACAATAAAATTGCACTAGAGATATCACTAACCAGCCACAGTCATAACCTATGCACAGGTGAAGAAGATTATATGAACTGGACAATTAAGTCCTGAAATTACAGAAATAATAATTTAAAGTGAGATAGAAAGAAAAAGGAAAAAATATATCCATATTGAAATTAGAAAAGAGCATAAATCACTGGCGTTGAGAAACAGCAGAGAGCTCACCTGCAGGATGAAACCATCAGCTGATATACACAACCACCAAATGATCAATTTAATATCCGTACGTGAAAGGAAAATACAATAAGTAAAAAGAAGAAACACCCAGAAAGCAAGTGAAGAAATATAATAGATATTTAATAGAAAGTCAGATCGATGTATATACTGAGTTAAATCTAAACCTTCATTCTATATAGACAAAAAAATTAATTACTGTTTGCCAAATTTATCACCCATAGTACACATTAATAATGAAGAAAAAGTCTTCTAAAATTTATATGTGGTTTATAGCAGCAAAAAACAACCACTGATCTTCCGGATAATGGTAATCCAGTTTATATATAGTCACTTTATGCTTATGAAGAAACGTCATGAATTATAGCACGTCCTTCACGGCTTATTTTTGTAATAATGGACAGCAGAATTCAAAGCCCAGCAGGAATTCCCGATGACTCGACGGATCCAAGATTTCAAAGATGAAGTATGGAAGCACGACTATGGCATGGCAATATTCTGAAGGTAAGTGGATAAGAGCCTGAAAATCAAACACCTTTCACCGCTCTTCTTCCATCTGGAGCTAAAGTGATAAGAAAATCCATATCCAATACACACTTCCAAAATCCGAATCAAGGAAACCAAAATGGAAGATGAAGGTAAGATACATATCCTGAAGGGATTGAAAAGGCCCAAGCTCTATGAAAAAATGAAACTGAATTAAAACAAGTTAAAAACAACATATAAAAAACCTCAAAGACACAGAAAAAACAAATTAAAAATGACCGATGCAGCTAAACAGAAAGAAATGGATGAACTTATGTAAGTCACAAAAAAGCCCCAAAGCCAAAATTCTCATTAAGGCCCTGGGGTGCTAACGTTCCCAATCGATAAATCCATCGGCTCTCAACCTGAGCCAATTTTTTAGCTAGGTCCCCCCCTCTAGGTCCCATGCTGACAAGATCTATGGCCTTAACTTTCATCAACCTAGGGTCACTGTTGTGAAATTTCTTATAGTGCCTAGGGAGCGTTTTAAGGCTGGCAAAATCCTGAACCACTTTAGATTTTTCTATATCCAGGCAATGCTCCCGGATACGTACTTTTAACTCTCTCGTTGTAAGGCCTATATAGATATTGCCACATGGGCACGTAGAGTGGTAGATCACGCCTTTGGATGAACAAGACAAAAATCTTCTAATCTCGTAGCTTTTGGATCCATCGAAATTAGTAAACCTTTTGGCTTTAATACAATTGGCGCAAGCCTTGCAACGGCCACAAGGAAAGAAGCCAATTAAATCTTGTTTTGCTCCTTTACTCTGATTACGTGGCTCATAATGGCTGTGGACCAAAATGTCGCGAATGTTTCTCGACCTTTTTGCCACTATCGACGGCTTTGAGGGCAAACATTGTTTAAGAACCGGATCAGTGTGTAACACCGCCCAGTGCTTTTCTATAATAGTTTTAAATTGAGACCATTTATTATGGTACCCGGTGATTAACCTGACTTGGTCATTGTCTTTATTCAACCTAGAGGTGTTGCCATACAGTAAGGTATTTCTAGGAGTCCTTTCTGCCCTCCTCCGTCCCTTTCGTATTGTTTTTTGGCTATATCCTCGTTGCAAAAATCTCTCAGCAAGATCATCGGCCTGCGCGCGAAAATCTTCATCCTTAGAACAAATGCGTCTAACCCGCAAAAACTGTCCAACAGGTATTCCTCTTATTGTGGACGGCAGGTGGGCGGATTCTGCATGAAGCAACGAATTGGTGGCAGTGGGCTTACGAAAAACATTGGTGATAAGATCACCCTCGGGCAGGGAACGTATCTGCAAGTCAAGGAAATCGACAGACCTACCATATTTGAAGGTCAGCTTGATATTAAGATTGTTGCGATTGAGGGCTGCCATGAGAGTATGTAAATCATTAATGCCCCCCTCCCATACAAACCAGACATCATCAATATATCTCATCCAACCTTGGATGAGATCACTCTGGGGGATGGGATTACTCATGAAGATCTCCCTTTCCCAAGCCCCCAGAAAAAGGTTTGCATAGGGGGGGGCACAGCAAGCCCCCATCGCGGTACCCTGCAAATTGCAGATACGTGCCCTGCCCGAATACAAAAACGTTATGCGACAGAACAAACTCAAGCAATTCCAATAAAAGTTGAACCAAATTCACATCAAGGTTACTTGCACTTAAGTATAAAGCCACAGCCTCAATACCATCTGCATGTCTGATGGAGGTGTAGAGTGCCTCTACATCAGCAGTCACCATTACACTATTGGGACTTAAATGAAGGTTGTCCAGCCTCTGCAGAGCAGCCGTGGTGTCCTTGATAAATGATGGAAGTTGATTTACTAAAGGCTTAAGATAGTAATCCAAAACCTGAGTAATTACTTCACACAAACCACCATTGCCGGACACAATCGGCCTGCCAGGAGGGTCCCTGGGATTTTTTTGTATTTTGGGGATAAGGTATAGTGTGGGCATCCTAGGTCGCATGTTTCTAATAAGTTCAAGCAATCTCTTAGGAATAATGCCTTCATAAAAGGCCCTTTCTAAGATCACAATCAATTCAGCTTGAAAAGAATCCATAGGATTCAAAGCAAGTTTCTTGTAACATGTTCTGTTATCCAACAATTTATAGGCCTGCTTCTCATAAAGAGTGCGAGGCCAGATGACCAAATTTCCGCCTTTATCGGCTGCCTTATACACTACATCATCCCATTCTTTTAGGGTCTGCAAAGCTTGTTTTTCCTGTTGTCCAAAGTTGGATGGACCAAACCCCTTGGTTGATAGTTCTTCTATTTCTCTGGTCACCAACCTAGTGAACACCTCCACAGCCGGACACAAATTGAATGCTGGGAATTTCTTAATCTTACTAACCAAATGGTCAGGGAAACCACTCACCTCAACCGGATTGCTCTCACTCTCCAAAGCCTCCAAGTTAGCAAGGGCCTCCCTCTCTTCCTCAGTATCGAAATTTTCATCAATTTGTCCCTTGAAATGTAATTTTTTTAATATTAACTTCCTTGAAAATAAATGCAAATCCTTTACCGATGTGAAGGCATCTAGAGAGAAGGATGGACAAAAAGTAAGACTTTTTTCAAGGATTGACGTCTGTATATCAGACAAAACATGTTCTGACAAATTAATCACCTTCATTTTGTCGTTCCTCTGGTAATTCCTTTTTTTGAAAAACTCACTAGATTTGGAACTACCTCCAAATCTAGTACGTTTATTCCAAGGAGTAGCATCGTTGCCTTGATTGGATGTCCCTGCATCTGAAACTGAAGATGCTGAGCTGAATGATTCGGATCTAACTTTACGTTTATCCTCTTTGGACTGTGGACTTTGCCATCTATATATTTTGTTGCTGTCATAATCGGCAACATCCCTCAGATATTTCTTGGTTTTTACCGCACAGATTTCTTTTTCCCATTTTTCAAGGTCGTTATCAATCTCTTTCAAAAATGATTCCAATTGATCGTTTTTTACATCTTTTTTAAGGGAAAGTTCTAATCTGCTTATTTCTTCTTCAATTTTCTTTATAGATAAGATGTTGCTCTCTATAATTATCTGGAGAAACTCCATAGAGCAGACAGAAGCAGCCGTCATCCAGCGATCAATTAAATGTTGCTCTCCCAAATCAAATGTAGGATAAAGTTGCACCCGTAAACCACGTGGAATTATTTTCTGACTTACATAATTCTCCAATGTTGTCTTAGTCCACCATATTTTGTTTTTTTTTATGAATATAGTTTTTATACTGTTTCATCACATCTCTTTCCGTGTTAGAGGCATCGGTCATAGGTAGAGAGGCATTAGAGCGAAAAATATTTGAAGCTTTTAATCGCCAGCTTGATTCTCTGGCTGAGAAATCCATTATACGGAATCGGGTATACTGCCTACAGACAGAAATGCAATTATAATAATAATAATTTTTATTTATATAGCGCCAACATATTCCGCAGCGCTTTACAAATTATAGAGGGGACTTGTACAGACAATAGACATTACAGCATAACAGAAATACAGTTCAAAATAGATACCAAGAGGAATGAGGGCCCTGCTCGCAAGCTTACAAACTATGAGGAAAAGGGGAGACATGAGAGGTGGATGGTAACAATTGCTTTAGTTATTCGGACCAGCCATAGTGTAAGGCTCAGGTGTTCATGTAAAGCTGCATGAACCAGTTAACTGCCTAAGTATGTAGCAGTACAGACACAGAGGGCTATTAACTGCATAAAGTGAATTAGAACATGATGCGAGGAACCTGTTTTTTTTTTTTTTTTTTTATATAAATAGGCCACACAGGGATCGTTAGGTTAATGCATTGAGGCGGTAGGCCATTCTGAACAAGTGAGTTTTTAGGGTACGCTAAATGTCCACATATGACCCAAACCCATTGCCACAAACTCGGGACGGGTAACACTCGACTACATCACTAAACATACTGATCCACTAAACAGATATTAAGCTGCATGCTGAATCAAAGACTGCTATGCTTTTTTTAAAAAAGTTATAATTTTATTAAACACAAACAATACACATAATAAAACTAAACAATGCCTCAAAACCATACAGATCTAATATACACTGGGGATAGGCGTAAATAGAAATCTAATAATAATAAGGAGAAATAGGAAAGCACCAGGGAACACCATATATATTGATTCGTTAAGTTTGGCACTAGAGCATGCTGAGAAAATTCTTCAATGAATATTTAAGTTTGGCGCCTATTTGTTACTGCACATTATTAGTAGTCTAAAAAGTATTTCTATACATCAAAGTAACAACTTGATGAAGAATGTACAAAATTTAATCTTAATATAAATATAATAAAACCCACCTGGGTATACAAAAGCGCTAAGAAAGTTACTGCGCAAAGGCACTAGTTAATTATTCCAACTACCCTGATCACAGTATAATTATACAAAGATAACCAATGTTTACAGGTACGAAAGACACTAAATCCACAATTAATATTTAATCAGTATTTCAATTGAAACGCTGCTAAATAGTAGTTCGAATGCACCATTAGAAGATCTATTGCTATGGAACACAACTAAATTTAGTGCCACTAGCGGCTGCATTTAGTTATATGACAGCTACAGGTAACTATAACCCTACTGCTTTGTCAGTAAATATTTATCAAGTATATCTAACCAAGTTTGGTAGCAAAAAAATATAAAGAATAGATTTAATTATTCATCACGTGCAGACACAACCAGCTATATAGAGCCAAAGTGCAAAAAGCGCTAGACAACCATATTACAGCAGGGCGACTATTAAGTACTCACAGTGCCAACGCTTTAGTGCTATACTAATGCCTACAATGCAGCAAATGACTGTCCGTATCTCCGGAAGAAACAATGCACCCAATAGTTGGTCTAAAACAGATATAGGTGCCGTGCAAACATATACCTATATTTCTCCAACCATGCCTAAACACAGGATAAAAATAAAGAACCCTTAATTATACGTGTTACCTAATAGTAAGGTGCTTCCCGCTTCCAGCCACACATGGCACGCCACTCTCCACCGAACCCCGACGCGCGTTTCGCGACAGCTTCCTCCTGGGGGCGTGTCTATAGTGAGGCATCATAGAGCTTATAAGCCACAACGAGCCAATAGAATCACAGATGGGCGGAGCTTGCCGTCTCATACTATTAGCTAGAACAGCCCGTTGGAATCAACCACAGCCGCAGGACTCTTACCATCAGTAAGGTGACGAATCAGGGGCAAGATTATAGATCTATTATCCAGCATAAGTGCATACCAAATATATATATATTAGCAAGAAAAACAAGCCCTAAACAAGAGAGGAATAAACAATCTTACATTAAGGAAACCGCCCGCCGGCAAACAGCGCGATCACATATAATTAACAGCAGCTAAAGAATTAGAAAGCCACATAACACTTAATTCGTACACAAAGGTGTACTACAGGGATATGACACTACAATAAAATTGCACTAGAGATATCACTAAACAGCAGTGAAAATAAAGAATATACATACTGACTGTAAATTTACCAAATAGTAATCGAATATTGATGTTAGTGAATTAAACACCCTGCCTGAGGGTGATCTTATCACCAATGTTTTTCGTAAGCCCACTGCCACCAATTCGTTGCTTCATGCAGAATCCGCCCACCTGCCGTCCACAATAAGAGGAATACCTGTTGGACAGTTTTTGCGGGTTAGACGCATTTGTTCTAAGGATGAAGATTTTCGCGCGCAGGCCGATGATCTTGCTGAGAGATTTTTGCAACGAGGATATAGCCAAAAAACAATACGAAAGGGACGGAGGAGGGCAGAAAGGACTCCTAGAAATACCTTACTGTATGGCAACACCTCTAGGTTGAATAAAGACAATGACCAAGTCAGGTTAATCACCGGGTACCATAATAAATGGTCTCAATTTAAAACTATTATAGAAAAGCACTGGGCGGTGTTACACACTGATCCGGTTCTTAAACAATGTTTGCCCTCAAAGCCGTCGATAGTGGCAAAAAGGTCGAGAAACATTCGCAACATTTTGGTCCACAGCCATTATGAGCCACGTAATCAGAGTAAAGGAGCAAAACAAGATTTAATTGGCTTCTTTCCTTGTGGCCGTTGCAAGGCTTGCGCCAATTGTATTAAAGCCAAAAGGTTTACTAATTTCGATGGATCCAAAAGCTACGAGATTAGAAGATTTTTGTCTTGTTCATCCAAAGGCGTGATCTACCACTCTACGTGCCCATGTGGCAAGATCTATATAGGCCTTACAACGAGAGAGTTAAAAGTACGTATCCGGGAGCATTGCCTGGATATAGAAAAATCTAAAGTGGTTCAGGATTTTGCCAGCCTTAAAACGCTCCCTAGGCACTATAAGAAATTTCACAACAGTGACCCTAGGTTGATGAAAGTTAAGGCCATAGATCTTGTCAGCATGGGATCTAGAGGGGGGGACCTAGCTAAAAAATTGGCTCAGGTTGAGAGCCGATGGATTTATCGATTGGGAACGTTAGCACCCCAGGGCCTTAATGAGAATTTTGGCTTTGGGGCTTTTTTGTGACTTACATAAGTTCATCCATTTCTTTCTGTTTAGCTGCATCGGTCATTTTTAATTTGTTTTTTCTGTGTCTTTGAGGTTTTTTATATGTTGTTTTTAACTTGTTTTAATTCAGTTTCATTTTTTCATAGAGCTTGGGCCTTTTCAATCCCTTCAGGATATGTATCTTACCTTCATCTTCCATTTTGGTTTCCTTGATTCGGATTTTGGAAGTGTGTATTGGATATGGATTTTCTTATCACTTTAGCTCCAGATGGAAGAAGAGCGGTGAAAGGTGTTTGATTTTCAGGCTCTTATCCACTTACCTTCAGAATATTGCCATGCCATAGTCGTGCTTCCATACTTCATCTTTGAAATCTTGGATCCGTCGAGTCATCGGGAATTCCTGCTGGGCTTTGAATTCTGCTGTCCATTATTACAAAAATAAGCCGTGAAGGACGTGCTATAATTCATGACGTTTCTTCATAAGCATAAAGTGACTATATATAAACTGGATTACCATTATCCGGAAGATCAGTGGTTGTTCTTTGCTGCTATAAACCACATATAAATTTTAGAAGACTTTTTCTTCATTATTAATGTGTACTATGGGTGATAAATTTGGCAAACAGTAATTAATTTTTTTGTCTATATAGAATGAAGGTTTAGATTTAACTCAGTATATACATCGATCTGACTTTCTATTAAATATCTATTATATTTCTTCACTTGCTTTCTGGGTGTTTCTTCTTTTTACTTATTGTATTTTCCTTTCACGTACGGATATTAAATTGATCATTTGGTGGTTGTGTATATCAGCTGATGGTTTCATCCTGCAGGTGAGCTCTCTGCTGTTTCTCAACGCCAGTGATTTATGCTCTTTTCTAATTTCAATATGGATATATTTTTTCCTTTTTCTTTCTATCTCACTTTAAATTATTATTTCTGTAATTTCAGGACTTAATTGTCCGGTTCATATAATCTTCTTCACCTGTGCATAGGTTATGACTGTGGCTGGTTGCCCCAACCTGCAGGGGGAGGCTCCGGTCACCTCATACAGATCTGCATAGGTGTTTTTGGGTCACCATTCACTTCTACTACTTTATACTTTAATACATCTCTTTTCACTTTTCTGTGATAAATATACTTCACTCTTTTGTCATTTTTCTTGGTGTTTACTTCACTAACATCAATATTCGATTACTATTTGGTAAATTTACAGTCAGTATGTATATTTTTTATTTTAACTGCTGTTTAGTGATATCTCTAGTGCAATTTTATTGTAGTGTCATATCCCTGTAGTACACCTTTGTGTACGAATTAAGTGTTATGTGGCTTTCTAATTCTTTAGCTGCTGTTAATTATATGTGATCGCGGTGTTTGCCGGCGGGCGGTTTCCTTAATGTAAGATTGTTTATTCCGCTCTTGTTTAGGGCTTGTTTTTCTTGCTAATATATATATATTTGGTATGCACTTATGCTGGATAATAGATCTATAATCTTGCCCTTGATTCGTCACCTTACTGATGGTAAGAGTCCTGCGGCTGTGGTTGATTCCAGCGGGCTGTTCTAGCTAATAGTATGAGACGGCAAGCTCCGCCCATCTGTGATTCTATTGGCTCGTTGTGGCTTATAAGCTCTATGATGCCTCACTATAGACACGCCCCCAGGAGGAAGCTGTCGCGAAACGCGCGTCGGGGTTCGGTGGAGAGTGGCGTGCCATGTGTGGCTGGAAGCGGGAAGCACCTTACTATTAGGTAACACGTATAATTAAGGGTTCTTTATTTTTACCCTGTGTTTAGGCATGGTTGGAGAAATATAGGTATATGTTTGCACGGCACCTATATCTGTTTTAGACCAACTATTGGGCGCATTGTTTCTTTCGGAGATACGGACAGTCATTTGCTGCATTGTAGGCATTAGTATAGCACTAAAGCGTTGGCGGTTGGCACTGTGAGTACTTAATAGTCGCCCTGCTGTAATATGGTTGTCTAGCGCTTTTTGCACTTTGGCTCTATATAGCTGGTTGTGTCTGCACGTGATGAATAATTAAATCTATTCTTTATATTTTTTGCTACCAAATTTGGTTAGATATACTTGATAAATATTTACTGACAAAGCAGTAGGGTTATAGTTACCTGTAGCTGTCATATAACTAAATGCAGCCGCTAGTGGCACTAAATTTAGTTGTGTTCCATAGCAATAGATCTTCTAATGGTGCATTCGAACTACTATTTAGCAGCGTTTCAATTGAAATACTGATTAAATATTAATTGTGGATTTAGTGTCTTTCGTACCTGTAAACAATGGTTATCTTTGTATAATTATACTGTGATCAGGGTAGTTGGAATAATTAACTAGTGCCTTTGCGCAGTAACTTTCTTAGCGCTTTTGTATACCCAGGTGGGTTTTATTATATTTATATTAAGATTAAATTTTATACATTCTTCATCAAGTTGTTACTTTGATGTATAGAAATACTTTTTAGACTACTAATAATGTGCAGTAACAAATAGGCGCCAAACTTAAATATTCATTGAAGAATTTTCTCAGCATGCTCTAGTGCCAAACTTAATGAATCAATATATATGGTGTTCCCTGGTGCTTTCCTATTTCTCCTTATTATTATTAGATTTCTATTTACGCCTATCCTCAGTGTATATTAGATCTGTATGGTTTTGAGGCATTGTTTAGTTTTATTATGTGTATTGTTTGTGTTTAATAAAATTATAACTTTTTAAAAAAAAGCATAGCAGTCTTTGATTCAGCATGCAGCTTAATATCTGCTTAGTGGATCAGTATGTTTAGTGATGGTTCCTGTGCAGTCTGAAACTATTAAAGAGAACCCACTCAACTCCACCTTCACGCTGGCTGGGTCCCCACTGGTATCTTCTAATTCTAATAAGGGCGGCACGGTGGCTCAGTGGTTAGCACTGCACCCTTGCAGCGCTGGAGTCTTGGGTTCAAACTCCACCAAGGACAACATCTGCAAAGAGTTTGTATGTTCTCTCCGTGTTTGCGTGGGTTTCCTCTGGGTTCTCCAGTTTCCTCCCACATTCCAAAGACATACTTAAAGGGAATTTAGATTGTGAGCCCCATCAGGGACAGTGATGATAATGTGTGCAAAATGTAAAGCGCTGCGAAATATGTTAGCGCTATATAAAAATAAAGAATAAAATAAAGATTATTAATTCTCTTCTTGTCTAGTTGGCATCATCCTTTAGGATGATTGGCTGCATGATCAAGTGCAGAATGAGACATATTCAGGAAATAAGTTATATAATCAATATAAACTTAAAATGCAGACTCTCAGCTTCAATTTGAGGGCATTCGCATTCTAATTAGAGTAAGATTTTAGGAATTACAGCTCTTTAATATGTAGCTGCCATCTTTTTCGAGGGACCAAAGGTAATTGGACAATTATCTCAAAAGCTCTTTAATGGAATATATGGATTTTCCCCTCTTTAATCCATCATCAATTAAGCAGATAAAAGGTCTGGAACGGATTCTAGGTATGGCTTTTGCATTTACAAGCTGTTGCTGTGAACCCACAACATAACAAACCACTTTGCTGAGCGGGCACCATCCACATATGAAAATACACCTAAGGGGATCACCATCTGCATACTATATATGTATAAGTAGAAACGACAAGAGAAAGTGTATGCATATAAATTGGGATCACCAAAAAATCGTAGAGAAATACAAAAACATTTTTATTGAGGGAACAACACACACAAGAAAACTAAAAACATTTAAAAACCCACTAGGGGTAACGGGTCCATACAGATTTTAAGTAAATACCATAATACAACAAACAGCACTGCACAGCCAAACTATATAAAGCATATAACACCAAGCCAATATCAATAGAATATACAATATATTGTGACCCACAGACCTATACTAAGGTACAAGGCTACCCTCTAATATCCGGGCACACAATTTTGCATCCTACAAATGAGGCTCCAAGAAGAGGTATGCCCAGGAGAAAAACACCTCCTATGTCCCAGAGATCTGCTGCCTAAGTCCTATAATCTTACCCTACCCAGCGTATAGGCATGTCACAAGGCTCCTGGCCATAAAGGCTTTTGTGGATTATAGGTAGGCTGTGCGGCTGTGGAGACCACAACATGTGGCCAAAGAAGCTTTTAATGGAAGTGAAAAAGACCATCATTAGTATGAAAAAAACAGGAAATACATTATATAGATAGCAGAAATGTTAGCGTAGTAAAATCAACAGTATGGTACATTCTGTAAAAAAAAGAGTGCACTGACCCAAGCTAATTCACTCGGATCAGGTGGGATTCGTCAGGGGGAGGGAGGGTAAAGACAATTCAACCAAAATTATTCAGTCTA